>NC_132838.1:87356073-87978573 GCF_048164855.1 Canis lupus baileyi
AAATTAGCTTATGTCTTGCAAATATTGCCTAATGGTTCTGTCCAGTAGTGTTCTGTGGGAGGTTTTGGTGGTTTCTGGACTGTGATATTAAATAGCCCTACTTCCTTGAATGGTCTGTTGGCCCTTTAGTTTGACCAGAAGAGTAGGTAACGAGAATGCAAAAAAATATTTACCAATATTTGTTAAACTGATATGGTCCTAGACCTGTTAAAACCTATCTGCAATGACTTTTATTCTGTGTGATTTAAGTACTTGCAGTTTTTTTAAAAACTGTGTAGACTTTTAAAACTACAGTTACATAGAAAACAATTTGAAAATCTGTGTAGGAGTTGATTTGTGGCACTAAATTGTACATCTTTTTTGTTTTGTTTTACAGAGACATTTGGAGCTTGCTCTGTTATTCCCAAAGCTATGGCAATTACCTCTAATGGTTGAGAATAAAGAGGGGGTATAAACACAAAAGCTATTTCAATAAGGTTCATTCAATGCAGAATTTGTAGGGAGAGTAATTGATCAGATTTTCTAACTATTGAGAAAACCCCTTGAGGGCAAATCCATGTTTCCACAGAAACATAAAGGGAGTTATTTTTATGAAGCATCTACTGTATGCCAAGGCACTACACTAATAGCTCCTATGTATATGATGTTTTATTTAGTCCCTATTAGGTAGGAAATTCTTAGGATAATGAAGCAACTGGCATGTAGCTGAATTGGAATTTAAAAACTATGGCTCTCCCTATACCCCTTGCCAAACACAAAAATTGTCTTTTTATAATCTTCCCATCAGATGCACAGCAGGTGACTTGCCATAAAACATAAACATTTATTCTTCTATATTGACTCCGTATGTGACTTGAAAATTGAGTATAAATGACTTTGAGAACAATTGAACACAATAGTTTGGCACAAATCTAGTTACTCTTGGGAGTTGGGAATAACAGGAACCAACATATAAAGCATCAGTTTCCCCTCCTGAGAATTAGTTTAGAAATAGAAAGGTTCCTCTTAGGTTTACATGTTATCTCATCTACAACATGAAAAAACACTGAGGAATTCAGGTGCCCCTAGCATTACATGGGTGCCTGTGGCAGGGTGCTGCACACTTGCTCAGGAAATAAGAATAAGACATGATCTCCTAGGGGCGCTGGGGTGGCTCAGTTGGTTAAGCGTCTGCCTTCAGTTCAGGTCATGATCCCAGGGTCCTGGGATGGACCCTGGTGTCTCTGGGCTCCTGGCTCAGCTGGGAGTCGGCTCATCCCTCTGTCCCACCACCCTGCTCATGGTCCCTTGCATGGGGTCATGCTTTCTTACTCAACTTAAAGACACGATTTTTTCCATGCAATTAGATATCCACACTAAAGTATTTCACATGTTGCCATGAGACTGTTCCCTGAGGACAGGTATGCTGTTTTCCTATATTCTTCTGTTTTAAAATATTGTATAGGTGGGAAGTGTTCTATACAGTTCTATACAGGAAGTGTTCTATACAGGCTCATTTGGTGATTATCATGGAAAGCATGATAAAGTGGAGCTTCTGTTAAGTAGTGTGGAAGTGAGTACATACTAGATATTGAATACGTATTAATCATATTAAATTGATTTCAAGATTTTTTTTTCAAGATGCTTTTTTAAGGCTTTGATCAAGGGCCCAAATCGGATCCTGAGAATATGATTGAATAGCAGGAATCATTCTAAGCTATGAAATCCCACATTTCTTTTAGGAGCATTATTGGCTTTAGCTTTGATTTCTTTTTCTACTTCAGGAGAAAAAAAAATGGTCTTTATATTATCTAGGACTTAATTACAGAATTTGGAAAACTGTCAGGGCTTCTCTTAATGAATTTTTATATTATAAAGACTGACTTTAAGAATTCTAAATTGGGAATTCTGAAAGAATTCCTGGTTTAGAATTACATTTAAATTTTTTCCAGTATCATTTTTTTTTAAATATTTGAGAGAGACAGAGATGGTGAAGGAGATAGTGAGAGAGAGCATGAGCTGGAAGGAGAGGGAGAAGCAGGCTCCCTGCTGATCAAGGAGCCTGATGTAGGGCCTGATTCCAGGACCCAAGGGATCATGACCTGAGTCGAAGGCAGTTGCATAATGGACTGAGCCACCCAGGTGCCCCTTTTATCAGTATCCTTTAAGGGTGAACATATAAACAAAAGCCTTCCCATATTCTTCATTCTGGTAGTCGCTTCATTTTAACTGTACTTAGCTAAAAGGGTCACCTTGAATAAGTTATGGTTAAGTGGGTAAGACTTACACCCTCACTGTACGATTGGACAAAACAGAATCATCAGGATTTCAATAAGGAGACATTGTGTGAGCTCAAAAATGCACATACTTTACAATTAAATGGACAAAGAATCCAATTAAATAATTTGCTAGCCCATTAATAGGCATTTCCATTCTGGGCTTCCAGGACAGTACCATTAAGACCAGCTCCCAACTTCATGCATTTGGAGAGTGTATTTTGACCACTGGTGAGAATATGTGTAAATTTTTATAAAGTTAATGTGTATGATAACCATTCCTTTGGTTGACTATGATTAATAATATTTCACTGGTATAGAGCTCCTTTTCTCTTTAAGAGCCATGAAATAAAGGACAGTATCAGCGATGCCCTGCTTCTTTATAGCTTCAAGCAGAGAGGGATAATTTTCAATTAGATGGGACGCCTGGGTAGCTCAGCAGTTGAGCCTCTGCTTTCGGCTCAGGGCGTGGTCCTGGGATGAGCCCCACATCGGGCTCCCCACAGGGAGCCTGCTTCTCCCTCGCCTATGTCTCTGCCTCTCTCTCTGTCTCTCATGAATAAATAAATTCTTTTTAAAAAATTCCATTTCCTCTTTATGTATGGGAACAAGCACATGGAGGCTGATGGGACAGCTGCCAAGCTAATTTTGTTAGACTTTCCTAGAAACACTTCTATCACATCTCTCCCAAGTAAATGAGCCTTTCTTGTGAATTTTTATCCTGTTTTTCTCTCTGTCACGTTGTAATCTAATCTATCCATTTAAACTTTGATGATCTTCACCCCAGGCCTAGAGTTCTTTTAATAGTTATATTTTTCACAAATTTTCTTCTCAGTTTCCATGTTTATAAATATATGCAAGACCATTTAAGGGAAGGTATGCCATCTGAACCACCCAGAGGAACATAACAGATTTGTTTTTCAACTGTAAAAACTTCCTACACGGAAAGTCTTCTTTGATTTTTCTGGAAAGTGAGAAGCACATTTCGCAATAAGACCAGAAGTTCAACAGTGATGTGGCTGGCTAATTGGGATAGTTTCTCCGGTTCCCTAATCTTCCTTCTTTCCTTCCTTCCTTTTGCATTTTTTTTCCTCTCTCCCTGTCCCCCTCCCTGCCCGCAATGTTTTATTCTTCTTTCCTGCTCTTTTTCTTCCCTTCCACTTTTTAAATAATTTTTTGTGCTTTGAAAACTTTTATTTTCATATAATAAACTAAAACTAATTTATTTCAAATAATAAACTAAAACTAAAGCCATATAATGAACTATTAGTATAGATTTATAGGTGAATTGTAAAGCTAGTATAAAGAACTTCCAGATGCTATTTATCTAGCTTCCCTCAAAGTTTTTTTTTTTAATTTTTTTATTGGAGTTCAATTTGCGAACATATAGCATAACACCCAGTGCTCATCCCACCAAGTGCCCCCCTCAGTGCCCATCACCCAGTCACCCCAATCCCTCGCCCACTTCCCCTTCCACTACTCCTTGTTCATTTCCCAGAGTTAGGAGTCTCTCATGTTTTGTCACCCTCACTGATATTTTCACTCATTTTCTCTCCTTTCCCTTTATTCCTTTTCACTAATTGTCATATTCCCCAAATGAATGAGACCATATAATGTTTGTCCTTTTCCGATTGACTTATTTCACTCAGTACAATACCCTCCAGGTCCCTCCAGGTCAAAACAAATGGTGAGTATTTGTCGTTTCTAATGGCTGAGTAATATTCCATTGTATACGTAGACCACAGCTTCTTTATCCATTCATCTTTCAATGCTTCCCTCAAAGTTAATATAACTATAGTATATTTATCAAAACTCTTGTACTTTTTTATGTACCTGTAAACTTGGTATTACATAAAGCCTAACTGGGGATGGATAATGACATTCTTGGTTTTTTCTTGTCACTAACTCATTGTGAGACATCAAGCAAGTCCCTTCGCCTTAACAGTTGTCAAATTCTTTCTTAAAACAAAGGTTGATGGGGCTGGTAACCTGTTTTTCAACACCTGTTAAGCACCCCCATGCAATAGGATTGGCTTGTATCAATGAAATTATTGAATACTACACAAAGACACAATCAAATAGCCTCAGCCCACATTCTCTTTTATTCCCTCTACTATTTACTGTAATTTATACTCTGATAGCGTATTTTGAGTGACTGTTTTCCTAAAATTTTTCTTTACTGGAATAATCTCATTCAAGACTCTGTTGGGAGAGCTTTACAGTGGTTTGATTACACCTAGAATTTACTCCTGGGATGCTGAAGCCATTTCTGAACTATTCCCTTTGTCTCCAGTCTTAGCACCTCCATCCTTTCTCCAGTCAGGTGCTGGGGTGGTTTTTCTAGAATATACATCTGGATCATGTCATTCTCCTGTTTTGGATCTTTTTAGGATTCCTCACTGACTAGAGCGGTGGTTCCCAAACTTTATGTACTAAGGTGCCCCAGGCACAGCAGTGAACTCACCACAGAACATTTTAAATGTGTAGGTGATAGCAATATATCTGTCGAATATGTGCAATATCAGCTTTGAGGTGGTTCAGTTTTGGCATTAGATTGGCTACATTCCTTTCGATGAGGTCCTATTTTACAATGCTGGGTTTTCAGTGGCTGCTGTGATTAAGAGCAAATATCTCATGAAAAACAATGTAAAACAAAGGTGGTGATGGTGTCTGGTCTGACTTTAAAGTCTAAAGATACACAGTGCCCTACCAAGCATATTCCATTTGTAAATAGGGCTGCTTAAGGAGGAAATAAAAGTGTTACTTTGACTTTTAATTTACCTATATTTTTCAAATGGTTACTAAGTTTTTAGGACATAAATGTTTCTCTTTTAACAGACAGAATAGTTCAATACTTCTTTTGACCTAGACTTTCAGTGGAAAAAAAAAATTTGCTGAAATTCGGTGTGTCAGGGACACCTGGGTGGCTCAATGATAGAGCATCTGCCTTCGGCTCAGGGCATGGTCCTGGGATGCATCCCACATCAAGTTCCCTGCAGGGAGCCTGCTTCTCCCTCTGCCTGTGTCTCTGTCTCTCTGTGTGTGTCTCATGAATAGATAAATTAAAAAAAAAAATTGAATGTGTCAAAGCTTGCAAATCTCTGGTCTGTAGTGTAAAACTCAAACTCCGGCAAGGTTGGCATACAATGTCCTTCGTAATCCATTTTCTCATCTTAAGATGAGGAAATCTTACCATTTGCATAAGATTTCTAAGGTTCCTCATCTATAAAATCGGGATAATATTAGTACCTAATAGATGTTAAGAGAATTGCTGAAATGAAATTAGCATGTACTGGCACTTGGTAGACTACATAGTACACGGCAAGTGTTCAGTCAAGTTCTGGCGATTAAATACGTGGTTTTTGCTCTTAAAATTAACATCTGAATCAAAACACATCCTGCTTAGAATCTGAGAACGTCATTGGTCTTAAAAGTCCTAGTGTTTGTTGGGGTGCCTGGGTGGCTCATTGGGTTGAGCAACCAACTCTAGATTTCAGCTCAGGTCTTCGTGTCAGGGTCATGGGTTCAAGCCCTATGTTGGGCTCTGCATTAGGTATGGAATCACTTTTTAAAAAGTCCTAGTCTTTGTTGACTCACTTAATGTATTTCAACTGGTTAGTGGCAACATGCAGACTCAAAGGAAGACCCTCTTGGGGCTTAGCAGCCTTTCATTTCCTCTGCAAGCAGATTAGTAATTTTCAACATTCAGAAGGTGTACAATTAGGAAGTACTTATCTTGAGTAGAAAATTTTTTTGGTTTCAAGGAGGACCTTAAGAATTCAAATCCAGTAGTGTTTTTATCTGTTCCTTTTCTTTGGGCAAATATTTATGTGGTATTACATTTGTGAAAGTGGGAGGGATACAATACTGAGTTGTTTGCTTTTCCTAGAAAAGTAGGGCAATGTGGGCTCTAATTTGAATTGGTTCTTGTTCCATATTGCTTTCTGATTCGGTGTCCTCTTTCCTTAAAAGGGAGGGTTCTATAAAAATACTTAAATTTATTCTGCAGGTGAAAGGACATTTGCCTAGTGACGCAAGTTCTCTGAAGGAGGCCTGTTTGGAGCTAGAGAGAAGTGGAGAGACAGTGTGCATATGACATTAGAAGGTCTTGCCCGTGTCGCTACCTGCAGTTTGGTCCTGGGCTCTGGCCAAGTAGTGATGAGGCATCTGTTTAAGCTCTGAATTCCTAATATTGAGAAAAACAGAACTAAAAATAAGGACTAGATGATGTCTTAGGGTTAGTCAAGTACCATATTCAGCATACTGCTGCTGAACAAACTTAAAACCAGGAACCCAGATCTCCTCATCTGTGCAAGAACAACAACAAAACAGTTGATTGGATTATTTCCAATTTCCTTTCTTGTTCCATGACAATTTGGGGGATCAAATTTACCATCAGCAGAACCATGAATTCCTACCCCTGGGGCTTATCTTAGTGCATGAGTTTTCTGATCTGTTGGATTGATCAAGCTGAGTTTGTGGATGATGTCTTGTGATGTCATGCAGAACATGCAAGCAACAAAAACTCTAAGGATTTCTAGATGCAGTAAGTTCAGCATGTAATACATCCTCTGTTCCTCCTAGAGATTCATAATATACATTACATTAAAGACTCCAGGTATGCTTCAGTAAAGGTAGATTTATTTGACTTGGTTTCCTAAAGGAACTTTTTTTGGTAACACAGTTCATTCACATAACATGGACTGGACTACTCAGGAGTATCTATAAATTGCAACTGTAAAAGTTTTGATGCTATGTTTTGAAAGAAACAAAACAAAATACAAAAGACCAAAGGAGTTAGTAGTCCTCTCTTTGTGTCTGCTGAGGTATACCATTCACCTGTAATTATATGTAGGGGTCAATTTCATTCTGGGTGTGCCAAGTAAGCCATGAGATTGAGCAGTCAATTGGTCAGGGGTAAAGATAATGGAACCAGAGTGTATTCAAAATTCAAACACTGCTTTTGCCACTTGGCCTGGAGACCTGATCCAAGTTAAGAAACCAGTGCTTTGTTTTCTGTTAATTAAATGGACATGATACCACCTACATCTTCAGGTTCAGATCAGGACCAGGAC
Source organism: Canis lupus baileyi (assembly GCF_048164855.1). Taxonomy (NCBI): domain Eukaryota; kingdom Metazoa; phylum Chordata; class Mammalia; order Carnivora; family Canidae; genus Canis; species Canis lupus. The sequence goes on from NC_132838.1 coordinate 87,363,404, forward strand.
CTGGTACATAATAAATTCTCAAAAATGTTGTTACTACTGCTAGGATGATGATGATGAGGAGGATAATAACTGAAGGATTGCTCCAGATTTCTCTTCTGGAGATATGAAGAAGGAACAGGAAGATCTCATCCTGTGTTCGTGTATTGTTTGTTCATTTTCCTCTCCTTAAGCCTTCTCTCCAGTGTTTTCCATCTCACTAAATGGCATTATCCTTCAGCAATAGTTCAGGCCCCAAACTTAGGAGCTCAGGTGTTAAGTTTCTTTCTCCTCTACCTTCAAAATGTATCTCCAAACTAGTTCTCTAGAGATATTTATTGCTATTGTTCCTCCTCAGGCCATCACTATCTCTTCCTTGGGATCCTGCAATAACCATCTAGTGATCTGTGGTCTGCCATAGTCCTTTTATCAGTAGTGACTAGAATGCTAATTTAAAACTACTTCAGGGACACCTTGGTGGCTCAGTTGGTTAAGCATCTGCCTTTGGATCAGATCCTAATCTCAGGGTCCTAGGATCCAGCCCCATGGAGTCATCAGGCTCTCTGCTCAGCAGGGAATATGCTTCTCCCTCTTCCTCTGTCTGCTGCTCCCCCTGCTTGTGCTCTCTCTGTCAAATAAAATCTCAATAAATAAATACATAAATAAATAGATAAATAAATAAATACAAACAAACATCAGAAGGTGCCTGGATGGCTTAGTCAGTTAGGGGGCTGACTCTTGGTTTTAGCTCAGGCCATGATCTGGTGATCGAGCCCCATGTCAGGCTCCCCACTCAGCAGGGTGGAGGAGGGAGTCTGCTTCACCTCTCCCTTGCCACCCCCACTTGTCCTCTCTTTCTCTAAAATCTTAAAAAAACAAAAAACCTACATCAGATGATTACCTAGGACTCCAGGGCATTAGAATAAAATCTAAACACTTAATCATGATCTTCACCTTCCCTACCTGCCTCTCTAATTTCATGGGCTTCATTCCCAGTGCTCTTGTCTTCCTAGTCAGGCACACAAAGCTTGTTCTTTCCTTGGTCTTTTGTTGTTTTTTGTTTGTTTGTTTGTTTGTTTGTTTTTTCTTGGTCTTTTGTTTTCTATGTTGCTTTTGCTGGCAATGTTCCTTTTCCAGATCTTTATAAGCCTGGTTTCTTCATTTTATTCCGAGTCAAATGTGACCTCAGAGAATCCTCCAACATCCTAGGTAAAAGTTCCTCCAACATGTCCTTTCTGAATGTTATGTTTATTTTTCCATCCTCCTCCTAGAACTTGAAGCTGCATAGGTGTAGGGACCTCACAGGTCTTGTTCACTGGTATAGAGTATTTCTATTTCAGTGTATGTTTAATAACTGAATGCAGTTTTCCTTAACAACCTAGTAATGCCCACCTCACAGGCTTAAAAGAGAATTTATGCATAAAGCACCCAAGTCCAGTGCTTTGTCTGTAAGAGATGCTGAGTATAATGTCCTTAACATTTCAGAGTATTTCTAGGCCACTTCTACATTTTCCCATTGTTAACACCTTAAAGATCTCAAGGAAGAGTCTCAAGAGACTCTTCTAAAATCTACAGGATGTGAAGAAGCAGAATCAGGACTGAAGGCTGGATCTTAAGGCCTTTGGTCCAAGAATTTCTCTCACTATAGCACCCAAGTTCTCTAGTGGACTATAACCAGCATTCAAATTTTAGGAGATATTAGATATATTTTTCTACTTCATATGAATAAATAATCCTTTTTCAAAAAGAAGGAAACCACAGCAGATGGTGAATGCATGATAGTTAATTCACTATCCTATAAGCATTTAAAAGCTTTTTTATAGCTAATCATCTTTTTTTTTTCCACTTATTTTAAGATTCACCATTTGGTGTGAGTTCTCATTCTACAACAGTATTCACTTTGTCAACTTCAACTCCTAATATTTTTTTTAAGATTTTATTTGTTTATGAAAGGCACAGAGAGGGAGAGAGAGGCAGAGACACAGGCAGAGGGAGAAGCAGGCTCCATGCAGGGACCCCGATGTGGGATTCGATCCCAGCTCTCCAGGATCATGCCCTGGGCAGAAAACAGGCGTTAAACCACTGAGCCACCCAGAGAGCTAATGTCATGTCAGGGGCTAATATTTTAAACTTTTATTCCCAAACTATGAAAGTACAGATCATCATTATCTGACCTTCCATATCTAATTCCTGTTCTAAACTTCCAAATTTCCTGTTACTTGCAGAAGGAATTAGGAATACTCTTATTCAGGTACCTATATTACTGATACAATTGTGCATATTGAACAGTATTATGATTATGCTTGGGTGGCTCGCCAGTTGAGCGTCTGCCTTCAGCTCAAGGCATGGCCCTGGAGTCCTGGGATCGAGTCCTGCATCGGGCTCCCCTTGAGGAGCCTGCTACTCCCTCTGCCTGTGTCTCTGCCTCTCTCTGTGTGTGTCTCATGAATAAATAAAAATAAAATCTTTAAAAAAAAGTATTATGATGGGTATGCATAGGTACAAAAGTGTGTGCAACAGGAGTGTATATATAAAGAAAGACAAGTAAATGAACATCTCTATTTTCGCTCTCCAGATTATACAAATGGGACATGCTTGATATTCTGTGTATGTTTCCTTCCACTTTCAGAGGAGATTGAATTGAATTTAGTAATATTCCCTTTTCTTGCTATCCCTAAGCAACATAATATTACTTTTGCCTATTTTTGTTCATTTCATACAAATGGGATCATATTGTATGTATTCAAGTGACTTGGATTTTCACTTTAGGTTCTGTGTTTCTGATTGAATCATGCTCACTTCAGTGCAGAATTCCATTGTGTGAATAAGTCACAATTTACTTCCTCTTGCTGATGGATATTTGAATTGTTGACATTTTCTTGCTATCATGAACAGTGTTGCTGTGGACAATTTCTTATGCCTGCTAGAACATGTGTGCAAAAGTTTTTTCAAGTATTGTACCTAGAATCAGTATTACTCTGTCATAGGATATTCTTAAATCGAACTCTACTGTGGAATACCTACCTGTTTTCCAAAGTGATTATATGAATTTATATTTCCCTCCTGTTGAAAATCCATGAAGCTTTCTATCTTTCTGAACATTGTCAAGAAGATTGTCAGGTTTTTCAAGTTTTGCCAGTCTGGCAGGTGTGAAATGGTGTCTCTTTAAGATTTTGATTTGCATTTCCTTGCTTACTAAAGAAACTGAGAATCTTTCATACATTTACTTGGCATTTTCGTTTTATCTTCTAGGAGATGTTCATGTTTGTTTTCTCTTGGATTGTTGGTATTTATCTTATTGATTTTTGGAAGCTCCTCTTACATATTGTATATACTGTCTGTCATATGTACAACAAATGTCTTCTCCCAGTTTTAGGATTGTCATGTCAGGATTCCTCTTTACAAACAGAGTTTTTACATTTAGCATAGTTGAATTTATCAATATTTTCCTTTTTGAATTGGTACATAAAACATTCTCCATTTTGATGCCATGTCATTGATGCCAAAAATATTCTCCTACATTTTTCAAAAACCCTTAACGTAAGTCCTTGAGTAAATATTTATATATTCAAAGGGAGGAATCAATTTTTTATTGTTTTGTATATGGACATGTAATTATTCTAGCATAACATTGAAAAATGTATCTATTGCCCACAGAAGTACATTACTAGGTCTGCCCTATATCCAAGTTGTTTCCTGAGCTTTGACTGTCCTGTTTCATTTACCTATTTGTTCTTGAGACAATATTATAGTTTTAAAATCACTTTAGCTTTATAATAAATCTTAATAACTGATAGAACAAATATTTTCATCATTTTCTTGACCCTTTATTCGCATGTGAAAATGTTTAGAATTAATCTTTAAGTCCTATAAAATAATTGGAACTGCATTAAAAGTATAGGTCAATTTGGGAGAGGGGCTAATAATTTTATAATGGGTATTTTTATCCACATAGAATATCCCTCCATTTATTTACCTATCTTTTAGCATCTTTCAATAAAAAGTTTGTAGTTTCTACATAAAAGATTTGCCACCTTTATATTAAAATTAACCTTGGGGAAACGTTTTTTAAATTTATAAACAATATATTTTTTAATGAATTTTTAAGTTCTACTGAAAAGCAATTTATTACTTTTATTAACTACAAATTCAGGAATGCTTAATTTCCTGTACATGCAATGTCATCCATGAAGAAAGAAAATTTTATTTCTTCATTTATAAACCATTTGTATGTTATCCTTTTTCTTGACTTAGTGCACTGATTCCAACATCAAAGGGAATGTTGAGTAGCTTTGGGGGCATTTTTTGATGTAAATTCAAAGGAAATGATTTTACTATTTTAGCATTGAATAAGATGTTTGCTCTGTTTTTGTAGATACCCTTTTAAATATAAGTTTCTTTGATTCCTAGTTTTAAAAAAATCAATAGGAAAAAGAAATCAATAGGACAAAGTTATTAGAAACTTTTGCTGAATTTCAGAGAGTGCTTTTATCAAATAAATTGATATGAATATGTAGATTTTCTTCCTTTGCATTATTAATCTGATTTACATTTCTGAATTCTAGCATTCAATGAACTTTCATTCTTGAGATAAAACCAATGTGATCATAATAGATTTTTAGCTTTTGTTATCTGGAGATTGAGGTTCTTGATTCCTCTAGGATTTGTAGAACTCCCTTGTAAAATGGTCTACATATGATGTTTTCTTGAAAGATTTTTAAAAACTGACTTAATTTTTAAAATATTACAATTCAAATTTTCTCTTTTTGAGTCTGTACTAATCATTTACACATTCTAGGACATTGTCCTTTCTACTTTGCTTTTATTTTGTAGTTTGTTTGTAATGTTCTTTTAAAATGTTACTTTTATTCCAATATTACTTGTGCCTTTAAAAAAAATCAGTCCTCCTTTGAAATTTATTTTATTAGCTATGAACAAGATGTTGACTTCATTAATTCTCTCTATTATATCTTTTCTATTTTCCATTCTTTTCTGTCTATGCTTTCAATTATATTGTTTCCTACTGCCACCTTAAAAAAAAGTCCTCCTTTTTTCCATCTTCTTAAATTAATTATTTAGCTTATTTTAGCCATGTATGTTTATATGTATATGCATTCTATATTTTTCCTTCTGGGTTTTGCTATATTTTTTATTGTCATTTTTGAGTTTTAAGTATTTATTTTTAATTCTTATTCTTACTTTTAAATAGCATATGTATAAGATAATGTTTTTTAAACATTTTATTTATTTGAGACAGAGAGATACAGAGAGCACGAGCAATGGGGGAAAGCAGACTCCCTGCTGAGCAGGGAGCCTCATGTGGGGCTCTATTCTGGGACCCTGGGATCATGACCTGAGCCAAAGGCAGACATTTAACTGACTGAGCCACCCAGGTGCCCCTAATTTATAGTTTCTATCTTCCACCTCCTCATTCTACCTGCTATGGTCTTCTACCTCTTACCTTTTCTATTACTTACTTGTTTGTAATGAGAAAGAACATGATCTATATAGGATAATGATTTTCTGAAATGCAGTGAGACCTGCTTTATGTCCTATGTTGTGATAAGTTTTTCCCAATGCCCTGTGTGAACTTGGGAAGAATATATTGTCTGCAATTATTGATTACAGGATTCTATTTGTCCATCAGATCAAGCTTCTAATTAATGTTCAAATTTTTGCTTTTACTGCATTATAATATCAAGTATTGAAATATTTCAGAACCTCTTACTATGATGGTAGATTTGTCTTTTTTTCCCTTGTATTTATATTTTTCCTCTGTGTTTTTGAGGTTATTAGGGCATAGAAATTTGGAGCAGATGTACATTCTTGGTAAATTAAGCAATTTGTGAATAGTGACTTACCTCCGCTAAGATTTTTGCCTTAGGAATCTATTATGATTATTAATAAGATATTATTCTAGGTTGGTTCAGGTAGAATTTAACTAATACATCTTTTGCTTCCATTTTCTGGTGATTATTTTTGTGTTTGTAAACAGCAAATATTTGGAATTTATCTGAGTAAATCTGATGGATTTATACTGAGCATTTCTAACACATCTGTCTTCATTTCTAACATATTTATGTTTTCTGTTATCTAATGTGTCTACCTTTTCTTTCCCCAGAAATTTTTCTCATTCCATTTTCTGTGAGTTTAGAATCTATATGTGCTATGTTCATTCTTGTAGTCCCAGCATACTTTAAAAAGTATATTTAATTTAGCAAAGTGTAATGTTCGTCCATATTTTACCATCCTCCCAAATAATGTAAATATTTTAGAATGACTTGTATTATTTTTTTCCTGATTTGTATAATAGTCCTGGATTTTAGCTGTACTCTGATTCTTTTAACTCCACAAATAAGACCTGTATTATTTTTTTTATATGGTTCTACCTATATGTTTGCAAGTTTCCCTTGTTCATTTCTTGAATCTTACATAGTCCTTTTGAGATCATTTTCTTTTTTCTGACAAAAATCCTTTAGAAGGGCCTTTAAAGAGTCTTTTCATTCTAAACTCTATTGATATAAAAATATCTTTGTTGGGATGCCTGGGTGGCTCAGCGGTTTAGTGCCTGCTTTTAGCCCAGGGCATGATCCTGGAGACCCGGGATCTAGTCCCACATTGGGCTCCCTGCATGGAGCCTGCTTCTCTCTCTGCCTGTGTCTCTGTGCCTCTCTCTCTCTCTGTCTCTCATGAATAAATAAATAAAATCTTAAAAAAATAAAAATATCTTCTACATTTGTTCCACTGGACATAAAATTCTTGGTTGACTTTCACTCTGTCTTGAAAGTATTATTCCAAATACTGGTTTCTGCTCTTGCCAGTAAAAATCCTCATGTAATGTAAATGAAAATTAAGATCCTTTCATTTGCAGAGTTTTTATTTTTTTTTTCTATTTTAATGATCTTTTCCTTGTTTTTGGTGCTCTGAAATTTCAGCATGATATAATTAAGTAGGGACTTCATTATTTACTCACGGGATATCTTGAACTTTTAAAATGTGAATATCAATGTGTTAGAAATCCAAAATCAATATGTCTTCAGATATTGCCTCTACTCCATTTTGTATTTCCCCCCCTTTTCGAGTTTTGACTAAATCTGTGTTATGCTTTCTGTTTATCACTTTCTTTTCTGAAATGCTGTAGTCCATTTGAGGTCTCTTTTGTATACTTTTAGGACCATCTTTTATTGCTTCATCTAAAGCATTTATAGATATTAAATACTTGTGGGTTTTTCAGGGCTACTCCCACAATTTGCCTTTTCTGCTGACTCTAGTGTACTGTTGGCTTAATTGTGTCAATTTTCGTATGAGCTTATGGTGCTTGGAACTTTACCTGTGGAAATTCTCTTAGGCTTTGTTTTACAGTGTTCCTCCAGAGAGGATTTGGGTTTGCTTTTGCATGTGGTGCTAGAGACACTACCCATCCATTTGCTCTTTAAATGTGTACACTAGGGATTATTGAGCCACTTGTGTTTGGGGAGAACAAAATTTTTACAACCTAACTAGACCTGGGGTTAGAAAGTCTCAGGGAAAAGCTTTCTCACTATATTGGTCTCGAGTCAAGATCAGCCCACCATCCCTGTCTTCAGGAGATTTTTCCAGCTAAGACACCTGAGGGATTCCAGTTTCATTTATGCAGGTCTATGGTCTGACTTTCCATCTACTTGTCCCTTAAGGTTTTTCCTCCTATTTTCTGCTCATGCAATGTTGGAAAAAAAATCAGGATCTGGGTTGCATGGATTGGCCAATACTCCCAGAGTAAACAGACTTTGGTGAAGTTTTACTATCTCTTTGGATTCATTCTTGTCACTTTTGTCTTCCAAGAAATTTTATTTCTCTATCATCTCAGCCCTGCCTTAAAATTATTTTTTTAATTCATTTTTAGTTCTGTGTTGCAGAGACTGTGTGTGTTTAAAACTAGTCTGTCATACTATTGGAAGCCATATGTGCATATTTTTCACTAGAAAACTTTGTTATGTTTAAATGAGTTTTATTTTTGGCTGTGTATATGTATACATATGTATGTATATATATACATACATACATGTAGATATATACAAATATATATGAAACAATTTATTGCTATGAACAAGTAGTATCAGTAAATTTTAATTTTAAATTTAATTTTTAATTTAAATTTTACCAATAACCAAACAATTTTGGTTTTAGATACAGAAAGTAGCACATACTATAGACTGCATTATGGGTTTAGATCTTGTTCCTGTGCTAACACATCTTCTCCAATCTTTGAGGTATCTCTATTTAATGGCATAGTTTAAATAAAATATCAGATTTAGAACAAGGAATACTAAGAGGAAGAAAATGCTTCACTTTAAGGAAGCAGCACATGTTATGAAATTTCCATCCAGCCAGCAAAGAATAAACTCTGTTAATAATAAACCCTGAGATTGGCCTCAGTCATAGAGAAGAGACAGTTAACTGATGAAGGTGTTCTATCTTCCCGGAAGTTTAAGTACAGAGCCATTAATGTCTATCTTGGGCAGTACTTGAAAATGTTTGGTAACTGGATGAATATTTCTCAAAAATGTGACCTTGCCTATTTCTAGAGGTCCAATCCCAGCTCTTATTACATATATGACATTGGGTGCCTTTCTTAACTACCCTTTTCTAATTTGTTAAATGGGTTTAATGAAAATAATCAAAGTATCTGTCTCATATAGCTGCTATAAGAAATAAGAGCTTATTGAGTTGGGTACACAGTACATGGCTAGAGTATTAATAGGCAGGGTCTTATTTTTCTGAGTAAATGACAATATGTTCGATGATTATGTAATTTTAGCCTTTTTGCGTATCAAAGTCTGGAAGTAGAATTTTGAAGAACTTATCCCCAAATTGAGAACCTGTACTTGTCCTATTTCTGCTTTTCTGAAGTTGCTGAGCATTCATAAAATATTACCAAAAGCACCTGTGGATTTTTGTACTTAGATTAATGTTTTCTCTATACATTAAGTGGAACAGGTGTGCTAACCCTACAGTGACTGCCCATATAAAAATCTGTTTGCTGTGCAGCCACCATAGCACTTTGGTATATATTTCAAGATTCTTGAGACTTAGTAAGAAAGGCAAGTTACTGTTTTTTCCCTAAACACTTATAATTGTCCCTCTTGGCATTTATGCAATATCTCCAGTCATTGTTTTCCTTACACTCTCTATTTCTCATATGTAAATCCCCAGAGGATGGGTATCCTGTTATACTCTTCTTGTGTTAATTATTATAAAGTTTTTGAGAATAATCTTATCCTTCATTCCTTCAACACCTGTTCACTGAATAACAAACAGGGAAAAAATTACTTAAAAGTTCTAGGCTTTAAGGTTATGTATATCAGTAAGCAAGAAATGCGAGACCCTAGTCTCATGGAATTGTATGGGGTTAAGAGACAAAGGAAAATGAACAAGTAAATTAAGAAGGATTATAAATAGTGGTAAGTGGTATGGAGTCGTGAGGGGTGTCAGATGGGAAGGACCACTTTGGCTAAGGTGGTCAGAGAAGGCCTTTATAAGATGTGGTATTTGAGCTTGAAACAATGAAGAGAAGTTAGGCATGTTCAGGATGTGAGAAATAGTACTACAGGTAGGGGAAAGAGGTTGGCATTTTGAAAAGCAGGAAGAAGGTCAGTGTGGCTGGAACATAACAAGGTGTAGAGTGCTCCTAGATGAAATCTGAGAAGCAGACCAGAGCTACATCATTTGACATGTAATTTGTATTATCAGCATTCCAGGTGGAATTGAATAGAATTTACCATGTTGACTTGTATTTCATTTTGTCTTCTCCCCTACAAACTCGTTCCCTTTGCTCAAGCTAATTGATGCCACTAAATGTCTTCTCCTGGCCTAGCCTTCCACACGCATTATAACTCCTTTGGGCTTAAAAGTGACCAAGAAAGCTGGTTTGATTAGTGAGACATTAGAGAATAAATGCAACCATGGGCTGGGTTCTCTGGGAAGAGATTTTCCCTCTTTGTGGAAGACAGATTCTGCAAAGTGAGCTTTGTACATGAAGGGCAGATCACAGCAAGATTCTGGCTGCTTGCAATAAACAGATTGGAAATCTGAATAAATTACATGCCCTCCCTTGGCTCAGCTTAATTTAAGTTACTATTGTCTAATGTGAGTTTCCTGAACTGTTAATCACGATTATCAACAAGTTGATTGGGAAGTTATAAAACTCCTATTTCTGATCTGATGATGGTCTCATTACAGAGTTTCAGTGGTTACCACACTTTGCCGCCTTCTGTGAGAAGCTTATGAAAGGGAATTCTTAGGACACTGTATTACCTTATCCTATGAAACCCTTGATCTGACAACTCTTGGATCTCTGGAAATGTTACTCTTCTGAAATATGGCTTTTTGCATGGGAGGCAGTAAGCATTGGCAGAAATAAGGACTTGAAGGAAGTAACAAGCAAATATGAATGATTTTGTGCTATGGCACTGATAAATCTTTTTGCTTTTGTAAAATGGATATATTAACTCTTTTGAAATTACAGAGCATAATAGGTTAATTTGCACCTGCAGAGGGATTGTCAAAGGAAATCTATGTGGCAGTGCTCTATGAGGCTTGAATTTGAAATTTGGTACAAACCCCAGCTGGGAAGTTAGGCCACAGAAACCACAGGAGCAAGCTCAATGTGTGTAGAAACGGGTGGTGGTAGTACTTGTTCTCAGCAAAGAAAGCCTTGTAGGATGTTTGAGCCCTTGAGTGGCTTGGCCCGAACAGCCTCGGCATTATTTGATTTTGCCTGAGTAGCCCCGGGATGAAATGGCCTTTCATTCAACTTTGTTAAACATAAGGGCATGCTGGGCCCTGCTTCGCTCTGGGTTTGCCAAGTAAAGGGTTGGCAGCTGTGGGGCAGAGCAAGCCCTTTCTGCCCTATCAGTCTCTTGATGGAAGCACTCTGAGCTAATAGGCAGCTTTTCAATTCTGAGAGATTCACTGTTTGCTTAGGGTTCCCCTTGTTGTCTGGGCACACAAATAGGAACAGAAAGAGTAAGAGGCGCAGAGGCCCTCTTTACCTTATGTAGCTACGGCCCTCTAGCGGACAATGGTGAGTTTGCAGATACATTGAACAGCAAGTCTGGAAAAACAACTTCTTATCCTCAGGTAAATGATACATACCCAGGCGGGATTAGGTATGAGGCTGAAAGCTTTTACAGTTGAGAATCCCCATTTATAAAAGAATGCAAAATATTTAAGTCTTACCAAATATACAAACACAGGAACACAACTAGATTTCCTCTTCTATCCTTCTTTAGGTAGACCCACCTCTGGATTTACTGATTCAGTGTTTGCTGATTTTAAGCAAAAGGGAAATAAAGAATAACGGATGGAAAATAAAGCTTTCCCAGTTTATTATAATTTGGTCCAAAATAACTTTTATATACCTTTTAAGTGCAAAACAAAATGCAGACCTAACTCACAATTCTTCCGTAGTAACTGATCTAGCTTTTATAGTGTTTCCAAGAGTGAATATTATTTTATTTCCCAGCTTAGTTCAGAAATGTATGTACTAAGTTATGTATAGCACATTAGTCTTTAACCTATAAAATTGTAACTGAGTGTGGTAAAGTACAAAGTTAGTCAAGTTTACTGAGTAACTTGGCCCTCATTAACCTGAAGAGAGTATTTTAGTGTGCAGCATGTTCAGTTTTCCTTATTTACTGGTGGTAACTACAGAAAAGACAGGAGTCTTACAATTAGAAATTTTGGAATTGGCAAATCTGCAGATCTGCCACGTGAGAGAGAGAACTTGCCAAGTAGAACGGTGAGATTGATTCAGTCTTGAAGCGCAAAAACATCAGCTCAAAGATACTCTCTTCTCAAAACTAGAGCATTAAAAAGTCGATACTTGAGACCACACAAGAACTCAATCATTAGCTGTTGCCTTACATTAAAGGAGATAGTTTTATGGATTTATGCTCACCTACAAGCTTTTTCTTGAGAATGAAGAGTTGTAAGTAGAGTTAAACTTACATCATAGCGTTTTTCTGTACCAAAAAACTCCTGAATAATGATGTATAGATAAGTTTCCTCTTTCAGATAGTTGAATTTGTGGGTACGGTTTTTTAACATAAAATGTGTTTATTCTCAAAAAAAATGTGTTTATTCTCAGAAATGTATTATTTTGCCATTCAAAAGAATCCTACGCTAGTACAACGGCATAGGGTTTATCAGAATCAGATCCATAGAGAAAAAAACCCGAAAGACAACTTGTGAGGCATCTTGTTTGGTTTCCTCTGTTCAAGGGTTGTATTCTCCATGTATCCTTCACATAAAGGATACCTGATTTTATTTTATTCTTAAAGATTTTATTTATTTATTCATAAATTCACAGAGAATTTATTCGTTTATTTTTATAAATATTTCATTTATTTTTAAATGAATCTATTATTTATTCATTTACTTATTCATTTATTCACAGAGAGAGGCAGAGACATAGGCAAGAGAGAGAAGCAGGCTTCATGCAGGAGGCCCGATATGGGACTCGATCCCAGGACCCCAGGATCACACCCTGGGCTGAAGGCAGGCACTCAACCGCTGAGCCACCCAGGCATCCCAGGATCCCTGACTTTAAAGAAAACCTTACGTTGAACTTCTTGATCTCCGAGAACATAGAGGCAAGCCACATGGTGTGTTAGAAGCACCAGACTGTTAGCCTGAATCACCAGCTATTTTTATGTAGAAATAAGTTGATTTTATTTTTGCAAAGATAAATTATTTCAATTTAAAAATCTAAGGTAATATCTCGCTTTTTGGTTTGGTTTTTACAGTGTAGCAGGCGCTGGTGCGTGTACCATTAACAGTGCTCACTCTTCTCGTGGATTGTTTTCCTTTATCCTTACAACTCATTGAGGTTGGTACTACAGATGAGAAAACTAAGGGCCACATGACTGAATTAACTTGCCAGGCTCATCTAGGTGGCAAGTGGCAGACTAGGGCGCCTCCTCCCCAGGCAGCCTGGCTCCCCAACATACTGCCGATCAGAAGGCCTTGAAGGGGCAGGGGACAGATGAATGAGTTCACCAAGAAGAAATAGAGATGGGACTGTAAATCCTAAACATCAGAAGATAATATGTCCACATATACCAACATCTATGGGAGGGCACGTCCAGCTGGCAATGTGAAACTTCTGAATAGCGGTGGTAGCTAAAAGCATGGGAGTAGATACAATTTCTGAGAAAGGGGTTGCAGCTAAAAGAGGAATGGTCAGAATGTAGAAGCTTGGGGAATACCAAAAAGGTGGTGCCTTGGAAGTGATATTGAGATAGGCCAGTAGGTGGAGGGGGGGAGCAAAGGTGGCTGTTCTGAGGAGATTGCCCCTGGGTGGCAAGGGGTAGATGTCCTTGAAACTTGAGTGTAACTAGCAGTGCTGGTGGTACACGCAGGTTCACATATGTAAATGCAGCCTCCTTAAGCTGTGAACGCTTCATACTGACCTCAGGGTATCTGGTCACATCAGCTGGAGTCAGAGTCCGATGGTATTCCAGAAAGTGAGGCAGTTACTTCACAGAGGATGCCAGGTGGGGCTGGAGTATTCCGTGAGTAAGAATGTGAATCTGATGATTTTAGGTTCTCCTGCAGCTGAGCCTCAAACAGCAAAGAGCATGCTGTTAATTTTCATTGTGAGTTCCTATACAGATGGTGCTAACAGATGTTTCCAAACAACACGCTTCTCAAGATCACAAGTCTTCTTGAAATTTCAAACATAAATGCGCAGACTTTAAAGTGCCTTGGCATACTTCTTGGTTCTAAACATCGGATCACACTCTCCACCACCTGGTGAGGAGTGATCCTCTGGATGATGACCAGTTTCCCTTCCAGCTGTACCTTCCTGTTGAGCATGTCAGGGTACCCTAGCATGGGACCGTTTCCTGTCCTTATCGTGACTTCAACAAGGAATAATTAGCTCAGAGATCAAAGAAATTCTAAAATGATAAGAAAATCACATGTGGCCAGTTGAGAGTACAACTGAATGGAGAGAAGGTAACGGTGAGGAGTGTAACAGGCTTTTCTCTAACTGCCGCCCCCATCGCCCCACCAGCAGAACTGATTCGATCGTTAAATTCAGAGTGCATTTTACATAGCAGAGGCTACACCCGGGGAGGCGGCATTGCACAGAATAGCTGTCCAGCTTTACTATGGAAAACAAACTCAGTAAAGAAAACGGACAGCGTGTTGAGGTGTAGATGAGTTTAGGAGGTTGGTGGGCAAACCTTCCCTGACCCTGTAAGTGTCTCAGGGTACCGATGGATTCTTAGTAGTAAGTCATTCAAATTGTATCACTGTCTCTGTTGAAGTTCCTCTCCTTTGTCCCTTGTTCCCACCGGGGTTAGGTCTTCCCATTAGTAGACCTCTCAGCTTCACTTTTGGGGTTCTCCTTTTGTCTGTGGCAGCACCCTCTTCTCCAATGTATTTCTTGGTCACTTCCACACATATTTATTGAGAGTGTATTCTGTGTCAGGCACCGGGCAGGTGCTGGTCATGTAGAGGTGATTAAGACGGGCGTGATCCCTGCCTGCATGGAGCTTTCCCTCTGGATGAGACAAAAGCAAGCCTAATGTTCAAATCTTAAGTGATTGCATTGTGACTCTTTCTTCCCCACACATCATCTCTCTCAGAAAACCAAATCAAATGTGTCATTTCATATTTGATGAGAATATATCTGAAGGTTAAATTCCTAGAAGAATCAAAGAGTAAATGCTTTTATAATTTCAAAACATTGCCATATTATCCTCTTCAAAAGTTGTGTCAATTTTAACCCCCCTTAGCTATTTATGTGAGTACCTCTTTCACCAGATGCTTGCCAACTAGGAGTCTTAACAAACTTTTTGATCTTTGCCAATCTGACAGTTTCTAAAAAGTGTCTCAAGTGTGGTTTTAACTCAAATTTCTTTTGTTGTGAATATTTTCATATGTGTAAAAACTATATTTTTGTCTGCTGAAAATATCTCAACTAGTATAGTGATCTAGAGCAAATTGTTTAAACTCTTATGTGTCTCAATTTCCTCATCTGTAAATTGGGAATAAAACTAGCAAGTAGGATTGTTGGATGATTAAATGAAATTTATGTTCAGCAAAAAAAAAAAAAAAAAAATGGGGAGCGGGTCCGTGGGGAGCGGGTCATTTTCATCCAAGCAGAGGGTTGGTACATTTGACAAAGTATGTATCAGCTTGGCTCCCCAAATGGCTTCTCTCTGTCTCCACAGAGTCCCACCACCTAGACTACCTTCTCCAGAGGTGGCTCTCTGAGCACCTGGGGCAACTCATACTTCCCTGTGTTCCCACATTCTTCTACCTACGATGCAAGAGAGCCCCCATTTATCCTCCATGTCATCCCAGACCTCCTCAGCGGCTTGACACTGTTCTGAGATCCTTGCCACAAACACACATGCTGGGGGAAAAATGATAGAATGTCCTTTTTTTTTTCTTCCCCTAAATAACACATTTTTTTTCTTTTAAATCTAGATTCACTTTCTCTTTTAAAAGTACTTTATTTTTCAAGAGTGCCAGATGGACAAATATTTGACTACAGCCTCTATTGTCCTGGCGAACCTCTGTAAGCCAACATACCTCTGAGCTCTGTTGTATAACTATCCGTATTTGGGTTTTTTTTTTTTTCCTTCATAGTATATTTTTTACCCAGTGGGTATCACTCCAGCTGTTGATACTTTCACAGGAAGGGGTTGCCTTCCTCTGCCTGTGTGAACATTCTGGGCTTAGTTGCTGGGCCAAAGGAAATATTTGTAGTAAAGGCCCCTCTGGGAAGGAAACTGAGTTACTTCTTTTCATTTCCACTACAGAGTATTCTCCAGCAATTTCACTGGAAGAAAAAAAATGAGCATGAGTGGTCATTGGATGTTTTTGCTCTGTGTGTGTGCGTGCTTGCCTTAGCAGAATCAGTTCCTTAAAGAGAGAAGGAGTCTGTCACTCTGATGACCAAAAAAAATAGTATTTAATTAATACTTTAACTCTCATTTCTCTGACTACCATTGAGATAGACTATTTCTGATCATGCTTATTAGCCATTGGATATCTCCATTGTTCCTTGCTGCTGGTCGCTTACCTCTTTTGAGGCTTGACTTTAAAATTTCACATGCACTATTTTGCGCACATATGTGTCTAGGAACCTATCACTGGCCTGGTTTAAGAATTGTTTCTTTGAAAATATACACTTTATTTCTCCTTATAGTATTTAAAAAAATTATTTGAGAGAGAGACAGAGATAAAAGAGCATAAGCAAAGAGGGGAGGGAGAAGCAGGCTCTCCACTGGGCAGGGAGTTGATGTGGGGCTCTATCCCAGGACCCCCGGATCATTACCCAAGCCGAAGGCAGATGCTCAACCCACTGAGCCCCTCAGGCACCCCTCTCCTTATAGGATTAAAATGACTCACTCATGTTCTGGCATTAACTGAATTGGTACCTACTGCTTTTGTTGTGATTATAATACTGTGGGGTTCTCCCCTTCCCCAACTCCTTCTAGATTCAGCTCAGGCATCACTCCCTGGGGGAAAGCCTTGGTTCAATGCTAACATGCTGTGCTTTGGTGGGACCCTGTGGATATTTGTCCCACAGAAATTACCATCTCTACTGGAATTGTTAATTTTTGCATTTCTAAGCTGTAGTCACATTTTGTTTGCTTCCAGGTCCTAGGATCCAGGACACAGATTGCCTCACGAAAAACTCCCAGTGAGTGTTCCTTTTATCTGAATTGAACTAAATGAGCAAAGAGTTTCCCATAGATCAAGGAATAGCGGCTATTTTCACAGCTTAGTGATGTGTGACACACACATGAGCGGCCTCCCCAGCTCAGCACCATTGTATTGCATTGTTATCCTATACTTGCATTTGATCTTTTTCTCCACCTTTTTCAGTCATTTTCCTTCTTCTGTTTTTAAAATAACCTCCTGCCTTTCATTTCTAGCTTCTGACCTTGTCTCTGCATCCTCTTTTCCTGAAACCTATCTGTTGGAGTACAGTGTCCCTTTCATGTGTATGTGTATTAAACTGCGATGAAGTGTTCTACTGTTTGAATATTTTACTCCTCATTTTATTTAAATACAGGCTAGATATTTGTTGAGAAAATATGTCACTAAAAGAGCCCTCTCATTATATTCAGCCTCAACCATAGGCATTTTCTATTTGGGGAAGTATTCTGCATTTTTTTCTGGTTCTATGAACCTACCCTAGATTGTTATACCTTACTTGTAGATCTTAGAATTTCCCAACTTACACTATTCTTTCTTGTTCACATCTTTTCTAAATCAGTGTTAAAAATTACCAAATCCAGTCATGCTTCTTTAGTTTATCACATTGATTTTTCCAAAGCTTTCTACTCATACATGTTGTTTTACACAAACCTTAAAAATTCATCATAAAATTGTTTTTTTTTTTTAAAGAGTTTGTAAAAAAAAAAGCATGGATTTTTATGGAGGAATATAGACTGCATGTGAAAAAGCACAGGGGGAAAATATGAAGCTGAAGAACAATAAAGAAATATACATCTGTATATACTTGCACCCAATGCAAGATGTATATTTACTGTTTTTTTTTTTTTCCTATGTAGGCCATCAGAGGGAGGCCATTAACCTGAATATTGTGCTAATTATTGCCTTGCTTTTCTTAACTTTTTAAAAATAATCTTTGCAGGAATTTTTAAATACTATATTGTTTAGATATGCCTGTTCTTGAAATTTTTGTAATTATAATAAAAGCATATTATGTGAATTCTTAGGCAATTTGATTTTATTATTTAATGTTATATTTTTGAAACCTAGCCAGTTCGATGAATACAACATTAAGTTCAGTCTTTATCATGGTATTAGAATATTCTACAGTATGGATATATCACAACTTATTTTTTCTTTTGAGGTATACATAGGGATTTTCCAGTTTTACTGCTATTATAAGTAGTGTAATAGTAAATATTCTTAGACATATTTCCTGGTGCACATTGTGCAAGACTTTTTTCCAGGGTAAATATCTACTAATGAAATCCCTGAATCATAAATTAGGCACTTGTGTGGCTTTCCTACATGATTTTCCCAAGTAGTATCCGCTTCCATACCTATTATCAGCGGATAAGATACCTCTTTGTTGTATGTTCATGGCAATACTTATTATCATACTCATTTATAGTTTTGACAACCTTGTGGGTATGAATTGTAGCTCACTATGATTTTAATTTATACTTCCTTAATCACTGAAAGAGTTAATATTTTTCAGTATGTTTTGGGTCATCTTTTTTTTTTCTCTTTTATGAAATTCATGTTTATTTCATTTTCCCATTTTTCAGTAGTGTTGTTTGACTTCTTATTCAGAGTTCCTTATATATACTGCATAGTAACCCTTTGTTAGTGTCATGTCTTCTTTAAACTTGTAGCTTATGTTTTTACTACTTGATGGCTTTTGAGGATAGAATTTCTCATTTTTTATGTAATTGCATTTACCAATTATACTCTTTATAATTTGCCTATTTTGTACTTTGAGAAATTTCTACCCTCCCAAGATAAAGTTGCCAAAATTCCTTCTAAAATCTTGTCTTCTACATTTAGGTGCTTAATTCATCAGGGATGGATTAACATGTATGGTAGAAAAAGAAATTTTTCCCAAATAGTCAGTTGCTCCAGTACAATTTATTCTAAAATGTTCATCTTTTCTCCCCTAATCTACATTATAACCTCTATCATCTGCTGCAACTATGCTGTCCTCATTCTATTTCTGGGCTATTTTCTTAAGTTGCTCTATTTCTCAATCCCTGTTCCAATACCTGGCTGAACATGACTTTATAAGAGTGTACTATCTATTGGTCAAGTCCCATGATAATATTTCTCTTCCTTAGTAGATGATTGGCATTTATGGGAACTTGGAAATTCCCTATATATTTTAGAATTAGCTTGTTAAGCATCATGTATAAAGTACACATGCACAGATGGAATTTTGATTGGAATTTATAGATCAGTTTGTGATCAAATAACCTATTTGTAATATTGAATATTCCAAATCACTGTCACCATTTATTTTTATTTTAATCACTAAATTATTTAAATTGTCTTTTAATAAATTATAATTTCACCAGTCTACAAATAATTTTTATAATATTATAAATGGTTTCTTTTAAGTTTTCATTTTCTAAATTTTGTTGCAGATAAAGAGAAATTCACATGTCTTTGCACAGATTTTTATGACTAATCTTGATAATTGTGTAAAGAGTCCTAATAATTTACTGGCAGATGATTTTTTTATAGTCTACTAACATCTCATGATGAATAAAGAATCTCCCCTCCCCCATCTTCACACCTTTATTTTTTCCTCACCTTATTGTATTGGCCAGGAACTCCAAAGCAATAATGAATAAAAGCCAGAGACAGCAGGTATCTTTGCCTCTTTCTTTGCAAATTCAAAGGAGATACTTTGAGTCTTTCAATGTTGAGAATCAGATGGGCTTCCCCTGCCTGCATTAGGTCTTAACATATAAACCCCTAAGAATTGAGGTAAATCCCTGAAAACAAAGAAAAAGATGCCAACTTAACGTTTCTGCCACAAAGCGTAATAGAAATTTTTACTTTAAGATTGAATCAGAGAAAAATAGTTCCTATATACCTATGTTTGTGGACAAAGATACATGGCCATTATATAGTGAATACTTTGCAGAAAATGATATATCCTCTGGTACAGAACACACCATCTATTTCCCTTGAGTATTTTCTGGCTCTTACAGTGGGCAATCTTTGTAAAAAGCCTCCCTATTAGAGAGCCAGACAGTGGCGGACAGATTTATTAGCAGTCTTTGTAGCATTTCCTGGAGGACCAAGAGGTGGCAGGGTGCTTGCAGGGCCCTTAAATGCCCCCTTAAGCGTATGAAAGATCTGCTGCACTTTCACCTTATGGGGTGGTACGTGTAAGTGATGGGGAGACAGGACAATGGTACTATCCAGCTGTTTCATTCTAAAGTCTCTATAAAATCACTCAGTTCCATCCCAAATCAAAATAGAACTCTCAGTGCTGGTCCTTGCACAAAGAAGGCTTTCTATAAAATAGACGTTTGTCTTTTGAAGTCCACATGGAGATGTCTGAAGTCAAATTCAAGGCATAATAAAGCCAGGAACCCTTTTTCTGGCATTGCTCTGTGACAGTGAAAGTGAGGCTGAGCCCCTTGGAGCAACCTGGAGTGCAGATGAGCCAGGGAACAGGAGGGATGTTGAACTCACAGCTCTAGAGGCAGAGGGAATGCATGCATGTTATGCAGAAACTATTGCTAACAGATGAAGAAATGCATGTTTTTTTTTCCCCCAAAGACCTAGGTTATTCTTAAATACTTGCTCAGAGGAAGAAGTGGCATTTTCTGTTGTCAAGAACTGGAGTGGAGAGACAGGATATTTCAGCGGGGAGGGTCTTGGAGAACAGTGTGTAGGATGTAACTGGGATATTGTGAAGCTCCTTACAGAGGTCAGGATGGGCTAGAAGGCATATTTCATCATGCCCAGCATACATGTGTCTAAGGCACAGTAAGCCAGGCTTTGTGCCAAGAACAAACACTAGAAAGATGCTGAAAAGCAAAATGATTTTTAGAGTTGCATTATCTCCCCCAAGAGTTTCAAACCAGTTATGGGCACAGCATGCTTAATTGGCACTTTAGGGAACAGACTAATAACAAACGATGTAAAGCTTCCAGAATTACATAAAGCCTTCCTTTTGATGTTATGACCTTACTGATACCCTTAACAACAACTCTAACAGGGAAATACACTGTAGAAAGCTACCTTATCGAGTTACCACTTATAGATACCAATGTAGCCTAACAGTAGAAACTCTGTTTTCCTATGGCAAAGATGAAAGAAAAAAGACAGGACAACAGGATAGGTGGCGAGAGGTCAGGTCACATGCCTGTCTTTTACTTCCATCAAACAGTGTCCTGCTTCTTGTCAATACCACATGTAGCAATTTTGGCTTGGCTCTGGTAATCACAGTTGAAGAACTGTGTAGATGGAACTGGACATACTTCTGATGGCAAGAGGGGATGTAGAATAAACTAAAATTTGATGTCCTTTTAACTTCAGAATTCTGGTCCTATAAAATTGTTACAGGATTAAAAATGCTTCAAAACAATTTCTGTAATTTCAGGTATATTTTTTAGATTCTCTCTCTTGATTTACCTTATTAGAATCATACATCTGAGCTTTTCACATAGAGCATAATTATGAATAAATAACATGATCATGTGAAATGATAAAATATATAAAAATTTACAAAGAATTTACGTGGTTTCTATTACAAATGGGCTAATTTCACAGCAGCATCCCCCAGGAATGTATTATGGGCATGTGAGCCTGGTCTAGTGAATATACATCTGAGTTTAAGCTTCATAGGTTACAAACCTGAGTCTACTTCATCTTTGTAACTCTCAAGTTGCTTAAATACTTAGGAAATGAATAAATACATGGGTGAGTGAGAACATTAATAAGTGAGTTAATATGTAAGTACAAAAATACATCATTACCTTGAATTTCTCTAGGAAAAGTTGTTAGTGCATACTGGCTTATTTGGGCTGTGTACAGTATATTGCCAAATAGACTTTGACTTATTTTATACCTTTTACAGGAACATACCAGTTTATAGGGTTTTTTTGACTTGGCAAAAATTATTTTTGTTTAGAATCTAGCTGTAGGGCAGCATGTGTGGCTCAGCGGTTTAGCACTGCCTTCAGTCCAGGGCGTGATCCTGGAGACCCGGGATCAAGTCCCTCATTGGGCTCCCTGCATGGAGCCTGCTTCTCCCTCTGCCTGTGTCTCTGCCCCTCCCCCTCTCTCTTTCCTCTCTGTGTATTCTAATGAATAAATAAAATATTAAAAAAAATAGAATCTAGCTATATGTGAAACTGTAATCACCGTTTTTTAAAATTTAAATTCAATTAGGTGGCATAAAGTACACACTTAGTTTCAGAGGTAGCATGCAGTGATTTATCCGTTGCGTATAACACCCAGTAATCATCTTTTAAAAGTGTCAGTTTCTTTCTATGACATGTCTATTTTCTTGATATCTTAATAATTGAAAATGAAAACAAACACTTCCCTTACACCCAGTCACTGTGTGAATAGGATGTGCACTCATTGCACTTTGCCATCTGCAGGATTCATTTCCAGGATTCCTTTGAAGTGCAGGTTTGAATTAAGAGGTGTTCCTCTGTTACCTGAAATGATGTTTCAGACTATCCATCTGGCACACAATCCTGGAATAAGTAGTACTGATCTGCCCAATACAAGAAGGAGGACAGGAATCTCTAGTTTGATCCCTCTAGGGAAGAGGAATGAATGAATCTTTATTCTCTTTTCCCCCACTACATTCCCCCCCCCTTCCTTCATGCCCTTTTTTTAAAATTCTTTTTTATTTATTCATGATAGCCAGAGAGAGAGAGAGAGAGAGAGAGAGAGAGAGGCAGAGACATAGGCAGAGGGAGAAGCAGGCTCCATGCAGGGAGCCCGACATGGGGTTCGATCCCGGGTCTCCAGGATCGCGCCCTGGGCCAAAGGCAGGTGCCAAACCGCTGCGCCACCCAGGGATCCCTCCTTCATGCCTTTTGATCAGAAAGTTGTACCTACAGGAATCTGTTGCAAATATGGGTGGGTGTGTGCAGGTGTGATGTTGCCTCCTTGTTGAGAGCTAGGATTAAACACTTAGTGCAGCGGTGACTTTGTACAAATGGCAGGACCTCAACCAGACGGCCTGAAAGAGCTTTCTGAGATGAAGCCAAGAAACAGATCCAGTGTTTACCACGGAATCTTTAGGAGAAACCACATGAAAATACACACTAGGTGTGTGGAGATGCATGCTGGATGTGTGTAGATCTTTTATCCCTATTTTCAGCCATAGAGTTGTATATATGTATATGGTATATCTACCATCTGCTAGTGAAGTCTTTAACCATGTACCTAGGTAGAAACTTTAAAAAAATGTTTTATTTAACAGAAGTAGTAGCTGGCTACAGAGCAGTTTTCTCTTCCTTGGTTCTTAAAACTACTTTGGACAATTCACATGTATATTTTTTTAGGTGGTCTGAAGGAAACCAGATTACATATATTATAATTGCTTTTCCATCTGATTGATGATACTCTTCTCTCTCCTTTTTTTCCCCTAGTGATCATCTCTTCTACCCTAACTCTGAACCTCTAATATTTTCCCCAGTTCTTGCTAAAAAAAAAAGTCCTTTTCTACATCATCTTCATTTCTATTACATTTTCATGTTCTCTGCTCTAAAATCTTCCCTAAATAGTGGTTATCACTCAAAACCCTCCAAAACCCACAACACGATCCTTTCTGCAGTTGAGAATGTGAAGTTTTGCCCGAGGGATAACTGAAGTCCCTGGGTCCTCCTCTTTGCTGGGTACAAATACTTCCTGACTCATCTACAGAATCTGAGGCTAGTGGTCACCACACAAGTTGGGAGAGGGATCCAATTAGCCAGTCTCCTCTATGCCATGGAGAATAAGTGAAATCAGATTTTCAGAATATTATTTTTCCAACAGACATTTATTAAGCTTCTATTCTAGATGACCCAATTCTGGGCATAAACATTGATAAACTAGGTAGACAAGGCTTCTGCTTTTTAGAAACTCACATTCCAGTGGAGGGAAGAAGCAGTAATAAAGTACAATATTATAAGGTGTGCCTAAGTACAAGAATAATAAGATAATAATAAGATAAAATGGAATGATTTCATAACATGTGATAAGCCTAGGGTTTTCTTAGTTTGGGTGTCCAGGGAGACCAGTATGAGAATGTGCAATGACCCCAATTCTAATAGTGTAAAAAATGTTTATCACATGATTTTTGTCACACAGGAATTTAGTAATGACCTAGGTAGTTCTATCTCAGAGTCTCTTGGGAGATTACAGTCATCTGAAAGCTTGCCTGGGACTAGAGAATCTACTTTCCTGACTGTTGAACGGACATTTCAGTTTGCTTCCAAATTGATCTTTACATAAGGGCTATCTATGTAAGTGTCCTCATGACGTGTTGACTAGTTTGTCCTAAACCAAATGATCCGAGAGAGCAAAGCAGAGCAGCAGTACCTTTTCTTGACCTTGGAAGTCACATGACCTCATTTCCATTCTATTCTGTTGGCCACACATATTAATGCTGCTGCAGTGGGGGGAGACAACCATAGAGGTGTGACTACCAGGAAGTGTGAGGATCTTTAAGGGGGTATCTTGGATGCTAGGTACCACCACAAGGGATAGTTGAACTGAGGCCAGAATAATGTGAAAAAGTCTGTTAGGTGAATACTTGGGAGTGTAGGGCATTTTAATTGGAGGGAACTAGTGGCACTGAGTCCTTGTGTTTTCAAGGAATAGACAGAAGGCTATGTTGAACAAGAAGGAGAATCATACAGGATGAGTCCAAAAAGCAAGGACAAGATTACATAGGACCTTAGAGGGGTTTGGAACATATTGAGTGTCGGGAGAAACTGAGGCTTTTAAGCAGAGAAGCAACAAAAATTGCATGACAATGTGGGGAACAAAAGTATAATTCTAACAACTAAATTGGACCTGAAAAATTGTAATGCTATAGAGAGAGCAAGTTAGACTGAGAAGATTGACTCTTACCCTTGGTGGTCATATTGTGCAAACTCCTATAAAGATGTGCAAATACTTATTCTACTCTGTTGAGCAATAGAACGAAAGTGATCCAGGGATTTAAACACCTTCTCTATAGCAGCTTTGACCTTCTGTTCTGTCATCATAAAAGGGGCTCTACTTTTGATCCTGACCATTTATAGGAACCAAAATCCACAGAGAGTTTCAAGCAAGAATATACCTAGGAGGTATTTTATAAGTGTTTTGAGGACCCAGTTGCTTTTCTGCTCAAGCAGTTGATGTTGCTCCTGTTATTTGCCAGATAGTGTCATTCACTCCAGTCTTTCCAGTTTCTTTTCATGCTCTTAAAAGGCAGTTTTAAACTTCTTTTTAGAAAATACACTTCTAGACATGAAAGAATAGCTTTTCTTTTGACCCATGTTTCAACCCTCCAGCTCACTGGCCAGTGGTGAGTCTTGCCCTTTCTAAGGTGGTTCCAACCTCCAGAGAGAATGGAGCCTTTTATTTCAAATGAGATTATTCTGCTCTGTTGCTCTGTGCAGGTGCTGAGATTCTGGCCATGGTTCACTGACTTGGAGGAGGAATAGATTCAGTCTTACTCTTAAATACCTGCCATGCTCCTGCTATACCCCTTGAAATATTTCAGTGGTAATAGGATGTAGCACATAAAGTTACTCCTAGTCTCTGGTCCCAATCATGTATGCAAAATTAACCTTTTCTCTAGGTCTAAGGGGTTTGATGTGGCATTCTTTTCTTCTCTTCTTACACAAGAAAGGAATTGTGCTTTTTAGAGCCTCATGTATAACATACTGGTTCTTCTAGTATGTAATTACTAAACTGTGTGTGTCTTTATAATTGAAACCATTTTTAAGAGTAAGCATATTGAGTGAAATAAGTCAATCGGAGAAGGACAAACATTATATGGTCTCATTCATTTGGGGAATATAAAAAATAGTGAAAGGGAATAAAGGGGAAAGGAGAAAAAATGAGTGGGAAATATCAGGGAGGGAGACAGAACATGAGAGACTCCTAACTCTGGGAAACGAACTAGGGGTGGTGGAAGGGGAGGTGGATGGGGGATGGGGGCGACTGGGTGACGGGCACTGAGGGGGGCACTTGATGGGATGAGCACTGGGTGTTATTCTATATGTTGGCAAATTGAACACCAATAAAAAATAAATTTATAAAAAAAGAGAGTAAGCATGTTACCTACAAAATAGAATTAGATAATGTTTTGACCCTCCACCTGTGCCCACACCCTGAACCTTATGGTGTTAGTACCGATAAGTATACCATGTACTTTCTTATCTTCACTGCTTTATACATGTGGTTTACTTTGCCTAAAATGTCTTCCAGCCTTTTTTCCAAAGCTCATGAAAATATCCCTTCTACTGAGAAGACTTCTCTGATCCCAGTGGACAATTATAATTCCTATTCTCACCACAAACCCATGCTAGGATGTTGAGGTCTCCATTTAAGAGCACTTAGTGGAAAGTTGTCATAACTGTTTAATGACACAACCCAGTTCATAGTCTTTGATATGTCATAGGCTCAACAGATGTTGATGTTAGCCAGTCAGCTTAAAACCATTTTAAATAATCGGTGTAAAGTATTGCAATGTTTCCCAGAAAATTTGTTTCCATGTCATTTTGTTCATTACAACTCGTAACAGCTTCAAGAACAGGAACAACTTGGGTTGACTGATTTCAAGGGATTTTTAAATATACCAAGCTAGAAGGCAATCTCTGTCTCGTCCATACACCCTGGAAGCTATGGTAACAACAATCAGGAAGATCTCCTGTTTGATTTACTTATGCTGTGATTATCCTCCTCATTTATCGCCCACTGGGAATATTATAAAAAATGATAGAAGTCTGTCTTCTGTCATGTATATTTAGGTTATGTGGCAGTAAACAAATGTCTATTTGCATCTCCAGGCAGTCTACAAAAATAAATACGATAACACCAAGAGAGTGAGCGTTGGCATCTGAAGTGAGGTGTAGACTGTGGAGTTTCACGTCATATGAGCAAGGAAGGCAGAGATGATGAATAGTCTGAGTTAAGAGACTACTTGGGACTTTGAAATGTCTCTGTGGCCTGGGGGAGTAACAGGATGGAACTGTAGTACAGGGTCCTTGGGGAAATTATCTATTTATTAGTGCATTCCTTTATTCCCAACCATCCGTTGGGCACTCCCTATGAGCTGACACTCTCCTGGGTGTTGGAGGTACAGTGATGAGTGAAACAGAGGCAGATCTTGCCCTCAAGGTGCTTCCAGCCTGGAAGGGAAGACAAGTGTGATAACATGAATAATTTGTTCACTCTATTTTTGATAAGTGCCATAATGTAATATTCTAGGGTATGAGCTTATCATGGTGGGTGGGAATATGAGAGTTCTTAGGAGGTTTTTCTGAGGAAGTGACATTTAAATTTAGTCTTAAAGGATAAAGTAGTCAAGTGAACAGATGGGGCCCTGGGACGGGGGAAGAAGAGGGGCAAGACTGATAGGATGGTTGGTGAAGTGTAGGGTCAGGTAGTACCAGTTGATGAGAAAGATCATAGGACACTCCATGAATCCACCAGAGATGACTAATAGGGTTAACTTTATTTTTAAGTTTGAATCATGTGGAATTTTAAAATTAACTTTGGTCATTTGGCAGGACTTCTTTTTGGGGGGAGGATAAAGACATGGCATTCAAAGGATTAAAATTTTATTTTCTAATGAAAACCTGTACACTAAACCTGTACTCAAACTTCTGTGCTCATTTTGCCACTTAAGGTGAGAATTAGAAAGGGGAGAAAGATGTGAGAGAGCATGGCCAGAAAGAATTAATGGAGGCGGGGGGGCGAAGGCACAAAAAGAAGAAAGGGAAGAAACTGTAAATAGAGTAATGCACCATATGTTCCAACTATTAAAAATAAAGAGTTTTGTCCTTTCTTGCTGGAACATTAAGGTTCAGACTGCTATATTTCGTCATTCCCTCATGATATAAAGATTACAAGGTTCAGGGCCATATTCATAGCCCCTGAACTTTATTTTGACACTTTTTGAAACATCTCTAAATAAGTTATTTTCCAGGTTTCAGTACCGAGACTCCTATAAATGTGCATACTGGATATAATGAAGGCAAGAGCCCAGACAAGCTTCAATTCACTAGTACTGTGCATGGGAATCCAAAGGGGTGAGGTAGAATGTGAAAATACTAAGGAACTAGCAGAAATGTCTTAGCTTCCTGGTTTGAGCTGCAGTGGACTTCTTAGGTTTGAAAGGTCTGATGGGTGTCAACTAGTCAGGCATTGGAACTGGAGATAGTCCCCACTCCCCTTCTCTTGTTAGAGAAGGAACCAGCACAGCAAGTTGGCTGACACTCACTGGAAAAATACATTGTTTATCCTCAAAGGGATGTCAGGGTTTGACTTCAGTTGATAAACAGTCATGACAGTTTGGGATTTCAGTTGAGGGGACTTAGGATATGGGAGAAAAAGAGGTGAGTGGATAGTCACAGCTTAAATGAGGTTGCAGTGTGAGGGAAGAAGTATATCAATAGGAAATAGTCCAATAATCCAGCCAATTGTTGAATATTCAAAAGGAAAATGAATACACGAAAGACGTTCACGTTACTAATATCAAGCGGAATTGTCCATTGTACTTGGGACTTGTGACAGACTTGTGAAGGGTCCTAGGCTACTTATCATGGGGGAGTGAAAACAATGAAATGAGACTTGAGCATCTTTTGAAAACAGATGTTTAAAAATAAGTGTTGTGGGGAGAGAGAGAGGCCCTGGGAAATAGCTAGTGAAACTGGAATCAAGGATGAACTTCGTTTAACTTGATGTATATACTCTGCTGACACAATAAAGCAATTGCTGTTTGGCACACACATTTACTTACATGTCCCCAAATGTCATCCTTTTCAAAGGTTTTATTTTATTTTATTTTATTTTATTTTTTATTTTCAAAGGTTTTAAAAATCAGTCCTACTAATCTACAGATCCATCTTTTATCCAGATGGGTTTCTTCTAAAGGATGTGAGAGAAAACATATATAACCATCTACACAAGCACTTTAAATTAAAGTCAGTTGGGGCGCCTGAGTGGCTCAGTTAGTTGAGCGACTAACTCTTGGTTTCAGCTCAGGTCATGATCTTAGGGTCCTGGGATTGAGCCCCATATTGGGCTCCATATTCATTAGGGAGTCTACTTGTCCCTTGGCCTCCTCCCCCACTTGTGTACTCACTGTCTCTGTCTCTCTCTCACACACAAATGAATAAAGAAATCTTTATAAATTACAGTCAGAAAGGATAAGCCAACTAGTCTGTGTGACTATTATAGGACCTCTCATTATTATTCTCAAAGACAATTTAAAACTACAAAATGATAGGGATGCCTGGGTGGCTCAGTGCTTGAGCATCTGCCTTTGGCTCAGGGTGTGATCCCAGGGTCCCAGGATCGAGTCTTGTGTCCTGCTCCCTGCAGGGAGCCTGCTTCTCCCTCTGCCTATATTTCTGCTTTTTCTCTCTGTGTCTCTCGTGAATAAATAAATAAAATCTTTTTTTAAAACAAAACCTAGAAAATGATATTTTGATTATTTGGAAAATGCGGGATACATTCTGTAAGTAATGTATGAGTGGCCATATTAACTTCTACATATTTGCTTTGTGTTACAAAAGCTTTGAATCATCTTTTCCCTTAATCCATTTTACAATATAAAAAAAATCCCACACTTGGATTTAAGAGCACAGAGTGGGTGTTTTGTACTCATAACAATACCTTTCTCTACCATCTTCCAAATTAAGGGTATTTCTTTGTTAAAACACCTTGTGGTAAGTTGTACGTTCTTTTCTCTAGCATTAATGAGAAGTGATACACCCACATGCAAACATGCTTCTAAGGCTTTTTAAAAATAATTTGGCATTAAGCAGATTTCCAAAATCTACCTTCTCCTGGAAATGCTCTGCTTTGGGATACAGAGGATAGAAGACAACAGAATTGTTTTATCATGTGAGGAAAAAGGTAGGCAGAAATGAAGCTTACGGAAAGCCAGAGAGGTGCCATGGGTTCCTGTGCAAAGCTGAGGTTAGCTTCACTGGATTTTTACTCGGGTTTTGTTTAGGGCAGTCTTAATAAGTAAGTCAACCAAACTTTCCTAGCCTGTTACCTCATCTGCGAGATGGGTAGGAGTAGTTCCCACCCTCCTGGGCTTTTGTAAGGATCTGATAGGTGACTGTGTGTAAAGCTCATAGCCCCTGCATATGGTGTAGGCTCCTCTGTTACTTTCTTCTGAGAGGAGGCTGTCCCTCTGCTGATCTGGGGGCTCTGCTTTGGGTCACTTAACGTGATTACTGAAACTTCGTCCACTTGTTTCCTGGGTGGATCAGGAAGTAGAGAAGATAGGGGAGTTAGACTCCACTCTTGCCAATATTAATGCTCTCCAGCGTCTTGAGGGAGCGCACCATGCCACAGTGTGGTTTTCTTCCTTAGCTTGTGACTCTTGTCACTTTTCCTTCCTTTTGTACTTCAGAATCTTACTTGGGCCCAAGGTGATGGCACTAATTGTGTGGGTTAGACCAAGGGTTAGGGATTAGTTCAAATGACAATCAGGGAGAGGGCTGTGTATTGGACATCTGGGATAGTTATTTCCTTGGCTGGTTCTATGGCCCTTGTACATGCTCAGGGACGCCTTACTTCTGGACCCACAGTGATTATACCGAAATCAACAGATAGCCTTGCTTCTCTGTGGAGAGCAATCTAAGTGTGATATAGAGAAGGTAAAAAAGGTGAGATCACCTAGCCCAGGGGATGTCATCATCAACATATACTGTATTAACTGACCATTCCATGGAGATCTGCGATGAGCTTCATGAACTAGGACAAGAAGAATTGAAAGATGAAAGATACTCTTAGGGCCCCAGAAAACTTCATTGACTTTTCTTTCTCATGGTCTTGGAAGTAAATTTCAAGCAAAGTAGCCTTCTGACTGCACTATCAGCCACCTGCTTGTTTTTGAAACTTAATTTTATAGAACAACCCAAAAGAAGGGAAAAAGTATGTGTACATGTTGGATCACTATAACTTTTAAATATTTAGTTGTGAGCAAACTAAAGGCAGATAAATGGAGGGAGGTTAATTCTGTTATAATGTCAACTATGTAAAAGATGTAGCCATTAAAAATTACTATAATGTTAAATAAAATGAAGATAAGTTTTAGAAGAGAAAACAATGGTAGTTACTGTAAATTGTGCAATTATCTTGATTTTATTTTTTTTCCAATTTTCCTTAAGGCCATTGACATTCACACAAAGGTAGTGTTAAAAATGAGGGGGTCAGGTAATCAACTTTGATTATCATGATCTAGAATTAAGTTTATGAATCTATCATAATTCCCCCAAAAGTAAGTAGTCTGTAATTTTTAAGAGAACAATTTTCAGGGTGCTGAGATCAGGGAAATTTCTTTATCCCTTTGGATCTCAGATTGTTTGTATGTAAAATATTCTCTTGATGTTGGGGAAAATTAAATATGATGTATGTAAAGTAATTACCACAGTACTTGGTATTCAGCAACCACACAGGAAGATCTTAATTTAATATGTTGGTATATTTTGAAGGATTGACACATTAACAGTAAAAACATTGCTTCAAGCGATAGAAATTAAAAATGAAAATCCTACAAGGTGAATACCAACTTAATGTTATAAGTTACTTACTTTTGAATAAGAAAATAAGAGTTTAGAGGAAGCCTATTCTCAAAATACAAAACCCAATGATGGATAGACTGTACTCCTTAAGATAAATAGAATTTACGAGGACAGTGAGGGCATAAGCTTGAAAGGTCACTTTTGGGCAAGTGCAAATCAGGTATGGCCAGGGGATCAAGAGCTCATTCTGGAGCCAGCCTGCCTGTGTTCACATGCTAGTTTTGGTTCATGAGCTTGGGCACCCTACTAAATTTCAGTCTCTCCAGCTATGAAGTGGAGTTAATAACGGCACCTACTTCATACCATATGGTAGGAATTAAATGAGTTTATATGTGCGAGGAGCTGAGATTACTGCTACTGGTACGTTAATATTTGCCAGGTAATATACCTAGAAAATGTGACAATGAAGACATATGCCCTATAATACTTTTCTTTTCATAATTTTAGTGACTCATCCACTTTTGATTTAAAAAGCAATAGCACGGGCAGCCCGGGTGGCTCAGTGGTTAACACCATCTTCAGCCCAGGGTGTGACCCTGGAGACCCGGGATCGAGTCCCACGTCGGGCTCCCTGTGTGGAGCCTGCTTCTCCCTCTGCCTGTGTCTCTGCCTCTCTCTCTGTGTCTCTCATGAATAAATAAAATCTTAAAAAAAAAAAAAGCACTAGCACTTACAGTGTTAATAAAATAACATTTTTGGAAACTTAAGTCCTGCTGCTTTTAAGTGGTGAAATCTTCAGACGTACTTTCTTGAGGTATAAATACTTAGGAAATGAGCGCAAGCAAATCAACCTAGAGAGCAATTAGCAGAGTGACCAAATTAACCCTTCCTCCAATTTTAGATAGTTTGTAACAAAAATTGCTTTAGTCTCAGGAAGTAATCAGACCACTGAACGAAAATTAAAACAATTTATTCCGTTACCAGGATATTAGCTATAATGGAGGAGTCTTGACTGACAAATAACCTCATCAAAAGAGCCACCAGAACTCTGCTCGTCTCAGCTTAAAAAATCAGTATGCATACAGTGTGCACTTAATTCAAAGAGACCTAGATTTGTGTTTATAGGTTTCGTGAAAGTGTTTCCCTCACGACAGCTATAAATACTCAACTTCTCCTGATGTACACAAACTCATTTTATGTCTATAAATATGTACAGAAAATGTATTAAATAGCTTGATCAGACTCCTACCTTTGCTATTATATGGAAAAAAATTTTTGTATGTAATATTGTAATCCTCACAATCCGTTTTGATTGACTAGCCATGGAGCCTGTAGCCTGTAGGTTTTCACTGCACCAGCATTGAAATCATTTTTTGCTTCTAACCTGCTTTTCCTCCTTTCTCTCTTCTTTCAGATCATGCCCCCATCTACTAAGTTGCCCTGTTTGACAATTTGGGGTCCATCTTCTCTTCCTTATTTCTTACGTCGTGGCCGTCCCCCATCCAGTCAGTTACTATGGTTTCCGAAGTCTCTTCTCTAAAGATGCTTTATGTAAGAGCTCATCTCTTCTGTTGTCTAGTTATTTGAAGGCCTTGTCACCTTCACTTGTCCTACTATAGCACCTTTCAACCTGTTTCTCCTTCTAATCCATCTGCTAGAATAGTTTAGAAGATGGCCTCAAAGCAATTCTTCTAAAATGCAAATCTAATTACATTAGCAGACATTTCCCATATTGCTCTGCAAACACTCATTCTACAGAATGTTAAAAATGTTACAATAGGAAAATTCTAGGTTCAATCATGTTAAACAGAGTTCTTCATCATAAGACTTATCAGAGCTTTTGGGATTTACACTTTTTTTTTTTTTTTTTTTTGGGGATTTACACATTATAGTCATCTAAGAGGTTGTTTTGATATATAATCTCTCCTAAACTTTGCTGACCAAAATCTTTTTTTTTTCTGGAAGTCTACCAAAAGAGGAACTGGTGTTTTATGGAATACGCTTTATGAAATACTATTTTATTTGCCTCTTGAAACCCTTATAATTCATAGTGACCTACAAGGTAGAACAGAAATTCCTTCACGTGCTTCATAAGAGCCTCTGTGGTCAGCCTCCTGCTATCACCTCAGCTCTCCACACTGCATTTGTTCTTGCACACACGACTTCTGTTCTGGCCCAATCAAACTCTATGTATCTAGATCCAACATCATATATGTTGTCATGCATGTGCTATTCTCTTGACCTGAAATGTTTATCCCTAGCTTGTCCTGCTTGATGAACTCCTCTTTGTCTTTCAAGATGGAGTACAATTAACACCTCCTTTGTAAAACTATCCCTGCTTCAACCAAGCAGTCAATATCTTTCTCCAGTATAACCCCCCACGGTACTGATGTCTCTTGGAATTTTCATCTCACTTTATTAAAAATAAAGTATTTGCACATAGAACCCCTTTTATGCCCGACCTGGAATTTAACAGTCCGTGCTCTTTAACCTTGTGTCCTGGACCAGGACACACAGTTTTGCTAAGTAATAAAAGGAACAGTGCTTCTGTGGGAGGTGAATTGATACCCTGTTGTCAGAAGGGAGAGCAACAGTGCAATTAAGTTTGGACTATAACAAAATGAGAGGCAAGACTGTGTTTACTAATTTTTTGTGTGTTTGTTTATTAATTAATACACTAACTTCAGACATGAAATCATTATCAGCAGGAATGGCATCTGAATTTCAACTTCGTTGTCTATGAAAAAAGATGGCCTCAAATTAAATGATGAGCATATGTAACTTTGAAGATTACTTCCTACCTTCTCTCTTTTCTGCTTTTGTGGTTACTATATCTCTGAATAGAAGAGAAAAGGAACAGAATGGCCCTCAGAGGGCCTGAGATCATTATTGAATATGTCACATCTAAGACCTTGGAAAGAGATCAAAGGAGAAACAATAAATAGGGTTTCTTTTTTTCCTTTTGATTTAACCGCTTACTCTTGGTTGGCTGTAGATCATTCATTTTTGAAAACAAGATAATTGTGGCAACAGCTGTCTATAAGAAGCAAACAGCAGAGTCGGCTCTATCCCAGGAGGAAGGATATTCAGAGCATGAATTTACTCAGGGCAATAACATGATAGTTTTTACAATTAGGAGACATATAGAGCCCATATTAGTACACATAAGAAAATAGTAAAACAGGATAAAATACGTTTCCAAGGGCACAAGAATCAAACATACACTTTGTAGGTTGCAAAGATACATTTTTACCCATGTTTAAGGATGACTAGGCAAAATAATACTCTCAAGCTTTTCTCTTTTATCTTCAATTTGTGTGCAGCATATGTCTTCTAATTTATTTGTACATGTTTCATGTTAGTAGGTCTCTTTAGCAGAGATAGGTGGAGAAGGGTATCCAGGAATGAGTTAGGAAGAGATAGGTAGTGGTTGTAAACTCAGGCAGGGTGGGTAGATACTTGGCAAGCCAACGGGTATGATGGTGGATTCTTCTGAAGCCTTTTTAAATTTTCATTTATTTTTGTTTCCCCGTTTAAGAGACCCCAAATTGACTAACCAGTCAGGATTTCCTTTAAAGCAAGCATTTAAAAATAAGTTTAAAAACAACAGAACACTTGACCATTTACGGAAGCCATATATTTTATATACACAGCAGTGGGAAGGCAGATATCCATAGAGATGGCCACAGTAGTAGGTTCTGGTTGTGTTTGCTCAGAGCAGGCCCAACAAGGGATTGATGCAAGAGATTGATGAAAGCTTTAGGGACTTGAGTTCTGTGTGTGTGTGTGTACGTACTCAAGTGGACTGGCTAAAGAAGGACACCCAGTACCACAGCTCCAGAAACCGGCATACTCCAACACTGGATGTGGCTTTGCTGAAATGAGGGTGATCTATGAAAGAGGTAGGGTCTATCTTTTGATAATACTTCAGAAACTTGAGTGAACCTTACCTGAATGAGAGGTAAGGAGGGAGAGTTCCTTGTTTCTCCTTGTCCTTATATCCTTTGCATTTGAAAGGCTGCATGAGATCTGATCTTAAAATTGTCAGGAAAAATTAAAACCAGATTGGTAAGAAGTATGTAGTAAGAAGTCGTTGTGCACATAAGAAAAATTCACAAACTGGGAGCTTTCAAACCCCAAACTGAGACAAAGCTCTGAGGCATGATATTACAATATGGCTTTTTTTTTTTAAGAAAGTACAGTAAGACCCCCCTTTACTTAATGTTTGACTTTCACATCAAATCAGTCAGTTTTGTAAAATGATTAAGGATTTAATCATTTTTCTCTATGGCTTTTCTCAGTTGTTTAGTATTTAAGTCATTATTTGAAGCATCTATTATCCCTGTGGTTTTTAGTTTTTTTTAATTTAAATCCGATCAATTGGGGGGAGGAGCAAGATGGCGGAAGAGCAGGGTCTCCAAATCACCTGTCTCCACCAAACTACCTAGAAAACCTTCAAATTATCCTGAAAATCTATGAATTCGGCCTGAGATTTAAAGAGAGACCAGCTGGAATGCTACAGTGAGAAGAGTTCGCGCATCTATCAAGGTAGGAAGACGGGGAAAAAGAAATAAAGAAACAAAGGCCTCCAAGGGGGAGGGGCCCGCGAGGAGCCGGGCTGAGGCCGGGGCGAGTGTCCCCAGGACAGGAGAGCCCCGGCCCGGAGGAGCAGGAGCTGCACCGACCTTCCCGGGGGAAAGGGGCTCGCGGGGAGGTGGAGCAGGACCCAGGAGGGCGGGGATGCCCTCGGGCTCCCGGGGACAGTAACAGCAACTGCGCGCCCAGGAGAGTGCGCCGAGCTCCCTAAGGGCTGCAGCGGGCACGGCGGGACCCGGCGGGACCCGGAGCAGCTGAAGGGGCTCGGGCGGAGGCTCCGCGGAGGGGGCTGCGCGGCCCCGGGAGCAGCTCGGAGGGGCTCGGGCAGAGGAAGAGGCTCCGTGCGGAGGGGGCTGCGCGGTTCCAGGAGCAGCTCGGAGGGGCTCGGGCGGCGGCTCCGCGGAGGGGGCTGCGCGGCCCGGGAGCGCGAATCCACCAGCGCAGGCCCCGGAGCACAGGGCGCCGGGACACAGCCCAGGATCCGGCCTCCCCCGGGACCGGCAGAGGCCGGGAGGGCCCAGGACAGCAAGGACGCTCCTGCCCCAGCTGAGCAGATCAGCGGCCCCGCCCCGGAGCCTCCAGGCCCTGCAGACGGAGAGCTCCGGAGTTCCTGCGGGGGCTGAATCCAGGTTTCCAGAGCTGCCCCGCCACTGGGGCTGTTCCTCCTGGAGCCTCACGGGGCAAACAACCCCCACTGAGCCCTGCACCAGGCAGGGGCACAGCAGCTCCCCCAAGGGCTAACACCTGAAAATCAGCACAGCAGGCCCCTCCCCCAGAACACCAGCTAGACGGACAACTTCCAGGAGAAGCCAAGGGACTTAAAGTACACAGAATCAGAAGATACTCCCCCGTGGTTCTTTTTTTTTTTTTTTTTTTTTTTTGCTTTTTGATTTGTTTCCTTCCCCCACCCCCTCTTTTTTCTCCTTTCTATTTCTTTCTCTTTTTCTTCTTTTTTTTTTCTTTTTTCGTTTTTTTTCTTCCCTTTTTTTTCTCTTTCTCTTTTCTTTCCTTCTTTCTCTCCTCTCTTTTTCTCTTTTTCCCAATACAACTTGCTTTTGGCCACTCTGCACTGAGCAAAATGACTAGAAGGAAAACCTCACCTCAAAAGAAAGAATCAGAAACAGTCCTCTCTCCCACAGAGTTACAAAATCTGGATTACAATTCAATGTCAGAAAGCCAATTCAGAAGCACTATTATACAGCTACTGGTGGCTCTAGAAAAAAGTATAAAGGACTCAAGAGACTTCATGACTGCAGAATTTAGAGCTAATCAGGCAGAAATTAAAAATCAATTGAATGAGATGCAATCCAAACTAGAAGTCCTAACGACGAGGGTTAACGAGGTGGAAGAACGAGTGAGTGACCTAGAAGACAAGTTGATAGCAAAGAGGGAAACTGAGGAAAAAAGAGACAAACAATTAAAAGACCACGAAGATAGATTAAGGGAAATAAACGACAGCCTGAGGAAGAAAAACCTACGTTTAATTGGGGTTCCCGAGGGCGCCGAAAGGGACAGAGGGCCAGAATATGTATTTGAACAAATCCTAGCTGAAAACTTTCCTAATCTGGGAAGGGAAACAGGCATTCAGATCCAGGAAATAGAGAGATCCCCCCCTAAAATCAATAAAAACCGTTCAACACCTCGACATTTAATTGTGAAGCTTGCAAATTCCAAAGATAAAGAGAAGATCCTTAAAGCAGCAAGAGACAAGAAATCCCTGACTTTTATGGGGAGGAGTATTAGGGTAACAGCAGACCTCTCCACAGAGACCTGGCAGGCCAGAAAGGGCTGGCAGGATATATTCAGGGTCCTAAATGAGAAGAACATGCAACCAAGAATACTTT
The DNA here is from genome assembly GCF_048164855.1 of Canis lupus baileyi. Classification (NCBI taxonomy): domain Eukaryota; kingdom Metazoa; phylum Chordata; class Mammalia; order Carnivora; family Canidae; genus Canis; species Canis lupus. The sequence goes on from NC_132838.1 coordinate 87,401,061, forward strand.
ATCCAGCAAGGCTCTCATTCAAAATGGAAGGAGAGATAAAGAGCTTCCAAGACAGGCAGCAACTAAAAGAATATGTGACCTCCAAACCAGCTCTGCAAGAAATTTTAAGGGGGACTCTTAAAATTCCCCTTTAAGAAGAAGTTCAGTGGAACAGTCCACAAAAACAAAGACTGAATAGATATCATGATGACACTAAACTCATATCTCTCAATAGTAACTCTGAATGTGAATGGGCTTAATGACCCCATCAAAAGGCGCAGGGTTTCAGACTGGATAAAAAAGCAGGACCCATCTATTTGCTGTCTACAAGAGACTCATTTTAGACAGAAGGACACCTACAGCCTGAAAATAAAAGGTTGGAGAACCATTTACCATTCGAATGGTCCTCAAAAGAAAGCAGGGGTAGCCATCCTTATATCAGATAAACTAAAATTTACCCCAAAGACTGTAGTGAGAGATGAAGAGGGACACTATATCATACTTAAAGGATCTATTCAACAAGAGGACTTAACAATCCTCAATATATATGCTCCGAATGTGGGAGCTGCCAAATATATAAATCAATTATTAACCAAAGTGAAGAAATACTTAGATAATAATACACTTATACTTGGTGACTTCAATCTAGCTCTTTCTATACTCGATAGGTCTTCTAAGCACAACATCTCCAAAGAAACGAGAGCTTTAAATGATACACTGGACCAGATGGATTTCACAGATATCTACAGAACTTTACATCCAAACTCAACTGAATACACATTCTTCTCAAGCGCACATGGAACTTTCTCCAGAATAGACCACATATTGGGTCACAAATCGGGTCTGAACCGATACCAAAAGATTGGGATTGTCCCCTGCATATTCTCGGACCATAATGCCTTGAAATTAGAACTAAATCACAACAAGAAGTTTGGAAGGACCTCAAACACATGGAGGTTAAGGACCATCCTGCTAAAAGATAAAAGGGTCAACCAGGAAATTAAGGAAGAATTAAAAAGATTCATGGAAACTAATGAGAATGAAGATACAACCGTTCAAAATCTTTGGGATGCAGCAAAAGCAGTCCTAAGGGGGAAATACATCGCAATACAAGCATCCATTCAAAAACTGGAAAGAACTCAAATACAAAAGCTAACCTTACACATAAAGGAGCTAGAGAAAAAACAGCAAATAGATCCTACACCCAAGAGAAGAAGGGAGTTAATAAAGATTCGAGCAGAACTCAACGAAATCGAGACCAGAAGAACTGTGGAACAGATCAACAGAACCAGGAGTTGGTTCTTTGAAAGAATTAATAAGATAGATAAACCATTAGCCAGCCTTATTAAAAAGAAGAGAGAGAAGACTCAAATTAATAAAATCATGAATGAGAAAGGAGAGATCACTACCAACACCAAGGAAATACAAACGATTTTAAAAACATATTATGAACAGCTATACGCCAATAAATTAGGCAATCTAGAAGAAATGGACGCATTCCTGGAAAGCCACAAACTACCAAAACTGGAACAGGAAGAAATAGAAAACCTGAACAGACCAATAACCAGGGAGGAAATTGAAGCAGTCATCAAAAACCTCCCAAGACACAAGAGTCCAGGGCCAGATGGCTTCCCAGGAGAATTTTATCAAACGTTTAAAGAAGAAATCATACCTATTCTCCTAAAGCTGTTTGGAAAGATAGAAAGAGATGGAGTACTTCCAAATTCGTTCTATGAAGCCAGCATCACCTTAATTCCAAATCCAGACAAAGACCCCACCAAAAAGGAGAATTACAGACCAATATCCCTGATGAACATGGATGCAAAAATTCTCAACAAGATACTGGCCAATAGGATCCAACAGTACATTAAGAAAATTATTCACCATGACCAAGTAGGATTTATCCCTGGGACACAAGGCTGGTTCAACACCCGTAAAACAATCAATGTGATTCATCATATTAGCAAGAGAAAAACCAAGAACCATATGATCCTCTCATTGGATGCAGAGAAAGCATTTGACAAAATACAGCATCCATTCCTGATCAAAACTCTTCAGAGTGTAGGGATAGAGGGAACATTCCTCGACATCTTAAAAGCCATCTATGAAAAGCCCACAGCAAATATCATTCTCAATGGGGAAGCACTGGGAGCCTTTCCCCTAAGATCAGGAACAAGACAGGGATGTCCACTCTCACCACTGCTATTCAACATAGTACTGGAAGTCCTAGCCTCAGCAATCAGACAACAAAAAGACATTAAAGGCATTCAAATTGGCAAAGAAGAAGTCAAACTCTCCCTCTTCGCCGATGACATGATACTCTACATAGAAAACCCAAAAGTCTCCACCCCAAGATTGCTAGAACTCATACAGCAATTCGGTAGCGTGGCAGGATACAAAATCAATGCCCAGAAGTCAGTGGCATTTCTATACACTAACAATGAGACTGAAGAAAGAGAAATTAAGGAGTCAATCCCATTTACAATTGCACCCAAAAGCATAAGATACCTAGGAATAAACCTCACCAAAGATGTAAAGGATCTATACCCTCAAAACTATAGAACACTTCTGAAAGAAATTGAGGAAGACACAAAGAGATGGAAAAATATTCCATGCTCATGGATTGGCAGAATTAATATTGTGAAAATGTCAATGTTACCCAGGGCAATATACACGTTTAATGCAATCCCTATCAAAATACCATGGACTTTCTTCAGAGAGTTAGAACAAATTATTTTAAGATTTGTGTGGAATCAGAAAAGACCCCGAATAGCCAGGGGAATTTTAAAAAAGAAAACCATATCTGGGGGCATCACAATGCCAGATTTCAGGTTGTACTACAAAGCTGTGGTCATCAAGACAGTGTGGTACTGGCACCAAAACAGACACATAGATCAGTGGAACAGAATAGAGAATCCAGAAGTGGACCCTGAACTTTATGGGCAACTAATATTCGATAAAGGAGGAAAGACTATCCATTGGAAGAAAGACAGTCTCTTCAACAAATGGTGCTGGGAAAATTGGACATCCACATGCAGAAGAATGAAACTAGACCACTCTCTTTCACCATACACAAAGATAAACTCAAAATGGATGAAAGATCTAAATGTGAGACAAGATTCCATCAAAATCCTAGAGAAGAACACAGGCAACACCCTTTTTGAACTCGGCCATAGTAACTTCTTGCAAGATACATCCACGAAGGCAAAAGAAACAAAAGCAAAAATGAACTATTGGGACTTCATCAAGATAAGAAGCTTTTGCACAGCAAAGGATACAGTCAACAAAACTCAAAGACAACCTACAGAATGGGAGAAGATATTTGCAAATGACATATCAGATAAAGGGCTAGTTTCCAAGATCTATAAAGAACTTATTAAACTCAACACCAAAGAAACAAACAATCCAATCATGAAATGGGCAAAAGACATGAACAGAAATCTCACAGAGGAAGACATAGACATGGCCAACATGCATATGAGAAAATGCTCTGCATCACTTGCCATCAGGGAAATACAAATCAAAACTACAATGAGATACCACCTCACACCAGTGAGAATGGGGAAAATTAACAAGGCAGGAAACAACAAATGTTGGAGAGGATGCGGAGAAAAGGGAACCCTCTTACACTGTTGGTGGGAATGTGAACTGGTGCAGCCACTCTGGAAAACTGTGTGGAGGTTCCTCAAACAGTTAAAAATATACCTGCCCTACGACCCAGCAGTTGCACTGTTGGGGATTTACCCCAAAGATACAAATGCAATGAAACGCCGGGACACCTGCACCCCGATGTTTCTAGCAGCAATGGCCACGATAGCCAAACTGTGGAAGGAGCCTCGGTGTCCAACGAAAGATGAATGGATAAAGAAGATGTGGTTTATGTATACAATGGAATATTACTCAGCTATTAGAAATGACAAATACCCACCATTTGCTTCAACGTGGATGGAACTGGAGGGTATTATGCTGAGTGAAGTAAGTCAGTCGGAGAAGGACAAACATTATATGTTCTCATTCATTTGGGGAATATAAATAATAGTGAAAGGGAAAATAAGGGAAGGGAGAAGAAATGTGTGGGAAATATCAGAAAGGGAGACAGAACGTAAAGACTGCTAACTCTGGGAAACGAACTAGGGGTGGTAGAAGGGGAGGAGGGCGGGGGGTGGGAGTGAATGGGTGACGGGCACTGGGTGTTATTCTGTATGTTAGTAAATTGAACACCAATAAAAAAATAAAAAAAAAAATAAAAAAAATAAATCCGATCAATTAATATATAATGTACTATTAGTTTCAGAGGTAGAGGTCATTGATTCATTAGTCTTACACAATACCCAGTGCTCATTACAAACAGGTGCCCTCCTTAAAGTCCATCACCCTGTTAACCCCTCCCCTGACCCCCTCCCCTCCACGACTCTCGGTTTCTTATGGTTGAGTCTCTTAGGATTTGTCTCTCTCTCTCTGATTTCATCTTTTATTTTTTCCTCTCTTCCCCTATGATCTTTTGTTTTGTTTCTTAAATTCCATATATGGGTGAGATCATGTGATAATTGTCTTTATTTTCTTTAGCATAATACCCTCTAGTTCTATCCATGTCATTGCAAATGGCAAGATTTCATTTTTGATGGCTGAGTAGTATTCCACTGTGTGTGTGTGTGTGTGTGTGTGTGTGCGCATACCACATTTTTTTTATCCACCTTATAAGATGAAAATGAGGAAATTGTTTAACCTTGACAAGGATTGGTTATTACAATGGGGGGTTTCCAGGAGGAAGAAGACTAGTTACAAATGATTATCCTAAACTATTTAAGAAGATTTATATTTTGTGACTCTCTTCTGTGATTGTCAGAGGCATTTAGAAGAAATAATCTAAGTTTTGCTTATGATCATGTCTTCATGGTGTAAATGGTTTTGTCTAAGCAAGGAATTCTCCAGTCTGATCTCCATCTTGTATTTTACTTCAGGACCATATTTACACAAAGCTTTTACACACAATCTAAAGATCTACAAGGGCAGAGGGCTAAAATGTTGTTGCATTCAACTTCTTCAAAATACTGTTTTGGTAGATCATAAGACTTTGGATAATACCAAAACCATTACTAGTACAGTAAATTGGGACTGGTATTCTATTTTATTATATAAGAGGAGTAATTGAAATCTTAATCTCAAGGTATGAATGTCCCTATCCCGGCACTCCTGATGTTCTGGATCATATGATTCTTTGGTGTCTATGGCTGTCCTATGCATTGCATGGGTGTTGAGCAACATTATTGACCTTTGTAAGCTAAATGACAGTAGCAAAACTCACCTCTCAGCTGTGACAACTAAAATATCTGCAGACACTGGCATGTGTCCCCTGGAGGCCTAAATTGTCCCTGTTTGAGAATTACCTAAAATACAATGTGTGGTTTCTTACTGTGAAGTAAAAACTTGTCTTTGAGTCAGAAAAGCTTTGAACTAGTACTGCTAACTCTTTTTTTGTTGTTCATCATGTGTTGAACGTCTTACAATGAATTAGATTCTGGGGATACAAAGACCTATGAAACTAGCCCTCAAAACTTATATTTTAATAAGGAAAACCTCTATGAAATAAACCATTTTGTACGAGATGTATGAAGTTTGTATGAAATAAACCATTACTCTATAAAGTTAGAGTATGGTTGTATGACATGAACCATTTCATTGGTTGTATGAAAAAAAAACATTACTCTATAGAGTTGTAGTGTTCTCTAAAGGTTAGTCCCTGGTGCCCTGAGAGCCCAAAGATGCAGAATCAAATTTTGAGTGAAAAAATCAGGGGAGTTGTGTAATGAAAGGGATTTCTGCAGTATTTCAGACTTGTTTCTCCTGTGCTAGATCCTTGTCTGGAAGACAAGGCCCCCTGTGGCTCTATTGATTCAGGAAAGTCATTAATTTTAGTTACTAACTCCCAATAAAAACTGCACAATTTTATGCTGAAATAAATTGGCCCTTTTGAGTGATTTTTTTCACACTATTCTGTGTTGAAGGGGGGAGACCCTGAGACAGGTGGTTAGTATTACAAATTTTCATTGTTTTCAGAAACATGAAAAAAAGCAAAGTCAGGTAATGTCAGGTAAATGGGTATCCTAGCTTTAAAGAAAAACTATTTCATCACCCTAGTATACTATACTCCCCTTGTACGAAGAGCTGAAGACCAGATTTTTATAAAGAATTATGTATTCTACCTCAATTGGCCATAATTAGGAAACTTAATGCCAGGTAAATTAGCTTACATCTAAACTTTCTATTAGGAGGTGAAGATTCTGACTTGAAAAATGAAAATTCTGTAGTACAATGAATTAGTATTATACACCAATTTTTATTTAAATACTTACAGTGAAGTTGCCAAGTACAAAGGGCAGTATTCTGAGATTGTAGGGGGGAAAAAGACTTTTTTTTATATAGCATTTATAGTCTTGGAGGGAAGGTAAATGCAAAATACCTGTTAACTCCTGGGAAGGAAAGATGAGTGCTGTGAAGGGTGAGTTCAGATGAGAAAGGGAATTAAAACTCGTGAAGGAGGCAAAATGAGCTTCACTTGTTATTATTTCCTGAGCGCCAGAATAGGTATCAAGAACATTTGCAGGGGCAGCCTGGGTGGCTCAGTGGTTTAGTGCTGCCTTCAGCCCAGGGCATGATCCTGGAGACCTGGATCGAGTCCCACGTCAGGTTCCCTGCATGGAGCCTGCTTCTCCCTCTGCCTGTGTCTCTGCCTCTCTCTCTCTCTGTTTCTCATGAATAAATAAATAAAATATTAAAAAAAAACATTTGTAGGTCAAAAAGTGTTCTCCACTAGCGTTCATGAAGCTGCTAGAAAGCTGTGATGTGGTTTCAATACATCGTTAACAAATTCACTTTTCTTTTTAGAAACAAAAAGTAAAAAGGAACTTTCTCTTAAAATGTGAGAAATCCCTCCCTTCCAACTATCCATCCATCTGCACAATGGCAGTTGTACTGATCTTTGGAAAGCAAATCAAATTGTTACTCCTGTGATTAAATCCCTTCTGTGGCTTTCTACTGTTCATAAACTAAAAGTCAGACACCTTCCCAGGACCTGCAGGAAGCTGTGGTGAGCTGTTTCTTTTCTCTCTCTGACCTCAAGTCCTAGCACTGTCTACCTTGTTTGGCATGTTCCTGCTATTTGGCCTTTCCCCCATCTCTAGATCTTGGCTTATACACCTGCCCTTCTCTTACCTTTGCTCTTCCCTCTAACTGGTTCCTTTTCATGTTTCACTTCACAGCGTAAATGTCCCTATTACAAACTCAGTTCACTTCCTCCTCTGTTCCTTGAGATTAGGAATCCTTGTGTTTTTTGTGTTTTGTGTGTGTGTGTGTGTGTGCTGACTAATAAATCCCTAAACACAGCTTAAGAAAAGTGTATGTTTAATACATATATTTTGAATGAATCAATAAACGCATCCCTTCAAATGTTCATTATCTACACTAGATTATAATCTTCATTAGGGTAAGATTATGACTATTTTGCTCACCATTACAGGTCAGTTTGGCAAATATTGTCAAATATTTTATTGAAGAGGGAAATGAATTAATTGATCTATGAGATCTATTTCTGATAAAAAGCAAAACCCAAAAAACCAAAACAAAATGAGAACAAAAACTATGATCCTACTAGTAGATTGCCGGTGGGTATGGAAAGGAGAAATAAAATTCTGATGGGCTAATTAAACCTCTAGCTTCAAAGTTAAATAGAGTTGCAAATATCTGTTCAATTTGAATTGATCATGGAAAAATTCACTCAAAATCGTTTATTAAGCCAGATGTAATAATTTTAAACATATTGTTCCCCTCTCCCATAGAATTGAGACTGATAATCTATGTCATTAATATGTCTTACAAATCTGCATAATAAGTCACCAATGGAGTTTCCTCTGGTAAGGTAATAGAGAGTTGTCAAGCCTTAAATGAGGGACCACACGAAAGACCAGTATCCGCATGGTATAGTTTTATCAGTCTAAAATGATTTCCAGTATTGACCACCAGATGGCAATGTCTGGGAAAGCCATTCCCCACTTGAGGAAAAATTCTTTCTTCAGCCACTTGATGGCATCTCTCTATTGTTTTCAAAAACTCTTGACCTAACTCCTGATGCTTTGTGTTCTGAGCCCACATTGCTCTGCTCCTGCAGTTCTTGACTACCACATGCATTCCCACCTGCAATACCGGTCTGGTCTAAGGGTTTATAAAGGGAAAGTCCTGAAGAGGTTTCTTTAAAAAATAGTCAGTGTGAAAATTTCTCACTCTCATCATTTAAACTGTACTGTAAGGAAATTTTTCTTCTATTTTAAAGGAAATGGAAAACTGCATAGGATTTTTAAAAATTATCAGAAAATTATATATACAATGGACAAAATGAGTGAGTGTACAATGTTTTTGTTTAAAGGCTTATTTGCTTGCACAGTAACTTCATGTTGATGAACTATCATACCATGATTTCACATAGGGAACTTTAAGCTGTACTCTTTATAGTAAAACAGAATATTTAGAGCTCCTTTGCTTATTAAAAACTCCTATGATTATTTAAAAAAATATTTAGGGTAAAATGTACAGCCACATCAAAGCTCCAATTATTCTAGCCTTTGGTTTTGTAGTACTTGCAAGTAAATGAACCTTTTGAATATATATATTTTTTCTCATGTGATATGGTCTTAGAGAAATTTTGGTTGGCATTTCATGACACAAAGGTTTCAGGGAATCATACTTTCGAGGGGAACACTCAAAAGATGCTCCAGATGAGTTTGGCTATTGGCAGTTTGCAAATTAAATGAAGCAGTTTTTGCAAATGCTATTTTTAAGTCACAGTATATTCTACGTGAAAGATGGTTTTCATTGCGTACTGTTTAAAAGTAAATCATAGGCATCTTAAAGCTCAATAGAGATTATCTGCTTTGAAATAAATTTGTTTTCATATTCTTCCTTCATGAAGATGTTTATCTGTGTATCCTCAAATGGCTTTCTTTGTACTTTGTAATTTAAAGCTCTCTTCTTTACACAATACACAGAATTTAGGTTTATGGTCTTGAGGGCTCTTCCAGAATGTTGGTGCTCAGGGAGTTTGGCAGCCATAAGGAGCTATGTAAGTGCGTAAACAATAATTGACGTACATTATAACAGTTACGCCAATACTGTTACTAGTATCTCAGCTGAATGGGAGAGTCAGTCAGACAATGAAAGAAATTGGTAATTAGATGAGAATAGGAATTCATTTCTCCTCTGCTCCCCTTTAAGTCAGTTAAGATGAAATTTGCTCCGAGTAACAAAAAACCAAAAACTTGATTAAAGTGAAATATAAGACAATGTTTTATCTCTGATGAAAAGGAAGGCTGAGGTATGAGGTTTTCCGGGGTTGGTTAATATAGAGCCTGGTAGATATCTTGTCTTTCCCTTAAACCATTCCCAGCCTGTCAGCTCTGCCTTCTGGCTTGTTCCCCCATGATCACAAGATGATGATGATGTATTTCCACAGGTCACATTCAAACACCAGGATGTTCCGAGGGGGTAACAAGGACAATGTCTAATCATAACTCCGAGGCCCTGTGGCCAACTCCCTCAGGTCATACTGGCCAGAGTTAGTTATAATCTACATTCTAAGATAATCAATGGCAAAGCAATTTGATGTCCATGTTCCTCAGACTGTTTAGTTTACCCCTGAGTCACATAGTCGAGGGGAGAATTTTGTGATGGGAAGCACCCAAGAAGCGTTGAAAGGGCTTTGGGTAAATAGCCAATCATTTCTGATGCCCTGACTTTCTCTCAATTGTTGGAAATGTAGGAGAGCTTGAACAAATTCAGTAATCAGATAGGAATGGGACTTTGCTTAAAATGTCAGTGTTTTTATGTTCTTAGATTGTGGACCTTTTGGGAATGATAGTTCATCAGCCTTGGAGATTGGACTGCCAAGTGGGTAAAGCTGGTCTCCTTGTTGCTGTCTCAGATATTTCACTATCACACCTATTTTGAAATCTTCACTCTAGTGTAGTTTTTATTATAGAGATTTGGGGTTCTGGGTCTCCTTGTTTTAAACCTTCATTCATAATTGGCTACATGTCATGTTTCTAACAGGAATGGTGGTTCTAGGCTGTTGTTAACAACTGGACAGGAGTGAGGAATCTGTTCCACCAACTCATCTTCATGGCAGCTATTCTTCCCTCTGAGATGATGGCCTGGTATCCCTGAAAAAATGTCAGTCAGCTCATATAAATCCCATCAAATGATGATCCCTTTGTCATCTCTGATGTTCCCCTTCCCTCCCATTTTTGAGTGTGGAATACTTGTATTGTCCAGTGCCATTCTCTCTGCCACTGTTAATTTTTTTCCTCCTGACTATTTGAGTCTCATCATCCCAGTCCTTCTCCAAGTCACCAGGCAGGACAGTTTGGACTTGACTTTGATGCTTCCCTTGACCTCTACATGCAATGAGTTACCAATTTCTATTGACTCTCCCCTTGGGTATCATTCCCACTCCTCCCAACTGCCACCATTGTCTCTTGCTGATGTAGCTTTATTTATTTTTTATTTATTTATTTATTTATTTATTTATTTATATTTTTTTTTTACTTTGTCTTTTTTTTTTAATTTTTTTAAATTTTTTTTTATTTTTTAATTTATTTTTTATTGGTGTTCAATTTACTAACATACAGAATAACCCCCAGTGCCTGTCACCCATTCACTCCCACCCCCCGCCCTCCTCCCCTTCCACCACCCCTAGTTCGTTTCCCAGAGTTAGCAGTCTTTACGTTCTGTCTCCCTTTCTGATATTTCCCACACATTTCTTCCCCCTTCCCTTATATTCCCTTTCACTATTATTTATATTCCCCAAATGAATGAGAACATATAATGTTTGTCCTTCTCCGACTGATGTAGCTTTAGATTCTTGGAGCTCGGTAGATACCCTCCTTGAATCTAGCTGTGTCTGCAATAGTCTGGCATTTGAACTAGAGTTTCTGTTTTGCTATATATTTTTTTAGCTTTATGAAGTATTGTGAGAGGTAACCTTTTGGTAATCTATATTTGCTTTGCAGTACACGAGAATTACAGGGTGTACATAAAACCTGAAGAGGCTAAAATGGTAGCAACTAACTACCAAGTACCGAGAGAGCACTAATTAAAGTGTCTTACAACTAAATCTTCCTGATGTTAGGGTAGATAAATTAGAACTGTGTGAATTTACAGAGGCCAATTTTGAGATGGCAAAATAAATCCTATTATTATTCACACTCTAAAAGTAGGTTGATAAAATTGTAGGCGAATGTCAGTTAGTTTTGTGAAACTAGTTATTTGTATAAATGGCTACTAAATAGAGCCAATTCAATTCTGGGTGCTTTTCACTAAAAGCATTGTTGACTTTCTTTTAGTTAAAATCTCAATCCATCATATATTATGGCCCAGATTGAAGGGCTTGGTGAAACATCTCATTTTCCAGAAGCATGTGCTGCAAAATGGGCAGAGGAAGCACTTCAAGTAATTTGATTTAGTTTCTATACGATGCTCTCTTGAATTTTCTGCTTTTGTTCTCATTGATCTCATCCATTCACAAATCCAAAATGTGATCAGTCTGGTTTGCAAATTTGAAAAGAAGACTTTTCTAATTGTATTCCAAAATGTAAATACTTAGAAAAATTTTAAAAATCTACAAACTTGGGGCACCTGGGTGGCTCAGTGGTTGAGTGTCTGCCTTTGGCTCTGGTCATGATGATGGGGTCCTGGGATTGAGTCCTGCCATCAGGGACTCCTATGAGGAGCCTACTTCTCCCTCTACCTATCTCTCTCTCTCTCTCTCTCCTCTCCCCTCTCTCCTCTCTCTCTCATAAATAAATCTTTTAAAAAATTAAAAATCTACAAACCTTAAAGAAGAACATAAAAGGTTCTTGTAAAAACTGTTACAGTATTAGAACTGTCACTGAATACTTGTCTACCCATCAGTGGAGCCAGGAAAAGGTACATGGTGCAACACAATAAGGATCCATGTTATCCAGTAATCCATTTCCCAACCTTTAACCATGTCCCTTACATAATTTAAAAAGTTTCAAAAACAATATTTAAAGTTTGGCCGTATTCCAATCTCTTCTTTCTCAACTGATGAACTTAGGCTTCTGCTTCACAGAGAAAATTCAAGACCTTATTTATTACCTTCATTAAATGTCCTTTTTACTTCTCTTCTATAAATCTCTTGTGTATTCCTCCCTTACCTGGGGCAGTTGAGACCCTCCTCTTTTCCAGTGTAAACTCCAACCCCATGAATAAATAACTTCTGTTGCTGTTCCCTGAACCTTTGACCACTAACTTTTTAGTTGTCTGGACTAAAGTCTTTCACATCATCACCTGCCCTCTCCAAGGGTGCTGTTATTAAGTGATTACCTATGGCCATTCATTCATTCACTTTCTCCATAATTCTATCTGTTCTTTGCGTTTCCACCACTACTGCCCTGTTTGAAGTTTCCCTCACCTGCACATCTTTTGCACTACTGATTTATTCTTCCTATGAATTTCTTCACTTGTGTTCCTATAACAGTTTGAGTTATGTGATTCCTTGCCTTGAAAATAGTCATTCAGTGCCTTCTGTGATCTAAAGATAAAATTCATATGCCTTCACATTTCAGTCAGAATCTTCTTCAGTCTGACACAGACAGTTTTCCCAACTCTTCTCACTAAATATTCTTTACCCACTTTGGACTTTCCAGTGATACAGCAATCACTGTAATCGTCATGCCTCTGCTCCTGTTGTTTTGTCAACTCAGAATCTCTTCTCCACCAACCTATTAAAGTCCTACTTCTCCTTCAGGATACACTTTGAATGCCATCTGGATTTTCAGAGTCTTTCTCCTGAGGATTCTTTAGTCAGAATTAACCAAACATTTTTTGTATTCCTAAGGGCTGCCAAATCACTTCACTTATCCTGTTTTTTGGGGTTCGTTTTTGTGAGTGTGTGTGTGGGTTTTTGTTTGGTTTTGTTTTTTCTGTATCCAGTGGCTCATCTGCATTTTCCCCATTGGATGGCATACCGTTTGAAGATGGTAACTGTATCCTATTTATTTTTGTAGCCACTTCTATTTCATTTTCTCAAGCATTTAGTGGAATGTTTTATTCAGAGCAGGAACTCAACATTTGCTGGAAGAAAATGACCTATACTCAATTTTTTTAGCATCTACAAAGAAAAGTAAAGCACAGTGCTCACCATTCTGATCTTCAATGCACTGATTTGCCCCAAGTAGATTTTGGATATGTCTAAACATTGATCTTCTTAGTATTCAAGGCAACACGACAGGGTTTGGGGTGACTTGAATGATTTGCCTCAGTCTGTCTTACAAATATTACCGTTTTATATGTTTACTGGGATGTGAACAAGGTTGTCAGAGTGGTTAATACCATGAGTTCTGAAATCAGAATGGCTGCAACAGAAAGCAGACTCTGCTACTCATTCTTTGGAGAGGGGCTGCTACTTTGAAAAGTTCTGCTCTGGCGATGCTTTTCTTCACGAGATGAAGAATTTATGCTACTTAAGGGGATGTGCTTACCTGGATCCTGTATATCCCCTTCTAGAACATGCTCTGGATTCCTGAGGCCTTCTGCCCAGATGACCTTGTACCACTTTCAGGACCTTTCCAGGCCTCTTTGCTCAGCCTGTCTTACTATGGCCATTCCACGGGAACAGAGTGTTCTCCAGGGATAGCTTTTTGATGGGTTGTGGACTGAGTTTAGACATGTGGGATGGGATTTCCCCAGACTGCACATGATGTCCCTTGCATGGTGGGATACAGCCAGCGTGAGAGATAAGGGAGGTAGACTAGAGGGTGTGGGTCCAGAATGATCTTTTTCTATGTCTCTGTGTCCCTGTTGTGGAATCTGAGGAATTCAGGCCTAATTTTACATGTTTTTATGAAGCATATTGCCAAGATAAGGTTAGAGAACACATTTTATGTAATGGTTTATTAGTGTGTTTATAACCTTTGAGAACTGAGACTCAGAATATGTGAGTTTTCAATTGTCTTCTTCCCCAAGTCTTATAGCTTTTACAAGCTATAAGACTGAGACCATTTAAATTTTTCTCCCTTGTAGGCTGATAGTATAGATCAGTATGATCATATAATCATAGCACACTGTCTGGTTCTTAGAAAATGATTAGTACATATAAGCTTCCATTAGTATTAATACTTATTCTTCCACTCATTTGTTCAAAATATTTTTGACAAGTATGTACAATGGATCCAGCACAATTTTACATGGAAAGCAGACAGGATTCTTGCCTTCATGAAGATTACACTGGCCAGAGAGGCAGACAGTTGAAACTTAAACAGAAAAGTTAAGAGTTACACTAAATGCCATAAGAATGATATTCCAGAGAGTGATGATAGGGCAGCTCTGTGCAGTCAGAAAGAATGTTCTTAAGAGGGGACAGTAATGTTGGAGATGAGAGTAACTGGAGGGAGCTCCGTGTGAAGGGTGGAGCATGAGAACTCCAGGTAGTGGGAATAGCTGGTGCAAAGGCTCTGGGGCATGAAGGAGGGCAAGGAGAGCCAGTGCACAGCAGGCAGTGCCTCCCACTGCACTCCAGCTACCTCGATGTGGCATGAAATTAATAAACAGGAGGAAGAATTATGTTTAACAGGATAAGCAGCCTGTATTTTACTTTGAGCTAATGGGCACTCATTGGAGGACTTTAAGCAGAGAAGCGATAGGATCTTATTCACAGTTTTAAAAGCCCAATCAGGTTGCAATATGGAGAGTGGGTGATGAACAGTAATGTAGGCAATAATGGATGATAAAAGAGCAAGATTAGGAGTAGAGAAATCAGTGAGAAGGCTGTTACAGAAGGCCCAGACCAGGAGTGCTTGTGGTGATCATAGCAGTGGCCATAGTAATAGGAGTAACACCAATGAACATTGTATAAAAATGATGTCAATATTAGCATCAGTAATTGCACTGGTAATAATAGTGATAATTATATAAAATTTGTCAGGTTCTCAATTTAATACAGTAGAAAGCAAGTTTTAGATAGCCAACATAAGCTGAACCCTGTGTCAAAATCTAAATTCCTTCATTGGTATGTTCTATTAATAAAAGTCAGGCATAAATACATAGGTCATTTCCCCCACTCAACCAAATAAGGACCTGCACTCTTCAGAGCAGTGCTCTGTGCTTGTCGAGGGTGTTTGGCTGCAGGGAACCAGACATGTCCACGGCTAACTGAAAACACAATCAGCCTCTTAGAGCTGAAAGTCGTCTTGTGAGTCGTGTGGTCATTTGCAGGAAGAAACTGCATCTGCAGGCTTAGTGACCTGAGCTGGAGGTGCCTTGGTTTCTTTGTTGTGTCTAGTCCATATTGGAGCTGTGCATCGTGCATAGCCCAGTACCTTGTGCTGCTGAAGGAAAATGGAAGTTTATGTGGAAAATAGTGCTTCCCATGTCTGTTTGCAACAAGAAAGTTACTTAAAGCTCTGGAGAGGCAGTGATTTCCCAATGGGACCCATATGCGAATACGAGAGATGTTTTCATCTTGAGGTTCCCTTCCAAAGCAACAATGTAGTTCCCCTTATCTGTGGATTCACTTTCCATGATTATAGTTACCCACTGTCACCAGTGCTCTGAAAGCAGATGATCCTCCTTCCCACACAGACTAATGTCAGGTCAGTAGTAGCCTTACCGCTATGTTACAGTGCCCATGTCATTTACCTCACTTCATCTCCTCTCATAGGCACTTCATCATCTTATAATATCAGAAGGATGAATGTAATAACATATTTTGAGGGGGAGAGAATATTTACGTCACTTATTACAGTATATTGTTAAAATTGTTCTATTTTATTGTTACTCTCTTACTGTGTCTGATTTATCAAAGATGTTTTCTCATAGATATGTGCATACAGGAAAAAATTATACATAGGGTTAATTATACATGGTACTATCCTAGGTTTCAGGCCTCTCTTGTGGGTCCTAGAATGTACCCCTGTGGATAAGGGGGATTACTACGACTACATCTTAGGCATTCTTTTTTTTAAATTTTTTATTTATTTATGATAGTCACACAGAGAGGCAGAGACATAGGCAGAGGGAGAAGCAGGCTCCATGCACCGGGAGCCCGATGTGGGATTCGATCCCGGGTCTCCAGGATCGTGCCCTGGGCCAAAGGCAGGTGCTAAACCGCTGCGCCACCCAGGGATCCCTCTTAGGCATTCTTATGCTGTGTGTCCACTGGAAAAAAAAATGAGCAATGCTGCTGGGTATCTGATGAAATGAATGTCCTGAATAAAGTCACATGAGAGATTTTTACCCAAGAATACTTTAAATCAACACTCATCAACAGCCCGCCCCATGCAGCACGAAGTCCAGGGTCTATCTCTTTAGGCTTTAATTTTAAACTGAGTGTGGATATATCACCTTTATTTCCAAGATTTCTGTTGTTTCACAAGATGAGTTTAGATTTTGTAGCATGTCAAATTAGCAAGCTTATGAAGTGTTGCTATGTTACATAAGAGTTCCAATGTATTCTATAAAAAAATTATTAGACGAACCCAGATTTCAATCCAGAATTATTGTTCAAGTGTTGAACCAAATGAATTTTTGGCTAGCTACAGTTAAGAAGGCCACCAGAACTGCAGAGAAAGGAGCTACAAAGAGCATGAATAAGAACTCTAGTTGCTTTGCCACCTTAGCCCTGGAGAAGTTAAGTTTAAAGGTGTGAAAAAAGAACTGGCTAAATGTGTGATAACCTGAGGTTCAAGGTCTACTCGAAGGACTTTGCATTTAGGTGAAGTAATGTATTCTGCTAACTTTATACTCTACAAAGAAGTGGTAATTTTGAGGTATTTTCCTCCATTGGCATTGCTCTTGGAAGCCAAGTAACTCAGAGCATTTTAAAAGCTTTTTGCCTTTGGAAAGAAAAATAGTTGAAAAAGGACACAATGTTCAGAAAAGTTCTAATGATCAACTAATAATATAAAGCACAATCCACATTATAGGGAATTTTCAACATAAAAAATTGGGTATTCTTCTAGAAGCCAAAACAGTTCAATTAAAATTTTATTCCTGGCATGACCTAGATACCACCCTATGAATTCTTTTTTAGCAGACTAATCCTGCAATGGGTAGTCTGCAGACTTCTGTTTTATTGTGCCTTCCCCCCAAAATGGTGTTTTTCTTTCCCTCTCTCCCTATTCTTGTTTCTTTCCAAATTGACTTGAAACACTAAAACTGTTTTTGTGTAAGTCTTAAACACCGAAATTATTTCTTTAAAATTTGTCTTTGCTCCAAACAAGAAAAGATATATTTGTTGTTGTTGTTTAATGCTGGGTATTTAATGCTAACATTTAAAGCTGTATTGACACTTCCATATATTATCTGTGTTAAAATCACTGTAGACTTCGATATAGGATGTTAGCCTAGTGAGTAAGGCCAAGTGGTGGTAATAATGTATCCCATTGGCTCATAGTCATGGCAAGATTTAGTGTGTTTATTCTTTCACTTACCAGAGACAACTCATGTTTACTGCTCACTTTGGTAAGTGGGACACCAAGGATAAAAAGGTGAATATGACATAACCCTGCCCTCCAGGAAGTAGTAATCTGGCCAGTCTCTCTCGTCATTTTGAAGATTATAAAATAACTGAGAATTTCCCTTAAAAATCAAAATAATGACTCGGTGTCCTAGAAAATGACTTTTAAATTTACAAAATAAAATTTTGATAAAGAATCTGAAACAGGTGCAAAAAGTAGTACATGGAAGGCTCATCCGGTACCAGTAGGAGAGAAACTTTACATTTATATAATGAATTTCAAGATGCACTAAATTATTCCTCTAAGCTATATTTAGATGCTACAAAGTTCTCTTCAGTTAATCCCTGACAAAAGAATGAAACCTTTCAAGCGAATAAATTCTTATGTAGCAAATGTGAATAAACTCAACAGGCTGCTCTAATTAATTCCATTTTCTAAATACAATGAAACTCTCTTCTAACAAAGATCTAAATAGGCAAGGTAGCTTTTGAAAACTCCAATTCATGAGGCTCTGTCATGGTGATATAATAGTTTCAATGCATGACTTTTATTTTTGGTATACTTAAGGACTTGGAGTTGATAAATTGCATAAAAACATATCTTCCTCATCCCTATTTAACTAGAAAGAATAAAAGGCCATCAAAAACTTCCTCATTCTAAGAAATGCATGGTATATTACCATTCTAAGGAATGAATGGGTATATTACATCTCCTATTAATTTGAATTCTGAGTTTATATCAAAGGAAACAGGTGAATATTTCCTATAACTGATGAATTCCCTGTTTGGATTCATGATTTTTGATGTAGAAAGGTGATTTTGTTTTGATTTTTTTTTTTTGGTACTTTTTGGTGACATTTACTTTCTTCAGGATAATTTGAAGGTTTTCTAGGTAATTTGGTGGAGACAGGTCATTTGGAGACCCTACTCTTCCGCCATCTTGCCCCTCCCCCCTGTTTGATGATTTTTGAATGACAAGTTCATGGATCAGTATGGTTATATATTTTCCTGTAGAGCATTATATTAGAGTGAATGTAGCTTAATATTCTAGCAATTCAGAAGTATGCTAAAGATACTTGAGTTGAAAGAGATGTGCATTTTGAAATGTTTATTTGTGAGAAACTTCTCAAAATATACCAAATAATTGCAGTAAACCTGTCTTTTTCTGGCATAGGAAATGCTATCCATAAAAATGTATTAATATTGCTAAATTTTACTGCGTAAAATGTTAAAAATTCCACATTGTATTTGTATGACTAGATATTTAAAATTTTTTTCTTCAAGGGAGGGAGGCAGGGAAGGCCGTCCGGAGAAGAGAGGTACATTTGATCCAAAACAATAATAAACACTTTTGGAATATTCCAGTCTGAGATCTTTTGTACCACATTGTATTGTGGTGACCACAGGTAGAATTGGTAGAGGGCCATATCGAAGAGAATATTGATACCTCTTGGAATAAGGGTTGGCAGTTTTTCAAAAAGTGTTCTTCAAAAGTACTACCAATCCTCTTGAGATGTACTAGGGGGAGGGAAAGCCCAAATACCCTTCCATATTGAAGAGTAGATAATTGTTTGTGTGATGTGACTTGAGTAGCACCAAGAATATCTCCACTTTTCTAAGTTTTCTTAACAACTTGCAGATAGGCTCATTGCTTAAGGTCCTACTGATGACAGATACACTGAGTTTACAAGTAAATGGGCCCTGAAGAAGCAAGATGTGTAGACCCAACTTTATCCTCTTAGTACCTTCATTTCGTCATAAACTCACACATATTGGACCAGTGGGGACGTCAGGAGAATGGCGATCTGAGGGACGTGGCTAAAGTAAACTGAGTGTTCCACACAAGAAAGGGGGCACCAGAGCCTCCTTTCACTTTGAACAGCTTTCCTGTGGTGGAATTGATCATTTACATTTACGTCATTGTGTAATACTTGGATAGGGAGAGATGATTGCCATTTCACTTGAGTTAGGGAATGATAGTTGAAGAAGGAAGCCAGGCTTACTTCCCAAAATATCAGGCATCATTCTCAGTGGCAGACATTATTCATGATCCATGTGAGATACAATAGAAGTAGATTTACTGCGGAGAAAATGGATAGTCCAACAATTTAATGCTGCTAGTCCTCTTTTCTTCATTAAACTACATTATGGAAATGCAGAGATGTTACCTTGAAAAACATGTTGAATATCTGCTAATTCTTCATTGCAATGAGCCATTAGAAGTTTGATAGGTATAAAATTTGATAGGTACTTGACAGGTATTCCGAGAGGGGAATATGAAGGTGAAAAATCTGCCAATCACTTTTTGAGAGTCATCCAATCTTTTGCTCAGGAAATTCATGTTTATGTTGAAAATGGTGTTAAAATTACAAAAAAATTTAAATTTTGTCAAGAATGCCTAAAGATTTTACAATGGAATTCATCTTCCAGACCACCTATTAAATAGAAGTATAAAATGTGGGCTTTTTACTGCTGTCCACACTTTCTCCCCCCAGCAACCTTGTAAGGAAATAAAGGAGGTTTTTGAGACGATGTGCCTAGGTAAAGAAAGACTATTGAAAATCTCAAAAGGGAAATATTGCTCAAGGACTGGATCTAGAAAAATGTTGAAGTCTTATTGAATGTGCTCTAGAACTATGCTCATGTTATCATCACTCATTCAGATAAAAACAGCATTTTATTCAAGAGTATACTAACAAGCCTATGAATAGAGTGAATTATATAGTCAGAACCACACAACCTAATTGTACCCATTTCTTGTACAGCTCAGAATCAAACTATTTCAACGTATAGCAAGTTTTTTTTAAAAGATATTTATTTGAGAGAAGGGAATGAGTGGGCAGGAGGGGCAGAAAGAGAGGGAGAAGAGGGCTCCCCGCCCAGTGGGGAGTCTGTCACAGGGGGGGATCCATCCCAGGACCCCGGAGATCATGACCTGAGCCAAAGGCAGATGCTTAACTGACTGAGCCACCCAGGCACCCCTTTCGCAACTTTTGTATATGGATTTTATCTTTTGCTCAAAACATATGAAAGTAAGTTATACATAAAAATCGATGCAGTGAGAAACACACTAATCTATTGTGAACAATTTTTGAGCATTCTAGTTAAGTAACTGTTCTGTAAGACATGTATTCTCCTGCATCTGTCCTGAGGGGACTTAGTGTTTGTGACTTGGGGTGTCTTGTATGTGGAGAGTTCAAATTATGAAACTCATTGTAGTTAATTGAATGCCACCTGACTTTATTTTAATGAATATTAGCAGGGTGGTGCATTATTTCTTCCAGTCTGAATAGTAAACAGAGGTGTATATTGTATGACTATTTATGAACTGAAATGTAATAATTTAATTCATCCCAGATGATTCTCTGGAGATTTAGGAATAGCAATTAGGGAGAAATGAATAGTAAATGACAACCTTTTGATTCTTAACTGAAATAAGATTATTTACTTATAAACCACTGTTATTCCTAAACTTGTCTAGCTACCTTGTATTTACATTTATAAATAAGGGGATGGGGAGTGGAAGGGAGAGGATGAGGAGAAGTAAATGATAGGACTTTAGAATCAAAAGAAACAATACACATTGGACAGTCACTTTTTGATTTATAGATGAAGAAACTAATGTCCAGAGAATTTAAATGCCTTACCACACTCCACACGTAGTTGTGACTCTAACCCTAGAAATCAGGTCCTCAAAATCCCAGATAAAGGACACACAATACATAACAAATTCAAGAATGGAGAAAGATAATTTACATGTTTCTGGAAATTTTTTGTAGCTTATGCCTATTAACCTACTGAATCTGTGGACCATAGAGAGTTGCTGTGCTATTGAAACTTTTGTCACACCATGACATGTACATGTTATTTTACAGGCCCACAATTTGATTTTCAGGTAAGAAATTAATATACAATAAGAAAGGAAGTCATGAAGCATTTTGCAAGCTTGCTCTTTGGTGTATGTAATGTCTTGTTAGAATAAAGAATTACTTTCTTCCTTTATGGTTGAGTTTTGGATAATGTACAAACAATATGCATCACCAGAGAGCTCTTTGCAAATATAGGAACTGAATTTTTCAGAATTTGTAGGAGTTTTGTGTTTGATTGTTTAGTATTGCATAATATCTAAATCTCAGTCACATGTCTAAGGGTAATGAATGTGTACTTGGAATTTCCAATGGATTAAAGTGATTTGCTGCAATTAAAGCAAAAAACAAACAAACAAACAAAAAACCAACCCAAAACACCTTATTAGTGACCAGAAAGCCTGGAAGATGTAGATCATACAACATAGATACCACCTTCATTCATCTTATTCTGGTTCATCTTCTAGTCAGGTTGCCCCAAACTAACCTAGTTGTTATTTATTCATTTTTTAACAAACTATATTGCTTGTCTAATATATACTACATACAAGGCTCTGGGGATAATGAACAAGATAAAACCTCCATTTTCATGGTTCTCAGAGCCTAGTGTGAGTTATAATAAAGAAGTAGAAATAGACAATTTCAAGTAGTGATCTGTTCTATGATAAAAAAAAAATCAGAGTGAAAGTTTGGAGGCTAACTAGAGAGGAGGAAAGAAGACTAAATAGAGTGAATGGTCAGGGAAGGTCTCTTTGGAAAGGAGCCATTTGAGCAGAGTCCTGAATAAGTGAGTAAACAAGTCATGCAACAATATAGCAGAACATTCCAAAAAGAATGGTGTGGGCAAAAGTCCTGAATAGCAATGAGCCTGTCCTATTATGGGAGCAAGGAGGAGGGAGTAAACAGGCAAATGGGAAGGAATTAGGTTGAGGGGTAGTCAGGGACCAGATCAGTTGGGGAGAACTCTGTTCATAGGGCATTTGCAGTGCCCATCTTCTCAGAGATTTCTCCTGAATGCCAAGGACTTTACATATAGATAGATATGAAATAGTTACTTGTTCCCTATTTAAGAAATTTCTGGGTAAGCACTTTGAATACTTGATTTTACAAGTCCAAGGACAAAGAATCTCTGTTGTGAAGAAGGTACATAACAGGATGTTAGGGGGCTGACTTGTGTGCTACCAGAATGTATATGCTGAAGGCTAACCTCAGTACCTCAGAATGAGACTATTCTTGGGGATCCAGTCTTGAAAGAGGTAACTCAGTTAAAATGAAATCATTAGGCTGGGACCTAATCTGATATGATTGGTGTCTTAATAAAAGGTTAGGACACAAACACAGAAGACTATGCGAGTACACAGGAAGAAGACTGCCATCTCCAAACCAAGGAGAGAGGTCTAAGGAAAAACTCCACTAGCCTCTTGATCTCAAACTTCTAGCCTATGGAACTGTGAGGAAATAAGTTTTTGTTTGAATCATTTGGTCTGTGGAATTTTGTTATGGCAGTAGTAGCCAATGAATGTATCTGGAGTCATCAGAATTTTCTGGTTGGGGTAATCAGCCTTCAAGATGGTGGCTCCCAATGGTCCCTGCCTCCTGACACTCTTAGCCTTGTATGATTCCCTCATGCAGAATAGAATTGATTCATGTAACCTGTAGAAAATGGAAAATAGTGGTGACTTCCAAGGCCATGTCATAAATGACATTGTGGCTTCCATCTTGCTTTCATTTGAATCATTCACTCTGGAGAGGAAAAAAGCCAGCTGCCATGTTAGAAGGACACACAAACAGCCCTATAAAGAGTTTCACAGGGCAACGAATGGAGGCATTCTGACAACAGCCAGGTACATTAGTGAGGAGCCCTAGAAGCACACACTGCAGCTCTGGCTGACATCAGGATGACAGCCTCATGAGAGATCTTGAGCCAGAACCATCCAACCAAGCTGTTCTCCAATTCCTGACCCATAGAGATAGTTGAATAATGACTGTATATTGTTGTTGGGAACAGCTAAGACTGGGGTAATTTGTTACATAGCAATAGATAAGTAGTGTAATAAAGAGAAAGGCACTCAGCAAGATAGCCACATTCCTTCTTGTGAATCTGAAAGTAGGTCAGTGGAATCTCATTCAGGCTGAATTAAAGGAAAACATTTTTGAGCTTCACTGCAAAGGGAAAACCCAAGCCTAGAATGACATTTAAAAGGCCTAACTGAAAAAAATAAAAAATAAAAAATAAAAGGCCTAACTGAATTTTTGGTGAAGGTCTTTGAAATCTGGGCTTCTTAAAAATTCTGGAAGAGTTTCTAATGCTAATAAAAACACCTACAATTTATTTTGCTGTGATTCTAAACACATGTGAACATGTGTTTAATTTAGTCTGGAAGATGGTGATTCACTCTGCAGTTTCTTAAAGTTTGCATAGTTTTCTACAATTATCAGGTCTGTTCCCCATGGAATGATAAATAAGATGTGTTTTGTTTTTATGGCACAGATGATGCCTCTGCAAAGTAGAATGAGATGCTCTCATTTTAACATGCTTTTTGATTTTGCATAGACTACTTATATGAAGAAATGAGCAGTTGAAGGTATCTGCACATAATTAAAGTGGATATGTTGACTGCACTATGGATATTTGGTACAAAAACTCCACCTTAATTATCAAATTGTAATTTGGAGACAAATGAGATGTCTGTTGGCTATAAGTAATTACAGCTTTTACAAAAAGAAATGAACCATAGTCTTTGATAAAGTTAGGATGGATTTGATCTCCTTTTGAATTTTAAAAGGGAAATGAAATTTACTTTCTTTCTCTTATTACGAGGTTCATTAGTCCAATAGTCTTAGGCTGTTTTCATTAGAAACAATGTACGTTGTTGGACAGTAAAGCAGGAGAGTCAAGTTGAAGGCCTAGGTTTGCCTTTTCCTGGCTACATGTGGCACTTGGAGGTCTCTTCTGGATGGAGACTGAGGATGGAGAGCATGTCCCATCCCTCTCATATAAAGGATGTGTGCTCCACTTGCCCCCACACAACGATGTGATAATGAGGACACCAGCATTAGCCCATCAAAGCAAAAGAGCAAAGACAACACAATGGAAGGAACAGCAGCACAAACTTCAACATGGGCCCGGAAGGGAGACAGGCACAGGTTAAAAGAATAAGTACCTTGATACTAATCCAATGTATACATGTATTAGGATATGCAGCAGGGAGAGGGTAGGGTAAGGGACACTAGGATGAACGGATGGTATTCTTGTAGCAAAAACATGGGAGGCAGGTTGTTAGAACATTGGTAGTTGAAACATTGGAGTTACACCAGCTTTGGTTCAACTTCCGGTCCCACTATTTACTGATCAATAGTGTGATCCTGGAAGGTTGTTATGATAGTATCACAAGGTACCTATCACAGTCTGACTTACATGTTAGAGATACAAAAGGTGCTAATTCCCATTCATTTCCAGATGGGAAGCTCACATTCTCTGTGTTTGTTATATCCTTGTCCTTCTTAGACTCTGCCCTGTGTGGTAATGGGACTTACTTGAACCTTCTGTTCTCAAAGGCTAGCTTTGTTTTTTGATTTGTAAAAGATGGCGGCTTGTAGCCAGCAGGCATTTTTTGCATTTCCAAAGGAAGACACCACTTTTGGGATATGTTACTTGAAAGGACTAATAAAATGTGACTTTGGAATCTGATTTTTAAGTTATTTTTTAAATGTATGTATATAATGTGTATGAATGAGTTTCCTATTATAACAAATGACCACCAACTTAATGGCCTTACAAGGCACATACTGATTCTCTTGCTGTTCTGAAGGCCAAAAAATCCAAAAATGGATTGGCAGGGTCATGTTCCTTCTGGAGGCTCTAGAGGAGAATCTGTTCCCTTGCTTTTTCTAGCTTCTAGCAGCTGCCTGCATTTCTTGGCTCACAACTCTACTTTCTGTATTCAAACTCAGCAGTGTAGCCCCTTCCTTTCCTCCCTCTCTCCTTCCCTCCCTCCTTCCCTCCCTCTCTCTCTTTCTCCCCTTCCATTAGCACATCTTCTTCTGACTCTTCTGCTTTTACAAGGCCTGTTGTCATTACATTGGCTCCCCCTGGAAAATTCAGGCCAATCTACCCATCTCCACATCCTTAACTTCACATCAGCAAAGCTCCTTTTGCCATGTCCGTAACATATTTACAGATTCCGGAATAAGGGTATGGACATCTTTGGTGGTCCATTATTCAGCCTACCACAGCCTACTGACTAAAGGCAGTTAGAAGGAATTCTCTTACTCAGTCTTTCTGTTTTATTCAGACCTAGTGATTTAAATGTTGATTTTTTTTTTTTTAATCTAGAAACACCACCACAGAGACACCCAGAGTAATGTGTGACCAAATTTCTGGGCACCAGTGGATCAGTCAAGTTGACCCATACTGTCAAATTCTGCATAGAGTTCATATTCTATCACAATAAAGCTAAATTAATCCTCACTATAGAGGAATGTAGTGCTTTACTGTCCTGATCTAAATGCATCCATCCTGAGAGATGTCAACTGGTTTGCCATATTCCATGAAAGAACATCATTCCCTGTGCCACTATTGGGGAAATTTAGCTAGATGATACCGGTTAAAGTGTGGCTCTGGAAACTGGCTTAGTGAAACTGGAAAGTAGTAAAAATATTTTCTGTTTTGCCATAAATACTTCCCTGTGATATGAACAATTTGAAATTTATCTTGCGAATGTAGAAGAAAGACAACCCAGAAGCCAGAACAGACGTGTGTGCTTTGGAGCGAGGCTGGAGAAATGGCACAACCGCAATTGCCATCCTGCATCTTAGAAGCTTGGCAGTAGCCTTACATCATCTTCTGTTTCTCTCTGGTTTTGGATCTCATGGCCTCGAAAGTTATGCACATCAAGGCCCTGACCTGCAGAGTAAGAACACAGTCAGGGGACCAAGTTTACTTAGGGAATGCAGGGTTTGGGGCAGAAATTGGCTGAGTTGGCCTGCAAGTACCTCTGTGTTAGGTTGCTTTGTTAACATTGCCTATGTTTTTTTATTTTTTTATTTATTATTTTTTTTATTTTATTTTTTTTTATTTATTATTTTTTTTATTGGTGTTCAATTTACTAACATACAGAATAACCCCCAGTGCCCGTCACCCATTCACTCCCACCCCCCGCCCTCCTCCCCTTCCAACACCCCTAGTTCGTTTCCCAGAGTTAGCAGTCTTTACGTTCTGTCTCCCTTTCTGATATTTCCCACACATTTCTTCCCCCTTCCTTTATATTCCCTTTCACTATTATTTATATTCCCCAAATGAATGAGAACATATAATGTTTGTCCTTCTCCGACTGGCTTACTTCACTCAGCATAATACCCTCCAGTTCCATCCACGTTGAAGCAAATGGTGGGTATTTGTCATTTCTAATAGCTGAGTAATATTCCATTGTATACATAGACCACATCTTCTTTATCCATTCATCTTTCGTTGGACACCGAGGCTCCTTCCACAGTTTGGCTATCGTGGCCATTGCTGCTATAAACATCGGGGTGCAGGTGTCCCTATGTTAATGATTGGTAAAAGGTAGGTGTGGGTGCCCTGAGATCTCACTGCCCCTACACCCCCTCTTCCCTCCCAAAAGCACACTAACAAAGGAATAAAGAATCACTTTTTGTTAATAGAACAGTTCTTGGTGTTTGTCAATGAAACTTTGCTTCTTCAAGTTTCAGATTCTGACCCTTATTAAACCCTAAGTATCCTGGGGTGATTGATATCGACATTCCCTAGAAACTGGTTTATTACTCTGTTTTTAGTGACTCATTCAGACAGTAGTTCTTGGTCTATTTAGCAACAGTCCATAGCCATGGCTATGGCTAGTCCAACAGTCCATAGTCCATAGTTTCATCTTTAATATATTTGAAGCCCAAACAACCTCAGGACCAAGCACCATGGTAGATGCCAGGATCACATGCAAACATGAATATAATGTGTTTTTTGCCTTGGAAGAGCTAATGTTTCTTTAAGGGCACATAACAAATGTAAGAATTATGTCAAATCTCAGTGGTAGGGAGAGTGACATTTAATTTTATTAAATTGCAGCTGTGCATACACACTAGCTCATTGTGTCTCTGGGTGGCTTCATCTTCTGAAGCTATCATTTCCCTCCATCCTTCTCCCTCATGCATGCTCTCATTTTCCTGCTTTTTGTCTTACCGGATTTATATTCTCTGATTTGTCTCACGTAGCCCCAGAGTTACCCATTGCTTGACAGGGTTGCCAGAGGTAATCTGTGTGTGTTAGTGACCTGGCCAGAGCCTAACCACATAGCCACTTCAGTCCTCTGGACTTTTATTTAGTTTTAGAGGCTTTATGAGAGAAAGAAAGAGAGAGAGAGAGAGAAAATGAATATCTCAAGCAAACACCATGCTGAGCATGGAGCCCGGCATGGGTCTCTCAGGACACTGAGATCAAGACCTGAGCCAAAGCCAAGAGTTGGATGCTTAACTGACTGTACCACCTGGGCACCTGTTCTCAGAACTTTTAGACCAGTATTGCAATATGTCACCAGCGGCTACTGAGCCCTGGAGGTGTGGCTGGTCCAAACTGATAAGTGATACAAGCACAAAACCCACAAGGGATTTCTAAGACTTAGTATGACAAAAATGAAAAAATCAATAATTTGTAATTCTTTTAAACATGTTGGGTTAATGCCAATGTTAAAATAATTCCTTCACTTTTTAAAATAGCTATCAGAAAATTTAAAATTATGTAATTTATGTAATACATGTATTACATAAGATTTAAAAATTAAGAGCACATTATACTTCTCTTGTATAGTCCTGCTTTAAGGCAGAGGTCAGCAACTTTTCCAGTAAATGGACAGATAGTAAATAATTGTGAGTTTTATCATAGATACTATGTAATGAACCAATGTGGCTGTATTTGTGAGTTGTAGGCCAAATCTGGCCTGCCGATTTGGCCTGTGAGCCAGAGTTGATGGACAGCTGATCTGGACTGGATGCAGTAGGTGTCTCTTCTCTCCAAGGATGTTGACTCGAGTTGGTTTTTTGACCTCTGCCTCTACTTGAGTCATTTTCATTAGCAAATTCACACATCTCTCTGCAATTCCAACAATGCTCTATGTTTGACCATTCTCACATTGTACAACAGTCTTGGAATAAAGACCCATGTGTGATTGTCCCCATGACAGAGTCATGATAGCAGCTAAGTTGTATACAAAACAGACTATGATAAATGTTAAAGCAAAGTGCTTTGATACAGAAGATTGTGCTATGGGCATGAGATGGTGACGTTAGGTTTGTTTTTTCCCTTGGGAGCACTTTTTGATTTGATAGTGGATATACATCTTCGTGTGAATATCCTGCATCAATCACACATTTTCTCATTTACTTTTTAGAACCTGTGAAGTGTTACTACATTTTACAAGGAGACAGTGACTTAGCCTAAGTAATGAGCTCAAAGGAACATAGATTATAGAGGCAGGGATGGGATTGGGACTGGGGCCTGAGGCCAGAGCCCATATTCCTTTTTGTTAAGTTGTATGGCTTCCCATGAAGGTCCTGGATGTCTGACGATAGAAGTTGAAATCTCAGAATGGGTCATAAACTAAGAAAACTTCACTAGGCCTTTGAGTTAGCTGATAAATTAAAGGCTATTCAGAATATATGGTCTGGGATCAGCTTTTCTTCCTTAACTCATCATTTACGTCAGTAGGTAAACTGAGCACAAAAGAATCAGACTTTGAAAAGTTAAACACTATGTGTAAATAGTAGGCACAGTGGCCAAAGAAAGGAGTAATACCTACTAGCTGTTCTTCTATTATCCCCAGGACAGGAGATCCTAATATCCTTTAGTCTGGATACCACCTTGGCGTGGGGTGCCTGGAGTAAAGTGTGGGATTGGCAGTTCCTCTTAGGTCACAGTTGACATTTTTGAGTCCAGTTATTTAAAAAACAGTACTGAAGAGGCTTTTAAACAGGGAACTTTATGTGTACATTTTATTTTATAGTCAACCAGGCATAACTATATATACTACTGAATTCTAAAAACAGTGAGGATCCCACATCAATTTCTTTCTAACTAGTGAAATCTCTTGGCTTAATGGTTTTGAAGGTTTTATTGAGGGGAAGAGGTAAAAGGAAATATAATCCATTCTGAGGTTATGATAAAAATCAATCCTAGAAAAACGTAGGTTTGAGTATATACACCCAGTTGTATACACAGTATCAGGTGATAAAGGTCCTTGAAGGCTACCCATAGACTGCATTCTTAAACTCTCGATGTATATTCATTGTCCCACATTTTCTGTTGATGCTTTGATCTAATCTCTATTGGGAGATCTGCCTAAATTCGCCCAAGATTCCCTGGTGCTCAACTCCCAGATTAACACTATTCACACCACACTGGTATTGAATACACGCTGTCTGTGATTCTTGTAAAATCTATTTGATATCTTGTAGCACATGCTTATGTCCTTGCATTAAGAAGAGTGGTGGAAAGTTCAGCAAATGAGTATATAGTTTTTAGTTATCCTGAGATAGTAGTGAATGGAAACAGTTGTCTTTTTCTGAATTCAGGACAATTTTATTGGTTTCTTGGATGGTGGAGACTCCTTCTTGTCAAAGATCTAAATATTTGAAGAATGATTAGGCTGGCTAAATTTACTCCTTAAAAACTTAAGGTGTAGATTTAAATAGCACAGAGTTTCATCAATCCCATCACCACCCTTCCCACAGATAGCTATAAATAGTATCGGGAATTTGTCTACTATTTGAGAATTAGAAAATACACCGATATGGGCTTTTTTTGTGCGTCAAGGTGGTGATGTTGGATGGATACTTGGAATATTTGAGAAGTTGCTTAAATAAAAGCAATTGAATCCCATGCAAAAAAGCAAAAAACAAAGCCATGAAAAACCAAAACCTCCCTCACTAATAAGCTTTTCTGAAAGCCTGGTCAGTCTCAGTAAATCCACTGCAAGAAAATGAAATGCAGCCTTTTCTTACTGTGAGATTTGGAACACGATCCTAATATGGCCATGAAACCACCAGTCAATAGTTTCTCATGCTGTGTTCGACTTGGTTAAAAGATCGTTCATTATGGAAAAGTCTCCTTACCTTGGCAAACAGTCTCCCAGTCTTCTGTGCTCTGGCATTTTAGACTGATGATGTAGCACTTGGAATATGGACCTGCCTTTCCCAGGTGACATTGTCCTCGTGCATCTTTGTGTCCCTGACTCTAAGCACACTGACTTGTATAGTAGGTGTATTGGATGAATGAGTAAATAGATAAATGCTAGAAGAAGGGCCAAAAGAAATCAGTCCCATCAGATAGCTAAATGAAGGGCTTCAATGTCTGTGAAAATTAAATTCACTCTTGGTGAAAATCTTTGGCGGATTGCATAGATGAGGACCTTGAGTGGTATAATTAGTGATTATTCCTGAGTACAAATCCTGGCACTGCTGCTCTGCTAGCTGTATGACCATGGGCAAGCTATTTAACCAGTTATTCTATGCTTTAATTTAGTCATCTGAAAAAGGTGATAAAAGTGTATTTATACATTGTGTTAGTTATGTTACCTTAATTAAAGGAGTCAACATTTGCAGAGTGCTTGTCATGTAAGAAGTGCCATAGAAGAGGTAGTTGTGGTTAATGTTGTTGTAATTATTGAATCTATATATTTGGGGTAAAGAGAAATGAACAAGACAAATCACATGCCCTGCTCCACTTCCCAAAATTCCATGTGCGGGGATCAGGAGGTGCATGGGAAAAGTTACAGGAAGAACCAGACCGACATTAAGTTAAAATACAAAAGCCACATATCCCTTTTATTTTGCCTTTAATCAAGTTTTGCTGTTAACATGACTCCCAGGTTTGCTGATTTGGTCCACAAGTAGACTGCTTGGGTTTCTCTGAAGCAGAATGATCCTGCCAAAAAACAAAAACCAAAACAAAACATTGGATTTGATCCAGAGAGATAGATTTCAATTCAGACTTCAAAATCTCGCATTAAGCCTTTAGATGTCAAAAGGTTTCCATTTATCTTACCCTGGTATTTTATTAAATTACCTCAATCGATAAATTTTTATTGTGTACCCTGTAAGAATGCTATTATACTAAATACTTGGACATAAATCCTGGCTTCATAGGGAAGTGATGAAAAGTGCCTGAGCAGAAGACTACACTACCTCACCTTTAGCTTGATCCTAGA
Organism: Canis lupus baileyi; assembly: GCF_048164855.1. Taxonomy (NCBI): domain Eukaryota; kingdom Metazoa; phylum Chordata; class Mammalia; order Carnivora; family Canidae; genus Canis; species Canis lupus. Next base: position 87,432,644 of record NC_132838.1, read on the forward strand.
GGACAAACCTAAAACATGCCTTGCCTCCCTCTCCACATCCCCCACACGGGTATACCTTAGTGTCTACAAAAGTACAATGAAATGGTTGCTGTGTGGCTTCTCTTTGCTGAATATGTATTCACGTAGTTTGTTACACAATCTAGAGAAAGTTCTAAGAGAGAGTCCCTGAATATGCATAAATGAGGCTCATATCACAAATTACTTCTGGGGTATTTTTATTGGATATTTTGATGAAATACATTGTCTTGGGGGTCAGTGTGGAAGTACTTGCTCTTTCCTAAGGGATAAGCCTAGAAAATTGATACTCAGTGCAATGCTGCAAATACGTATTGAGCACCTATTATGTGCTAAGTGCTATGAACATACGGAAGTAAAGATAGCGATTCATCTCTTTCTAAAAGAAATTTATAAGGAATAGAGTCTAAGTAAACCTAAACATACCAGATTTTGTGCTGAGTTCAGTGAAAACCTGCTCTTTGCTTAGCTTTTCACTTTTTACTCAGACTTACAGAATAAATAACAAAGGAGCTAACTTTTTCTCCCCATATAGGTGTCTTAAAAGTCATTATGGGCACATGTACTGAAATATGAACCCAAATGTCCAAGTCAAATTCCCCAAACTTCTGCCAAAGTAAAGAGCAACATGTTATTATTTTATGCATATAAAAATATAATACCTGCATTGGCCCTTTTAGGTAGGTATAGTGTGAAAGTGATTTTAATCTGATTTCTTTACCACTCACCAAGAACAAGGCAGACAAAAGACATAAGCAGAAATACCTCTGAATCTATTCCAATCTGTTAAATAGGTATCTGTGAGATCAATTTATTTTCAGTTGTGTACCCGTGAGTAGAAAAATGATTAGTATTGCAATTTAACTCTTTGTATTAAATGAGAATTACTACAGTCACCTCTGTTGAAAAAAAGAAAAAAAACAACCAAGAATTTTTATAGGCCTCCTTAGTTGGAAACAAAATTCTGTCAGCAATTTTATACTTCAGTTAGAATCAAGATCTAGCTTCCCCTTAAGCTTTCAAATGATCAGCTTTCATGGTAGACCTACACTGGACCCTGTTTTTTGCAAATCTCTGCTGGCTCTGGCCTATTAGCTTCTGCTCCATCTTCAGCTGTAACATGTGCCTCCATCCTTTCTCCTCTGGGCCCACTGGAGATAAACATTTCCATTTGGCTTAAGTAACTTTTTGAGGGTTTGCCTGCTACTTAGTGATATTGACTTCCTCTGCTTTACACGGAAATGTCTGTTGATCCTGGCCTTAAAATTAAAAAAAAAAAAAAAAGCCAAGGAAAACGCTTTAAAAAGCAAATAAGCAAATGCTTTATACAATTAAAGCCACCAGCAAAGGAAAACCTGCAATTCCTTCTCAAAGTGGAACTGGGTACTCTAGAGATTTCATTCAATTTTATTTTATACCTAAGTAAATCTCCTTCCTAAATTTGCCAATTTCTTAATAGTAGCCTTAATTTGGACTCCCAAGGATGTCAGGAAAACTTAGTGCACCACCTGGTAGTTGTCTAATAATGCATTTAGTTAAGAGAAGTTCAAAGCAATATTTTTTTAAGTCTGCTTGCTTCTGGAAGGAATCTCTTGAGCTGAAAGGTAAGAGAAGTTAGGGATTTCTGTAATTCCTCTATCCTAACATGTAATTTGTGACCTTGAGCAAAAGTGAACTGCAAGACAGAGCCCTCCCCACCCCCAGTTTGACTTAACTTTGCCAGCTTTCACAGATGAGACTATAGAAAATGCCTATCGCAGTCTAGGAACGTATGCCATGAAACAATCCTTGGTTTTACCATTGGCTTATTCACATGCTTTGCCATGAGTGCTCATTCAACATCTCCACATGCAAGCCATTTTCAATGTCTTCATAAAATAAGTCAGATTTTTTTTCAAGTTGCTTTCTAGTGACAATGTTAGTGGTAGTATTAAGGGGTATTGATATTTAGCAAATGCTTTACCAACCCCTTTTAATCAGGTGTTTATGTTAAGCATAAATAAGACATTTTCCTATCCTCACAGACCTTACAGTTTTAAAGGTTTATTTTTTTGAACAAGTATGGACAGATACATAATGATAAAGTCTGCTACAAGGTAAAAAAAAAATGATAGAATTATGACAGCTGGGAGGAGGCCTCGGGGTACAGAATGACAGAACAATTCACCTGGGAATGTAGAAGGACTCTGGAAAGGCAATCAAGGGGGAAAGTCTTTTTCTTTTGACCTAGAAACTCCTCTTGCAAGGTGAACAAGATGGCAAAGGACATTTCAGGCAGAGGAGTCAGCAGAAGCAGGGATATGGAATATGAAAGAACATGGGATGTTCAGGGCTAGGTCATTTCGCCTGTAAGAGCTGGAAATAGCTGGAAAGGAGGTTTCGTAGTTTATCAGGTTCAGTACTTGGAGTTTTCTCCTGCCAGTAATAGGCAGCCCTCAAAATTGGAGAGAAGGGACATGATATGACAAAAATTTGAGAATGATGAATGGAGCCACCATGAAAGGAAAGCTTAAATATTTTGATAGCTGTGGTTAGAAGATCTAGAGCAGTTAGTGGGCATTTGGATCATTTCTGCTTTTTTGGTATATGAACATTTGTGTACAAGTCTTTGTGGGGGTGTATGTTTTCATTATTCTTAGGTAGACTCCCGAGAGTAAATTGTGTAAATAAATTTATATTTAACTTTTTAAGAAACTTTACAACTATTTTCCTAACAACTTATTGAAATGCCTAGAAATTCTGATGTATCTGATACTTTAAGTTGTGATTCAGGTTCCATTCTTAAAACTGTTGGTCCTTTCAAACAAATTTCCTTCCCAGTTCTCTCTCCCTCTCTCTCTCTCTCTCTCTGCTCATTCTGGGGGTGCTGGCAGCCTGCCTAAAACCTTCTTTGTAAAAGTTGAATGAGTTTAGAGGCATTTTCTCCAGCAAAGACTATTACATAATTGCTTGTTTTTATATCTTTTAAGAAACGCGAGTTTTAAGATAGTAGAGGAATGAATATCATATCCCAAGTAAGTTTACTTTTTTTTTTCCAACTTGGAGGAAGAAAATGAATCAGTTGAAGAAAAGATAAAAAAGATCACAACACAAGAAGCTTTTCACTTAATTTTCAAAGTAAATATAAATCTACACCAGGCTCTGCTATAGCAAACAGGTTCTCTTATATATGTATATGTAGGTGTGTTGCATCAGAAAAAAAAATAGATACTCTCAACTTACACACAGTGAATGGATGGGATCATTTCTTTATACAAGAAGTACTTATAAACTTATTGGAAACTAGGGGCTATGTTTTAGACTTCTTGTCAAAATTTTAAAATTGAGGATTTTTGGAATATCTCCTGAGAGCACCCCTCCTCCCAGTAGCCTTAAGAATTAATGTTTTCCATTTGGTGTTATATTCCTTCCTTAAAAGAGTGAAGTGAAGAAGATAAAAAACAGTCTTAGACTCAGGATACCAGTATCAAGCATCTTTAAAAGTTTTTTTATTCTGAGATCAAACAGAACAAACCAAGGAAAGAATAGAAGCAAATATCCAGTTCACTGGCTTGCATACTTTATCTGTTAAGGGGTAGCTGGGAAATATTTTAGGATCTGTGCACCATACAGTCTCTGTCACAACTGCATACCTGTGTCCTAGAGAAATGCCCAGGAATAAGCACGGCTATGTTCCATGAAAACTTGATTGACGGATGCTGACATTTATATTTCATGGAATTTTCACATGTCAGGAAATGTCCTTTGAATTCTTTTTCAACCATTTTAGAATGCAAAAACTTTTACCTCATGGGCTACACAGAAACAGCCGGAGGCGGGTAGGGGGGCGGCGCTACTTTAGCCGGTGGGCGGCAGTTAGCCACCCCTACCATGGAGAGTTCCCTTACCAGCAAGTGTTCTTTGCCTCTCTTGAATTTTGCCAAGCGCACTGATATCCTTTGTACACCTACAGTATCTGGCAGATATTGGGGGATAAATATCCCTGGCTTCAGTACTTGATATTTTTTTGCTTGGAAATATCTTCAAAAGTTTGTTGTTTCGGTTTATCCAATAGATTCTACATTTACATTAGACAAAACAGTAAGTTTTCCAGGGAAATTCTCCTATCTCCACTGTAAAGCCCTTTTTCCTGGGTTATGTGTTTTAACTCCTAAAATCACTCTTGGAACTGCCTTCCTCATCTGAAAGTTTAAAATTGCAAAATAAATTTTCCCTATGGAAATGCAAACATTCACTTACTAAAGTGTATAGAGAAATTACAAAACTTATTTCTTTTTTTTTTCCAAGCCAAACTGTATCCAGCTTTATTAAAGATACTTTTCATAAACAATCATGGTATTTCAGGCAGGACATGGGCGGACGATCGTTAACAGTATACAACAACTTTCAAACTCCCTTCTTCAATGGACTACCAAAATCAGAAAGCCACTATAAAACCCAATGAAGTCTTCATGTGATGCTCTGAACAGGGAAAGTTTAGAGTGAGGGTTGACAGTTCACATTTAGCATGTTGTTTAACAACTTTTCACAAGCCAACCCTGACTTTCAGGAAATGAAATGAAAATGGCAGAATTATCAATCTGAAAATCCACAAGCTAAAAAAAGGAACTCTTTTGAGGGACACCATCTCAGTGGTGACACTGTAAAGTCCAGATTGCCTGACATACTGGGAACCATTTCATGGGGTCAGGTTCAAATAGGTCTCTGGGTTTAAGGGAGTCAAGTCTATGCTGAAGGCAGAGAGGGAGAAGAGGACATAAAAAAATGAATTTTAGTTTTTCCACACCACCAAGGTGGCTCATGTGTGTCAACATCAAGGAATCCCTCCTCCTGGGAGCCAAGAGGAAGTTTCTCAAAACTAGAAGGGGAAGGTGTTTTTCCCTCTTGTTATCAATCTAGCTCCGGAGATATCCTATTAGTGACAAATGCCCTTCCCCAAAAACAACAATGAAGTGTTCCGTGTGCTAACAACATAGCTTAAAAAAAAAAAAAGTAAAACAAAATTCTGCATTCTTATAAAACTTGATAAAAAATAGTATTTCAAACTGTACAGTCACCAGAAGTACACAGTTATCAATAATGCACACACTTCACTTGGCATCTCCAGCACCTTCAGCTTTCTGTGCGTGGTCTGTTTTGGCATCTCCATTTTCTGCAGGGTTATTTCCATCCTTGCCAGCATCAGCTTTCCCCTTTTTCCCTTTGGGTACCTTCTCTCCCTTCTTTGCAGGGGCCTTTTTAGGCTTGGGCTCTAGCTTTGAAGGAGCAGGTTTAGCAGATAACCTTGCAGATCTTCTCTGTGGCTCATCCTCAACCTTGGCTTTATCTCCTTTAGCATCCCCTTCAGCCTTTCTCTTGGGCATGGTGGCGACGGTGGCGGGGCGTAAGCGATGGAGCGGGGATGTGGTGGCACGCGGGCTTTAGCCGGTCCAGGGGTCGTTCTCACCTCTTCTTCTTCTTCACACTGCTCCTACAAATTTATTTCTTAAAACACACACATACACACACACACACACACACACACACACACACACACACACACACACACATACAAGCAGTTAGGGGCACCTGGCCGGCTCAGTCGGTTGAGTATCTGACTCTTGGTTTTGGGTCAGGTCATGATCTCAGTATTTACCTTGGATTTGGCTTGGGATTCTCTCTCCTGTTGGTCTGTTCCTTCTTCCCATATGCATGCACACTTTCTCCCCCTGCTTCCCCCCCACCCCGCCTCTCCCAAATCAATCAATCAATCAATCAATCTTAAAAAAAAACCCAAGCAGTTAGTTTTAGCAATCATGATGCAGAATATGCTTGATTTCAGCCAAAAGGCCAAAAAGCCATATGATGCAAAATAGAAAAGGGACATCAATTTGCTAATTACTCTTTCTGCTCTAATATCATCCAGAATTCAGTCTCTGGAAATGGTGTGTGCATAATGAAAAGGATTGAAGTTCCATGATTTATGTTGTGTATGGAGTGAGTTAGGACCTCTATATTCACTGAAATTCTTCACAAGTAAATAGTTTCATGGACAACTACTAAAAGTCTTGAGATTTGCATTTTAGCTTTACTAGGGTTCCCAGACACATAATAAAACTCTACCATAATTTTCAAATCACAGAAGGTTATATTTATGTTTACATTTCCCTGGCCATTTTGGTTTTTACCTAGGAAAATGAGACCAAACAGGGAGAATTACAGTGTCTAATTAGTAGATATCACAAATACCTAGTGATATTTTGACCATGAAATATATTCTTGTGATAGCACATAATTGTGATTAGATAATTTAAAACAGTTTCATGTTAACTTCTTGTGGTAAGCCTTGGCAACATTAATATAAATAGGATACTTGCATTTTAATTGACTTCAAAGGCTGAAATTCTTGATTCTTCCTTGGAACCTGACCTCACAGTCAATGTTAATTAATGCAAACCAAATTAGGCTTTCTTAGAACAATTTGAACTATTTATTCCTTGCATCCCCTCCCCCCAACCACCACCAAATGTTTGCCTACCTTCCACTGCAGGAGTATTTTTAACTGACTTTTATTCCAGTTTTAAGGGTGAAGGATAAAAGTCAAAACGTTTCATTCAGTGTTCCAAAAGCTTTTTAATACCTAAATTACTGAATTGTATGTATGTGAGTGTGTGTGTGAATATTCTGTTCAAAATGAAAACTTAAAACTTCAACGACAAGTTGTATTTCTCCCTCTCCTTTTCCCCTTGGAGGTATCATTTTGCATCATTCTTCAGTGGTCAGTTCTAGCTAAAGTGAATGTCAACTATTGGTTAGATAGGCATGCCAGATAAAAATAATTGGCTTAAAAATCTGATTATGTCCCATCTGCCCTGTTGTTTTAACAAAACACCTGCATGAAGTTAATTACCTTTTTAAGGATATTTTCTTCTTGCTTTTCAGGGCTAGGCAGGGAAGAACAAATTTGAAATAATTCTGGCCCTTCACTATTTTGTCAGCTGTCCTCCTTCCTTCTCACCCCTTGTAAGATAAGATGCTCCATGAGTCAAGTGTGGACTTAGGAAAGGTAGGCTTTGAGAGGAAACAAGTCCCTCTGAAGACTGGATCAGGTGTAATTTTGGAGCAATTAAGGAAACAAAAGTTTAGTTAAGCCATATTGGGGAACTGATGAAAATAAGCTTGACATACATCAGCTTTTTATGTTCTTCTATATTGATTTTTCCAAAGGGCAATAAAGATCTGCTAAAAATCATTTCAAAAAGACCAAGTGGTTTTATATGGCATATTTTAAAATACTTTAAAGTTCATTCTCATTTTGAACAATAACTAATTCAGAGAGTTTCTGTAATTACACTATTACTGTATGGAAAGTTTCTAGTACCACCCTAGAAAGTGCCAAAATTTTCCCATTGGTGAAGAATTAACCGAATGATGTGCAATATCTAAGAACAAAATCTATGTTGAAAGTCTCACATTTATTTCTTCTGTCAAAAATCACTTTAGGAAATGTGACCAGTTTGACTTAATTGGGCATGCTAGTGAATCTCAATATGTATTTTTTCATTTAAAGGTGAAATATGAGACATGTTATTTATCTCAGAAATTAGGTTAATAATTGCTAGTAGAATGTTCCGTATTTTTATAGTGTCTTAATCAGTGTCTTTAATAAAAAGCAATTTGAGTAGAAACTGGCCATTCCATGAAATTTTAAGGAAAGGCATTATTCTTACTCAGTGTCTCTGGGTATGTAGCATGGAAAAAAAGATTAATATTTTATTTTATACTTGTAGCTACATTTTATTTTCTTGTTTAGCCTCTGTACTCACTTCAGTTGCTGAAAAGAAGAACATTCCAGAAAGGCTGTGTGGGGTAGTTTTGGGTTGCTGAATCAATTATTCCTCAAGATAAATTAGAGAATCCATTTAGTACATGATGAATCATTTGCAAAGCATTTTACAAATCTATGTATTTTCTTTACTTGGTAAACTTTCTCTTTATCTCAGCCATCTACTATCCCTCATTTTAAAACTCCATTTTCCTTTCAAATTCCTCAATAATGTTCTTAGAATGGAAGCCAACACTTCATTTGCTTGTTTTCATCCCCTGAGGTGACTCTTCACACTTGGATTTTTTCTTCAAAAGTAGTGTACAAACAGATTTCTATCCTTTTGCATAGAAATTACCAGCAGACAGTTCAATTTATTCATTCTGATGACAATCTTAGGTGGGAGACATGTATTAATTGGTGTGAATGAATCAGTTTTACTACTAAACAAAACGTAAATTTGGGAAGCATGAATAATTCTTACATTAATATCTTTCTGACTACATAGTATTATAGTTAAAGTGTATCAGTGTATTTTTTCAGGAAAGCGCATAATTAGTAAATACAACTTTAATTTTGTCTGTGTTCTCAAACAATCCCTAATGTGTTTTAACACTTTGTGTAACATTGCATATAATTTTATTTCAAAAGTGCTCACCAGGGCACAGGGGTAGCTCAGCCTTTGGCTTAGATCTCAGAGTTCTGGGATTAAGCCCCGAATCAGGCTTCCCTGCTCAGTGGCGGGGGGGTCTGCTTGTCCCTTTGCCTCTGCCTGTTGCCCCAGCTTGTGCTCTCTGTCTCTTTCTGCTGTCTCTCAAATAAATCTTAAAAATATTTTTTTTAAAGTGCTCACCCAACAAACTTGGCACGGGCATCATTCTATCTCCTTTACCCCTTATGTCATGTCCAGCCCCATTCTTCAACCACTCTCCACCCTACTAGGGAAAAGGAGCACACCTAGGCACGGACATGAGTGAAATTCAAGAAAATTCATTGTAGAACACATTAAATTCATTTTGACCTCAATGAGGAGTTTGTTTTGAAGTTTCCTAAAGACAGACCTTTGTGTATTTTCACAAGCAATCTTTTCCCTTCTTTTGCATTCACATCTTTGGAATGGGATTGCTAAAATTCTATTGCTATATATGGCACTGAATTGGCATTTAAGATGATGATGGCTGATGATGGCTGATACTTACACAAAGCTCCTCACATTGCACCAGGCATTGACTAGAGTACCAGAGGTATATTAACTCATGTAACTCTCACAACAATCCTAAGAGGTAGTAACAACTATAATTGCTGTACCATGAATGAAGAGACTGTGACACATAGAGGTCAAGCAACATGCTCAAGGGCACACAGTTTAGTCAATAGCAGAGCTGGGATTTCAACCCAGACGATTTGTCTCCAGCGTAATTCTGCCTAATATCATTAATACTCAGTTTTACTCAGCTCTTATTGAGCCTTCAAGACCTAATTTGAGCTATATAAACAAATGAGCAATTGTTAAAAATAGACTGGAATTTATGTCTTGCATTTTGATACAAAATGAAGTATAGCAGATTTGGCTGCAAGTTACGGAGACATGTTAGAAGGGAAAGGTGGATAACAACCATGCTGAATATGTGTGACCAGCTAACTATAATGGTCTTATGATGAAGGTAGTTTCCAGATTTGCAGATAAGGAGGGAGGAGGCCAAGACAGGTTAATAAATATACCCAGTATGACATTGTAAGTGGTGCACCTGGCATTGGAAACAGCACTGTCCTGCTCTAAAGCTTCTCTGTTTCTCTCAAACTAGACCTGTCCTCAGAGCAACTAGAGAGGCAGCTCCAGTTATACGTATTTACTGTCCAAACTAAACATTTCTGTGAACCAACCTGCAGGCTACCAATCTGCAACCTGGCTTTCAATAATTGATACTGATTGCATACAGTCAGTACATTTGGATGCCATAGTATTAGTTGCCAATGTGGGAATGATTCTTTTACAAAACAAAACAAAACAAAACAAAACTATTATTTACTATCCTTGTTTAGAGATAGTTTTTCTAACACCACATATCAGTCACAATTTTAAGCTATTTACATAAATTTACTTGCTTAATCCCCATAACACATCTATGAAGTTAACTGTGTCATTCTCTTCATCTTACTAATGAGGGTACAAACAGGACAGGGCTTTGCAGGGCATATAGTTAGCATTCAAACCTCAGTAGTCTAGCTGATGATTCTGACTAAAGTGTTACAACCAAAATGCTGGTTCACATACTGACACACAATCATAAATGGTCCAACTGAGTACGTAGGGCCCATTAGTCTTCTACATGAGGCCTATATATAAGCCACTCTATACCTCCAGAGATGCTCAGAGCAAGCACAAGGCAAAAGTTGTAAATTAAAGTATTAAAAATAACAACTTGAGATCTCCATACCAGAGAGTACTATAATAAGATTCTGTTGAAATATTAGTTGACTGAATCCTTTTTTGAGGTGCACATAAAAACCTAACTTATAATCTGTTCTACTTTGTAGTAAAGGCTGCTGTGCAGTTGCATCTATATATTCATAATGATGGCTAAATTTCCTCTTCATAGATTTTTTTTTTGGAAATACATAGAAGTCTTACAATTATTGCTAAATAAAATTTAAGGAAAAAGAGAAAAACCCTTAATCTGATATTTATTTGGTTTAGCAGGATTTAATTGCTGAGCGTCAATTAGGAAACCAAACAGTGGAAGACAGTTGTAGCTGAAGTTAGGGGCAAGGTGATAGCATCACAATAGGTCACTCTACGGGGAAGAAGGAGAGAATGTGGTAAAACACACATGACATTTACTAGAAAATGTAGACTATCAAACTCTATCCGTGAGTGTAGCATAGAAATGCAAAAATTGAATATGCACATGAATCAGGACACAAAGGGTGACATAAATTTTAATATATGCCATTGGGAATGGGTGCATGGGTGATTTTCTTCTGTTATTTCACTCCCTGAAATATTTAAAAACAAAGAAAAATGGTTAAGATCAAGAAGTTGTGAAATCAAATATATCACAAATAGAACAAGTAAGAGCAAAATGCTTCTGTAATAGTTTAAAAATAAGTATATTTTTTTACAGTATTCTTCAAAGTGATGGCTGGCGCCTATTCTAAACTGCTGCTTATTAATGCAATGAAAGAAAGGAGTATCAGTGTTTCTATGTGTAACACACATGCCATCAATCCTTAATGCACTACCTACTTAGAAATTCAGGGTGATTGACCTAAAGTCAACTTAAAGCTACACACACACACCCTTGTTGCAAATTTCATTAAAGGAATTTCCATTCATTTATTAGCATCCTTAAACTTGGACCTTAAATTACCAAATTGCTGTCAAAGAGCAAAACTTGATGCCTGATTCTACCCCTCCCCCCCACCCCCACCTCCTCAGAAGCCTAGATTTGGAAGAAGAGAACATTAAAAATGCTATAAAAAGGAGAGAATCACAGTGATACCTTTTGGATTTCTAGTTCAATAATATGTGCTTTTGCTATATTTACATAAAGATTTAAGATACAGCCTTCCTAAAGCTTAGAAATAAAGGTTACCACATATGAGATACATTTTTCTTTTTCTTTCTTGACTCCACTCCTGAAAAGGCAGGGCAAAAGAAATAACAAGTCTATTAGAATATTAGAGTCATTTCTCTGTGAAGGAGTAAAGCAGCCAAAGGGCACCTTCTCATCAGCTCTCTAGATAATAAGAAAGGTAAGGTAAGGAGCCCCACATATACTACATTACCCTGAGGCAGGGGCTCCTAGGAGCTGAATTTACACTTCACTTTTCTGATCCTTGTTGATGTGGTGGGATCAGAAAATTGTTGAATTTAAGGAAATAGATACAAATAAAATAATGGGTCTACAACAGAAGGCACAAACTTTATATCCAAATGAGATCAGCTCCAAATGGTCAAAACAACAGTTCCCCAAAATAATTTTCGATCTCATAGTGTCACAGGCAAGTATAATACAATCCAGTTCAGAAAATGCCTACGTCAGCCATCTGTGGGGGAGCAGACATTCAGGCAGGTGGTGTAATTAAATTTAAGAATGAGACTTTGGGGTGCCTGGGTGGCTCAGTTTGTTGAGCATCCGACTCTTGGTTTTGGCGGGGTCTGATCTCAGGGTTGTGAGATGGAGCCCCATGTGGGGACTTGCACTCTGCTAGGAGTCTGCTTCAGATCCTTTCCCCCATGCTTGCATTCATGCATGTGCAAGCACATACTCTCTCTCTAAAATAAATACATCTTTAAAAAATACACCATTAGGTTTAAGAGGCCTGGAAATGAGTATGCAAATTCTAGCTACATTATTTTCCAGCTGTGTGGCCTTAGAAGAGTTACATTATCATTTTAGATTTAGATTTCCTTAACTCTAATCTAAGATGTAATGTCTCCCTGGCAGGGCTACCATAGAGTGAATGAGTAAATAGACCTCTGTATTAAACACAGTGCCTGGTGTATATATAGTAAGAGCTTAGAAAATGAAAGAGCTTAGAAAATGCTTTTCCCTGAACAGAACTTACATTCAGTGGACTTGTAGGAGATTTCATCAGAGTGCTTAGATGGGAGACAGTCTGTGAATGGCTTTCATGGCAATTGAGCCTGTTCTTTCTATAGGTCATACAAAGCCCTTAACAGGTTTCTGTCCATGGTTTCTGTATCATAATCACAGTGGTTGTATAACATGTGGACTAGTGCAGAGGAGTAAGGCAACCAATCAGTTAACTTTCAAAGCTTGACATCCTGGAATAAGTGATATTGTGCTTCTCTGTACTTATGTCGTATTTCATAAGAAAATGTGGGTCATAAATTTATGGAGTTTGACCTCTCTAGAAGTTCACAAAATGTCTATACAAAATTAAACATTCCCTTTACCTTACCCATCTCTCCTTATAGAGTGGCCTCAATTACCTGGAAGACTTGCATGTTTTTAGATACTTTATAAATTATCAAATGTGAAAAGATGATTGTCTTTGAGGTAATTGGTCTAAGTCTCTGTGGCAAAAACTTCAGCATGATACTTGGACATAAATGGGAATACTTTAATTGGCAAAGATATAAAAAGGGCTGGCACTCACTCAGCAGATACTAATTGAATGCTTAGTCCACAGGTATCTGTGCAGGTTCTTTTGGGGCAGAATGGACTGAGCTGCTTTGTTCAGTGTGTTAGACGTGGATCCCAGCTCAAGGATTTCCGTACTATCGCTACCCTGTCTGTGGATTTGCTACTGCTCATGCTTTTTATACCAAAGTGTTGACACAGTGAAGCCCATATAGTTTTAACACAAAGTCAAGGCCAAAGGCAAGGTATTTGGTTTGCTCTTTCAAATCTTTACATCTCTGACAGCCATTGGGGAAATCAACTGGTAACTTAAAATGTATAAAAATGACACCAAAATCAGTTGAAAGGATGGAAAGCCAAACCTCTGCTGGTTTTGCAAATTCTTTTTGAGTTACTACAGCTGTGGGTGAATTTTAAATTTTTTTTGTGTGTAAATAGCGCACATGAATGGAAAAGCTGTATACGTTATATGGAAAGTCTTGGATGTAAAAGACTTTAAAAGCACATTATAGCTATATGTTCTCAAGAGGCATAGAATCTCTATGAAGGGGGAGAGATACATGAATTATGTGGCAGAAGCTATCTTGAGACATGCAGAGTGTTTGAAGGAAAAGGGAGGGAGGAAGAAGGGTGAAGGAATGGAAGGGACATTTGACTTGGGTCTTGCAGGATAAGTAGGAGTTTGCTAAGTGAGGGGTGGAACGGACAAAGTATTTTTATGCAGTAGGTGTGGCTTGATCACAAGTACAGAGACATGAATAAACGGAGGCTATAAGGGAGCCTGAGAGGGCCAGATAGAGTAGGGGTAGGAAATGAGTATAATGGAACTAAAACCAGAAAGCTGGGAATGTTCCAGAAGGCAAATAATCTTACTTGCCAATAAAATCCTCCACACATCAGATTGAGGGTTTTTCCATGTGCATTATACTCTAGGTAACACATAGGTAATTTTAAAAAAGGTACCTTCAGGTGGACCCAAATTAAATTTACATTCCTATTATGACTGACTTCCATGGCAGGAACAACAGATTTTCTTATGAACTAATCTAGAGTAATTCTTCCCTTGAATATAGAGCTTTTTCTCTCCTTTTATGGGGGGAGAATAATAAGACTTGAGATAACAATAAGTTTTTCTTTCTCATTTCGTAAGAATGCTTCCTTTCATGGTACTTAGCTGATACTGGAGGACTGAATCTTTCATGCGGGAAAGGAGAAGGTGAATTTTACTATGCAGCCCATCAAGGATGTAGGTTAGCCTTTTGATCAAATGTACCATCTATGCTGTTCGAGGAGGAGGTTCCACTCAACATCTGAAACAAGCTGAATATGTTGCTTATTAAATGAAGGGAAGCTGTACTTCTGAAGCAGTGTGAACCAGGTTAGGAGAGGAGCCTGGAAGGAGTTTCAGGAAGGTGAGGTTTGGACTGGCTGACCTTGATCCCAGAAACCCAGAATACCAGAGTGTACTGCTAATGGAGTGACTTTCAAAAGCACCTTTATCGAAGTAGTGTTGGCACAGATGAATTTAAAACCAATTCTGGGATTACGTGTTTAAGGCTTGGGATGAGAACAATCTGTGTCTTCATTTCTTGAATTGATAACATGGATCCTTTTCTTTCCTAATGTATACATGCACAAAATACACAGTAATATAATAATTCCAATTTTACACATTTACTATGTGTCAAGCACTGTGCCTGTTGCTTGAAATACATCGTATAATCTAATGCATATACATCAATTTTAAGAGATGAGTTTTAGTTAGTATCTACATTTTACAGAAGAAAAAAAGCAAAGCAGTGATGCCAAGTAACTTGTTAATTGGCACAAAATGAATGTGTGGATGTTAGGATTTATATGCAGGAGAGGAACCTGGGTGGCTTCTGGGTCATGGTGATACAATGGGCAGTACTTGGGGGTCTGCCTAGAGCAGAGCTGTGAGTGTGTGAGAGACCTGAGCTGTCTCCCAGGGCTGGTCCAACTACAATTCAGTGTTTCTACTATGCAGCATCAGAATCATAAATATCACATGGCAGCATTGAAAGGATCATCTAGGAGACTTAACAAGAAGAGAAAAATATGTAATTGCTTTATACACTGTGATTACAGTGATAAAAACCTATCTGGAGATGCGGTCAGCTTCTGCATGTCAGCTCTATGAATGAGCACTGCTGTCCTGTGGATATGAGGTTTTTCGTTAAAAATTCCCCTTTTCCTAATCAGATTGGAAAAGATTAAGATGATGATGATACTGGGGTTTGGCAAGAATGTGGGGGAGCATGCGCTCTCACCCAGTGCTGCCAGTAATATAAACTGGAGTGACCGTTGACATTTTTCACTAAAATTAAAAATTTGCAAAATATTCATTTAGCACTTCCTCCTCTAGAAACTTATCATGTAGATATACTTACATTTGTGCCCAAAGGAAGATGGGCACAAGGATGCTTATTACAGCTGATAATAGGAAAAATGGAAATAGCCTAAATGTTCATGAGGACAAGTGTTAAATAGTGAATTTTGATATAGATATATAATTAGTCGAATACTGATTAACTTAAAAGGAACGAATATATATCTATATCCAGTGACATAACAAGTGAAGGTAGATTCACAGAGAAGAGTATTGGAAAATAAGTATGTTCTTCTTGTGACATAAAAAGTATATGCCTATGTATGATCATAGATTCTTGGACAATGTCGAGATAATAAAATTAGGAGTGGTCAACTTTGGGTAATGGGGAAGCAGGAAGGGGAGCTTTTAATTCATTTTGCTTAACATTCTTTATTCTTAGTATTCTTTTGAGTTTATTTTCTAAAAATATATTTCAATAAAAATAAACCTTAGTTGTTTGTTTTTTTTTTTTTAATCACTTGATTTTGCTACAGTTTTCTCTGAGATGATGATTCTGTGTTTTCCAGTTTCACGAATCCTGGTCTCCCCACCCTAGATTCTCAGGGTGAATGGTATTATGTGCATATGTCTGGGTAGGGTGACCAGGAGAGCACATCCTTTCTCCATCCCTTTTTTTCTGCCAGCTTGTAGGCCTTTGCTTAGACTGATGAGCATCCTGGAGGATGCAGTGGGAAATGAGGTGAGCAGGGACGTCCTGGAGGAATCTGTAAACTGTGTGTCAAAAGACGATTCAGTTGGGACACAACTATATAGAAACAAAGATTGTGGTGCCAGCATACAACGTCTTGAATGTAAATTGACTAATTAAAAAAATGAAGGAATAGTTTAACCTAAAGTGAACTAAAGTTTAACTTTATCTGATCTATGAAGAAATTTGCCAAGCACAATAGTACTGTTATAAAGATAGCCAAAACTTGTTTAATCTGCTCCGTAGAGCTCCTATTAAAGATTTCGTGAACTAATTATCGGTATGCAAATAGGCGAGTAATTATAAAACAGGCTTATCTTTTAATTAAAACTGGCCCAGAATTATGTATGTTCACCTGATAAAGTATTATGCACTATTATAGATTATTTCTAAGAAGAGTTCTTAACTGATAGGGGAAAATATGTTTATGAGATATGTTTAAACCCCTATGGTAGTCTCAGATTTGCTCTTAGATCCAGTTGAGGCATAATGAGATGGTTAGATTCTTGTTAGCTCACCTTCATGTACAAAGCATCCAGCTGACAACAATACATGTGAGAAAAGCTTAAGAGTTTTATAGATATTCAAATCTATCCTTAAAGGAGCTAAACAGAATAATTACTAACAAATTCTGCTGCTAATATATTCCTAATTAGGAAGGAATATCACACATTTTTGTAAAATTTGAACAGACTTTGTCCCTCATTTTGGTCTGGGCCACCACAGATTGTCATGATTCATTTGTGAACTTTTTCAGACATAGTCCATCACTGGACATAAATCTATTACCTTTCCAGAGGATAATTTGCAAACTAAATGCTTTGGAGATAGGAAGTTAAAGTAGACCTCCAACTTGCTCTTAAAAAGTGTATAAGAGCAAAGAGGGTATGAATTCAGGGAGAAACAGAGGCTTGTGACCTTAATAATGATTACCTAGATTTTTCTAAGTTGATAGTGTAAAAATAATTTAAATTTATTGGCTGGCTAATCTCTACAATGTTGTTAATAAAACACATAATCTGGGAACTGAAATATTTGATTAGAATGGTTTTCTCACAAATGTGTGATTATGATGCTTTTCACGTGCACACGCTCCAGTCTCTGTCAAGTGCTTTTGATACTCAGAGTGGTCAGTGAGCCCACGGAAGACTTCCCTTATCTCTGTGAGCCTCAGTGTCTTGATCTGTACGACACTTAGACTAGTACCTGATAGATTATGCAGTGAGACCACATATAAAACACGTAGCACAGGGCTTGGTGTGGAACAGATGCTTGAATGTGAGTTTTCGAGGAGTTTCTCTCCGAGGTGTGCAGGGTGGAAGATGAATCCATGAGAAGTTTTGTCCAAAGTCCATCCTCCTCAATGTCTGAGGAAGGAAAGCTCGGTCTCGATCAGTGACTAGGCTTATATTCCACCTGACCCAAACGGCCAAGCCAGGAACAAAGAGGGTTTATCTACTTCTGTAACAAACTTTGATGGTTTTTATATTGCCATTCCTGTTTTGTTTGGATGGGGTTTTTTTTTCCCCTTTGGCTACTCTACTTGAAAACACAGATATCTGTGGAATTTCTACAGGTTGACATTTTTGCTTTTGATCCAGGGACAGTATTACACTTTGCAGTGGTGGATAGCAGGGAGAAAGGGTAGAAATGAAGCTGCGATGGTTGTGCTAAGATTTGCAGCCAGGGTTGCTCTGATTGCTTTCATAATGTCTCCTGTTTCCTTTCGTGTACCAGTTGCACATGGGGGGTTATTATCATAGTATGTAGATTCCCCCTAGCAACTTGCCTGCCCTATAGTTCACTCAAGAGCACAATCTTGGTAAAGTCGTTTGGTTTCTCTGGACGTGCATGTACTTGTTTATCTGGTTGTTAAGAACAACAAATCTTCTCTAGTCATCCTGTGTCTTGAATTGACTCTTCAACTTTGTGTGTGTTGACAGCCTATTTCTTAATTTCTCCTGTTTTTTTTTAAATAATAATGAAACTTCTTCATCAATGAGAAATGGGACTTATATGCAAATTCTTCTGGAGTAAGCAACACACGGAGTTCAATTTGGATGAGCATGCAAAAATTGTCAGATCCTTGCCTGAGAGCAGGGTCAGAGATGGAAGTGAGCATTAGGCGAGAACATGAGTCAACAAGACAGAAGAAAATTCAAGGATTGAGACTGCTTAATGAGAATTTTTGCCTCCTTCATGATTTTGCCCAAGGCTACTTCTAGGTTAATGCCTCACAACAAGAATATTGTCTGCCTTCTCCATGCAAACACAGAACCTGCCCAAATGGCATCACTGCAGAAAACAGGGAATAAATTGAGGACTAGCAGATGCCAAGAGAGGCACAGACCACTTTCATTTTTCAGGGCTTAAGTAATTTTAAAAAGGAAAGAAATGCCAAGCCAGGTCACAATAACTGTAATATCGTTTAAAATGATTACGATCAATAAGTTAACACTTGTTTCACTGAGAGAGAAAGTCATCAGTGTAGATTTGAGATCTTCATCAAGAGTGACCATTGGGCCAGTTGGACCTCTGGAAACCCCCATCCCAGGTCCTGGCATGATCTATCCCCATATGGTATGTTTGAGACTGAGTATTCTTAAGTAATAACAATAGCCCTTGGCAGGTGGTGGTCCTGACTTCTTCAACATCCACACACTGGGGACATCTGGAAGAGAATCCCTACAAGCTCCTTTTGGAGAGTTACATCAAATAGCTGGTTACCTGTCTAGCTAAAACCTTGTCTTGATTGTGGCTGAACTAATGGTAGGCATTGACATTTCCTGATTAGGGCGGGAGAGACAATGGGGCAAAGCTACACTAACACTGCTCACTATTTTTCAGGGGGGCCATGAAGTGCTGTTGAATTATCTATACTGTGTTCAGAGGTGGGCCTTAAAGCCATAAACCACGTTTTCTCCTGTTCCATAGCTTCTGCTCCTCATAGTGGAAACATACTAATGTTTCTTATTTCAAATGCCCCCATCCATTAAACCAGGGTAGGCCTACTTGATAATGAATAGAGGAAATGGAGAAAATTAGACCACTTCTATCATTCATGTTATTAGTGTGCCCAGTACTCAGTGTTATCAGCTGCAGTGATATGATAGAGGCTCCTGAGGGGAAGATTTTCCTAGCCGGGTTTATTTGGATGTGAAAGTGCTCTAAACAAATCGTACCTGAATTGTAGAATTAGCATGAAATTAATAAGCGAGGCTTAGCAAAGAATAGGTTTGTATGTAATAAGGAAAAACACTGCAGTGCAACTCTGCTTGGCTGGGGCTGTTTCAGAGGCGTTTGTAGGAGAAGGAGTAATGGTAATTATACAGGAAATTGAAGAGGATAAGAGAAGAGAAAAGGCACTTTGAAAGGGGTGGGATGGCCAGGGGCAGAAACCCTTCCAGTGGCATCAACCACACTGAGGAAGATTGCCGAGAGGAAGATCTGCTTCGAGCAAGATGTTGTTCTTCTCTGTTCTTCTACTTTAACTGTCCTTAGAGACTGTGGCAGAGGATGAACAGGTGGCTCTGAGGACCAGAAATGATGGTAAATGCAGTGACCCTACCCATGCAGGGTACATCAACTGTGCAGATCTAACTGGAGCCCATTAGTAAGTTCTGGATCGCAAACATTTGTTTGATTTTATGCCTCACCCACATGGTGAATGATGGTAGTCAAATAAAATACATGCATCTAGATATCAAAATCTCTATATACTGCCTTGCCTGGAATAGTCTGTCTATATACAACCAGATTGGTGTCTTTTTTTACTCCACTTGAGGAATGTATTACTTCATTTCCTTCTCTGTGCTTTTAAATTTTGCAACAATGAGTACTTTTGGTCACATAAGTAAACCATTATACTGTTTTGTGTTATTTATTATGTTTAATTCCATCAAATAAGATTTGAAAGTGCAAAAAAATTCTTTTTTAGGACAAATCGGCTCATGTATGTTTTTGCTAGGTGTACAAGAAGTTAGGGCTATTTTCTTAATTGAAGCCCTGCTTGTCATATTTTAAAAAAATTATCAGATTTTTCTTAGCCATATCAAATTATTTAATGACTCGGAGGAAGCCAGATTCCTTTCATGGCTTTGGAACGCTGGGAGGCGGCTCTTCTCCATGGCTGTCATTTGAGGAGAGCAGTTGAGTGGAAGTGTGCGCCTCTAGTGATGGTGGCCAGGGTGGATCAGCAATATTTCTCTCACACACAGACACACGAATAATTGTTCCCTTTCCTAATAATCTCTGCTATGATTTGAATTTAAGAAACATCTCTAAAAATACTATGTACTTGGTACTAGCTTTAGGAGAGAAAAATGTTTATCCAGCGTATACTTCCCAGTGCCTATTATATGATTGTGTGGGTCTGGCAAAATATGGTTCATATATATTTAAAAAAATAAAACTGAGAGGGATGAGAGGGACACCTGGGTGGCTCAATGCTTGAGCATCTGCCTTTGGTTCAAGATGTGATCCTGGGATCCTGGGATCGAGTCCCACATCAGGATTCCTACAGGGAGCCTGCTTCTCCCTCTGCCTGTGTCTCTGCCCGCCACTCCCCCCGCTCCCCATCTCTCATGAATAAATAAATAAAATCTTTAAAAAGCTGAGAATGACATGAAAAAATATTTTGTGACATGCATCATGCAGAGGCCATTGTTCTGATCATTCATTGTGCTTTTAGAAAAAGTAGTCTGTGGCGCTTGCCAAACATGAAGACCCTTAAGCTCCCATCAATTCTGATTTTGTATTTATGGAGTCCCTGTGGAATTTGTATTTTTACAAACACACCAGGTGACTATGATGCAGGTAGTACAGGAAACTCGAAGGGGATAATCTTTTTTTTTTTAATTTTTATTTATTTATGATAGTCACACAGAGAGAGAGAGAGAGAGGCAGAGACACAGGCAGAGGGAGAAGCAGGCTCCATGCACCGGGAGCCCGACATGGGATTCGATCCTGGGTCTCCAGGATCACGCCCTGGGCCAAAGGCAGGTGCTAAACCGCTGCGCCACCCAGGGATCCCCTCGAAGGGGATAATCTTAAACCTGTGCTTTACACTAAGGTAAATGATCTTAAAAGTATTCAGGGTCAGACTTCTGCACAAAAGTAGTATCTAATGTTGCTTGCCAGGTAGTTGAGTTACAGCAATCCCATGTGGGTTTGTGTATGGCAGAGAAAGGACAAAGAGAGAAAAAAGACCTCCTATGTTGCTAAAGGACATGAAAAGTTGACATCATTTGTCTAAGTTTTAAAGAGAAAAACTGATCTGGAGAAATGCAATAGCTTCAGTATTGACCTCAGGATTAAACAACAGGGTGATTGTAAAATACTTCACAGTATTTACACATCGTCTGATAATAAGATGTTTAATGAATGCCAGGTATTCCTCTTATCATTCTGTTATTATTTAAGCTATGCATGTCTCGTTCAGTGCTTTATTTTTAATACAGTTGACCTGAAGGCCAGGTTTACCCTCTTGTCATTTGAAGAACTAGGTTTTCTCTCAGTCAAGAGAAAATAGCAGTTGCTGACTCTATTCTTTAAAAACAAAACAGGACTTTAGATTGACACAGAAGCTTGAGTTAAAAAAAGCTTACGTGCTTTTCCTAATAGGGTTCAAAGCTGTAGAAGGCCATACAAGATCCGCTTCCACACAGTTTGAAAGAGAACCTTGGAGAGTCTGAATAGTGAGTGACAGGTCTCGTTCCTTTTTTTCCTCTGGAAGATCACACATCTTCCTTGCTCTGTAAAGGAGTATTTAAAAAAAAAAGGCAGAGGGTTCTTTTTTTTTTTTTTTTTTTTTTTCTTTAAAGGCAGAATTAAATTAATTTTCATAGAAATGAATCTAACTTCTGAAACATCCCGCTTCTCAAGTAAGGACAGTCTTCTCAACCTCCTGTGACTACATTACCATGATTAAAATAAACACGGTAGAGCCTTCACGAGCCCTTTGCTTTTATTCTAGCAACTTAATTCTCACAGTACCGAAAGGCCAAACTTTTAAATAGTACTTTTATTCTATAATTAGAAGATTCAGTGTGCCAGAATTTTGGGAGGGAGGTGGTGTAGGGATTCTTCACAAGGACTATTTGTCTTTTATTTACTCTTAACCTCTTGATCTTGGGATTTAGGCATTTTGCCTGGGGCCACATTGTTCACATCTTGTTTTATACATGAGAGGAATGCCTTATGATGCATGCTTTCCCTTTTGGTAAAAATTTTCAGAGTTTCTTAGGCAACAGAGAGAGCATGTGACCTTAGGACATCTTCCACACATCCCCACAGCAAATGCACCGGTAGTTTCTTTGGGAACTGTATAGCCACACTGCCTCCTTCTCTTCTATCCTGTAGGGCACATTTTCAGAAATTGATTTGACCTTAGAACGTCTGTTATGGATTCCCATATGAGGTATTGCAACTCACATTTCTCACTAAGTCCAGAACTTAAAAGGTACAGGTTTTTTTTTTCCAGAAATGGGGTCAGGCCATGACCCACACCTGAAGGAATTATGTCCAGGTTAAATTCTTTCTCAGATGAAGTGAATTTCACATGCGTAAGGAATGATGTCCCTTTCTAAGAAAGATGGATGGTGAGGCTCTCCCCTTTATTGTGTACTGTAAAACCTATTATATTCTTGAGAGAGAAAGAGATTATTTCCAACATGGTAGTTCCAACAAAGCAATTTCCTGCAGTGATGAACACCAGCAACCCAAACACATTAATGCCATATGGTGGTTCCTGCTGCTATTGTCAGGTGAACCACTAAAATTTACTTTCTATTTTGGGACGCAGATTTGATTAGGAAGTCTGATTATGAGTTTGAAATTTTGTTTATACAAGGTGTTTATGAAAAAAATATTCCCTAATGGAAAATTCCCCAAACGGGAATATAGGTTGATTATGTTTAATTGGCATGACAAGCAAAGTGTTTCTAGATCACAACAGATCACAGCTATCCTCACCTAAGTCAGTATCCTGCCCTTCGGAAAAAGCAGAGTCTGGTTTCCTTATTGCTTTGCCTGGCTTGGGACCATTTTGTTGTACAGTTTCAGCATTTACTAAGTAGATTGCATTTTTAAAAAGTGATTTGTTCAGAATTATCTAAACTATCAGCTTGGCCAGAAATAGCAAATTCCCGATTTTGTTCATGTAGTATGACTTTGGATTTGATCTCTAATAAAGCAACGTCAAGAAAATCAACAGGCATGTGGGGAGACTGCTTACAGTTTGATGTAATGGAAGATTACTATTTTGCTGCACAAATGGATGTCTGTCTGGTGACTGTTGAGGTCACAAGAGAAGTAACAGTCTTGCCTCTTTCTTTTTTCTTGTCCCCTCCCCCCTTTTGAGTATCCTTGTCGCACAATGTTGTATTAGTTTCAAGTGTACAACATAGTGATTCCACAATTTATACATCATGCTGTGCTTACCACAAGCATAGCTACCATCTGTCACCATTGACTCTGTTCCCTATGCTGTGCCTTTTAGTCTCATGACTTATTCCACAACTGGAAGCCTCTATCTCTCACCCCTTTATCCATTTTGCTGTCCCTCTTAACAATCGACTCCTGCTATGAAGTCTCTCATGCTCAGTCTGATTTGACCAGTCCAGGATCTCACGGTGGTACGGAGCTAACTTTTCCTCCTACGTGGGGTTGCCCATTCCTTGAAAGCAGGCGAGATGCTGGGATAAAAGAACTAAGGAAAATCAAGGTTGGGTAAATTCCCCTTTATCTAGTTCATCATTCTAATGCATGAAATTTTATTTAAGAAAAGTTGAATCTGTCCTCTTAAAAAATGTTTTTGAACAAAAGTTAATTTTTAGAATCTAGGTTCTATGTCAGCTGGAGTGTCACTGAGGGAATAAAATAGATTAATTACCTTGACTTCATAGAAGTAAATCCTCTGAAGTAAGACAAGCATCCCTTGCCTGTCAGGGTTTCAGAGAGAAGGAAGCAGACATTTTTAATAGCAGATTGGAAAGCGAGGATAAAAGGTTGAGGATTCTGATATGGCTATAGATGCTGTAACATTTGAGACTTCTATTTTGTTGGAAAGTATTCTTAGAAATGGGATGAATATTATAAAATTGCTATTTTCTCTTCAGCCATACTATCTTCTCATAATTTTCCTCTTCTTTAGTAATTATTCCTTTAAATCCTATCTGCTAAATACCAGTACCATGAAGATAATATCCTAAAAGAAATATAGCCTTAGATGTTTCCATAATAGAAAATGCCTTAGGTTTTAAAAAATAACCATTTGCAAATGTATGTCATAGATTAATTGAATCTTAAGAGTCTTAGAAATCTTAGATGTGGACAGGTGTGGACTCTTGTTTGACAGGGACCATACTGATTAATAATGATTACTTTGAAAAAAAAATAAAAATGCCCATGATCTTAGAGTGAAATTATATTTTGTTTTTACTCTCCCTTTCATTTTACTTTTCCAGCTTTATGGAGATCTCATTGATGCGTAACACTGTGTAGTTTCAAGGTATAGTGCATGTTGATTTGATACATGTGTATGTTGCAAAATGATTACTATCATAGCATAAGCTGCCACCTCCATCCCATCAGTAGTTATCATTTCTTTTGCCCTCTTTTTCTTTTATTTATTTATTTTTAAGTAGGTTCCACACCCAGCATGGACCCCAATGCAGGGCTTGAACTCACAACCCTGAGATCAAGACCTGAACTGAGATTGAGAGTCAGATGCTCAACACACTGAGTCACCCAGACACCCCAATCCCTCCTTTCATTTTATTTTTTTATTTTTAAAAATGTTTTTAAAAGATTTTATTTATTCATGAGAGACACACAGAGAGAGGCAGAGACACAGGCAGAGGGAGAAGCAGGCTCCATGCAGGGAACCCAACATGGCACTCCATCCCCGGTCTCTAGGACCACACCCTGGGCTGAAGGTGGCGCTGAGTCCCCTCCTTCATTTTAAATTGCCTTGATGGGTAACCTCTATTCAGATATCTTTCTATTAAACTACTGTGAGAAACATTGTTTCTACTACCTAAAACAAAACCTATTGAATTTATGTACACACTTCTGTAATACACTCATTTGATTGTGTTTGAAGTTGTAAATCTGTATTAACACATGCATAAGAATTCCACGTGGAAGTGTAGTCTTGGCAATTCAAATGCAGTGATACCTTATAGTCCTACATGCCCTGTTGCTACATTTACATTGTGTAGATTGATTGCATTCTTTATCTAGTGTGGTCCTGTGATAAAAATCTTATCTAGAGGAAAGTAAATTCCAAGAAGTACCACGCTGAATAAGGCTTTTACACTCTTACTGAGTTTAAGATCAGATCTTGGTTGAATATAAAACATCATCTGTTAGCAAAGGCAGGTTCATTAGAAGCATTTTTGTTTTAAGCTACCCTTCCTATTGTGGTACAAAACTATGATCCTCCTGTAGCCCAGGGGAAAGTAAGGCAAACAAAATGAAAACCTCAAAGAAGTCAAGGTAGGATATAACCCTTTTATGACACTTACCCAGGGTAAAAAACTAAGCCCTGGTGTGCTAGTCTGAAAATCAGAGGACTCAAGAGCTAAAAATCTAAATACTCAGTGAGGGTTGGGGTCCGGGTTGAATGACTTTGGGGATATTTAGAATATTAAGTGGATCTTCTTGAGATTG
This sequence comes from Canis lupus baileyi, assembly GCF_048164855.1. Classification (NCBI taxonomy): domain Eukaryota; kingdom Metazoa; phylum Chordata; class Mammalia; order Carnivora; family Canidae; genus Canis; species Canis lupus. The sequence goes on from NC_132838.1 coordinate 87,458,347, forward strand.
AGTATTTGAGTTGGGGTTTGGGGCAGGGGGCAAACTAGGTTTTCCTAATGCATGAGTGGTATGAATCCTGTCTCTCAGTGTGTGAAAACTGGAGTACTCAGTGTGTTTGAGAAGAATTTCTCATGGCCATGAAATCCCTGATTGCTCTTCCTACCTTCCAGTATTTCTGCTCCTGGCTTGGATTTCTAATGCTTAGTCTGTTCATGGACTTTACCATTTGAGGATTTCAATTTCAATGTCAAAAGCCAATGGATTCCTTCCTCAGGTGGCTTTATGTCGTCTTTGATGGCCTAGTCATTCACCGGCAGCCCAGCGCTGAATACAGCTGGCACTGTTGTGTCTCAGAGATCTCTCTCCCATCCTCTTAGTCTGTCACACTGGCCTTCCTCTGCTACCACTCAGACAAGTCCTCACTCCAGCCTGTCTGTCACGTCTATGTCACTGACTGCCTTTCAGCTCATCAGATACCTTCTTCTCTTTGGCCTCCCATCTTCATTGTATTGGAGAGCTGTTTTTTTTTTTTTTATCCCCCACCCAGAGTTCCCCTGTCCTGCAATCTGCCTCATAGCTTTCCATATGCATTGATAACACTTGCAACTATCTCAGCTCATGTTCTCTGCTTTTCTGCTCCTCAACTGCTGGGGTCACTGGGGAAGAAGCCTAGAATCACACATGCCAAGCCTATTATAGGTTCACACAAATTTAGTCTGGTTATTAACGTAGCCCCACTGGCCAATTTAGTTCTCTCTTGTGCAACTCTAACTCTCCCAGAGGCTCCTTGTGACCTCTTTTCCCTGACAACCAGTCCTGCCTTCCCTCACTTCCAAATTTATAGCAGAGATAGTTTGACTCTGGCAGGAGCTGCTTTACCTCTTTGGTCATGTTCACCTCCATCTGTCACTTCCTTCCTGTCTGTGCTCTTCTCCCCAGCCCTCCAGTCTCCAGAATTCACCTGCCATTCCCTCCTGACTGCTTCGAGGCCTTTGGGGCTCTCCTTTGCTCCCGAGAGCCCCAGCTCCACCTCTGCCACTTGTACAAGGAATAGTTCTCACTATCTGAAAATAAAACAACCAGACAGCTTGTACATGGCCTTAGTGTCCTCTCTTGCTCTCCTCATACTTGTCCCCTGTCCCTGTTAGAATGTGTGGTCCTTACTTGAGGACTATATCATCTTCAGCAGCAGCATTTTTTTATGGCCCTAGACTCTGCCTGCCCAACTTGCTGAACCTGAATTCTGTCAAATAGTCTTGGCTCTGATTCTCCTCCTCTTACGGCTCTTTTTCACCCTTCAGACTCAAAAGAGGAATGTTTTTGAAAAGTTTATCCTTAATAGTTTTCCCTACAGGTTTTATGCCTGGCATACCCCAATTTCAACTATCAACTCCATTTTCATTTCAATCCTATTTTCATGATGCCCCACAATATACCTCCACACAAATCTCTCTTCCAAATTACAACTCCATTTTCAAAGACCTACTGGACGCCGCAACTTAATTTTTCTACAATGTTTTCCATTTTAGTTTGTCTACAATTTAACCAGCTACATTGCCCCAAGACCTTTCTCCTTTGGTGCTCCTTCCCCAGATTCTGCTTCATTTCCAAATTTATTTTATTTAAATTTTTGAGGAAGAAATGTAGTAGAAACATACTCCTTTGTTTTGATGCTAAAATAATCACATGCACAGTCAGGTAATGCTCCTACAGGTTTTGAAATAATTTCCTTCATAGAAAATACATTGTATTGCAGATGATGATTGAGATTGGGTTTAGCTAGCAGGGCAGTGAATGTGGGATGACTTTATTTTTAGCAATTTATAATACAAAGCAATGCCCAGATCTTGTCAGTTATTGGCTAATCAAACTTGTTGTCTTGATACAAGTACAAGCACACAAATAAGAGTAGTAATTTCAAGAAATAAATTGATATTCCTGGGTAATACGTCTTAAAAACAAATTAAAAGTTGACTCAAGCTATCCTGCAGCCTTTTCAATATTATTCCTACCTTAGATGAAGGTAAAAAAAAAAAATTAAAAAAAAAACAAACTAAAACAAACAAACAAATAAAACCATTTAGATGATTTGTGACATGCTTGTCTCCAAATGTTCTTTACTGGCAGGTAGTGATCTGTCTCCCTTCAGTCCCCCCATGGAATTTTCCATGAAGAAGCCAGACACCTCTATCAATACACAGCCATGGCTCGCTCTTCTCCCAGATGCAGGGGCAGCTCTTGCCAACTACATTTTTGGGAATAGCACTCTTGCAAAGCACAACTTGTTTCTTTCTTCACTACCACATATATGTCTTAGAAGGTAAATACACTGCCTTTTCATATAGGTTCTGTAGGGCAGGAAGAAATCTCCCTGTCTCCTCTTAGGGTCCCTGACTGCTTCTGGAAATTAAACTGGCAAAGACAAGCAACAGGAGAAAAGCTTACAAATGGACTTAAGTTTTATGTGACATGGGAAACGGAGACCTGAAGAAATAGTTAAACCTGAGTATTTTTACTGTTAGGAGTGTTGAAGGGTGTGCAGTCACATGGTATAATAGATCAGAGTATGAGCTCGGTGTGCTACCTCACATGAAGATTTTCTGACCTGTCTCAGGGGAGAAAGTATTTGGGAAAGCTTCAGTGACCTTGCTACTTCTGCTGTTTTCTCAAACTCCTTAAGCTGAAAGTATTCAATATGCTTAGGTGCCATATCTTGAGCTAGCATGTCCTGAACTCTCTAAGTTCAAAGTATACTTCTTGTATCATTTGTTTCTCTAGTTGTCCATATTATTCTGTAATCAGGAAAAATTATTGATAATGCTTCACCAAGGAAAATAGATGGGTATTCTGAACAAGAGATTTTTTTTTTTTTAATTGAGCTGCTAAGTGTGTGTAGACAAGCTTGGAGTTGGAGAGAGAGTTTGGAGATAATGTTCAATGCGTGAGAAAGAGGTAGGAGGTATTGAAGGCATAGGAGAGAGATCAGGTCAAATGGCAAATATACTGCCCGGTATATTTCCAGAAAATGAGAAGCTCCAGTAGGAGACTGGATGAAGGCACTGTCAAGTAGGAATTCATAAAGTGTGCTTGATACAATGCTCTTCTCTGATTATACTATAAAACATGGAGGAAAGTTCACTTTGTTCACCAATCCTCTTCAGTGTGGGTAGTTGTTTCTGGAAATGCAAAGAATCCTACACACTGGTGGCACTCATAAAGACTGCATGGTGGTAGTTACACATGGTGGTGGTACAGTTCACAGATCTTAAAAGCAGCCCGTGATGCTATTGTGCTCTATACCTACTTATCATCAGCCTGTGTCCGTGGCACATGTGATATTCAAGGCACTGTGGAAAATGAGGAGTTCTGAGAGGAGGCATGTAAAAAAAATACAACATTAGAAAAGCAATTAGGGAATCATTGACAAGTGCATGGCTCAGTGAGAAGGTATTCCAAGTAGGGAGAAATTATTGCTTGAAGGTTAAAAAAAAAAGCCCTCCTAGCTATATCTTGCTTTCTCATATCCATGTGACTTTTCCAGGTTGTCATGATGTTTAGCTCATGCCCCCACTTACTTCACTAATTACAAAATGACTTTGGCCTTCAGCTATCTCTGTTTACTATGTGTGGTGTCCTTGCTATACCTGGCACCATCTCTGAGTTTCTTGTGCTCCTGAATCAGTCCACGTCAGTTCAATGAGAAGAGATCTGTTTAGATATTCTGTTTGGAGAATTCCTTTATGTACATCACGTTCAGTAAATCTGACCTACAATGAAGAAGCTTTGGTTGTTTCTGTCTGAGGCCTCCTAATGAAATAGATGACTCACTATTTGGGGGCAAATGTCCTCTAAACATGGAAATGATGAAATTACTAAGGACCTTTATTCTGTGTATTTTTTTTTTCAAATTCCTCTACAGGAGTGAGATCTTTCCTATTCTCAATTCCCTTTCTTCCCTCTCTGTCCCAATCCAAATCTGTATGGCTAAATTCTACTTTTGAACTCAGTCCAGGAGCTTTTAAGACTTAGTCCGGGAGCGATTTCCTCCAAAAGCCTTCTGTGCACCAAGCTAATCTCAGGTAGTAACACTGCCATATCACACAGTTCCAGAGAACACCGTTTACTTTCCTATGTGAATAGTGCCTCCTAGGTTTGTGCAGTTCACAGCCTGAACAGCATTGTATATCAGCCTTGGATACTTCTCCTAGAGAACTCAGTGTTTTCCACCACTATAGTACTGCTTCTCTTTATGTTTCTCTCCCCTAACATGTTGTATTTTTAGAGATAGAAACAATGACTTAATTCCTGGCCCATAGTAAGTACAAAGTAAAGGCTTATTTTATTAATGAAAAAGAAATGAAGCTGAATAGAAGAACCTCTTTGTAAAATTAATACTTGAAGATGAAAGACCTAGGTTTAACTCAGAGTGTTGCTACATATCCTGACTCAGAGGCTTAGCAGTCCAGACTTTCTCCCCTGCTTTGACTCTTGATCCAAAATACTGAAATTTTCCTGTCTTCAGCCTTGTACACTTGTGATCCTCTGAGCTCCCTGCCCCTTTACCTTTGCAATCTCTGTCTTCTGTATCCTGGTGTGTTGGCCATTATCGACTTAACCCTCAACTTATAGAATACTAGGGAGCCTTTTCAAAAGTCATCCACCTTGAATTTCTCCTCCAGGATCTCTTCCCTCTTATTCCACTGTGGATCTCTTGCCATCCTCTTCCACAGCTGCCACCAAAAATTAGAAAATCAGCAATATAGATTGAATTTTGATGTTTCTATCACCGTGTTTCTCTTCCCTGCCTTCCTTCCCAATGGGGGTAGAATTACAGTTTTTAATAAAGTCAGTGAGGAATCAAATCAATTTCACTGAAACTGAATGACTAAATAGAGTACTTGCCTCTAAATAGTTTTTCTCCTGACTGTAGTTTTCAGTTGGCTTTGCCAATCCACCCTTGATCTGTATGCATGGCCACATTCTGCACATCACTTGTCTATTGAATAGAAATAATATTCACTTACATATTCTTCCTTTACAAGGCTCCATTTTCCAATCTCCTCTGACACAGAGTAAATTTTGGGGGTCCTGTTTCCAGCCATTGGTGAACATGAAGCACAAGCCTTGCAAACTGGAGGCTTGAAGGTCACATTTGACCTGCAGATCTACCTACTTGGGAAAATTATTTTTCAGTCAACATGTGAAAATTGGAAAGTTTAACGTAAAAATTAAGCATTCCTGGTTTTCCTTTAAAAAAATCCAACAGATGATCCACTTTTCAAACACGGGGAAACTCAGCAAGGACTTAGTAGCAAATCTTCATTTGTACGGATATCTACTTGCCATAGGCCACCACTCCGTATTGTTTCTTAAATGTGAAAGCCCAGGGAATGCTACCATTCATCTCTGCTCTTTCATTGCAGTCCCTTGTAGTAGGAAAATACTTCCTTGTATCCATGGCTTGGTCAATTATGGGAAAACAAAAAAAAAATGTTCAAAGAGCACAGCTTATTTCAAGCAAAAACTAGAAGCTAGCTTATTTCTTGGTGTCATTAGAGCACATTTTATATATCAAATGCAAACTAAAAGTGTGCCCAAAACCCTAACCAGATATCTTCACTCCTTCAAGACACTTTCTTCTTCTTGTAGGCATGGAAGTTTGTGATCATTGAAAAATAAAAAGAATGGTTTTATTGTTAAGATTGTACCAACATCCAGGAAGTAATTCCTTGCCAGTGGCACAGGTTAATCCATGTGGGAAGAAGGGCATGGTTAAAGGTACTGAGGATCCTGATGTTGTGAATAAATCTAAAATCCCCTACCATTCTAGACGGTCACACAATACTCACTGCTGCCTTGCTCTACCAAAGTAGAATGGAAGGGCTGGATTGAGAGAAGGTGGATAGTGTCAGATCTGTCCTCATTTCCCCTCTGATACTAAGAAACACAAATGAGTGAAAAGTAGACCACAAGGAGTAGCATATCCAGAGTCAGGGTAGTCTGTATGCCACTTGGAAAGAGAAGTGTCTGGTGGCTTCAGAGCCAAGCGGATAATACCACTAAATAGAGTACAGTGATAGATGGTAGTTTTTAATTTGATTTGCTTGTAAAGGAACATTTTTGGCAATCCGTTTTTGTTTTTTCTCTAAAATGATAACAGTTTTTCCTCTAGATGAAGTATGTCATAGTGCACTTATTTTCAGCTGCAGCAAAAACAATTCCTTAGCAGTCTATTGGTCATGGTATTATATAGCTGCTGGTAAGATAACAGTGTAACTAATAAAAACTATTGTTTTATTTCCTCTATTCTCCCACACCCTGCCCCTACTCACCCTTACTCATTTCTCACTGTTTGTCTTCTGCATAATGTAACTAAAATGCTGCCAAATATATATATACACATGTATTTTTTTTTAAATTGTGTTGTCATGATTCCCTCCATAATTGGTTTTTTGGGAAAGTTGGGTAAATCTCTCATAGCTCAGCAGGGAAAACGTTAAAAAAAAAACCCAACAACTCAGGCTGTACAAGAGGTGACATTACTAGGGAGGTTTTTTTTTAATAATAAATTTATTTTTTATTGGTGTTCAGTTTGCCAACATACAGAATAACACCCAGTGCTCATCCCGTCAAGTGCCCCCCTCAGTGCCCGTCACCCATTGACCCCCACCCCCCGCCCTCCTCCCCTTCCACCACCCCTAGTTCGTTTCCCAGAGTTAGGAGTCTTTATGTTCTGTCTCCCTTTCTGATATTTCCCACGCATTCCTTCTCCCTTCCTTTATATTCCCTTTCACTATTATTTATATTCCCCAAATGAATGAGAACATATAATGTTTGTCCTTCTCCGATTGACTTACTTCACTCAGCAAAATACTAGGGAGGTTTAATTGACACTTCAACCATGAGCCTATGGTTATCAGGATTCCGAAAACTGCTAATTGGGTTCTGAATTAACCTTTGCATGGAATAAAGACTTGTTGAATTCAGGATTGCATTGTCACTATATGGAAAAGTGATATCTATAAAGATTCCAAAATTAAATGTTATGAGAGAAAGAATTGTTTGTTTTCTTTTTTTGGTGGGATCGCGGTGCAGGAGGTATTTGGTGGTGTTTGGTTTTATGGACAAAGGTATTATTCTGGTAAGTTCATTCTTGTGCTCTCCAAGTCTTCTAGTATAACATTTGGGGATGCCAAAGGAAAGTGGCAGTGAACTTTATCTTACTATTATAATTTTTTTCTTTTTTTAAGAGAAAGCATGTGCACAAGTGGAGAGAGGGGTGGAGGGAGAGAGACAGTCTTAGGCAGGCTCCATGCTCAACGCAAGGCTCAATTTCATGACCCTGATATCATGACCTGAGCTAAAATTAAGAGTTGGGTGCTTAACTGACTTACCCATCTAGGGCCTGGACAGTGAATTTAAAATAAAAGATAATATCTTTATCATACCCAGTGATCTTAAAGAAATGATGGAAATAAATACATGGGGGAAATTATTAAAGTAGGTTGGGCTAAAATGAAGACCTCTTTTTCAGAATTAACTGGATGTTACTCTACTGATTACTCCAAATAATGTCCTGGTATTGAACTGTAATGTATCACATATTTAACTTCATTCAAAGTTTTGAAATTTTAACTGTAACAAATTTTGGATTTTTTTTCTTCTTTTCTTTTTTATTTTATTTTCTTTTCTTTCTTTTCTTTTATTTCTTCTCTTTATCTATGGACCAGTTGGTCTCTAAGATTTAGAGACCACATTGATACTTGCTAGGTGTGAGAATGGACTAGTAAGTGGAGTTTTTGAAATCCCTTCAGCCATTTACCTCATTTTTCTAACAAAATAATAAGAAATTGAGAGACACCTGGGTAACTCCGTGGTTGAGTATCTGCCTTTGGCTCAGGTCATGATACTGGGGTCCTGGGATCAAGTCCCACATCAGGCTCCCTGAGAGGATCCTGCTTCTCCCTCTGCCTATGTCTCTGCCTCTCTCTGTGTGTCTTTCATGAATAAACAAATAAAATCTTTAAAAAGATGGTAAGAAACTGAAATGGTATTGATGGGATATTTCCATGTCATTTGCTATAATATCTAATCAATTCCTGGTTAACAATTCCAAGTCCTTTGTATGAGATTTCAATCTATGCAACCCATTATTTTGCTTTATTACTCTCTTAAATTGTCAACTTCCAAATATTTGATGCTTGATAATATGGCAAAATCTACTTTCATATTATCAGAGATATATTTAAGTTTGACTTCTTAGCCTCTACATTGATGGTCTATCAGTCCCTTTGACTTTTTTCTTTGGAATACTTTCAAAAGAATATGCCAACATGAAAACATTATTTTTTATTTCTTTAGCCACAGCTTTCAACCTATTGTGTTGAATTTCCTTCTGGTCCATTTTAGCCAGATGTTATAACTTTCTGGTCACTTTGGGTCATTAAAATTAATCTAATCCTGTTGAAACTCCAATGTCCTGACTGAATCAAAGTTTTCTTCTCTTTGTCCAGGCATGGACTATGATCTTGGCCACTTAGATTTTGGAGAGTAGGAGGGTCTGGTTTTCAGATCCTCTTTGTCTTTCTCTTTTCAAGTTTTAGTCTCTTGAAAGGGGATGGAGAAGAATAGTAGAAGCAGAGCTTATTGTAACTAGGCTGTTCTGGTTCTTTCTGGCTCTATTTGTACTCTGAGGGAATGGTCTCTGTAGGTGCTTGGCATTTGTGGGGGGAAGTCATTGACAGTAGTGAAGGCTTTGTGCATCCTCCTCTTGGTGACTGCTGTTGCTCACAACTACTGCAGAGAAGGACAGCTAGAAGCTGAATCCTTTCCAGAGACCATGTTTCCAGTTCCTTCTTGTGGAGAGTACTTCCTCACTTGTCTCTGCCTTCCTTTGTCCTCTTTGCTCCTTCCTGTGGGGCCAGAAGAATTGCAGGAGTTCTCTTTTGTGCCCAATGATGGCCTCTGGGAACTTAGAAGGGGCCTGCCCCTCATTCTTTGTCACAAATATAATGGGCTTAATCCTCTCTGGAGCTGCTGACATAGGCTGCTATGAAGGGCTTTCTGCCTTTAGACACCTCCAGCCTGGAAACGTGTACCAGGTTCTATACTAGGTTTACCCCACATTCCAGGGAACAGTTGTTAACCTCACCTGAGAACTTTGTTACTGCAGCTTAGGAATCAACCTGCCAGGTTCCTTAACAAACTGCTGTTCAGTAAGTCCCCTCCCCTGAAATGCTTGGCTCTAGAAACAAACTATTCTTGCCTGTTATGGTTGGGACAGGGCTGAGTAACCTCTTACCACAAAGTGTGCGTATCTGTGGAATCTAAGGCTGCCCTTCAGGCTCCTTTGTGAACTGGGGAATAGAGGGCTGAGAGAAAGGTTGGTGAATGGGGAACACACCTGGTACATTAGTGGTTTCCTACACTTCCGGCAATGTATGCAGTCCCACTCAACATGCTCTTAGAATGTTTGTGTGTCTGTGTACATGTGTGATAGTTTCTCTCTCTTCCATGAATTTTAAGCTCCTTAGAGGCAAAAATTGTCATACTTTTTTTCATCCCCACTACCACTATAACAATAAAAATAACAATAACAGGGTGTCTGGGTGGCATAGTTGGTTGAGTGCCTGATTCCTGGTTTGGGCTCAGGTCATGATCTCAGGGTCATGAGATCCAGCCCTGTGTTGAGCTCCATGCTCTTTGTAGATTCTGCTTGAGATTCTCCCTCTCCACCTCTTCCCCTACTCCCTCTCTTTCTTTTTTCTCTCACTCTCTCAGATAAATAAAGCTTTTAAAAATAATAAGAATAATATAGTGAACATTTAAATAGTGTTCACTATAAGTCAGTTCCTGTCCTGAAAGTATTATATGTATTAATGTATTTAATCCTCGTAAACCCTATGAGATCATTATTATCACTGCAATGTTGGCTTGTGAAACTAGATACAGAATAGTTAAGTAACTTGCCTGAGGTCACACAATTGATAAGTGGTAAAGCTGAGGTTTACCTTCTGAGGTAAGCCTTCTGAGGCTTCTCTATACTGATTGTTCTTATCATAAGCATATGGCATCACTATGAACAGGTGTTGTTGGTAAAGCTAATTAGACACAAGGATAATTTGCTCAGTCTGATTTCGTATGTGAGGGAATATAATACATTTTAATTTCAGTGGATTATTTTGTTTACAAAAATCAGATTATTGCTACCTATGGATGCAACTTCACAAATTATTGCTGAACTCAGTGACTATGAAATCTTACAGATTTAAATATAGGCAAAAAGATGACTCATGAAAGAATTGAGGATATTAAAGCAATTCCTTCCAAAGAGTCAAAGCAGTTATTTAGTAAGTGTCCCAGACTGTATTAGATGTTCAAAAACAAAAAAATTCAAAACATATGGTTATCGAGCCTCAGATAGCTCTAGCACTTCTGGTTTTGTTGAGAGGAAAATAAAATTCAGAACAGTATGGTTCACTGTTCTCACTTTGCATCATGTTAGAATCACTTATCTCCTCCTAGCTCCAAACTGATGCTTTCCGGGACTTATCTCTCTCTCTCACTCCCATTTTTACTCACCACCCTACTCCTACTCCACCTCTGGCTCTCATCTGTACTCCACCCATCACAGCACCAGGCGGGATGCAAGCTGCCTCTGTGCTCATCCAGCTGTGGGTCTGTTGCTTCTACCCCTTCCTTGACCAGCTCCCTTCAGCTCTAACAATGGGTATCTGGGACAGATTGAACTCTCTCAACAAAGAAAATATAAAGTTGGTCAATTAAAACACAGCATGAAGTTTTTCATGAGGTCTTATCCCTATCCCAGCAAATAGAAATTTCTGTAAACCATTTCAAATTGTTAAATTCAATGAACTTGTTGGTGGGTAAATGAGCTCTCAGAAGACTAGCTTTAAATAAAGTGGCCATTCAGCCAGCTGATGAAATGGCTAGTTAACCTTTAGGATATTGGTCCTGATGCTGCCCTGGTTCCTGCCTTCTGGTTTTTGCCATGAGCTCTCCCAGCATGCTTTCTGCTTCAGCTGGTTCTAGCTGGCATCTGTGACTTGATGGAAAGAGTCCTGACTGACAATTCTGAATCTTAGTCAACTAGTCCTTTGAACAGTTCCCTTGGAAGTGGCAGAAACAGAAAAGTCTAGGTCATCTGTCACTCCTGTTTTCAGAGTTTCTGTGATTGCATGAGGCCTAAGTACCTGTCTTGCTCATAAAATAAGCCTGGACTTCTTAGAGTTTGTATTATAGATAAATACCAGTGGGGTTAGGATTAGGGTTAGGATTACTAATTATTTTAGGAATGGATTTTTGACTCTCTAAGGATATTTCTCTGACCACAGTGACCATTGACTTCCATATGGCCAAATCGACTAGCTCTATTTCTGTCATTATATTTCTCAATAATATTACTGCTTTTGCCATATTGACAATTCTCTACTATTTGAAATCTCTTTGGTTTCCAGAATCCTCCTTTTCAGGATTTATGGTCTCCTTTTGCTATGTTACCTCTACCACCTTGACAAATCTCTCTTCAGCAACTTACTCCCTTTAATAGACTCTTTCCCTGAGACCAAGCCTTTGACCCTCTGGGTTCTTACTTTATATCTTTAAATGTACATCTCTATTTCCTTGACTCCAAGAGATCTATACCGACAATCCCCAGATTTATCTCTCTTGCTCTGGTCTCTCCACTGATCTCCAGACACATATACAACTGTCTCATTGTTAGCTCAATTTGCTTATTTCACAAGCAATTCAACCTTGTCATCATCCTTCTCTAAATTGTGCTCTCTGATACTGCCTTTCTGGTAAATGGTAACACTATTAACCGACGACACTAAGCCTTCTCAGTTAACCTTGTTCTATCCATTCAGCCACCAAATCCAACCATTTCCATCTCCCAAATCAACATCAACCAATGTCTCCCCATCCCTTTTCCCTTTCTTGTCCCACTGCTCTTGCTGTAGTGCAGATCTGCCTCTCTTCCCTCCCCCCTGCCCACCACATCACCAGAACTATTTCTGAATGATTATTTTCTTTCTGTTCTCCTCTCCCTCCAATCAAACCTTTAAGGAGCTGCTATGATCATGTCACTTCTCTGGGTAAAAGTTACCATCATATGACCATTCCTTTTTGAACACTTATTTGGTGTAAACTTAAGGCCCTTGTAACCTGGCCCCTGCTTAGCTCTTTAGCATTTATCTGTTTACTTTTCTGCATGCATCAATTTTTCCAGAAATAGCAAATATCATGTTTCCTAAATGTCCTGTGTATGTTCTTTGGGCCTGTTTGTAAGACTTATGTAAAGCATCACCTTTGTCTGACCCTTTCCCCCTCCCCCACCTGACATAGATGCCCCTCCTATGGCTACAGGAAGGCTATGCATACACATCTTTACCTTAGTGCTTATCATACCCTTCTGGAATAGTCTATTGACATTTCTGTCTCTTACACTAAAGATTTTGGTCAAACTCTATTAATTTTATGTACCCAACACCTAGACCAGTATACAGTAGGTAATCAGTAAGTATATGAATGAAATATTAGTATAGAAATGAATGAGTGAAATAAAAAAATGAGGATACCAGCAGAATTTTTCTATGTAAAATAATTAAAATGATTGCTCTGAACGATTCCATTTAGGTAACTTCAGTTCTGTTTTCAAACTCTACTTTGCATATTTGGAGAGCAGTTGCATTCTTACTAATTAAATGTTTCACTTAATACTTTGTAAAGCTATTTGTGCTCTATAAAGTATGCCCATCAATTGAATATGATAAAGTACAAGATATGAAAAAATAATCTAAATAATTGTCTACAGTGTTTTTCTGTCCTTTGTCCATTGTCATGACTGTCCGTTATTATTGTATGGTAGATAAGAGGTATAGGTTACCAGAAAGTCAGAAGTATTTATATCTTATCATGAATTAATCTTCTAATCCCCAAAGCAACTATTTCATTTTAATAAGGTTGCCTTAAAAGATCTTCTGGCATCTCCATATACTCAGTAATAGGAATGTTGCAAACCTTTAGGTATTTCACTCATCTCTGTGCAATTTTAAATTACTAAACATCTCCTTTTAAACATTTTATTTAAATTCAAATTAGTGTATTATTAGTTGCAGGAGTAGAATTTAGTGACTCATCACCCAGTTGCATATAACACCCAGTGCTCATTCCATCAAGCGCCTTCCTTAATGCACACCACCCCTGTCCCTTCCAGCAACCTTCAGTTTGTACCCTGGAGTTAAGAGTCTCTTATGGTCCCTCTCTGTTTTTCACTTATTTTATTTTTCCTTCCTTTTCTCTATATTCATCTGTTTTGTTTCTTAAATTCCACATGAGTGAAATCCTATGCTATTTGTCTTTCTCTGATTTATTTCACTTAGCATAATACATTCTAGTTCCATCCACGTTGTTGCAGGATTTCTATCAAGATAACACCAGCATTTTTCAAAGAGCTGGAACAAATAATTCTAAAATTTGTATGGAATCAGAAAAGACCCTGAATAGCCAAAGGAATGTTGAAAAAGAAAACCAAAGCTGGAAGCATCACAATTCTGGACTTGAAGCTATATTACAAAGCTTTAATCCTCAAGACAGTATGGTACTGGTACAAAAACAGATATATAGATCAATGGAACAGAATAGAGAACCCAGACACGGACCCTCAGCTATATGGCCAACTAATCTTTGACAAAGCAGGAGAAGTATGTCCAATGGAAAAAAGACAGTCTCTTTAACAAATGGTGCTGGGAAAACTGGACAGCCACATGCAGAAGAATGAACCAGGATCACTTACTTACACCATACACAAAAATAAACTCAGAGTCGGTGAAAGACCTATGTGAGATAAGAGTCCATCAAAATGCTAGAGGAGAATACAGGCAGGAACCTCTTTGACTTTGGCCATAGCAACTTCTTACTAGACACATCTTTGGAGGCAAGGGAAACAAAGACAAAAATAAATATCTTTTTTTGAAATAACTTTTCTGGAATATAATATCTTTCTGCAAGTCTAAACCTTCCCCTAAATCTAATCCTACTTTTGTCTAGAGTTTGACTCATTATAGGTTCCCTTTTTTACCTCCTCCTTAGCATGGTACCAGATACTAAGCAAGTTCTCATGATGGTATTTTGAGTCTGCCTTATTGAATTTGTTCTTCTTTTTTAGTTTGACCGTCTTAGAGGATTTCCAACCCACCAAAACCCCTAAAGTATTCTCTACAAAGCCAAAGGTAAATTCAAGGATATAGCATAATAGAGAATGGGAAGTAAAGGGAGTATTTCTTCATCTCCTAGGGATTGTGGACATCTTGACAATTTGATAGAGTCCTCTCTCAAAGAGAATACACATACTCATATACTCATCAATGTTAACAGCAGAGTCAGGGGGTCATAGATCTCTAAAAGTATTTCATTGACCCTCCAGGGTCCATGGAATTTAGATAAGGATCTCTGAAATCAGGTTTGGTTATTTCTAGAGTGAAGGATGTTTGTTGGGACAGGGTATAAGATGAGGCCAAACCAGAGATAACCAGAAGATGGAAGAGGGCTTGGATTCCGTGAAAGTAGTTGGAAATTCCTCCTAAGGAAAAATTGAACTTAAGTCAGAGCATTTTTACAAAACCAAGACGAGTAAGTGAGAAAGCAAAATTTTCATTTATTATGATGGGGAAGAATGATACTATTTTACCTAAGTTTGAAGGGGAATATTGGATTTCCAGAGTCACCTAACTGTTAATAAATTGTCACTAAGTAGGAAACCTCATATTTTATCAGATTGAGCTGATTTGCATTAACTTGAGAGAAGTTGAGTACCATTGCCTACAAAGCATAACACTTATTGTCTAATTCTTGTCTAGTAATAATACACAACCACAAAGTTATGGCCAGTTCAATTTCATATACAAAACTGCCTATGTAGTGTCAGGCACTGTACTAGGCTCTAGAGGAACTTATAGGTGATTTTTAAAAGACTGTATCTTCTTGGACAGCTTGAGAAAGAGACACAACTGTGGTAAATGCTGTATTTAAAATTATGGGAAGGGAGAAAAGAGGATTCCATATTTCCTAGTGGAATGTGGGAAGACTTTATGGAGGAGACAGAACTTGAGCAGACTTAGAAGATAGTTGGATTTTGACAAGTGGAAGTGTACTGAGGAAACCATTTTATTTATTCTTAACTTTTTTCTTAAAGATTTTATTTATTCATGAGAGACAGAGAGGCAGAGACACAGGCAGAGGGAGAATTAGGCTCCCTGCAGGGACCCCAATGTGGGACTCGATCCCGGGACCCCAGGATCACAACCTGTGCCAAAGGCAGATACTCAACCACTGAGTCACCCAGGTGCCCCATGGAAACTGTTTTGGTTAAAAATATGTTCCAAGCAAAAACATGGACATTAGAGCAAAATGAATAGTGAAGTCTTCTTGGGTTGAGGCAGAAGTCTCATGATGCAAGGAAGGGAAATGTTCTTATATGGAGAATGTGCTCTGCATTCAACGGGTATTGAATGCTTACTATGTGCAAGTGGATAGAGACAAATAATAAACAATAATCATAATAGAATTATAAAGGATTTTAGAGAGTGATTATGTGCTATACAATTAAAGGAAAAAAATAAAGCAGGGTAAGGGGGTTGTTGTGCCTTATAGGTTGCAAGTTACCTTTTTATTTTTAAGAGATTTTATTTATTTGACAGAGAGTGAGCACAAGCAGGGGGAGGGGCAGAGGGAGAGGGAGAAGCAGACCTCCCCACTGAGCAAGGAGCTGGATCCCAGGACCCTGGGGTCATGACCTGAACCAAAGGGAGATGCTTAACCAGCTAAGCCACCCATGTGCCCCACAAGTTAACCTTTTAAACTGCATAGTCCAAGCATAATTCCTTGCGAAAGGGACCTTTGAGCAAAGACTTGAAGGGGATTAGGGAGAGAACCATTCAGTTATCTTAGGGGAGAATGTTCCAGGAAGAGAGTGATGAGAGAAAAGTGTGCCTGGTGTATTCAAGGAATGACCTGGATGCCTATATTATTGGAGCTAAGTGCAGAGGAGAGAAGTAGAAGAAGCAGAGAAGTAAAGTGGCATGTGGTATGGTGGGGGTGGGTCCTATAAGATCTCATAGAAGGTTTACAGTCTTTCTTGTTCCTTCAGCCAACATTTCCCCCCGCCCCCAAACACTCTGCAGCTCTACAACTCTGAAGTCTCAAAGAAAATACATTCTGCTACAGGTTTCCCCTGGAAGAGATCCGGCAATTTATCTATGAATATCATGGTGGAAAGGAATCAACTTAGTTTCCATTGTATTTTAATTTTTTGACTCAACCTAATAGATCTCTGAAATGGAGATGATTTTACTAAACTTCAAATAGAAAGAAAATAATATTTCAGATTGTTCTAATTTCCCTGTGATGGAAACATACCCATGTTGTGTTAGACGCAACTGGTATGAGTTATTTTCCTGGAAAGGGTTTTTACCCCAAGGATATTCAAAGGAAATTTGTTTCAAAGAAAGAGGGCTGTTACAAAATAACTTTTTTTAAAAAAAACAAAAGATGGAGAGAAAAATACTGTAAGTTTTATGTATGGTAGAAATATTTTTTAACATATATGTGTTTTCTTTGGTCAAACATTGAAGTATGCATTTTGATATATTTGATTCCACATATTGATACTTGAATTCTCTCTTCCAACTGACACAGATGGTCTAGCTAAGCCTTATTTTTTCATGTGACTATCTCTATAGCAAAGGTATAAAAAACATGTTTGTGTGTGTTCGAGTGTGTTAATGGCCTTCTATGGCTCATGTGTTCACTACCATTTGCACTGTACTTTATTTCTTATCTTTGTGATGACTGTATGGGAGAGATACTTTTATTCAAATTCTAAAGAAGAGCTGCCTGAAGCTTATAGAGATTCAATAATTGTGTTCAAGCTGCACAGCTTACATGTTGTTGGACTGGGTATTCTTGTTGCTTTGACCCCCAGGCTCTTTGTATTTCCACGTGATTGAACTATCAACTTCTTTTTAAGTCCTTTTGAACCGTATGTAACTAGAGCTGGGTAGGAGGAATAAACTGTTAATTGGTTAAAAGCTACAGTGTGCTCATCTTGACCTGATATGACATCTTAGGTGGCTGAAGGTAGTAAGGATGTAAAAGTCCTGTATTCAAATCCCAGCTTTGCCCCTCATGAATGGTATGACCCTGGTCAAGTTACTGTACAGTTTAATGCTTGCATTCCTGATCTATAAATTGAGGATAATCACATGTACTCTGAGTGTTTTTGGCAGAATTGGATAAGAGTATGTTTTAAACGAGTAAGATTTGAGTTTTTGTTAGTCAAATATAGTAGGACTTTTTCTTTGTGTGGTTGGCAAGGCATGTTTCTGTATCAAGAATTAATAGTCTACTCTGTCACACACTAAGACTGCATGTGGTATATAGTTCAAGGTATGATATTATAATTAGGTTGGAATAAGAAAAGTTCATTACCAGTCTTGAATGGCAAGTTGTATTAACCTCATTTAACCCAGTCAAGTGTTCTGTAGCACCAAATGCAGAAATTTTTTTGACAATCTGTCCTCATGGTTTTTGCATAATTTAATTATTCCAGTTTCAACAATCTGCCTATGTGCTCTGTGGCTTACATTGTCGCTTACTACTACTTGAACTACTTGATTCCTCTGATTCACAAAAGAAGAATAAAAGTATATTTTAACCTAATTCATTTTATTACTTACCATCTGCATGTAAATATGAAGTGTCAGTTAAATATTAGGTCATCACAAGTCTATACTGTTTGCTTCCTGTAGTGCTTAAACACGATAATGATGCAACAAAGCATTTTTAGATAAATAGAGTGGCTAATTACTGAACTTGGGCAGAGTTGTGAGCTTCTGCAAATATAAATATCAATGAAAAATTAGAATGGCTTTCCTTTGCCTTGACATTTTTAATTGATATCCTTGTTGCATTTAAGATTACTTAGTGTCATTGGTTTAATTTCATCCTGCTGATACTGTGAAAGAAGCAAGAGTTAAAGAAATGATGTTATCTGTATCTGCAGGTGATTGTAGGGCAGAAAATCATAGAGATTAACATCTTTTGAAATTGATAGCTATAGCCTTTAAAACTTTCTGGAATAAAAAGTAATACTTATAGGGGCACCTGGGTGGCTCAGTCAGTGAGGCATCCAACTCTTGATTTCAGCTCAGATCATGATCTCAGGGTTGTGAGATGGAGCACCCCCATCAGCCTCTGCACTCAGCAGGGAGTCTGTTTGAGATTCTCTATCTCCCTCTGCCCCTCCATCTGCTCACATGTGTGTTTACACACACTTTCTCTTTCTTAAATATTTTTAAAAAGAATACTTTTAAAGATATTTAGATAGCATTATAAATATTATAATTATTATATTCATGATAATTTGTATCTGATATATATAGATTGATAGATGAGATACTGACACACAGTGATTATACTTTGATGCTTGTTTAGGCAAAAATATTGTTTGCCTTCAGAACTGTAACATTTGTTAGCTCAGCAAACCAAAATGTTCCCTCAACATTGTGTAGGTGTTATATTTTTTGTTGTTAATGTACTGCTTTTCATCTTCTATTAATGTTTGGAAAATAAACCTAGAGTCTAAGAAAGTCACTAAGTATTCAATGTGGATTATTATAGTCAGGGAAGCCCTCACTCATCTGTGTGTGGGAAGGAGGTAGAAGTGGAGCGTTTAAATATTTCATCAAGTTTGCTCTATGGAAATTATACTGGACTTTGACATTCTTAGACACAATCTCATGGAAACCTCTGTATGACAAGGGTTATGATTTAAGCACTTTCAAGTGATTTGGTCTTGGAGAATGGTCGTCATGAAGATGCCTATTATCACATCAAACTATAATAATTTTTCTTTCCATAGCAATTTGAAATGCATTCATAAGTGACATTGAGCATTCTTTCACATAAGAGTCTGCAAATTTTCAAGAGGGTGTTTTTCCTATCCTTTATTAAAAATAAATGTACAAGTCTCTTAAGAATTCTGAAGAATGCTTGTAGGAAGTTTTTTTAGGTATGGTGGTGAGTAATTTAGAAGTATAACTACATTTTTGTCTTACTCATAATTTGAAGGCACTTAACAAAATAATTGTATGGTATTATATGGGCAGAAACCTAATCACAAATAGTTCCTTTCATTTAAAGCATTTAAAGTGAATCCTGAGAGCTAGAAATTATATATATATATATTTTTAAAGTAGATAAAGATACTAGGCTACTTAATTATTAATAAACATAGTTCGTACTTTTCAGTTACATACTTGGTGCAGCAATAAGCACTGTGTATACATCAGCTGGTGAACAATGATGTAGACACTGGTGGTATACTCAATTTGTATAGAGAAATAAAGGCTTGAAGAATTCAATGAGTTGCCTAACTTTCTACAGCTGATGAGAGTATTCAAACGAGGAATGATCTGATTCTAGGCCCATATTTGCAACTAGCACACAACACTATAGACTTTCTCGAACTCCTAGTATACCTGAGCTAACCAAGTCAATCTAGGGTTGACCATTAGAATGAAGGACCTCAAATACAGTCTGGTTGCTAGAATATGGCATTTTCCAGATTAATTTAGAATGATGGGTTTCACTTCTCCTTGTGTATTAGAATTATCTGGGGTATTCTACGATATACTGAGATTCTGATCCATTGATCTTGTGGGTGGGGCAGGGGCACTGCTATTTTTAATAGCTCTGCAAATGACATTAATGTATAGCCACTTATAGATGCAAGAGGCATTTATTTAGAGCATGCTGTCTTCTAGGACAACAGAATTCAGTGGAAATGCTTTAAATTTGCTTCAAGTTTAACTTTTAATATATTTGAACTATTAAATAGTTATAATAAAATACACATTCAGATGTATTAGGTACAAAAGCTTAACCCCAGAATGAGCCAAGCTCACTTTAGCCTCAGGTAACTTACAATACTTAGAAGCTTTGCCTAGGTAGTTTCCTCTCTTGATTATGATTTCTACTCAACTGTACCTTCAGAGATATTGCCTATGACTGTTCCCTAAAAAATTATAACTCCCCCCAAATTGTTTATCAAATGAATTTTTTTCCTCTAAATACTTTTAATTTTCTGAAATACTATTTTTACTTGTTTATTGTTGGTGTCCTTGCAAAAATATGAACAGAGATCTTGTCTGTCTCTTTATATTTATTTATTTTTTAAAAGAAATTTTTAAAGATTTTATTGATTTATTCATGAGAGACACACAGAGAGAAGGAGAGACATAGGCAGAGGGAGAAGCAGGCTCCATGCAGGGAGCCCAATGTGGGACTCGATTCCGGGATCACACCCTGAGCCAAAGTCCGACGCTCAACCACTGAGCCACCCAGACATCCCTGTCTGTCTCTTTTTAGCATGTGTGTATCCCTAGCATAGAGATTGGAGTTTGGCACCTAATAAGCTTTCAATAAGTGCCTCTTGACTGAATGAACAGCAAAAAATTTAGGACAGGTTTTCAGTTCGTTCATCTGTTTATGAACTAAGCTGACTGTCCTACCTTTGAACACAAATTCTATGTATCATTTTCTAGATAACTGGAAAGAGAACACAGCTGGTGTACAGGCAGAAGTATTCTGTATTCAGTTTAAAATTAAGGTGATTTGATGATAGAGCCTTTGTCATAGCTGGGATGGTGACTCATTTGAGGATAATCCTGTATCTGGAAAATATTATGTTTTCCAGTAAACTAACACCTTTAGCATGTAGCAAGGCTAGGTTTTTAGACTACCCAGCAAAAAAACAAAACAACTAAGGTAATGCTTTTTGGATGAGCGTGTATCATTAGTAACACTAGATAGAATTCTGTAGTTTATACCAGTTGAAGGGACTCTTGTCTTCTGAATTCTAAACAATATCATTCTTTCTTTCAGTGATAATGGTTTCCAATCTTGGCACAATATTCTTTGGAAAAAATAAAACTAGGAAAAATTCATTGGTAAATATTCCTTTTTCCCCAAGAGATAGGAAGTTGGAGAGTATAGAGTAATGAAAATAACTCACAGGAGAGGGTCTTAGCCTTTGCCCGCTTATTAATGATGGTAATTACTAGAAACTGCCCAAGCCAGATACCCATTCCTATAATAATAGAAAGTCTGCCTCTTAAGTTAAAATGGCTTGATGATTATCGTGTAATGGGGAAGCTTTCTTCGGTTAGATTATTTTGAAGGAAGGGAAGGACAGTTTGGTTTCATCCCATGCAAATATATTTTGACCTGCTACCAAATGAAGTTTGTTGGCTTGCAAAATAACGGTGGACTCAAGGCATCCCTTAGTGTGAAGAAGCCTTAAAATCCTTTAGTTCAATCACTTCATTTTACATCAAAGAAACAGATCCAGAAAGAAGTGAATCTGGAACTCTGGCTTCCCTTGTTGATGGCAATATAGCACATGCTGTGCCTTCCCAACTAATGCACTGGATGGCTCACTGTGTATATCTTTTGGTGTTTATTACAGAAAAATCATTTTGCTTCATACTTAAAAATCCTGAAAATACATGTTTTAAGAATAATGAGGGTATATGTATATTATAAATGCAAAATATCACTGGATAAGAGATCTAAAGCATATGCAGGTGTTTGAAGTGACAGTTTGAAACATTTTTCTGTAGGCACACCTACGATAGATTTAAATTTATTTGGAGAACTCCAGGATTATTAACTATGAAGTTTGTGCTGCTTAAGAGTTGAACTTTGTTATTGCATCTCCCTGTGGGTTCACCCTCAGAGTGCCAAATAAATTTACTCCTGATGTTGTAAAATCGGCTTTCTATAAAGATGGCTATATACAGTTCAAATTACAAAACATTTAAGAGTCTTGTGGGGAAATACCATAAGTTAGGTTATATGCAAATAAGCAAGGTTGCTAAAGCATAGGAAAAAAATGAAAGTGCTCCCTGTACTTGTTGGGTCACATTTGGCCATACAGAATTCCTTTTTCTTCTGGGAGGTGTTGTATAAAAAAGTGGAGACTTTGAGAGTCTAGTTGCTCAGGATGCAAGTCTCATTCTACTGCTTCAAGTCAGGCCCTGTGGCAAGTGACAGGACATCCCTGACCCTCCTTTTGAGTCAGCTGCAAAATCACCTTAAGATAAAAGTATCATAGAGTCAGCAGGGGAGTGTCCCAAGGCACCAATGTTAAGAGAGTACAAACACTTTAAAAATATAGAAGTTTTAGTGCCATTTAAAATGGTGTAACATTTACATATTGATAGCATATGCACTGAGCTTAGCACCTAGTTAGCAAGAAAGATTAATTAAAATAGGAAGCTACTACGTGACCAGCATCATTACTAATACCTAAAAGCATCCAGACACATTACCAAGGTGATCTAACAGTATCGCTTTTGGACTCAGTATGGCCAGTGACTGTTCTTGGCTGTTACAAAGATTCCATGAGACAGCAACAAAATGCTGCTCTGACTGTATAGATGGTAGGCGTTGATCATTATGACAATTTGAGGCTCCTTCACATTTCTCTAGATTTAACATGATCTTGGCTACTTGATCAACCTGTTATTTTTCTACCAGACTTTCTGCAGACGAAGACTATTGTTTCATTCTTTGTGCCTACCAAGCCCTGTACCCTATTTGGAATAGGTCCTAATCTTTTTTTAAAGAATTGTTTATTTATCTGAGAGAGAGTGGGGAGAGAGGTAAAGGGAGAGGGAGAAGCAGACCCCCGTTGAGTAGAGAACCTGACGTGGGGCCCTGTAATGGACCCTGAGATCATGAACTGAGCCAAAGGCAAACACTTAACTGAGCCACCTAGGTCCTAATCTTTAAAGAGGTGAAAGGAATGTACACCATCATCCAAAAATTACCTAATTGAAGAGTTTGTTATCCTTCTGAGAGTTCAGATCTCTCTCCTAATAGGACAGTGGGCTAATAAAAGAGAATTGAGTTCTGATTCTACTTAACAGCGTCAACCTTCTTGGGCAGTGATAAGCAAGGAAGAGCCAGTGATGGTCACTCCAGTATGAGGACAGACTATGTATATATTTTCTCTTACTGGTTTTCCTTTCAATGTTTCAGTTCACTTGAAATATGATGAGTTGAAATTTATAGATGAAAAGCAATTCTCCTTTATTTATATTATTTTTTTGTTGGGCATTAATGACCCAGTTAAATGGAAAATAAAAGTTATTTTTTGGTTAGAGCTGTATTTGCTCTTCCATTTGCCAATTTCCTTGAGGTTGGAATCTGTCAGTTACGATGATTTACTCACTTAAGTAGAGTAAGAATTATAAAGGAATTTGTCAGGTGCTTAAGTCTGTAGAAGCAAAGTCCAAGACAATCAACATAGAGCACCTTTCTTGATAACAACATACATCCTCTAAAGTGACATAGTTTCTAGGATGGCCTTGACTTGAAAAATAAATCCTTAAGATACTAATGCAGTAAATATCAGGATCATTTTTCTTACAGTTCATAACAGAGCAAGTTGAAGGTGATAAAATTCTTATCAACAAGGAGTTTACAGTTTAATATATGATTAAGGACATGCACTTCTGGTTATTTATAACATGCATCGAGATTTTAAAAACTCTCATGATCCTAAAATCAGCTATGACATCTAAGTTGGTTGAAAAACAAGCCATAGTTCTTATACCTCTTCTGAAAGGAAATATGGATATATCCTAGTATGGCTTTTGTAATGTACATTTTTCATTCGTTGATGGCAGATATTGAAGTAAAAAACTTACAGCCTTCACATGAGAGCTTGGCATATGTTTTTGCAGTAATGGAAATATGTGGTATTCACTGTTGGCCACCTTGCTTTTTTCCACTGGAGCTCATTCCATATTAGTACATATAGCATTGCCTCATTCTTGGTAAGGGCTACCAAATATCATTTTATTTGGGTTTATACAATGTAATCATTCTCCTATGGATGGAAATTTATGTTGTTTACAAACTTTCACTGTTATAAATGATGCTGTAAAGAATATCGGTGTGTGCCACAGAGCTAATGGGTTAGTACTGTGCAGAATGAATTCCTAGGTACATCTGCTAGGCCCTAGTAAATAAAGATTTATTTATTTATTTCAGAGAGGGAGAGAGCACATGGCACACATGAGTGGGGAAAAGGGTAGAGGAAGATGGAATAGGGGGAGAGAATCTCTAGCAGACTCTCACTGAGCGGGGAGTCCAATAGGGGCTCCATCCCAGGACCTGAGCCCCAACCAAGAGTTGGATGGGCAATCGATTGAGTGACCCACATACCCCCAATCTTCAAATTTTTGACAAGGGTAGCCAACTTACCCTTTATAGATTTGTTGCTTATACTCCTACCAGGAGTGTAAGAAGATACATAATTCGTCACCTGTATATCAAGTTTAGATCTTCACCAATATGATAGATGAAAAATACTATCTGTATACTTTTAATTTATGCAGATTTTGTTACAAAAAGAGAGCATTTGAGGTTATATCTATTTCATTTTCTTTTTTTTTTTCTATTTCATTTTCTATGAACTCTCTGTCTTTTCTGTTTTATCTTGGACAGTTCGTCTTTTTCAGATTTGTTGAAAATCTTCCCAAGTTGGAAAAAAAAAGGCATTTTTGATAAGATTTGCAAATATTTTCCTCACTTTTCATTTACCTTGAGGCATTTTATGAGATGTTTTGCTGTGAAAGAAACTTAATTTTTTAACCTAATTTTTTTAGGTTGCAAACATTCAGACACATGCACATGTATACATAAACACACACTCTATCTTGTTTCTAGTGGTTTTATTTAGAATTTATTTCGTGTAGGCTAGATATTTATCCTTAGTTTTTCCTAGATAGCGTCCCAATTGCCTCAGCACCTTTCAGCCTTGTTCCCCTACAGGTTCAAAATGCCACTTACGTCTTAACCTAAAGTCCTATGTATTTGAATTTTTGTCTAGACTCCATTCATTTTTCTATGTTTTTATGTAAGAGGACCATAACATTTTAATAGCAGTAGACGTATATGATGTGTAAGAAGACTTATAATAATTGTTCACTCTCCTCTTTATCAGAATTCTTTTCTAAAAAATTCCCTTTTGTGCACATTTATTTTTCCATATGAATTAAATAGTTTGGTATACATCTAAACAAATAGGTTGGAGCTGTATTTAAGATGACTGTATCAGTTTTCTGAAGTGCTGTTAGTGGTTTTATTGGGAGACTATTTCATTGGACTTTAGCATCCATATTATACTGGCTTCATTTTAAATAATTTAGGGGATTTTTTTTTCTTTCTCTCTGGTTTGGACTATTTCAATAGTATTAGAACTGATAAAAGGCTAATATCCAAGATCTATAAAGAACTTCTTAAACTCAACAGCAAAGAAACAAACAATCCAATCATGAAATGGGCAAAAGACATGAACAGAAATTTCATAGAGGAAGACAGACATGGCCAACAAGCATATGAGAAAATGCTCCGCATCCCTTGCCATCAGGGAAATACAAATCAAAACCACGATGAGATACCACCTCATCCCAGTGAGAATGGGGAAAATTAACAAGACAGGAAACAGCAAATGTTGGAGAGGATGTGGAGAAAGGGGAACCCTCTTGCACTGTTGATGGGAATGTGAATTGGTGCAGCCACTTGGGAAAACTGTGTGGAGGTTCCTCAAAGAGTTAAAAATAGATCTGCCCTACGACCCAGCAATTGCACTGCTGGGGATTTACGCCAAAGATACAGATGCAATGAAACGCCAGGACACCTGCACCCCGATGTTTCTAGCAGCAATGGCCACAATAGCCAAACTGTGGAAGGAGCCTCGGTGTCCATCGAAAGGTGAATGGATAAAGAAGATGTGGTTTATGTATACAATGGAATATTACTCAGCCATTAGAAACGACAAATACGGGCAGCCCGGATGGCTCAGCGGTTTAGTGCTGCCTTCGGCCCAGGGCGTGATCCTGGAGTCCCTGGATCGAGTCCCGTGTCGGGCTCGCTGCATGGAACCTGCTTCTCCCTCTGCCTGTGTCTCTGCCTCTCTCTCTCTCTTATAAATTAATAAAACCCAAAAAAAGAAATGACAAATACCACCATTTGCTTCAACATGGATGGAACTGGAGGGTATTATGCTGAGTGAAGTGAGTGAAGTAAGTCAATCGGAGAAGGACAAACATTATATGGTCTCATTCATTTGGGGAATATAAAAAATAGTGAAAGGGAATAAAGGGGAAAGGAGAGAAAATGAGTGGGAAATATCAGAGAGGGAGACAGAACATGAGAGATGCCTAACTCTGGGAAACGAACAAGGGGTGGAAATGAACAAGGGGTGGTGGAAAGAGAGGTGGAGGAGGTGGGGGGAGGTGGGGAGGTGGGGGGGTGGGGGTGGAAAGGGAGGTGGGTGGGGGTGGGGGGGTTGGGGGTTGGGGTGGCTGGGTGACGGACACTCGGGGGGGGCACTTGATGGGATGAGCCCTGGGTGATATGCTATATGTTGGTAAATTGAACTCCAATAAAAAATATATACCAAAAAAAAATCTGCACTTTGAAAGTTAATATAATATTGGAGCTATTTACTTACAGCTTTTTTTCACCTGGGAATTACCTGAGACTGGTGCTTTTTCAAAGGTATAAGGCAGTGGTGGTGTGGGATAGAGTAGGGAGGAGGATTCATTGTCCTAACATTTCCTCAATTTTATTTTCACCCATGGGGATTTTCATAGATTTTGTCATTCTAGATTAGTGTTTTTTGTACTTTATTTTTAAAGCAGTTTTCTGTTGACAACAAAATTGAGAGGGAGGCAATAGCCTCCCTCATCAACATCACTCATCAGAATGGTACTTTTTTTTTTTTTTAAACCAAGGAGGAACCTACATAGACACATCATAATCACCAGAGTCCATAGCTCACCTTAAGGTTCACTCTTGGTGCAGTTTGGACAAATGTATAATGATATGTATCCATTATTATAATGTCATACAAAGTATTTTCATGGTTCTAAAAATCCTTGGTGCTCTGCTTATTTGTTTTTCCCCTGCTTTAGCTTAGTCTTTGCAAGTTATATTTTCCTAGTTAACCATGTTTCATATAGATTCTCAAGTTAATTTTGTTTTTTTAAGATTTTATTTACTTATTCATGAGAGACACAGAATGACAGAGAGAGGCAGAAATATAGGCAGAGGGAGAAGCAGGCTCCCTGTGGGGAGCCCAATGCAGGACTCGATTCCAGGACCCCAGGATCATGACCTGAGCCAAAGGCAGATGCTCAACAACAGAGCCACCCAGGTGCCCCTAACTTCCTCAGTTCTTGAGATTATTTCCTTTCATCGTGTGTATGCGTGGGTTTCCCATTTTCTTCTTGGCTGTATTTATTGCTTACCTATTCGATTGTATTTTTTAAGAAAAGCATCTGTTGTGTTTCTAAATTATCTTTTCAACAGTTCCATATTCTAATTATCTGCTTTTCCTTTTTCCTTACCACTTCTCTTTGCCTTGCTTTCTTTCACTTTGTTGTTCTTTTTTTAACTTTCTTGGTAAGATTGGGTAATTATCTTTTAGTAATTTCATTTTTCATGGCTCTGCAAATATTTAAGACTGTACATTTTCTCCTAAATCTAGCTTTAGCTGTTTAACATTTTTAAGAGAATTTTTATTGTGTGTATTTTCTAAGTCTTCTGTGATTTTATATTCATTTTCTCTTTAACTTGTGTGACTATACCATCATATTTTGAGGAAATTTATTGAGGTTTTTCATGTGGCCTACAACTTAATTTTTTTGTGGCTCTTATGTCATTACTTCAGAAGGAGTTACTGTCTTGGTTTGTGGATTATAAAAGTCTGTATCAATTACCTTGTTTATTGTGTTCTTTAGGCCTAAGATGGCCTAGATTATTTCTAGTCCATTTGCTGTTTTGTCAGCTGGGAAAAAAATTAAAATTCTCTGTTTGATCAGAGTCTGTCTATATCTCCTGTGTTTCTTATAGTTTCTGCTTTGTGAATTTTAATGTTAAACTGTTTTATTCACAGATACTATGACTGTTAATTCTTCTGTGGGTTAAACTCTTAATCATTGCAGAATGCATTCTTTGTTTTTGTTTAATGTTTATGGCCCTGAATTGATTCAAAGCCTTTACTCCTTTTCTTTACCTTTCCTGGAAAACCTTTGCTCACCCTTTTATTTTCAGCCATCCCTGATCACCTTGTTTTAAATGTATCTCTTCCATGTGTATTTACTACATGTAGCTGTTCTGCTTTCAAGAATATCATTCTTTCAATCGTTGAAGATATTCTCTTTTTTAAGATTTTATTTATTTATTCATGAGACACACACACACAGAGAGAGAGAGAGAAAGAGAGAGAGAGAGAGAGGGAGAGAGGCAGAGGGAGAAGCAGGCTCCATGCAGGGAGCCTGACATGGGACTCGATCCCGGGACCCCAGGATCACATCCCAGGCCAAAGGAAGGAGCTAAACCACTGAGCTACCCAGGGATCCCCATGAAGATATTCTTTTTATAATTATAAGCCCAGTTTGGCCTAATTCTGTCACTATTTTTTGTGCTGTCTGTGCTCCTCTTTATTTAGACAAAATGTATTGTCTCTCCTCTAAATGTGGCATTTAATTTAGTAAGGTTCCACTTCATCTCACTTGCATTCCCTCCTGTCTTTCATAATTTTGAGTGATTATATTTTTGTTAATACTGACATCTTTATTTATATCTTTGAACATATCTCTATTTATGTTACTTAATTTGTCAGCTATATATGATAACTTTTGAATCCCCAGTTCTAAAAAGAACTCTATATATAATCCACTAGCATCTCCTTCTCATTAAAGTTTTGGTAGTTACATTATTTCTACATTTTACAATTCTATTACCCTAATGGCCACAGGCTTGATTTTATTTTTCTTTATCCTAGGATTCAAATGGCTTCAGATCCACTGCTCTTCCTTTTCTTACTCCATTTTTCTCTTCCTCAGGTGGAATGCATCCTCAGATTTCAAGAAATTTCACACTTTTTCAACAAAGCTTTCTTGGAACAATATTCTGAGTTCTTATATGTTGAAAAAGACTTTTCTTCATTCTTAAGCAGTTGCTTAGCTGGGTATAAAATTCTTGGCTCATGCTTTTCCTAAGATCTTCTTAGGCATCACTCTACCATGTGCTAGTTGTATATTCTGCTCTGGATAAATCTGTGAATAATTGACAGAAGAACAAGAGAGGAGATTTTTAAAAGTCATAAAAATCTAAAACCCCCGAAAGTAAAGTCTTTTAGAACAATATCCCATACACCTCAGTTGTATCTGAAAGCATTTTTTCAGCATATCGCATAGTAATGTGATGTTATATTGTCTTAAGGAAGGTGTTAAGAAAAATGTAAATTACTTTCAATGTTAATTATAAGAATTCAGGGAAATGTGTAATTTGTTTTGAATCTATTCTCAATATGTTATATTGTCTTAGGGTGTTAAGAAAAATGTGAATTACTTTCAATGTTAATTATAAAAATTCAGGTAAATGCATAATTTGTTTTGGACCTATTCTGGTAATTAAAGCGATAATCTAATAACATTATCTGGTAATTTTAGCTAATTAAAAAATGTTGTTATGTGGCTTTTGTCTCCTAAGGAATCAAGAAAAATGTGGTACTTTAGTTTTCTAAAATAGGAAAACTAGTATGTCAAAATCACTTGAGAAGATTTTTAAACTTCAGACAATTCTACTCTACCAGTTTCCATCATCCCCATTTCAGAGTCAGTAATTAAGTCTCAAACAAAAGCTTGTAGTAAGAGGAAGGAGGGGACATTGTTGACTAGACTTTTTAAGGCATTCTTCCTGATGAGGTGACTCCTGAGCTGGATAGATTTTTGTCAAGGTAGAGAGGAGAAGAAGAATATTCTATCCTTGGAAAACAAAATGTTGGTCAGGATGTGCCCTATAACGAGTGCCTCTTGTGAGGTCCCTGTTAATCGTGTTGCTGCTGCTTCAGCAGGTCTAATATGACTTGTGTACCTGCCTTTGTCCAGAGGCAGCATTTTCTATCTGTGAGAACTTGAATCAGCAAAGATTGGCAGCAAACAGTTATTTTTTTCAGTCTGTTATGTGATTAGCACACTTGAAACAGGCTGAATTCCAAAATGCAATCTTAACCTGATTTCCATTTGGAGTGGAGATCAGTTTAAAAAATCACTGAGTACACAATCCAGATCTCTTGAGGGTTTCTGTGAAGTGTGGGCATAGGACTTCAGAGAAACTCTGGAAAACCGTTCTCATAGGAGGCTGAACAGTTGAGGTTGGTTTCCATTAACCCTTTCCCGGCCAGGCCAAATTTTATCATCCTGGGTGTGGAGGATGGTGCTGGTGGGAGTGTTTAACGATCGATGTATTTTGTTTTAATATTAAAGAGAAATGATCTGGACTGTGGTCAATTGTAGTTTAGATCCTTTCTGTATGAAATTTCTTTTTTTTTTTTTCTGTATGAAATTTCTGTTCTAAAGGTTCCAAGTTCTATTTTTAAAACATAACAATTTTAAAACAGGGGCAAATTAACCATGCCTTTAAGTCCACTATGAAACCTCACAGTAATTTCTCGGTGTTTCTGCTTTCTAAGACACAGATAGAAGCTTGTTACATATTTTTATTCTTTCATTCCACAAACATTTGCTGAATATCTGAATTGTGGAAACAAAGGTATAGCACAGCACTGAGAATCAATGGGAGCCAGTGGTCCAGAGACTAAATCCAAGGGAACTTTGGGAAGTACCCAGAACTAAATAGGAGCTCTAATGTGTTTGGCATTTCTTGGCCTTAGGGCTTCTTCTTTTTTTTTTTTTTTTTTTTTTTTTTTTGGTTTTATTTTTTTTAATTTTTTTCCTAATTTATTTTTTTATTGGTGTTCAATTTACTAACATACAGAATAACCCCCAGTGCCCGTCACCCATTCACTCCCACCCCCCGCCCTCTTCCCCTTCTACCAAGAATCCAACTTGCTTTTCCCAAATTCTGTGGCCTCCCTGTGCACTAATCATTAATAGGTCAGGCCAGTGGCACAGCCTTGCATCTACCTGATTACGCTCTAACCAGTTCTCACCCAATACAAGAGAAAGTAAAGGTTTGCTTTCTAGAGGCAAGCTATGACATGTTTTTAAACCTGGTATTTATAGACAGAGAGATTAGGGTCAAATTGCACCTCTGAACCTTATTAACTATGTGACTTTAGGCTTCTAATTGGGTCCAAAAGATGAAAATGATGTGTGGGGTCCTTACAAAGACTAAATGTGGTATTGTATGTAAAGGACTTAGCCAAGTGCCTGGCACATAACAACTGTCAATAATTATATGTATATAGTGTATATTCCTCATAATTCCTATGTGTAGTAAATCATGAATTTCTTGAAGACAGGAGGCATGTTCATTCCATTTTTCTATTTGAGGATGAGGGACAATGCTTTGCCTGAGACAGTTATGTAACAAATGTTGGTTCAATGAGGGAATATTAATAAATTATGTAAGGCTACCAGCTGCTGAGATCTTCAGGAGAAAGCATGTTCTTTCAAGATTCCAAGGACACATGAATGTTGGCTCATTTCTCACCACCAACACTGTCATCTAGGGCATATATATAAGTCAGGTGCTGAGTTTGACAGACCTGGAGTTGGATGTTGATTGTCTATTAATTGACCTCCATATGTCTTCATAAAGAACCATGCTATTAGGCAGACTTTTTCATCTTCAGAATTTTTGCTAGACTGGATGGTGGGAAATATAATCTGGCATTGGGGGAGGAATTACAGTATTTAATTTTATACTTTAGGATCCCTTTAATTTTCATGTTTTATTCCAATTAGTTTATAAGAGTTTCCTTTTTTAAAAGACATTTTTAGATAGTATTGGAAAACTTTAATCTGAAATTTAAATTCCATATACATATATGTATTTAGAGAGAGGGAGTGGAGAGGGGCAGAGGATGAGAGGGAGGAGAATCTTAAGTAGGTTCCATGCCCAGCATGGATGTGGGGCTAGCTCTCACAACCCTGAGATCATGACCTAGCCAAAATCAAGAGTCAGACACTTAACCGACTGAGCCACTCAAGTGACCCTAAATTCCATATTTTAAGACACGTTTCTTTCAATGCTTTTTTTCCCCTGTATATCACAGTAGAAGTATACTTTTCTTTTTCATTTTACAAAAGAAAAATTAGGATTCTACAGGAGTAGATAGACTTTGGAATGCCTATTTTACCCATTCTTCATATTATCTATATTTTCTTCCCAAGAATTCACAGTTTTCCTGCAGAGAGTCTCCTGTATTCATAACCATTGACTAGGGCTTTCAGCATTCTACAAGTAAACACAATCTAACAGTGTGGTATTTGCTGCTTTCTCACTGACGGAATAATCCAGAATCCATGCATAAGGTCTCATTTCTAAAGGAACTTAAACCTCTTACTGGAAAACGAAAAGAGTAGCAGAAGCATTTGCCTCGATGCCCACATTCACGCTGTCTTCAATTGCGATTTTCCTCTCGCGTGTAGCAGCTCCAGGGAAGTGACTCTATCAGACTTCCAAATGGAGTTCCATCTGGCATCTTAGGTAGCGCGCACGTTTTCTCTTATGTTCGTGTCCTTCTGACTTCACAATAGTCGGAAGGGTACGTGATCCTTTGCCTCTTCCTCTTCATTATGATTATGATAATAAATAGTTTTTCTAAGTTCTCTAAGAATAGTCAAAACATTTCACAATTTGAGATTCGCTGTGAAGTTTTTTGTCGGACTATTTGCTAATGGATATTTATGGAAACAAATAATTTTACCACAACATTTTACATAATTTATATATTTCTGGTGGCATAGCTATTTGAAACTCAAAAATATAAACCTGAGTTGTCATGGATACTTACATGCAAGAAGCTTACTTCATCAATTTATTACAAACTATTTTTAGTATGTAATGTAATTTAACAAAAAGTACTGCTGTTTAATTGAGGTTTATTTTCTTTTTCACTAGGTTTATTTTATTAAGCATATTGTTCCTAATTTTTAATTTTTTTTCTCTAAAGACTGTGTGTGTGTGTGTGTGTGTGTGTGTGTCCGTGTGCATGCCGAAGGGCACAGTTTAAACTGTGTGTCAAAAGGACTCATCAGCAGTCCAGGTTGACTTTTACTGCTTTTCCTTTCTCCTTGTGTTGTGTGAAGTTGGGTTTATATATAAACCCTCAGAATAATGCTTATTTTACTGTGTTAGACCAACCCCCTGGGGAGCTCATAGAAATCTAATTGACCCAGAGGAGAAAAAAGGGGAAATCTTAGCTTCCCCTAAGATAGGTCCCAAATCTTACTGTGTGCTCTGCCTGTTTCCAGGGTACTATAATAATTATTAAGGAGGGACTAGAAGCAAAAAAATGAACTAAATTAGTTGTCTTAAAGCCAAAAAGGAAGGAGAAAGAAAATGCATAGAGGGGTAGGTGGAACCAGATACAGTTCAGTGTCCAGGAGCAGAGAGTTGGATTAAAGGATTTGGGAAAGATTGTTTTGTTCTGTGTTGTTTGTGTGTGTATGTGTGTGTGTGTGTGTGTTTAATAGGCCAAGATTGGGTAGAACTAAAATTAAGCAATCAGATAAGTCTTTTTAAAGTAATTTCCTTGGATAAAATATACTGCTGCTAGGTACATAGACCCAAACCTGGGTATTAATAAATTGCAAAAGAAACGAAATTTAGAACTCTCTTATAATTTTTTGTTTTCCTTTGTTCCCGTAGGAATGGCCATAAAGTAAGGGATATTTTGTTGAAACATAGAGAAAACCTGCATTTCAACACTGACCAACATGAAAATAAATGAAGTTGTTTAGCATATGCCTTTAAAACGCAGCTCTGTTAACAATTTAATAGCTAATGGGACAGAATTCTAACAGTGGAAAGATACACAACTGCTTTGAAGACAGTGTACTATTTATATAAAGTAACAGAATCTGACAGTGCATGAAAAACACATCTTCACATAAGCAGAAGAGACAACTCTAATATAAATTGCTAGACAGGCTCCTTTTTTAAGTAATCAGTGAAAAGTAAATCTGGGGATGTTACCTTTGTTAAAGTAACGGCTGAAAATAGCTTGGTTGGTGGCTTTTGATAATCTAATTTTAATGGTAAAATTTTAACTTTAGATCTGATCTCAGGTTAAATTATATATATTATATAGTTATAATTAATAAGTAATATAAATATTAGCTGCATATAATTATAACAAATTTAGCTGCATATAATTATAACAAATTTAGTTTATAATATATAAACATATATTCTATATAATGGTGTATAATATGTAATAATTGTAATTTAATATTAAAAATTATAATTATTATATATATGAAATATATAGACTACTGGAAAGGTCCTAAGCAGTATGGTGCTTTAAGCATATTAGGTAGACATCCAATATATGCTTGTTTGAGCTTCCGCTGCTAAATGAACTTTAACTTTCTTGGCCCATCAAGTTTTTTTGATGTTACAAATTTGATAGCAACATTAATATGTCAGCATAAACTGCTCAAGTATTTAGATGTCTAAGTAGTTGAAGAATTGCAGACAGGGTTAGTATTTGGCCAAGACAGCTAGAGTAACTTCTATATGATCTGTTTCTTTAGAGAAATAATGGAGATAGAAACACTTGAGTTGTGGCAAAACCCTTTCTGGTCAGTTTTGAAGACATTCAGATATTTTTTCCAAGTGTTTTGATGACATCCTTTATAGACAAGGAGCTTGGTTATATTATAGGCCAAATGAATGGAATTTCAGGAACAGTGAAAACCCAAAAAGTTTAATGACGTGGTATTATAGGTGCTATGGTGGAAGAAGCTTCATTTCATGGGAAATCCAAAGGTCATGCCAAAGTAATTGGGATTTTACAAGACAGCAACCATCTGAATTATAAACACGAGTGAAAGTGGTATGTAAAAAGTGTTGTCAACCTATGAAATGTAATAAATGTATCGTAGGTGGTAGTAATACTATTAATTCCATTGTTCAAGGGCTCAGAAATAGACTTCAAACATTGTTATGTTTTGCTACAAATCCAGAGAATCAGATGTACATGTAACCTCATTAACTCAGAATATTCTAGGTTTGTGTTTGAAAAGCCCCTGTAACTTAATAAATAATGTATGGGAAAAAAGCATAACTTACAACTAGAAGATGAATTAAGAAAGACCTACTTTGAAATTATCAGTAAAAAAAAAGTAGAATCAGGATCAGAAGTCAAAGGACAGAGTTATACCCATCCCCAAATTAAAAACTAAATGTTCACCTCTTGTTACAATCTTTTTGAACACTAAAATCCATCTTATATATGAATTTCAGTACTTTTGTATTATATTAAATGCTCAAAATGTTTGTAAGTTGTGTAAGGATACCAGAATCTCAGTCGAGTAGATGCTATTTAGAAAGATCTCTGGGATGCTTGGGTGGCTCAGTGGTTGAATGTCTACCTTCGGCTCAGGTCGTGATCCTGGGGTCCTGGGATGGAGTCCCACATGGGGCTCCCCACAGGGAGTCTGCTTCTCCCTCTGCCTATGTCTGTGCCTCTCTTTATGTGTCTCTCATGAATAAATAGGTGAAATCTTTTTTTAAAAAGAAGAAAAGAAAGATCTCTGAAGTCAAGTGTGTTTGATAATACTTTAGTACTTTAAGAACATACCAACAGTCCTAGCCATCTTATTTTTTTGTGGAAATTTTAATTTTACATGTAAAGTTAAATGAATCATATTCAATGTACTTGATTTTGGTTCTTGTAAATATAAAAATGTAAAACTAGGATGTGCAACATTTTAATATTTTAACATGAATGAATATATGACCAGTGAATTAGAAATCAAGGGTTTTATCTGCCTACATTTGAGGATAGAGACTAATTAAACTTGAATGATAAAGTCAACCTCAAGCACATACTCTGTGAATCCCTCAGCTATCCCCAAACAGAGCCAGTTGCTTTTATTCCTATGCTAAACTCATGGTTTGTTAGTTTATATTGTGCTTGTCACTGTGATATATTTATACACTGTATTAATAGACAGTATTTTTCCCTATAAGTACATGTATGACTCATTTGTTAGACGCTAGTCCTATTTATCTTTACCCTTGCTACTATGTCTCAAGGCCTGGCACATGGAAGCTCAGCAAGTATTTGAGTGGGTGGGTGGATGGATGGATGGATGAAATTAGGGCAATCATTGAGGAAAGTTCTGTGCCTCTTGGCTTTAAAGGTACCGCGACATTAAAATATTTCCAGACATTATTCTAGGATGGAATAAAGGACAAAACGTGGGGAGATGTCAAGATGTTGTATTAAGGAAGTGGGAGAGAGAAGAAGGGGTTGAATTAGAACAAATTGAGAGAATAAAGAAGGAAAACAAAGTAAACTCTGAGTGCAAATACTACACCATTTCATTCGTAAATGAAAGACAATGTAGAGCAGATACTCAAAACACTGGGAACCTTGTGCTTGGGTTGCAACCACATCTCTGCCACTTCCTGGCTCTGTGGCTTGGATGAGGTTAGCATTTCTATCCTTCAATCTCTTCACCCATAATTTGCTCCCTAGGGCTGTTTATACTGAAGCACCAAGCTGTAAGTAATAGAAACCCTGTTAAATAGTAAAGGGATCTAGTTATCTTATAAACTAGAAATCTTGGAGATTACCAGTTCGTGGTGAGCTCAGGAGTTCAGGATATGAGGGCTCTGAGCTACCATGTCTGTCTGTCTATTTTTTGACCTGTCCCTCATGGTTTCAAGATGATTGATGCAATTCTGGGCATCCCTTCCTCAAATGATAGTGTTCCAAAGGTAGGGAACAAGTGGAGGGGGACAGTAAGTGGCTTGGCAAGGGGGCTGCCAGAGAACTGGGTGCCTTTTCCATTTTTCAGGAAGAGAAGTCCTTCCCCCAACTTCCATGTTCTTTCTTTCCCTTTTTGATCAGAACTGATGGGAAGGGAGTCTTAGAAAACAAGCATCTGATTTTTAGTCTTTGTAGCAGAAAGACAAGTAAGAAAGAGGTTGTGAATGGCAGTTGGGGTGCCATCCAAGAGTATAAGTCGCTGTCCGTACAAGGATTATTTCTGCTTCACACCATGCCTGGCAGAGATTTGATATATTTTTAAATTTTTGTTTATTTGAGAGAGAGAGAGAGAGACATAGCCAAGTGGGAGGGGGAGAGGGAGACAGAGAATCTCTAGCAGTCTTCACAGTGAGCATAAAACCCAACATGGGACTTGAGCCCAGGACCCTGAGATCATGACTTGAGCTGAAACTAAGAGTCAGATGCATAACCGACTGAGCCACCCAGGTGCCTCCATGGATTTGATATTATCAAATCCTTATTATTTGGTATTACTGATATTACTGTGACTACCTTGGACTGTACTTAAGAGAAATATTCCAATATAAGTTAAGATTTTTCATGGTAACATAGGCTACTTCTTACCACTTAAATATTTTTAAATAAATTATTTATAAACTCAGACACTCTGATTGTCTGGTAAGTATTACCTCAATTTCTGCCTTTTCTTTATCCCACCCCCACTCTGTTTTTATGCAGATTCCAAGCCAAGAAAAGGAGTTTATACCTGTTTTCAGGACTGAAATATAAACAGTGGTTTTTCTAAAATATCAATTAAGATGGATGGGAGGTTTTGCTTTAATGATTATTGTTTATTTTTTAAAAAATATTTTATTTGAGAGACAGAAATAGCAACAGACATAGCGAGAAGAGAGCACAAGTGGGGAGGAGAGGGAGAAGCAGGCTCCCCGTTGAGCAAGGAGCCCAACATGGGACTCGATCCCAGGACCCCAAGATCATCACCTGAGCAAAAGGCAGACGCTTAACTGATTGAGCCTTCTAGGTGCCCCTGTTTTAATTATTCTTAATATATCCTCAGGAGTTAAAGATGAATTTTGCATCAGAAATTCACAACTTATAAAATTTTCATGGCGGAAAACCTGGTATAGTACCTTGCCACATGGCCATTTCTATGTGGCTTATTCAGCTAATGGGGAAAATTCTGATACGCTATTGTCACCAATTTAATCTTGGAGGATGTCCCTTGTTTCAGTTACAGTGCAAGTTTTGATGAGAGCACACAGCATTTGGGGAAGATAAAATAGCATGTATTTAGGGAATCAAGTAAAAACACCAAAGGGGTAAACAAACAAAATGCAAATCTGCAAAGGAGATAAAAATAGTTAAAAGTAATAAAATCTGCAAGAGACCCTTTTGAACCTACGGATCACAAGATTTTATGTTAAATAAGTTATAAGCTAGTGTAACTTGCCAAGTCAGGAGTCTTCAGGAACAGTATAGTTCATGTTTGTAAGTGGAGCAACAAATCACGTTTTAAAAATGGATTTTTTTTTTAAAGATTTGAGAAAAAGCATGCACACACACACATGCACACACGTGCGAGTTGGGGGAGGGGCAGAAGAAGAGAGAATCTAAAGCAGACTCCCTGCTGAGCATGGAGCCCATTGCGGGCTCTATCTCAAGACCTGAGATCACAACCTGAGCCAGAGTCTGCTGCTCAACAAGCTGACTGAGCCACCCATGTGCCCCTAAAAATGGATTTTTATGTTGCAGGGAGTAGAAATATACTTGACTTTGAAATGTATGTCATTGATATACTGAAGGGATCAGCGGGCTAGTTAGAGAAAAGAGAGATTCTCAACAGAGAGATATGATGACTTCCACCTAATAAATAGTTAAAATATCAAGAAGAATGGGACTATAACCCAGGCCTATTGTTTATATTATAATCTGTTTTATTTTTTAAAAAAAAGCTTTGTTGAGATATACCTTACGTACAACAAAATTCACCCATTTGAAGTATATAATTCAGTGGTTGGTTCTATTATTTTTAAGTAAACTGAGAAAACAAAGGATGGACAGAAAAAATGCTGATTTTTGAATTAGAAACTCATATGAATACTGAAAAACCATTTGGATGACAATCTTTTCATTTAAAACATGAAAGCAAATTAAAAATAAGATTTATGCACTGCTTTGGTGTCTATGCCCTGAGTATGAGCATCCTTAGTATTTGCAGCACAGGATCCACCGACCTGCAAACTGAAAAGCATCGGATGCCTGGGAGCAAAAAAAAACAAAAACACAGAGGAAGGCTGAGTAGAGGAAGAAGTTAGGGAGAACTTTGCTGTGGAGCCAGGTGTATGAGTTTGAGAATGGAGGTTCTGTTGGCATGTTTTTTCTATTTTTTCTTGAATCCTATTACAGTATCTCCTCCTGCCCCTTATCCATAATTTTGCTTTTTGCAGTTTCA
Organism: Canis lupus baileyi; assembly: GCF_048164855.1. Classification (NCBI taxonomy): domain Eukaryota; kingdom Metazoa; phylum Chordata; class Mammalia; order Carnivora; family Canidae; genus Canis; species Canis lupus. The sequence goes on from NC_132838.1 coordinate 87,497,688, forward strand.
GTTACTGTGGTTTGTGGTCAACTGCTGTCTGGAAGCAGATAATCCTCTTGCCACCATAGTGTCAGAAGGTCAGCAGAGGTCTAATGCGACGTCACAATGCCTGAATCCTTCCCTTGATCTCATCATGTAGGCATTTTGTCCTTTCACATCATCAGAAGAAGGATATGTACAGTATATAAAATACAGTACATAAAAACCATATTCACACAATGTTTATTACAGTATATTGTTATAACTCTACTATTTTGTTAGCGTTGATCTCTTACTGTGTCCAATTTATAAATTTTATCATAGGTATGTATATATAGGAACAAACATAATACATGTATGGTTCGGTGCTATCCACAGTTTCAGGCAAACATGGGGGATTTTGGATAAGGGGGGATTACTTCTTCTTTCCAAAATTCCATTGTCTATTTCTACTTGAAAAAGTTACTTAAACTACCTAAATAATAGAAAAATGTTGCCTTCCTAAAAGTAATAGTTGAAAAATATCATCTAAGCCTGAAGCTTCCTTTTGGACATTTTGCAGAAGTCTTGAATCCTTTACATATGAAACCTTCAGTGACCTATCAAAATAAGGAGCTGGTGAGGATTACAGGTCAAAGTCATGTGCTATTCTATGTGGAAAATTAAAGGGAAATAAGGGAAGAACCATCTTCTTTTTTTTTTTTCTTGAGAAAAGATTAGAATAATTGGAACTGCTCAGCCATTTCCCTAAATTTGTTGACACTATTGCCAAATATATTGTCTATAATCCCACTAATGATTCTTAAAAACTCAGTTATCATTTCTTCATTTAAGTTATGCCCAGACAAGTGTAAGCTTATTTACTAAAGTATTTAAGGTAATCTGTTTGCTTGATATTTATTAGAACATTAGCTTCTCCCCTGTACCAAGAACAAGTAAGAATCTATCTCAAACAGAATAGATTTTTGTCCTTGTCTTAAACCATGAAAATGGTGACACTTAATCTTTATTTCCTTGAAGTAATATCCTTTTCTTCTTGTTTCTTATATGTGAATTTCAGTACTTTTGTATTAGTTTTAAGGAACAGTCACAGCATAAATAATTTTGCATTTTTAAGCACATGCTTGGAGCTTTATGTTGGTCTCAACTCTAAGAAAATTTTACTTTTGAGCCTAGAAGTTAAGGAAAAATTTGTTACCAACCACAAAAAAATATGAATTACTATTTGTTATCCTTCCTCTAGTCATGCCCCTCTGTGATCCATTGTCTACATAGATACTAGAGTCCTTTTCTGAATTGCAATCCTGATCACACTTACTTCCTCCCAGGCTTTGGAACCTCAAGACTTCCCACCCTATCTGCTTTAAGGGTATAGTTCAAGTGTCTTAGTTCAGACTATTACCGTCCACCCCCAGCTTGTTCTTTTGCCATACAAACCTACTTTCTATCTTCAGAAGACACCATGGGCCCTCTTCCTTGCCTTTACCAGAGCTGTTCTATCTAGACTTCCTTTCTCTGGCTGAATTGACAATAATCTTGTGTTCCCAGTAATAGCTTAGAAGTTGCATGTCTTCCCGTGTTCCCTACCATGAGACCACCCACAGGTGCTACCTCTCCTGTACTCCTTTCAGCATTTTGTGCATCTCCTGATGCAGACCTGGATTAAAGAGCAAAACTAGGAGCATCTACCTGGTTCCAGTTGTATGATGGACATTTGAATGTTGTTCGACATGCCATAATACTACTGGAAACGTCCTCAGGAGGAGGATAATACATTTATTAGAACTTCTCTCAAGGAGACTAAGGGATAGGGTTGGGAAGCAGAGTTGAAGAGCAAAACTTCCCAGGAAATAGGTTCCAATCCTATCTCCAAACTACCTTCTTGGGTGGATGCCTCTGGGTACCTGTGACACTTCCATGTGACCAGGTGGAGTGTCCATATTTGGTGTTGGGGCTGAATGACTTGGGGCAGTAGAGGAGGGGCTGGGCCTAGGAATCTTTGATCATTCCCCATGTGACACTCAGCCACTCCTCCAAAGTAAGAGCGAAAGGATTAACCCTTCTTGCGCCAGTTGTTACAGAATTTGTGTTTTTGGTTTATCTAGAAGGCTCTGTCCAGTCTGGCTTTTTATCTGGCATTTGCTGTGCTATGTGAACTTCTTGTTTTCTCAAGTAATGTGATTATGTGTTCCATCATTGTGTGGATTATATTTTAAACTCTTTTTATCCTCAGACCTTGGCATAGTGCTGGACACATAGCATATATTCAGAAGGAGTTGGTTGGATTCACCAACCTATCCCATTACTGCAGTCAGAGTTAATGAAATCACTCTTAAACATCGTCTTCATAAATATGCAAAAATCTTAAATTCATGATTCAGTAGAGTATGGCATCAAATTCTAGGCCTAGAGAACTATGTTAATGTAATTCCTCAGCAAATGATAAATAATATTTATATTAAATATTAATAGCCTTTGACACATCGCTCTGTCATTCTACTGAGAAAAATAAAGCAGACCTAAAATTTTCTAATACTTTTTTTTTTTTTTTTGTCCAAAGATAACCATATGTTGAGGTGTATCTGGTCCAGATGTTTCACAGCATAAACTCTTGAAGGATACAGAAGTCTCCATTTATATCTGTGATTTATTTTTTAAAAATATTTTATTTGCTTATTAATGAGACACACACACACACACACACACACACACAGAGCCAGAGACATAGGCAGAGGGAGAAGCAGGCTCCCTGTGGAAGGCCAGATGCTGGACTCGATGCCAGGACCCCGGGATCATGACCTGAGCTGAAGGCAGCCACTTAAACAGACTGAGCCACCCAGGTGCCCCTATATCTGTAATTTCATTCCATGTAGTTCTCAAGATGAATTTAGCTCCTTAAGATATCCTGTTATAGGGACTCTATGGTAAATATTAGGCAATATTCACTTCTTATTGCTAATAGATAATGCTAGAAGCATTTTATTTGTACTACCCTGAAAATGGATGGCAACAATCTAGGAAGGCATTAGTCTTAAAATCTAAAATGTTAGTTCTGGAAAGAACTCACCAGAGCATCAACATCACTCCTACTTTATACGATCATCCTGAGGCCCAGAGGAGTGAGGTGCCCTGACAAAGTTCACATGGCTACTTAGTGGTACATGTAGAGAAGAATCCAGCTGCTTTGGCCTCCATACTACACCCATTCTATGTAATCAAGTCTCCGTGGATTCTGCTTAGCACGCTTCTCTCTGACCTATCCCCTCATTGAACTAGAGGTAATGATGACAGAATTTGTGCAAAGAGGGGAACAGTGAGGTGAAGGGTGACTGGGGATTTGCTGTCCAATGTATGGACAAGCTGCCAACAGAAGATGACCCTCTGAATCCAAAAATAAGTTTTGACTCCAGATGAATGCTTGAGGAGTCACTCATGTCATTCAAGGATCCTGAGGATTATCATAATAATTTCAGAATGTTGGGGTTTAGGTAAGTATGCTCCTATAAAGTATATTTATGATGAGTTCCTTTTGTTGACTTACACCTTATCTGTTAGCCTCTTGCCCGTCTTTACCATGGTGAGGGTTTAGTGTATTTTCAAATTAGATTTTCCCCCAACTGGTTTGGTGCCAGGGTGACAGCTCTAAAAACAGAAGTTCTCAGTTTTCTGGCTACAGTCCAGAGAGCTTAGTTCAAGTTATTGGCTTTGATCTTCAAAGTCTCTAGTGGCTTAGATTCATTTATTCAGTGGCTGGCTAGTAAGATAGCATTCAATTCACTCATTGCTTCTCCCCATACATTTTGTGGTAAAGATCACTGCCACATTGAATGTTGCAGGATTGCATCTATCAGAGACTAAGATGATAGAGATTCCAAGGCAGTTGGATTCTTTACTCTATGGAGATAGTGTTTGTGAGAAAGAAAAAGCCCTTAATAATATTTGAAAATATGAAGTGACAGGCCTGATTTAGAACAGATTGTAAATTATATCATGGAACAGAAGATCCCTGTATTCACAGTTGCTGTTTAAGGAATTTTATCACACCATTTGGATGGGCCTATAATAAAAAGAGTAATAGAGATTGCAGTTTGGTTAAGTATCAGCAAGGAAATTTTATCACACCATTTGGATGGGCCTATAATAAAAAGAGTAATAGAGATTGCAGTTTGGTTAAGTATCAGCAAGGAAATATAATGAAAGAGAGGGAGAAAAATTGTGATAGACACACACACATGCACATGTTTTTCATAGGTAGTAGGCAAAATAATGAGGTCATGAAGGAAGGAGAATGGAGCAAAGATGGTGTTGGTACGATAACTGACCACAGAACAGCTATGAATAGGTGTTGATCTGAGCATAAGTTAGCAAAGGCCTGCCTTTAGCATACCATCTATAGTGGGAGCTACAAAGGAAATTACTGCTAGATTAGAATGTATAAATGTTAAAAATTTCTTATAACAAAGAAAGAGTCAAATGGAAAACTGTAAAAGTACTAGTAACTCATATGACAATGAATTAATACCCTTAGTATAAAAGAATGGTTATGAATTCATAAGAAAAATAAAACACTAATATAGGAAGCCATTTACTAGAGGAATTATAAATGTCCACAGGAAAGATGGAGCTTTATAAGTTACCAAATAAATGTACAATGTTTCTCTTTCTATGATCAACTTGGCCAAAAGTTAATTTAAATTAATGATATGACTAGTTTTGTCAATGATTTAGTAATAGGGGCTATTTTTTTTTATATATTGCTGAGGGGCATGTAAAACGGTACATTTCTGGATAGCAATTTGGAGATACCTCTCAAGAACCTGAAAAAGTTTTCATGACTTATGAGCCAATTATCCTTCATCCTAAGTTGTATCTTAAGGAAATAATCAGAAGTGGGTACAAAAATGTATGTTCCGGGATCCCTGGGTGGCTCAGCGGTTTAGTGCCTACCTTCGGGGCAGGGCGTGATCCTGGAGTTCTACATCAGGCTCCCTGCATGGAGCCTGCTTCTCCCCCTGCCTGTGTCTCTGCCTCTCTCTCTCTCTCATGAATAAATAAATAAAATATTTTTTAAAAAGTATGATCAAGTATTTTCATAATACCATTATTTAAAACAATAAAAATGGAAGCAGGCTGATTATCTTGCAGTAAATAACACATAGAATTCTGGAAAATCAGGATACTCAGTAACATGGAGATTAATTCATAATATGATAATCTTATTAGGCTATAGGTATAGCATGATTCCTAAAATATCGAATGGAATTTCAAAAAAAAAATCTCACCATTGGTTATGCAACAGAATTATAGATAATTGTTATTTCTCTATATGACTTTTTAAATTTTTCTGTATTGAAAATTTCTTTCACAATCAGGAAAAGAAAAACAGTAAATAGTTTCCCTAGCTTTTTTAAATACAAAAAATTCACAGTTTGATTGTATAGTTTGCTAAATTGCAGCAATTATGTACATTTGAGTAATTGCCATTGCATTCAAGATAGAATATTTCCATCACCCTAAAAAGTTCCTCATGTCCCTCTGCAGTCAGTTCCATCCTCCCCCAAATAATTCCTGGTGATCCCTGCTCTGCTTTCTGTCACTGTTGTTCAGTGTGATTTTAGTATGACTTTAAGTATTCTAGAATTTCAGCAGGATTTTCAGATTGATCCATGCTGCTGTATATGCTGTATTTTGTTCTAAGGAATATATTCTGCAAGAATATTCAGTCAGTGGTTCATCCCAAAACTTAACTCTAGGATGAAGAGGGAGGCCCTGAGCAAATGAAAAGAATGAGATTACTGAGCCTGGGGACTTCAGACAAGTCATTACATTTTCTGATTCTGAGTTGGCTCATCTGTAAAGCGAGGTTAATAGTAACACCTGACTTACCCATACTTGAGCATCATTACCGGTAACAAATCAGAATCTGTTTGTTAAACCACTTCATGAGGCATGAGCATCAGTCCCTGGATTTATTGTCATTATGAGCCTAAATAGGACTGTGGATGTGTAGGTCAGTCTTCCCTTCCTGGAAAAGGAGATTTGTCTTCATATAAGGCAGAGAATTGCCTTCATAAAGGCATTTTCTGACATTAGGTTAAGCCCTTCATGAATTGCCATCATGGGCACTGGTTGAGAATGGGCCAAATGTTTGAGAACATTTTACCACAAGAGGTTATTGATAGATTCTCTAGTGTGAGTTATTTTCAGATTGAAGTTCTAACATCCATACTTTTTTCTTCTTTTGCTTTCTTTTCCAAATTTCTCTGTGTTGAGAGCATCGTCTCTACTCTTAAGTTAGAATCTAAGAACATCTTCCTTTTGTGAATTTTTTGTTATCTAATGAGCAATTCTTAGACTTTTAAGGTAATGGAGTTAAGATTTGGAGGAATAGAAAGGCACTGAAAAGCTGCTAAGTGTTCAAACTGGTTTGCAGATAAGCACTAGGAACTAGGGGGGTAGGGTAGTAGCTTTAAATAACTTGAAAGAAAGGATACAACAACCTGTCTGGGTCATTCATGCCTCATTTATTCATTCTACAATCACTGAATTTTGGTTGAGTTTCTATCATTTTCTAGATGTTCTGTAGACCCGAGATACAGGTGATAATTGCCCTAATGGATATCACATTCATGTAGGAGATGAAGACCAAAAATAAGCCAATTAATTAAATAGTTACAAATTCTGATAAGTAAAAAGAATTTAAGTGACAGCTGCAACAGGGATGTCTTAACTCTGTAGGGAGAAATAGATAGTTTTATTTATGAGAGTGACTTGTTATGTTTTAATCTTGGATATTTCCATAAAACAGAACTGATGATTCTCTCATCTGTAGCCAGCAGTTTACTTGCAAAGAACTTGATTAAAATGCAAGGAAAAAAATACATTAAAGCTTTATCTACCTATTATTTCCCAAGACAATAATTTCTCAAGATTTCCCCTTTGGGATAATGTCAAGTACCATAGAACATTGTAGTCTTCCGTGTATTAATCTGTCCGCTTTCTTGTTGGAGAAGGCTCCCCGCGTGGGGTTCCCAATGCAGTGAGCCAGATACCTTATCCCAGCACATGTATCCTTTAGGTTCCTATGGCTGGTTTTGGCTGGATTTAGAATAACAGCAGTCAGAATCTGATTTATTAGCCAATTGAGAAGCTATTTTTAGATCAAGTTCTTTGGTGCCTTCATTTTAAAACTTAGCAGCTTCAGGTCAGTAGTAGGGCTTTGATAATATTTTTCTCCCCAAATGTTTTGCATGTTTTATATGAAGGTCAAGTAACCTTGAATAATCATCCTAGTTTTGTTTATATATATGGTTACACAGATACCTTTGATTTTTACCTGATAGTTATTGAGTTTCTTGGCCAAATGCTTCTTTTGTGTGATGGCAACCTCCTATTGCCCTAATAAATATTTGAGAATATGGTCTTTCAGTCATGAAGAATGATAGACTGTGGTTTTATAAGATACTTAACTGGAGTATCTGAAACTAATTCAGCTGCCTTAAAAATAGATTTTATTTTTCATTTGTATATTCTAAGGCAGTGTATCAAGAGTTTATATTTGAATTAAAACCATGGCTCTGAAACTTACTGTGTGAACTTGGACAAGTATTTAAACTTTCTGTGTCTGTTTCCTCATCTTGAAGATGCAGGTGGGTATAAAAGTAGGATAGTAGTGATAATTAAATGCATTTGTCTGTATAAAGAATTTAACTCCTATTTGTAAAAAATCCGGTGAGTCCTTCAGAACATTTGTTTTTCCACTTAATAAATACCGTGTCCCAGGCACTTGTATTATATATTGGCATACTTAATGAGGAAGGATAAATCTTTGTTTTGGCAAGATGTCTGAGCTTCTGGCCCAGGGCAGGCTGCCCCAGTCAGATGAAACTGGGGAGTAGGGGAGTGTGGAAATCCAGAGCCATGGGGAGACCCTGGGTACTTCTGTGCTCTGTAGGATTTTGATGTTAAGGTTAGATCCACTGAGTTGCTTCTCATTTTTCCACATTGTTTTAGTGATCGAATACTACCTTACTTTTGGAAAGCACAGGAAACTTGTGTAAGCTTTTGTTCCCTTTTTTGTCTTTTAATTGGCAGCAGCATTATGGTAGTAGATAAGGAAACAGACTATAGAATCCAATGCACACAGTGCAGAATCGTAGACCTGGATCAAGTCCATTTACCAACCATGGGACCTGCAAGTTTAACTAACCTCTTTGAGTCTATGATTACCTGAGATTATTATCTCATCTATTACCCAAACTAAGAATGTGAAAATAATAATGCTGCAAAAGTTAATTTGCAAACAAAATAGGTTTGTCATAAGAATTAAAAGAACTATGCTTTTAGAAGGTTTAGCACATTTTAGTACATATTATATACGTTCAAACTTTCTAATCATCATCTTAACATTGTTTTAATTAGCTGCTATTTTTAAGATGAATCTTCCTAAAGGTTATTTGACTTGGGCAGTGATGTAATGTGGATTCAAACCCAGTTCTTTTGATTTCAAAATCCATGTTGTTTGTGTTGATGTCATGCCTCCTCAGGAGAGAAAACAAAACAAGAACTGGATCAAACTCTCTGAAAATCTAAAGTCATGTAATTCCTCCCACTACTGTTAGTCAAAGAAAAAAAAAAAAGGAAGGCTCACAGTTGTTAAAAATGATATCAGAGTAAATTAACAGTCATATATTTTGTGGAAGGATGATCAAAATAGATGGCAAGTGCAGTTTCCATTAGCTTTCTTCATTAAAATCCTCAACCAAGCAGAGCTACCACTCTGATAATTTTCCAAATCACAGCATGTTTCTGTTTCCCAGGTTGCGTGCACCTCATGGTTCAACCCAATACTAGCCATTTGTGTCAGAAGCCCAGATGCAGAAAGGGGTGTGTGGCTGGGGCCAGCTCTCAGCTCGCATAGGTGGGAGTTAGATAGTGTTTGAGAAAGCTATATGTGCAGGTTGAGCTTGAACTTGTGTCTTGAGCATCCATTGACCAAAGGGTCTGACTTACTGCTATACCATGAATAATGAAATGCTGAGCTTTCCTCCAATTCACACGATTTATTCAAACAGTAATTGGAGACTTAAGGCTTAAAATCCCTTTCCTAAAAGGTATTCATGAGTTCTTTACCAAGTTGGTCAGATTCTTGGTTTCATAATGGAAAATTATCTAAAATGCCTATATTCTGTGTGTATACATATGTTTATGTGCACATGAGCATGTGTGTGTATGTGAGAGAGGGGTGTAGGCTCAGAGAGAGAACATCTATGCTAATGAATAACATTGCAGATTAGAAAAAGGCATATATTAAGTGGTTTAGAAATATATCTCTCAAATTCTTATATTTTTAACAAGCCTCCATGGACTCATTAAAATTCCGTAATTGTACAAAAAATTATCCCCTTTGTAAATGGAAGCTTTAGATTTTCAAAGCTTGACTGAGGATGTATTTTAGCTTTTGGCCTTTGAATATTTGTTATACATTTTGTATGTGTGTGTAGGGTTTCTATTTTTGGTGAGATGGAAGCTTCTCGTATACCTTAGGGTTTTCCCAAAGTAATACATTTTTATATTAAAGCTTTGTACTCTATTAATGGAATATAGGATCCCCTCAGGTACAGAGGGGAAAGCCATAAGAAAAGCCCCATGTGCTTCTCCTCTCTTGTGTTCTTTGAAGCTTATCTTCTTCCTAGAGGAAGCAGAGGAGGGCATGAAGATGTTGTGTTCTACTTTGCTTTTCCCAGAGCAATAGCTTTGGGAAAGATAGTATGTATGACTCTATATTGGTAGTTTCAATTACTAAAATTTTTTGAACTTTCACTATGGGCTGGTTTCTCTTTTTAAGGGCTCTGTATATACTAGCTAATCAACTTTGCACTATTCCTGTGACCTAGGTAGTAGAACTATCCCTGGTTTGCAGATGAAGTAACTAAAGTGCGGTGAGGTTAAACTTTTCAAAGCTACATGTAAATGCTGAAAGGGTGTTCAAATCTAGGCCATTGGCTGTATAGCTTGTGCTCTTAAGCACCATGCCAATGATGTCAATGAAAGAAATAACAGTCACCATCATAACATAATTCTATTTAAATGTATGTTTACTATATAAGCATCATGCTAATGTTTTATCTTCACAAAGACCTCAAGGTAGAAACTACCATAGACCCTATTCTACAACATGGAAATTAAGGCTGAATGGTTGAGTAACTGGCCCAAGGCCATACAGCTCATAAAAGGGGGACTTGAATTTGAAATGAGTCTGCCTGACCCCAAAGTGGGCAGATAAAGATACAGAGGAGGAAGCACAAGCGGTCTAATCTCTACTTATGCCTTGATACAGGCATGGGCTTCTCATTAGCCATGGCTTACCACAACCTCCCTGGTGAGTCAGGATCTAAAAACTAAATTACACACAACATTTCAGGCTTCAGATACCACGGAGGCCACTTTGCAGCAGATGTTCTGTTTGGCACCCTCACTTTGGGGGTTGGGAGAAAGTGCACATGTGTCTATTTGTCTATCAGCTGTTATTTAAAGCTCTCTAAAGGATCTTCATGAGAAGTAATTCAAGGAATTTAAGAGGATGAGACACTATGTTATTTAAAATACCTTGATAATGTAATATAGAGTGTCACCCAAAAAGGGTTTCTCAATAACTATACTCCATCATGTGAAAAGGAGTAAAAGTCAAAGATGTTGAGTGCGGAGAGGAGATTTAGGGGGAGTTTGTGGTCTATCTGTACATTTGAACAGCCATTCTCTTGGGAGGGACTTTCTGCCAACCAGAGCTGTCTAACCATGAAATGGGCTGCCTCAGAACTGCACTCACTCCCTGGCCCTGCCAGTGTCCATGTAGAGTGGACAGCAGTCAAGGAAGTAGGGTGAGATCCCACTACTGGGGGAAATGGAGAAGGCAACAATTCTAATTCTGAGATCTTGTCATTTTACACAGAATAAATGCCATCAAAGCTATAAATGCAAGTAATTTATTTTAATAGATTATGATGTATTTTAGAATCTATTACCTATAAAAGATGCCAAAAGGAAAAATACCTTCAGTAGAAAAAAAGTTATTTCACCTATATATATAGGAAGTATATGTATTTGGAAGTAAGTTAAGGACTCTTCAGGATCAATGAAATCTCTAACGATATTTGCTGTTTTGGAAAATATTGTAGAAGCATCTAGAAATTCCTAACAATACTATAGCTGTATTTGAGTGTAGTTAAAGGGAAGAAATGGGAAAAGGATTTTTTTTTTTACAAGAATGTTAAATTGTTGGAGTTCACAACATGAATGGTTTTCTGATAAAAAAAAAAAAGGTGGATTATCTAAGGCAGCAAAGCTAATAGCTGAGGCCAGTCACAAAGCAAACAGGAAGGTAACATTGAGCTTACAAAATATTGTGGCAAATGAAGTTCTCTGTAAAGACTACCATCCAAGATTTCCCTTGGATGCTTGCATGTTACCTTTCTGCACTTAATGTATGTTATATTCACTGTTAGAGCCTGAAAATAGCTATTCAGCTAATGTCCAGATACCTGTGAATTTCAATGTTATACCGTGGAAAATTACATTGGACTTTTTTTTTAAAGATTTTATTTATTCATAAGAGACAGAGGCAGAGACACAGACAGAGGGAGAAGCAGTCTCCATGCAAGGAGCCCAATGTGGGACTTGATCCCTGGGCCTCCAGGATCATGCCCTGGGGTGAAGGCACCAAAACGCTGAGCCACCGGGACTGCCCTTTTTTTTTTTTTTTTTTTTTTGCGTGCTGGGTATTGGAAACACATGTCAGCAGGGAGCTTTAGAACACTGAACTCCCTGGACACTGTGTCTTTTCCTTCCTGTTGTCTTAGGTTTTCATAAGCCAGCCCCTTTTATAGTTAAAGAGTGTAAAGGAAGACAGTGTGCAAAGTGGTACATTGAGGGTGCCATGAGTTGTTTGGTTTTTATTTGATTTTTTTTTAGAGAGAAAGAACTCGGTTTTCAAAAGGAAAGAATGCAGAATGTCTATACTGTGGCTCATTGTCAGCAATGAGACAACTCATCTTACCATGATTCTTAAATTTAGCATCATTTACATAGGAAATAATATGCAAAGATGATCATTGGGAAGCGGGCTTATGTAGCGTGAAAGAGAATTAGTTTGTGTAAAGGCAGACTTCAGAGTGCAGAGGTTTGCTGTGATGGGTTTGCTATTTGTTAGGATCCTGAAAGCTACTGCAGTTGTGTCGGATTTTTAAGCCTGCTCGAATTTGTTCTGTAGATTTATATACATCCACATCCATAACATTGGTAAGCAAGCATTTTGGATTTATGATATGCTGACATCCAGAGCTGAACTTGGTCCTCTTGGCTCTTTCCTCATTAGACTTCTCTCTCAAACCCAGGAGAAAATATCATTCCATGTGAAAATTTCATTTCTTGAGGGGGGGGCAGGGTTCTGAATACACTGCTTGAGACGTTTTGATAGCAGATGATTCTGGCACCGAGGACTCCAACGTTGGAAGAAAAAGCTCCTCTCTCACCCTGCCCTCCCTCTTTGATCTATACCTCTCTTGCAGTGTAGTCTCCAAGGCAATCCTCCAGAGGTCCTGTGCTTCTCTCTAATTGCCATTAGAGAGGGCTGAGAATCCTCCTCCTTCCCTGTTCTGCAGGGTTCCTACCTATTCTCTTTGACTAAAGTTATTCGCTAAAAATGAAAGGGGCCAGGAGGATCAAAGGCTTTGTGTTTTCAGAATGATGCTGGCATTTTTTGTGGGGTTCCTTCATGGTTTGGAACAATGAGGGGCCAGGGGAAAGGTAACTGCGTGTTTCAGCATTTTCTTGGGGTGAACTTCTGACAACTACAAGGGAACCACCATATGGCATTTAAAAACTCGGAGAGCCTGGAGCCTTGGAGCTTCACTGAAGGCAACGTCTTGGCAATCTGCCGAATACCACACTGCAGGATAGCGTGAGGAGACCCATACTGACCTCGTAGGCTCCCACCTTCCTCTTTACCCCATTTGTCAAGCTCACAGTAATTCCTCAGAAACATTCAGATTAAATCTGTCTTGCTCAGCTTCATTACTGGTCCTAGGAGTGCACACACTTGTGTATACCGAATGGTAACGATCAGCGAGTTCCCACTTCAACTTCAACAGAAGCTGCCTAGAAGATGGATCGTGGTGCAAGGGACTTAGTCTGTGCCGGGCACTGTTCTGAGTGCTTGGCTGATAGTAGCTCAGTCGGTCTTCACGATAACCTTGGGTGTGTGGTTTCATTTGTATCTCCGTTTACAGACAAAGACTCAAAAGCACAGAGTAGCTGAATAGCTTGCCCAGGGTCAGGCCCAGAATTAGAATTTGAACCATGCAGCCTGATTCTAGAATTCACGTTGCTTAATACTGCATCAATGGCACACCAAAGAAATATTGAATATTTCTTCTTCGAGGGCTTTCTAGCTCAGCTCTTACATAGTAGAGTCACCAGAAAACTTGAGGCACTGGCTTTATTGCTGGGTCCCCTGAATCATGAAAGAAAGAAGAGAATGCTTATCTCTGTGGTTTAATAGACTGATTTCACTCCAAATTCTGGTTTTACTAGTTAATGCGTTTTAGGCCTGCTACTAATTTCTCAAGTTCTTAGTTGCTTAACCTTTGAAGTGGGGCTCTGACCATGGTATCTACCTGACAAGATGCTGTTGACACGAGCTCTGGTAATGCATGTAGAGTGCCCACCACAAGGCCTGATGCGTGCATGTTAGCCGTTATTATTTTAAAGCGATTGTTATTCCTTTGTGGAAATAGAATGGTGACAGAAAATGAACCAACCATTGGAGGGAGGGGGTGGGGGAGAATCTGTGAAAGTGATATTGTTGAGGAGAAGATATTCAAACACTGAGTTGTCTACAAAGCAAGTCCGTGGTCTGGATTCCGCCAACGGATGAGATTTTCTGCAAGTGTCCTTAGTTCTCTAACACGGGACCATTGTGAGGGAAATAGTGTTGTAATGCAGCATGTCAGGCAGTTATTACACCCCAGGGGGAGGATTCAAGTTGTCCCCAGGTCTGCATTACAGCAGGGTCCCAGAGTGTCACATCTGCTCTCCCCTTTCCTGATTCTGCTTCAGAATGTGTATAAACCATGGAGCTAGGATTTACTGACCTCCTCAAGGTAATTAGAAATGGAAAATCAGTATAGTCACAGGGAGGGGCTTAGGAAAAATACCTCCGATGGCATTGCTGTAAGGGCGTGGGGATTCTCCTGGGCAGCCAGGGGTCAAATGCACCCGCCTAGGTCTGATCCCTGGTGGGGGAGAGGGGTGGGATGTCACATTCTGTTGTGACACGAACAGTCCTCTTCCCAACCACCAGAACTTCGCCACTTGAAGTGAAATTATCCAATTTCTACCTTCACATTGAAAGTTCTCCTTTATTCTCTGTCACCACGGGAACCCGAATCATGCTAACTCAGTCTTTCTCTCTCTCTCTGAAAGCCATCCTTAGAAAATGATGGGAGTGGGTGGGTATCCCCACTTGAGGAAACTGGATCTTTCATGGAAAGCATCCTGCGTGGCACCCCGAGGGTTAATTTTTTTGCTGCCGAGAAAGAGTATCAAGTGGCTTTCCAGGAAGATATAAGCCCCAGTTTAGAAACTGCCATTTCTAAAAGGTAAGCCAAACACACATTAGTTCGCCCTGCTTTCCACGAAAGGAAGAAGTGGCCGCTCCCAGTGGCGGGGTGGGAGTTTGCTTCTCCCTGCCAGTCGGCCCATCGGTCACCTATATAACGTGTACATCGGGGCGAGGACCCTCCATCGCGGCTAATAAAAAGCCCAGAACACGACCGAGATCCCTTTTACTATAGACCCCTTGTGCAGCAGCTCTCGATTCATTAGGTCACGTAGAAGGAAAGGCAAGTGTTTATCTTGTCATTTGGAGGCAGCCCTTCTCCCTCTGCGTCCTAGCCCCTCCCCTCGTGCCAGTTTCCAGCCCCTCAAAGATGCTTTGTGCAAGAAAAGTGCAAGTTCCTCGTTGTTCTGGCTTTATTGATTTTTTCCCCTCTCGCTCTCCTCCTGGCTCCCCCCCGCCTCCCCAAAAGCCGGCGAGCGGAGCAAATGGCCCGGGTTCTCCCCCAACGTTTCCTGGGAGGAGAGGCGGAGAGGGAGCGCGCACTCGGAGCGGGCTGCTGTGCCTGCGACCACAGGCTGTTCCGTGCAGGCTGTCCTTCTCCTTCAAAACCGTGCATCCCCTCCCCGAAGCAGCAGGCAGGGTGCCTCCATTCAGCCACATTTGGTATGCACGAGCACGGCTGCAGGGAGAGGGGAGGTGGCTTGCTTAAGAAGGTTCAGTGGCTCAGGCACCGCCACTTGACTAGTCTCCCAAGTTCCAGGGAGCCTCTGCCCTGATGGAATTTGCAGGTGCGGAGGTGACCATGGGATGCCAAGGCCGTGGGGGACCGTTCATTTTCTAGGCATTGCTCAGGTGTGCAGTTTTTGGTTTTCCCGGTGGAATTTGGAAGGGGTCATGAATCAAACTGATGCTCCTCGTCCCCTAAACTGGACCATCCGGAAGCTGTGCCACGCAGCCTTTCTCCCATCTGTCAGACTTCTTAAGGTACTGTAACTTGCTCCTTTGAATGGCTCTAATTGTGCTTTTCAGGTCTAAATGCCCAACTTCGCACTCGGGCTGGGACACACCTTTTTTTGGGGGGGGGGAGCACAAATGCTAAGGGAGCTGGCTCTGTTGCCCAGGCTGGAGAGAGGATCTCAGCGGTCCATCGCCCCCCATGGTGTCAGGGAGGAGAGATGGTCTGAGCCACATTTGAGAATGAGATTATGGTGGCAGAGAATGGGCTGCCTGAGTGCCCCCCCACCTCAGCCCCCCCCACCAAACATCCCTAAAATAGAATTAATTAACTTCTTTGGGAGGGTGGGAACAGTAGTGGGAGTAAAATCTCTTACTCCTGGGTGTTTGGCTCCTTGGTTTTTTTTTTTCTCCCCTCCCTGGGGAAGCCCTTCGACCCACTTTCCCTTTAAATGGAACCTGAGAGAACAAAGGATTCTCCTCACTATTTTAAAAGCCCTGTGTCCTTAGGTGGTCGCTCAGGTAAAGACAAAGAATGAGTCTCATCAGATTGTGACTTCTTTGGTGTCCTTGTTTTTAGAAAGGCATGATAATTTTAGTCTCCTAAGTGAAGCCAGTAGTGGGAAAGTGTTGTTAAATATATATTGAACGTCTGCCTCTGAGCTCCCGCTCTGAGTTACACAAAAGAATGGTACTACACCTGAGCTTAGAATCCTCACCTTGTGTTTGCAGCAACTCCTCTTTCTAGAAGCAAATACGTTAAAGCTATTGAAAAAGTCCCCACAACTCCATAATAATTCACCTTCATCACCTGCCTTACAGGTAGGAAAATGCAAATAAAATTTAAAAGGTGCAGAAAACAAGTATTTTTCCTCTAGAAAAGAGAATGTGCCAACACCTTTTTGGGAAAAGTACGTATTTCTGGGTGTCCCACATCCATGTGAAGTTAAAAAGGCAAGGCAAAGTTCTTTATTCTCTTTTCCATACTAACATGATACTGTGATTTCATGACCACCAGATGTTGAGCCTAACTGACCACAATGGAGAATTAAAGAATTAGTCCTGAATAAATTATACTTGCAACATTATTTTCTTCTTTCTCTTTCTCTTTCTTTCTCTTTCTTTCTTTTCTTTCTTTTCTTTCTTTCTTTCTTTCTTTCTTTCTTTGTTGTGTTTTGGTTGGGTCAATTTTTATGTGGACAGTTAGTTCTGTACAGCTAAGTGGCTCCTCAAAACAGAGCATTACCTACTGTCTGAGTTTTCCTTATCCTGTTCAACAAGAACCCATGTTAACTGTCACAAAGGCTGCCCCCCATGTCCTGTTCAAAGCCCCATCGTATTGTTGTCATGGCGATGGTTTGCTTCCCTAAGAGAGTATTGAGGAAAAGCCAATTTGGGAATAAGGAGTGGGAGAGAAGCGTCCTTGGATATAAGTGCTTTTGCTGTGTTGGACCAACTGTGTGTGATAGGGCAGGAGAAACAAATGAATGTAAATTTTCCTCAAGAATCACTATTGAATCAAGGGTCTGAGGCAAAGAATGTCTTGACAAATCCAACTAGGACTGAGAAAATTGACTCCAGCAATCCCATGTGCAATGAGAAACATTTTTCATTTAAAGTCATTCATTGGCCCTACCCCCAAAATAATGCTTTTTGACTTACATAATGGCCTTCTTAACAGGTATGTGCATAGCACTCTCAATATATGATTCATTAATACTCTAGTTTTTTAATGGAAAACATTAATTCATCATTTCCTAATCACAAAACCAGCAGAGAAGTATCTACCTGAAGTAGATTACTTATTTTGAGAACAGCTATCGTCTTTTTTAATGGGAACCACTGTTCATGCTATATATCGGCAGGCATTGTCAATACTCCACCAATACTGTGATAAGTATACAGTTTACTCCTACTATGCTTTTTTAACATGGGACTTTTTAACAATTTATCTAATAAAGTATACTGGTGAGTATCCTTCCAACTCTTTCAATATGTGGAAGACAGGACGTGTATTACTAGAGAAGTTCCTTTCCAAATGACATCTGTGTTTCTGAAAAATCGTAACTATCCTAGGAAACTTCAGATAGTGAACATATTTCAAACTCCTCTGGAAAAAAAAAAAAGTGATACCAGATTCTTTCAGCAATAGCAAAAGAAAGGAAAGCTACTTTTATATGTCTGTTGTATATCATCAACGTTCTGGATATGAATGTCGTATAAATTTTTCCCCCTTTGGATTGCTGCTGTCTTATCTGCTTTGCTAGTCCCTATGTATTCTTGCCCGGCTTTGATATTTCAAGTAAATTGGAAGTTCCTGAGTAATCATTTGCATCTTTTGGTCAGTGCTCTTCCTGGTTTACTTTATAAATTAAATATTCAATAACTGTGATTCTTACTGCTCTTTACTGTTTCCCCCTCTCCCTTCCCTGTCTCTTATTCTACTCCCCCACACTACGACCACCATGGTGATTTAGTGGATGGGTTCCCTGGGCATCCAGGAGTCTATTGAAATCATAAGCTAACAAACCCCAATTATCCTATTCAACAGGTAATTTTTGGTCCCCTTCCAAGCATTTTCTGATGTAATATGTTTTTTCCAGGGCTCTGACTTGTCAGTAATGCAGTAGAGGGCGTGATCATATGGTCAGATTTAGCTAAACTCTGATCACTCATCATTTTTGACAGACTGGGCTCAAGCCAGTTTCCTCCTTATCCTTTCCTTGAAAATATGTATTTCTTTGGTAACTTATTTCGGCACCGTGTTAATATTTAGAAATGGCTTTGTAATCCTATTTTCTCTATTTCCTATTTCCTAATAGAAACAGGATACAAAGGAATTAGAAGGGGAAGGCTGGCCTCTGAAGCAGGAATTAAATAAACTCAATGAATGAATGTTGGAATATACTTATTATTCCTTCTGAAAACATCTCATTTTTTTGCTTTGTCCATCTCAGAGAAATTTTTGAACATGCCAACAAACTCACATTTGAATTTGAGATTGCAATTGGAAATAACATTTGAAAATGAATTTTTGGACACGCACATGATGATGATAGCCAAAAGACAGAGGCTGTTTTCAAACGGATACATTTCAAATGGGACCTTGTCCAGACTATTCCTCTTCAGTTGTCCTTTGCTTCATTCTTATGTGTTTCAAGACTTCATCTTACTAATCATGAGAAGTCAAGTTTATTTCAGTGACAGAATGTTCTTAGCATATTTCATATTCATTATTAGGTCTGTCTCTGCCATTGTTTTATTTGGTAACTTATGTTGATTTTGAAGATGAATTTTAGGACAGATAGCTTTGTTTGTATTGAAGTTTGAGTGGACTTAGTAAAGAGAAGGCTTCTGAAAAATGGGTTGCACTAGAGGAAAGAAAAGCTCTGTACCTCAAGCAGATTTTGGATCCAATCTTCAAGCAGATTTTTAAGCCAGTGTGTCCATGAAGACCAAATGGTCAATATCATTTTAGGATTTTCAAAGTTTCATACTGAGAAGAAGTCTGATTTTGTACTTTGAACAATGTCAAAGTAGATTAAAGAAATTTTATTAAAAAATAAAGAAATTATATATATAAATGATACAGGAGAGTTAGACCTAAACACTGGATCCTAATCTATTGTGTTCCTAACCACCTGTGTGACCTTGGGTAAGTTACTTAAGCTCTCTGTAACTTGGCATCATCCTCTTTAAAATGAAGAGTTTAGGTCTTGACTTGGATCCAGTGCTAGGACTCCATGGGGTAAAGGCTACCATGCTCTGTGGGTATGAATGAACATAGTCTCTTGAGGTTAAAAATAGTTTAACTGGATTGGATATTCAAATAGAAGAAGACTAGGACATTCAGCAGCATTTAAAATCATAGGAGGCCTTAGCTGCTAAGCTGTTTGATAATTATCCTGAAAACTATGGAGTACCATCAAAGGGATTTTAGCAGGGAGGTGACTGCCAAATTCAGGTATTAAATAGATTGCTCAGATTGTACTGGCTAGAATGAGTGGAAGATGCTAGGATTGGAAGCTGAGAGATGAAATTGGAGGCCCAGAGAATTAATGAGGATGTGGGCTGAGGCAATAGGGACGGAGGTAGAATGATCAGGGTTTTGTTAACTTGATTAATTGTGGCAAAAGGAAGAATTTAGGTTAACTTCTGAGTTTTGATCTTTGTGGCTAGTTCAAAGGAGGTCCTCATGTGTGAGAGTAAAAGTCTTGAGAAGGAAGGACAGAACTTCTCATTATGTGGTTCCTCTTTGAGGTAGAAAGGGTATGTCAGTTATTCTAGTGAGATTGAGAAAAAAATATAATTCCATGTTATTGATGAGTATGAGCTCCATTACATACTTGATAATAAAACTCTTTGAAGTAAATAATAGTCAGAAATAACTATTCTAGTTTTTTAAGATTGTATGTATAATAAACTCCCAGTTTTTTGGAATCCATTCAAAAAGCACACTTTTTTTTTTCTCTCCTCACTTTCATATCACTATCCAAAGAATTAACGAAAGTGAACTGGGTAACAAAAGGGAAATAATTGAGAGTGGCGATCAAGGTAGGCTAAAGATGAGCATAAATTCTGCTCAATTACTAATGTTTTCTACTTCTATAATTCCTTGTAATGGTAACCAATGTCCATCATACTGCCTCAGAAGCTTAACAAGATCCTCATGACAGGGATACCTGGGTGGCTCAGCAGTTGAGCATCTGCCTTTGGGCTCAGGGCGTGATCCGGGTCTGGGGATGGAGTCCCACATCGGGCTCCTGAGAGGAGCCTGCTTCTCTCTCTGCTCCCCCCCTCTGTAATAAATAAATAAATCTTTTTTTTTTTTTTAAACAAAAAGATCCTCGTGACAAAATGAATTGAGTCTGTCTTCTACAGTTGATGCCAGGCATTCCAAAAGCTGACTTCCTTTTGATGGTCTCGAACCTGTAGGAAACAATGAGGTTGGGGTTCATTTCAATGTATGTTTCAAATTTAAGACTCCCAAGTTCTCCTTTTCACATCTGAAATCCTGAATCTTGACATGGCACGTAGAGGAATATCAATAAACCAAAGTTTTTGCTCAGTCACGACAAGGCACTCCTAAGCCACCTACCTACCTGCTAGTGAGTAGCAGTAAAGTTTCCACCACAGGAGAGGAAACACAACACCTGTTCTAAGACATGTTGGTGAACCATGGCGAGAGAGGTCAGGGAATGTCTTAGGGGCCAATTCCATTAAGTAAGTGCCTTAAAGATGAGACACTTGAAGAATAAACTGCTTTTAGGCCAACACAGTGTATTGTCAGGAAAGATTTTAAGGGCTACTAAGAAAGAAACTTCTGTCTTTTCATCTCAGCAAAGCCAGCCTCAGATTCCCTTTAAGAAAATGAGAGAAAGAAAAGAAAAAAGAGGAGAGAATGTGCTCATACTAAAGCCCGGGAGAGAGAAATTCTGTCTGGTGTGTTTCAGATGGTGGCTTGGTTCAGGCTGCTGAGCAGTCACCATGTGACTTGCCTTTTTGTAAAATGTTCCTGGGGCAGCCTGACGGAAATTCCTGAGGCAACAAGGAACCCTCCTGTCTCTCTGGAGAGTTCTGTCTTCTGGTGCCCTCTATTATGGAGAGAAGACTGAAAGTGTGTGGTCGCTGGGGAAGGAGGAAGGATGTGGCTGGGAGTCTGAGTCCAGGGCCACCTGGCTCCGGGATGACTTGTGGAGTCCCAGTAATATGGGGCAAGGCCTGTCTCAAGGGAAAGGGCTTTGCCTGCCTTGTAGATAGGACTTCCTGCAGTGAAAGAGAACCCTGCCTTTCCAGCGATTTCCGTCCTCCCCGCCCTCATCTTGTTGCTGTAAACTCAACTGGCTCCAAGATCATCTACAGACAACTAGATTGTATTGTTTCTCCCTTTCTGTGACTTCTATGGAAAGGAGTTTTAAAATCTCTGGCTGGCAAAAGTATGCAGAAAATATTTATTGAAGAATAAACAGATAAACTGCAAATACATGAAGTCCTGAAAATGCATAGGAATCACTTGAGGAGCTAGTGAGCAAAGCAAATATCCAAGCCCATCCCCAGGGGTAGGTCGTGGGCCTGGGAATTTGCATTTTAACAAGCTCTTCAGTGAGTCCAATGTGAACAGCTCTTAGAAGGACCACACATGGAGAAAAACTGACATAGATTCAGCTGAGCTAGAGGGGAAACTTGATTAAATGCCCTTTCTTCTGCTGGCATCTGGGCAGAACAGATTTTGTGACAGTAAACAGTGAGAGCAAAAGGTTTTTTTAAGTTAAACAGTTCACAGGTTTTCAAAATTTAATCGTGAGTGATCATTTACAGATAAAGAAGTAAATTGTATTCGGCTGCCCTGTTTTGATTTGTAGATGACAAAACAATCTGGAGACATGGTTGTCCCTCTTTCTGTGTTTTATTTATGTATTTATTACTTTCATGGATTGTTCTGGGTCCTGTGACCATTTCAGATGTTTCTATTCTATTGGATTCACGTGGAGATTTGTGAACCAGAGCTCCCAAAGATGGTGTGCATGGTAAAAATTCTGCAGTGTCTTATACATGCCTCCTTTATCCTTCACCTGTGTCCTTGGAACTGCAGTGGTCACTCACGTGCATGTTCCTTTCGTGCCAATGGGACGTGGTAGTACCAAGTGAGGGGTGGCCTGTTTACTTGGGGGGCCAAGGCCAAAGCAGTCATAACCAATGCCTGCAGTGGTAGAGTTCTTCCCCCATAACCCTGTCTGCCCTACCCTACAGCCTTCAAGAACCTAGGAAAGAAGAGATTCTAGACCGGATAGGGGAGGGGAGGAAGAGAACATTCGGGCCTTTCACTTGGAATAACACTTTGGAAATTATAATTAATTTTATGCTTGAATTTTTAAAAAATGATACCTAATATTAATAAATAAGGGGAGCTGAGCTGAACAAAATTGTCTTGGCTCTTGAGCATATGAGAAAAATACAGTAGTACAACTGCTGTGGTGGGGTGGGGGCAGGCATAACAAAATCTCTAGGAGAGCGATATTGCATTTTTATGTTTATCACACATAATTTATTTTTCAGAAGCCTTTGGAAATTCTCCGACCTGTGGCTGCTCTCTACTTCTATTTTCAGAGGCACAGGCATAGGAATTGCTGTTTTTTTGAATAACATTGATAACTTTTACTTCTCCCCCCCACCCCCTAATTAAAGATTTTTCAAGGGTGGATGGTTGGATAGATGAAGGAAGGACAGAAGGATTGATTCTATTCATAAATCCATTAGCAGCAACATTTTATATATTAAATTGCCTTGGAGGGAGATGTATTTACCAAATGAACCCTTGAAGTGTTTCTCAAAGTGTGGTCCAAGACTCCCTGTTATGGAATCAGTTTCTTGAGATTCTACCCAAACTTACTAAGATAAGCCCCTGGGAGGACCTTGAGAATCTGCCTTTTAACAAACAATACAGATGAACCTTATGCCTTGTAATATTTTGAGATTATGTCTTCTGAAGTGTGACACTTAGACATGGGCTCCTTAATATTCTGCCTCTGGCATGACCACGCCTCAGTAATCTGATTTTTATTGTTAAAAATTGAGCACGCAGTATCTCTGTATGAGTTAATATAGGCCCAGGGATGCCTGGGTCGCTCAGCAGTTGAGCATCTGTGTTCAGCTCAGGGCATAATCCCAGTCCAGGGATCGTGTCCCACGTCAGGCTCCCTGCGAGGATCCTGCTTCTCCCTCTGCCTGTGTCTTCCCCCATCTCTCTCTCTGTGTCTCTCATGAATAAATGAATAAAATCTTTAAAAGAATTAATATAAGCCCATAATGTTACCATATCTTAAAAGTCCCCGTGCTCACAGACATTGGATGACTTTTATAATGGTTTCTTAAAGAATCACGCAAGGCACCAGCTTAGGTGCTAGAAGTGTATAGTCAATAAGTGGTATCCTGTATTAAAAGGAAACATGAGTAATATTCCATTGTATACATTACTCAGCAATTAGAAACAACAAATACCCACCATTTGCTTCGACGTGGATGGAACTAGAGGGTATTATGCTGAGTGAAATAAATCAGTCAGAGAAGGACAAACATTATATGGTCTCATTCATTTGGGAAATATAAAAAATAGTGAAAGGGAATAAAAGGGAAAAGGAGAGAAAATGAGTGGGAAATATCAGTGAGGGTTGACAGCACATGAGAGATTCCTAACTCTGGGAAACAAACAAGGGGTAGTGGAAGGGGAAGTAGGCAGGGAGATGGGGTGACTGGGTGATGGGCACTGAGGAGGGCACTTGGTGGGATGAGCACTGGGTGTTATGCTATATGTTGGCAAATTGAACTCCAATAAAAAAATAAAAAGAAAAAAGAAAAAAAAGATAACTTGACCATCAAAATCAGGTCAGCAACCCATGGGCCCAATCTCACCCATTGTTTATTTTTATAAATAAAGTTTTATTGGAACACACACACACACAAATAAAAGAAAACATGAGGGGGCAGATTGCTCCTGGGTGACTCATCAGTTAAGCCTCTGACTCTTGATTGTGGTTCAGGTCAGGATCTCAGGGTTGTGGGATGGAGCCCCTCCTCAGGCTCCCTGCTCAGCAGGGAGTCTGCTTGAGGATTTTTTTTCTCTCTTTTTCCCCCTCTCTGTCCTTCCCCCCACTTGCTTTCTCTCTATAATAAATATTAAAAATACATGGCATATGAACCTCTTTCTTGTTTAAAGAAATGATGCACTTACATGGTTTGGAGGCAGAGAAACTCTGTAGCAAAGAAAGCGCTATGCCTAAAATTTGCCCTAATCTTTCTGCCATTTCTGAATTAATCAAGTTCCTTCACATCTGCTACTTCTTTATACTTTCTCCCAATTACTAACATCATCCATTCACCAAGTTGTCTGAACTGAAAAACCTGGGCTTATGCCTTTTTCTTGGTTGGCTCTCATCCCTTCCACAATCAGCCAATTAGTTCTGCCAGATTTCCTCATATGTCTCTGATTCTCTCCTTCTGTCTATTCATAGTTCCCAAGATCAGTCTCTTTTATTCTTGGGTCCAAAATACTACAGATGTCTCCTTCAAATTGATCCTTCCCACAGTTAAGAGAATGGTCCACTTAAAATGCAAGCAAGAGTAGGATGCTGCCATATTTGACATTCTTTAGCGGTTCCCTTTCTCCTGTAGAATAAAATCTAACCTCCTTGGTATGACATATGATATCCTTAGTGATCTAATCTTTGCCTACTTCTCTACCTTTATATTTTGTTTTTCCTTCCTCAAATTTTGAAATTCCTTGTCACTGGGCTTTTTGCACAAGCCATTTCCATTGCCTGGAAAGTCAGAGTCACGCCTCCTACCTAACTCCTGCCCATATTTTAATACTGAACACAGGTGAGCTTGATGAATTTAGGAAAAATTTCCCTAAATCCCCAAAGCTAGATTAGGGCCTCCTTTTATGCTCCTTTTTTATAAAAATCAGTGGGTATTTCTATCTTTCCTTTTAGCATGTTGAAATATTAGTTCTTTTGCCTCATGGAAATCATGTTTTAGACAATTTGGTGTGTGCATTTGGCAAAGAGCTTAGAATATTTTGATTGCTAGATGAATTACAATTGAATAGTTGAATGTCCAAATTGACAACTATGCTCTTGGTGCAGTTCTCTAAAGTTATTATCCAAAAGAACCAAATGCTATTATAGGGTCTTGGCATTTTTGTCTAATTTAGGAGAACTTTGAGCTTGAGTTGATGTACTTAATATGTTCCCCAAATGGGATGATTAGTTAAGGAATTGAACCAATGATTAATAGAAAAATGATGCAGAATAAAATTACATAATCAAGGAAGAAACTGTAAATAAGTAGCAGCAGAGGCCTGCTTTGAAAATATTTGCTGAAAGAAAAAGAGAGAGATTGTAATTACCTCACCTATTGATTAAGTCAGAATAAGAACTTTCCTTAATTTAGTGATCTAAGAGATTGTAACATATTACCTTTAATAATATAGTGGCCTTGCTGAGCCATTCTTTATTTTTTAGGTGAGAGAGAGAGAGAGAGAGAGAGCGAGCGCGAGCATGTGAGGTGGGCCAGGGGGTGAGGAACAAAGGGAGAAAATCTGAAATAGGCTCCACTTGCAGCACAGATCCAGACTCGGGGCTCCATCCATCTCATGATCCTGAGATCATGACCTGAGCCGAAATCAAGATTTGGATACTTAACTGACTGAGACACCTAGATACTCCTTGCTTTTTTTAATTGTGTTTTTTTGCAAGTGTCTAGAAATAACTATTTAGATATAATCTTATTGAAGTATCTTGACATTTCCATTTAAAGGTAAATGTGACTTAGAATTTGTTTTTCTGTTAGCATTAGGTTATTTTACTGTATCAGCTATCATGGATAGAAGTCAAATAGAAGTCTTAGTTTATCATGTTCCTACTGGGAAAAAAATAGATCAAAGTCAAAATAAATATCTTAGGAAAGATATTAGAATCATTAGAAAAATTATCCTAGTACTTGCTCGTTAAGATCAGTAAAGGAAAAGACTGGAAAGAAGGTAAAAAAAAATGTTTTGGCATATCCATATTTATCCATCTCTTTACTAGAAGAAATAAATGAATAAAAATATTTAAAAGAATGAACTCTTCAACAGGATCCATAAAACATGTTTGTTCTGTAGGGTTAGTTAAAGAATGAATGATGGCTTGACATTTAAGCTCTGGAGATTTAATTTGCAATTGTTGAAGACTTTGGGCTAGCCCAATGATTTCCCTTTAAAATGGGGTTTCCCAGCTTCTACACTACTGACATTTTGGCCTGGATAAATCTTCATTGTGAAGGCTGTCTGTCCTGTGCATTGTCGGATATTTAGAAATCTGTTTGGATTTATCCACTAGATTCCAGGAGCTTCTCCCTCTCATATTGCATTGTGACAACCAAACATGTCTCCATACACTGCCAAATATCCTTTGGGGGACAAAATCATCCCTAGTTGAAAACCAATGCTTTAAACATTACCTCTTGAAGATGAGTATTTTAAGAAGTAGGTGGGTACTTGATTTCACTGGATAGCCAAAGAGAAGTTCTGGTGATGTGAAATGGATGTTTTAACTTTAGGCACACTTTCTTTTTTAATTTACAAAAGACTGAAATTCAGCTAACATTTGGGAAATTAACTGGTCAAGTTCTTTCACTAAATATAGAAAGACTAAGGAACTATTTTCTCAATCTTATTGTCAATCATCTCTTCTTTTAAGAATATCCAATGTGTCCAATTTGTCTGAAAGTGTTTGAATGTTCCATTTATTATTGCTTTGTAACTTAAAAGTGGAGTGTATTTTCATTTGATTGATGTATCAAGTGAAATATTTAATTTTTATCATCATTTTGTTCTACAATAACTTCTACTTAGAACTATTTAAGAATAATAAGATAGAAAATCCATTTCAATGAACAAATGAAAGTATTTTACTTCAAGGTGAAATTTTTGTATGAAGTTAGTTCATATGAGCAATCAAAGATTTTAAGATAAATCCAATAATTAGCACAAGGGAGCTGTATAATTTAAAGATGATAGCATAACATATAGAGATGTTCAATCACTGTGTTTATAGCACCTGAAACTAATGTAACATGATGTGTCAACTATACTCAAATAAAATTAGTGCCATAAAAATTATAAGTATAATTACAGCTAATTTTCAGCCATTAAATTCAGCATGATCAAAAATGGACATAAAAATGAGATTTGAGCCTTAAGTCTGCATTAAATAATATGCTAGCTGAGTTTCCTAGAATAAGTAGTTTTATCTTTCAATGCTTTAGTTTTCTTACCTATAAAATAACAAGATTGGGTTAGATCATGGTTGGCAAACTTTTTCTATTAAAGCCCACATAGTAAATGTAGGTTGTACAACCTCTGTCACAGCTATTCAGCTCTGCCATTGTAGCTTAGGAAAGCAGCCAAACACAACACATAAATAAATGTAGCTATGTTCCAATAAAATTTACTAGGAACACCATGAAATGGTCTGAATGTTCATATGGTGAAAACTTGTATGTTGAAATCCTAATTATCAAAAGTGATATTAGTAGGTGAGGACTTTGGAATGTACTTAAGTCTTGAAGGTGGAACCTCATCAATGGGATTAGTGACATGTAAAAGAGGCTTGCTAGCCCCCTTCCATCATGTGAGGACACAAGAAGTCTATGACCCAAAAGAGGGGCCTCCCCCGACCTTGCTGGCACTCTGATCTTGAACTTTTGCCTATAGAACTGGGAGCAATACATTTCTGCTTTTTTTTTTTTTAAGATTTATTTATTCATGAGAAACACACACACACACACACACACACACACACACACACACACGCAGAGGGAGAAGCAGGCTCCATGCAGGAGCCCGAGGTGGGACTCGATCCTGGGTCTCCAGGATCACGCCCTGGGCCGAAGGCAGCGCCACCCAGGCTGCCCCATTTCTGCTTTTTATAGACTACCCAGTCTGTGGTATTCTGTTACAGCAGCTTGAGCAGACCAAGACTAACTGATTTTGAATGTCATACAGTTGTCACATGTCGTGAAATATTATCATCATTGGTTTCGACCATTTTTAAATGTAAAACTATTCCTGGCTCAGCAGCTGTATACAGAGGGCAGGGAGTCCTTGCCCTGTGTGTGGGCTGCATTTTGCCAACTTAACAAGGTGATTGTTAAGGTCTCTTACAGCTCTAACATTCTGGGATTAAGTGAAGATGAGAGAAAGTCATTGTATGTCCTTATTTATTTTAAAACTACCTTAATATCTGAAAGAGCTGAGGGTAAATCATTCATTAATTATAATAATGTAATCTCATGCTTATTGGGCAGTGCTGTGTGGTGGGCTTGCTGTCTCATGAAGTAGTTCGTATTTAACAAATGTTTGTGGGGGATACTTGGTTTCTTTTGCTCTGAGAAAAAGGAATGCTCCAGTCTTACAAAAGATGTCATTTTTCACAAACACTGTTGAAATGGACAGAGACAGAAAGTGAAATCGTTTTAAAATGTAACATTTGTAAAGTTCTTTTCAATTTGCAGAGTACTTTGCTTTACATCAAATGAACTGAACTTTCATAGCAACCCTGCAAAGCAAGTATATAGTAAGCAATTATTCTCCTTTTTAGCTGAAATAAAAAAAAAAAATATATATATATATATATATATATACACACATATATAGCCTAGGTAGGTTAAGCCACATCTTAGTGGGCTTTTCTGATTCCAAATTCACAATTTCCCCCTTTGCACTCCTCTGCATCTTATATCTGCCCTCCATTACTCTCCTCATCTGAAGCCTAACTAGACCATAGAGTTTTTCTTAGGTTCTGGTTATACAAACAAATACATCATTTAAGTACTTGACAACAAAAAGAATTACATGGCATAGCCTCAGAATGATCATTGACAAGATACAAAACTTCTTTGATGTTAGTTTTCTTAGTTGTAAGTTAAATAAAAATACTTCTTTCTCTTTGTTTGGAAATCAATGTGTTAGGTTTGGGCATACACTATAGTTGGTGTTCAGTAAATATGAGTCCCTTCTTTTCAATCTAATAACACAGAAATGGTGCAGTGCAGATGAACAGAATTCAAGATGCCTTTTATAATTTGGGCTTAGGGAATGCATATTATATATGTGCAACTAATTATACTTTGTAGTTATTGCACATTGTATTAGTAAGGGTTCCCTAGAGAAACAGAGCCAACAGGGTGTGTATATGTGTGCATAAGTATGTATGTCTATATCTATACATGAGGCAGAGGGAGGTTGAGTGATCTGATTTTAAGGAACTGGCTCACCTGACTCTCGAGTCTCAGCAAGTCCAAAATCCCATGGTGGAGACTGCCAAACTGGAGACTCCATTTTGAGGGACTTGCATTTTGAGTCCAAAGGCTGTCTGCTGTAGATCCAGGAATAACCAGTGCTGTAGACTAAGTCCAGAGTCTGTCTTCAGCAGAATTCCTTCTTCCTTGAGGGAAGGCCAGCCTTTGTTATATTCAGGCCTTCAGCTGGTTAGATGAAGACCACCTCCATTGTGCAGGTCAATATGCCTTTCTCAGAGATCACTGATTGAAGTTAAATATCATCCAAAACCCGTTTACAAAAGTTGGGTTATTTTATTTACAAAAATATCCAGAATGATGTTCAACCATGTTTTCTAGGCACTGTGGCCCAGACAGGTTGACACAAAACATAAGTCATTATTATGGTTACATTTAAATTGCTGTTTTAGATGTGGTTTGCTTGCAAGTAACAGAAATACATCCACATTAACTTTTTTTTTAAAAGATTTTATTTATGTATTCATGAGAGAGACACACACAGAGAGAGGTGGGGGGGCAGAAACACAGGCAGAGGGAGAAGCAGGCTCCATGCAGGGAGCCCGACATGGAACTCGATCCCCGGACTCAAGGATCACGCCCTGGGTCGAAGGCAGGCACTAAACCACTGAGCCACCTAGGGGTCCCCCCCATTCACATTAACTTAAATAAATTCTTTTCTCTAAGGTTAGGCTCTAGGATATTTAGCAACTGGAACAGAAATAAATCGAGATAACACAGGGACCCATGTTTCTGTGTTATGGGGTCCTAGTGTCTCATTTCAGCTTCTCTTGTCCACCTACCCTATACTTGTGTTTTTCTTTGTAGACTAGCTTCCTCCATATTTTATTAAGACTTGCTATAATGCCAGTACTATATGATCTTACAGTTGCATTTCTTATAGCTCACTAGTTTGTCTCTCTGTCTGTCTGTCTCTGTCTCCTATGGAATCTCACTGACTCAGGTTTGGACAGATTTCCACCCTCACCTACATAGCCATGGTAGGGACCCATTCTTCTAGTAGGTGATGTGGACAGGAACAGATTCTCTTTAACATGGTTGTAGGTAGGTACAATTCTTTGCTAATTAATATGAATCCCTCAGATATAAAATAACTTAATGATTCTGGAAGCCACCCAGGCCTAAAAAGTAGTGCTAAGATTTCACTCGGTAAGTGAATATAATCAATTAGTCTGTACCTTTTGCTAAGATATAACAGGAAGAGTTGGACTCCAGCTACAGAACCTGATTTTGGAGTGCTATACACAGTATTTCTGAGGAAGAGGCTTAATGCACCTGCAGAAATAGTAAGCTCTCCTCTTTTGGAGGAACACATTGAAATCCAGAAGAAATGCTTTCAGAATCCCTCTGAAAGATGGCAAGTTGGGCTCCTTTGTCTCCTCAAATGCCTCCTTGAGTTTTCCATTGTTCATGCTTTTCACAACTGCTGAAAGGTTGTTTGGAGCTTTTCATGGGATTTGTCAACTCTTTTGGCTTAATAAAATTGCGCCATCCCAAATCTATATCCCTGAGAAAAGAAAGCAGAAGAGCACCTTGTTTAGAAGTAGCAACATAGTAGTCAACTGAATAGGAGAAAAGTTTTAGGAATATTTTTAATTAATCATGCTTAAGGGAATTCAGCTTAAGAGAGATTAAAATTTTAATCAGAATATTCCTATTTCTAGGGACATTCTTTTGAGGGGAGAAAGTTGATACACATTGAATGCTATCAAGATGAGTATTTTGTTTTTAGGTGTACAGCAATTCACATATCAAAACAAGAATATAAAATTAGGTTTTTCTCCCCCATTTATTCATTCTTAACCCATACTCTATAATCATCTCTCACTCTGTGTCAGAAACTACAGGTATTAGAGATTCAAGGAGGAAAAATACTAGGCTACGATCAAAGGAGCTAATAATGGAGGTAGGGGGACAGACAAGCATGTCGGAAATGACACTATGGCTTTATAGATGTTTACACATTGATGAGCACAGAGAGGGGTGCCAAAGAGAGCCTGAAAGTTACTAGAACTAACACTGAAGGAGATACCTACAGCAAGTTGGAATAGAAAAATATTCCAGATCTAGTGGCATAAGCAGAGGCAAGGAGGCCTCCTAGGGAGTATGGTGCATGGAGGGACATCTCGTGAGGGAAGCTGAAGCACAGAGTGTGAAGGGAATGCTGGGACAAGAAGTGACCCGACTTTGGGTGGTGGGTGTGGGGTATATTTATGTTGCCCTGGTGTACAGCTTGCACTCAACTATCTGTATAGTTGAGTCCACTCAAGTTGAAGTGCAATGCTGCCACCTCCTCACCCACTACCTCAGAGAACTCTGTAGCTGAGCACCACTCACCCCAGCTGTGCAAATGCAGAGGCAAGTCCAGATGCCTTAGTCATTACCGGTAGGAATGGTTCAGCAGCCACAGGGTGCTTTATGAAGAGACTTGCACTGTAGGAGCGTCCTTGGCTTTTCCTTTTTTTCCAGTGCTTCTGGCAAACTCATTATCTACATCCAAACAACTTCACAATCTCCCCCATCATGGACAAGTGTTCTGTTTTATAGGTTCTATTTATTTTTTAAAAAGTATCTGAGAGGGGGGGATCCCTGGGTGGCTCAGCGGTTTAGCGTCTGCCTTTGGTCCAGGGCGCGATCCTGGAGTCCCGGGATTGAGTCCCATGTCAGGCTCCCGGCATGGGCCTGCTTCTCCCTCCTCCTGTGTCTCTGCCTCTCTCTCTCTATGTCTATCATAAATAAATAAATCTTTAAAAAAAAAAAAAGAGTATCTGAGAGGAGTAACCCGAGTGGCTCAGCGGTTTAGCACCACCTTTGGGCCAGGGTGTGATCCTGGAGACCCGGGATCGAGTCCTGCATTGGGCTCCCTGCATGGAGCCTGCTTCTCCCTCTGCTTGTGTTTCTGCCTCTCTCTCTCTCTCTCTCTCTGTGTGTCTCTCATGAATAAATAAATAAAATCTTTTTAAAAATTAAAAAATTAAAATAAAAATTAAAAAGTATTTGAGTAATCCTTATGCCCAACATGGGGCTTGACCTCATGACCCAAGAGTCAGCCAGGTGCCTCTGTTTTATATTTTTTTAAATATTTTCATCCAGAGTGATCGAATGGCCTTCTGAGAATTATAGTAAGTAGCAGCTATGGCACAGAATGCTTTCTTTTGTTCCAGACGGCTATGAAACGTTAGGCGAGGGGAATAATGAACTTACTTTGCTGTCATTAATAGCGCTGTATCACTGAGGAGGAGGAATGAATATGCATTTGCATGTGTCCTCACACAAAAAAACAAATGACCTTTAGACATCAAGACCGTTCAGACTGACTTCTCTGGGATGGTGGGTTTTCACCATCCTAAAGTTTTCTCACAGGTGTGGAGATACACAAATAGTTGAATATCATTGAGAAAACTTGCTTATGTTGTGGTAAACTTAGGTACAGTAAAATTAATGAGTTTTAACTGTAAGCTCAGTAATTTTTAAATGTAATCACTTATGTGACCACCACCCATATCAAGACACATCAATTTACATTACCCTAAAATGTTCCCTGGTGCCCTGCTAGTTAATACCACAGCAACCACCACCTGAGCTAACCACCACCTGAGGTAACCACTGTCAGGATTCTATCATTCTATTATTAGCCTTGTCTGATGTAGAACTTCTCAATAAGTGGAATCAGGCAGTATGTATTCATGTGTCTGTGTTCTTCTATTCAACAGAATCTGAGATTAATCAATTTTGTTTCATGTATCATTTTGTGTAATGATACTGTGTAATGCTGAATGAATACAGCAGAACTGGTTTGTCCTCTTTCCTATTAATGGACATTTGGCTTATTTCTCATTTTGAGCTCCTACAAGTAAAGGTGCTATGAACATTCTTGTGAACATATGCATTCATGTGTCTTGTTTATATCCTAGGAATGGAATTGTTAGCTTATAGGGTAGGCATATGCTTGCCATTAGTAGAAACTATCAGTTTTTCACACTGGTCATACTGTTTTATACTCTCTTTAACACAATGTATGAGAGTTTCAACTGCTGCACTTTCTCACCAAAATTAGCATTGTCCTTATTTTTTAATTTTAGCCTTTCTGAGAGGTGTATAGTTTTACCTTATTGTATTATAATTTTCTTGATGACTAATGTGATGTTAATTTCACATACAACAATATTTTTTGAACCGTAACAATAGCAAAAAAAATGATGAAGTTGAAGAAAGGGCAAGAAAATGAACTTTTAACAAGCTATCATGGCTCAAAACCAAAACACATAATTTATACCATGTTATTTAATCTTTAATAATGATGTATTAATAGGTCCAGTTTTCAGATAAATTTGTGATAAAGAGACATTACATAAAATAGAATTAGTAATACTACTTTGTAGTGTAGTTGGGAGAATTAAATGTTATACACATTCATACACATTATGTTTTTTATGTAAAGAACTGAGAATAATACCTGGCATGTGAGAATCACTCAGTGTTGCTGTTTGGAAATATAATACTGTATATTTTATTTTTAAGATTTCATTTGAGAAAGTGAGAGAGCACAAGCAGGGGGAGAGGGAGAGGGAGAAGCAGGCTTACTGCTGAGCAGGGAGCCCAATGTGGGGCTTGATCCCAATGACCTGAGCCAAAGGCAGATGCTTAATTGATTGAGCCATTCAGGCACCCCTATAAATTTTAAATAAAAACAAATTAGCCTTCTGGCTTGGGAAGATTGAGTTGTGACTGGCTATGGATTTAATCCAGCTGACGTTAACATGAGGAAATTTGATAAAATGTTGGCTGTACCACTAGGGATGTGTCCATATTAATGTTAATGGTCACCCTTGAAAAGTTGCTGAATGGATCTGATTGTTTTCAACTATAGTTAATCCATGGAGCTTGGCTTGGGTGGAGACTGTCCATATTTCAGAAATAGGACATAGCCTGTTAATTGAGTGATAAATTCGCTGCTTCTACTAAACTTCTCAGATGCATCCTATGCTTAAGATGTCATACTGAGTGATGGCAATACACACACAGTGAGTGTGGTTAGGCTTCATAGAGCAGAAGAGAAGAAAAGGTTACCTTTCTCCATGTACTCTATCTCCCCAGCCTGTCCCATGTAGTTCCTTAATGAATTAGACTATGTAGGGTGCTTTTTAAGACTTATTGGCTTCCAGGTCTCTGCAGTTTAGATCTTTGTGTTTGGGGCATGGGGTAGTTTTGTGTTTGTTTGTTTTTTTTAATGTCCCTTGTAAGTATATTTCAAAGATTACAGTGACACAAATTTCTGTATCAGTGTTTCATAATATTTTTTCAACTCTGGCTCCTGAAATCTCAGACCTTACTTGGCAGGCTTCTCAAATACATAGTCCTTTTTTGATTTCAGCAGGTGGATAGATTAGTTTTCATAGGATATTCAAGTTATAAGAGAGAAGATACTTGTCACCTTGCTCTAAGATTCCTATTCCACCTTTTCTTTTTAGCAATTCTCATTTTATAATAAAACTTAATCGGAATATTTACCATGGTTACAATCAGGATTCAATAGGAAAAAAAATAGTGTAAGTGTTTGAGAAAACTTCAACCAGTGCAATTCAGCATGTGATTCATTAGGAATAAGTATTTTTAAATGTTCAAAGCTGTTATCTTTTTACTTATTTACATACCTCTTATTTTAAAGAGGATTTGAACTAAAAACCAACATCTGTGACTAATTTCTGAAATTTTTTTACTCTACCTCTAGAAATTTATTAAAATACACCATTAAGGGCAAAAATATGTACTAGTTTGTCAGAAAGGGTCAAAATAAAGTAGATGTGTTGGACTTCGAACTAGAAATCAATTTAATTAGATAAATATTTTTGAGCATTTCCTATATTCCAGGTTCCACGCTAAGCATTAGCAATACCAAGATGAAAATGACATAATTTATACATTCTAGGATCTGACCAGTTAATGGGAAAAATTGATATAAGCAATTAATCATAATGCTTTCTAATAAAACATACCATAAAAATATTTCAGATATAAGAGTGTGTTAAAAGAACCAATTTTGCCTGAGGAAAAAACATTGTAAATGGGTTATATTGGAGTTGTATGACCCTTAAAAGATGATTAGCAAAGGAAGGAAAGAACATTCCACGTGGAAAAATGTGTATGTGCAAAAGCGTCATGGTGTGAATGGGCATGATATGTTGGGTGATTTGATCAGTGTTGCTGCGTAAAATTAGACTCGAGGGGAAAGTAAGCAATGTGACCGGAACTAGGACAGGAAGTGAGAAGGGCCTCATGGGCAATGCTCGGTAATTTGGATTTTACATCTGAAGTTGTTTCTAAAATGTTCTTAGGGGAAAATGTATTTGACAAATAATTACAGAAATCTGTGTGCCAGAATCTGAACTAGGCACTGAGGATACACTGAATAAAGATTCACTCCCATCTCTCAGAAATCTTAACTGGAGATACACCAAGATAGAAACAATGGCATTTGATTCAAGGACGGGTGGCTCTTTGTACTTCATGGGAGGGGAGATAGGAGGATAAAGGAGGGGCTTTGTTTTCTCTAATGGTAAAAGAACCCATTTCACTCACTACCAAGATAAAAACGTTCATGTTTTGAACCAAAAACTTAATGTGTCTGTAATGTCATTTCTGATTTTGCTTTGGTGTGGAAGAGATGATTGAAATGTATTTGGAAAGAACAACTCGTGCTAGAACTCTGCTTTCACAGATCTGGTGTTCAGAGCACACACACATCCCTCTAAATAGGAAAGCTGGAACAGAGTGTTGATCTAATTGCTTCTTCCGAACAGCCCAGAAAACTGTTGGACTTTGTGGGCCCTAACCAATTTTGTTATCAATAATACAAAAGAGAGATGCTTAAGTGTAGCTTCCTCACAAGGGAAATGCTGTCACAAGAGCCAATGACCTAAATTGTCTTTGAGCATCAAACTTTCTAAAGTGAAGAGAACACATCTGCCCTTTGAATATTAAACTAGTCACTAAACTGGGTCAGAAGGCCTACAAAGAGCGCATTTATAGCACTCTCCCCTCTTCCTCCCAGGAAGAGATGTCTTGGGTGTTCATTACCTTGAAGAAATCCATACAAATGAATGCAAATTGCTTCTGACAGAAGATGTTTCTTGCAGTGTTCATCTTTGACAACATTGGCTCTGTGCCAATTTGTAGATTTCCTTAACTGGGTTTGCAGAAGATCCCTGGAAATTATTCATCCTAGCTTACCTATATTCCCACTCTCATCTTCTATGTCTGTCCTCAATTACACAAACACATACGAGCCAGCCCTCTCTTCAGGCATTAGAAACAGTCAGCAATTTGTTGAGACTACTTCTGCCAATTTTGTTGCATTAGCTTCCTTGTAAGGGGGAAGTCAGGACTGAGAAAAGACCCGTGGTTTGACTGATTTGGAGGAGCCAGGTGACTAAATGAGGAGCTATGGTAGAGTGCTCAAGGAAAAAAAAACACCTGCCACCATCTCAAGAACAGAGATCGTAACACCTGCACTGAAGTCACAGATGCTCGTATGTTTCCTGAATGGATGAGTACATGAGTAAGCAGGAGGAGAGGCAGTGGATATACTATAAGCAGTGGAGGAGAGGAGATAGAGAAGGCAGGCTTCAGGTGGTTACATGGCCCCAGATGAAAAGTATATGTAGCTTTTAGACATACAGAGGATAAAAAAGGAGAAAAGCAGATTTAAATTCGAATCATGATTTAAGAAGACAAGATGAGTCTGAATCAGAGACAGTTTTTCTTGGAGAGGAGAAGTCTAACAGTGGGGACATAATATTTGTTGAATAAACGAATGTGTGAGGAATGACACCTCATCTTCTAAGACAGAAGGAAGATGGGCTAAAAGTACAGTCCTTTTGATGTAGAAGGAAAGCAGTTTGGAAATTCTTACATTTTAGTCCCTCCAAGGTAATTGCAGTAAAGATTTAGGAAATGATAGCTGTGCCGGGTAACATATAGTGTATTGTACATATGTTGTCTCATTTAATCCTTACCATACACCTGCAAGGAAGGGGGCAGGGTTAGGATTCTGGTTAGGATTCATTTCAACTAGGCTCAGAAAATAGTTGGAACTGAACTAGGATTTGAACTTAAAGACTGTGTCTCCAGAGGCCATCACTTTGTGATAGTAAGGAAACAAGGCAAGGAGCTTGAGCATCCTTATAATTTTCTGATGGTTTCTTCAATGTTTGTGTGTCTCTTGATATGTGGATTATATATTCACTAATGGTAAAGACATTGACTTGGTGTCTCTGGTTCTCTTTTAGTGGCTAATAAAATGCCTGGCTCAAGGTAGTCAGTCAGATATTTGTTAGTGGAGTTTTTAATCAAAGGAGTTAAAATTGGGGAGGTGAAAATTAAGAATTGGAAGTCAAAAATAATTTTTATAAAACAGGATGGAGAAATACAGCAATCTCTTGAAGTGTGGCCAATAAGATCTGAGGTCCTGCTATGTCAGGTAAAGGTTCTAAAATAAAGGCCTATT
Organism: Canis lupus baileyi; assembly: GCF_048164855.1. NCBI lineage: Eukaryota > Metazoa > Chordata > Mammalia > Carnivora > Canidae > Canis > Canis lupus. The sequence goes on from NC_132838.1 coordinate 87,535,592, forward strand.
TAACTTCTTCCAGGGTTAAAAATGTTGGAAGAGCTTACAGCCCTCTGTCCAGCACATAACGGATCAATATACATCCACAAGGATACAGAATAACGTGAGCATTATGTATGCCCAAATCTCGTCTCAAGTCACTGGAAACTTTGGGCAAACTAATTTCCATAAATCTAGTTTACTTGTCTATAAAAGAAATAATACCTCTTTCAGTTGTTACAAAGGTCAAATAAGGGCACCTGGGTGGCTCAGTGGTTGAGCATCTGCCTTCAGCTCAGGTCGTGGTCCTGGGATCGAGTCTCACATCAGGCTCCCTACAGGGAGCCTGCTTCTCCCTCTGCCTATGTCTCTGCCTCTCTCCCTAGATCTCTCATGAATAAATAAGTATTCATGAATAAATAATATTTGGAAAAAAACCCAAAAGATGAAATAAGGTAATACATGTAAAGCACCAAAGGCTTTATACACAGTTAATACTCTGTCAGTATTAGCTATTGTTTGATGCAGAGTAAATCAAAGGGAGCTTGGTGTCCTAACACATATGTAGCCTGGATCCCAGGTGGGGACCCCATTGCATCTTCTCTCCTGTCAGGAGTATAGCTTGGACACGGGGGCTTGCCACAGGCACTTGGGGGAAAGACTGCATCTGAAGGTATGGTCACACATGAGCTAGGATCCTTAAAAAGGCCCTCCACTGGTGAGGAGGGGTGTGCAGAATGCAGTCCTGTACCTGCTCTGTGCATTTCAGGAGATGAGTATTGTAAATTAAATATAATGGGGAGACAGGGATCTCTTTGCTCTCGAGTACCTGAGATGTTGGAAGCATGAGGCAATAATGTTATGGACTCAGTGCCATGGTGTGATGCCCCAGGACCGAGAACCCATCACTTGCCCCTCACCTGAGCAGCCTAGTGTGGCATGGGCAGCAGTACCATGTTCACAGCTCTGGGAGACAAGGAAGTAGGCATGTCTAGGGAGGCATGGGCATCACTTCCCAAATGATGGTAGCATCACTTGCAAGGTTTCACTGGCCACTAGCCTCTCCAGGGGACTCAAAGACATCTTCAGAAAAGATTTGAGAAGAATTAGTGATCCTTTGGTTGACCATAGAGGTAGAGAACTACCTCTATGCAGTCCGCACATTTACGACTTCTGGACCAGGGTGGTTGAGGAAACAGGAATTACCTGGAATTCTAGAGCTCAGAGGAATGTAGCAGCTCCTCTGGTCCAACTGTATCTCTTAACCTGTGGTCCAGAAAGTCTGAGTGCTGTCCCTAAGATCACCTGCAATAAGAATCTGTTTAACAAAGTTTGGGGGACCATCCACCAATGCATATGCCCTTGAGCAACTAGCAGTATGAAAAGTGTGGCTGGCCTGAGTAGTGTGTGAATGTGGTTGCATTAAACCAGAAAAACACTGGCATGAGCAGCCAGGCAGCCCAGCTGGGTTTGTTTCCCCACATATATCTACTCCTTTATTTCTCTCTCTCTCTCTCTCTGTGTCTCTCTCTCTGTCTCTCTCTCTCTCTCTCTCTCTCTCTCAGGGTTGCTAGCTAACTGATAATGTGAAAATATACTTCCTTAACTTCTACATGCTAAATCAATTAATGTTCGGGTACAATTTGGTTCACAATGAAGCATGGACTTCTTTATTTTTAGTTGTTGCTTTCATGACTTTTTGCTTAGGGATTGTGTTAGTTGAGTGAGGACCTCTGACATGATCCATGGCCCTGATAGAGGGGCTGATCAGAGATACGTAAACATATCCCAGCTGTTGCAATGTTGACTACTGAGCCTTCATTACACAGTGAAACTCCTGGCATAAGCATGCATCCGAGAGGCCATATTGGCATTGACTGAGTTTTTGCAACCTCTTTCCTTCCTCTTTGTAGCAGGATACTCATGAGTCCTAGATGGGGTTAGGAGCTCTACTCTCTGCATCCCTCCCTGACCAAACTGATTTAATCACACATCCCTTCCTTTCGCTACACCTCTAACTGCATACCATCTGTGATATTTGGCAGCTGCTGGTTATAACCCACGTACCCCTTGGCCCCAATATCTATCAGAAATATTTTATCTGTTGGCAATGTCTTTAAAACCATGATTGCTTATTTTGTCACCTATGATATTAGGATAATCATTTCTCTTCTAGGTGGCACTGCTGGGCACTTGAACTTCTGTTTACAGCTTTTTTTTTTTTAGGCCCTAAAACATAGAGGCATGTAAGCTGGAATAATGGGACATGTGCTTTTCCTTGGGGGTATATATTTGGTCTTAGGAGAAATTTACCGGTACCCATAACAATAAGAATACTGGGTTGAAAGTGTTGGCAAGTTCACCATGGTGAGTTTTAAGCTCAGAGGAATTGAAAAGAACCCAGGAACTAAAAAATAGATATTTACACATAAATATCTTTTGTATACATAAATTAAGTGTAAATATATACAGACATGGCAGTTAAACCTACCCTACCTTAAATTATGTATACGTGCGTGTGTATGTGTACGTAGTGTTGGCCAGTTACCTATGTATATGCATCTGAAAGTGTTACTATTACTACATGACAGAATTATAGACAATTTCTATTTTAATGTATTTTGAGTTTTTCAAAGTTTTTCAATGAGGATAGGAGCCTTTTTTATAAAATGAACAAACATTATAAAGCAAATCCATGCTGGAGTCTTTTTGACAACAAATCATAAAAGCTGCCAGAGTCAGGAAGGACACAGAAATTGCTAATGTGACCTGGGCTCTTGGCCAAATAGGTCACAGGAATTGGTTTCTACCCCCTACCTCCTTCTCTAAAGCACTAGCTACTTTGAGCTAAAATTATATATGTGGACAATGAAGTGAGTGCTGTAGTAGAGTCAAACAGATTACTCTGGCAACTGTTCTGGAGACAAAAGTCTGATTATGTTTGAGTTCTACATTCGTATTTTCTCTCAAGTAGTCACAGATAGCATCTTCCACTTGCTCGCAAAAATTGCAGAAACCTAAATTCAGACCGCCAGCTGATCTGAAAGTTAACATTTAATTATGAGGGATTATTTGTTTACCGATAATGATTGCAGCACTCCAGGTACATAAAATCTGCCAGTGCCATATTAGCATCTTGTACTTTCTTTACCATTTTATTACAATGAGTGTGTGTATGTGCACAGAGAATAGGGGTTCCAAAAGTTGATGGGGGATCCTGCACCTACTGGGTCGTTCTCACTCTCCACTTCTGGAAGCATCCCATATCGCCCAGAAGCAATATAGTATGCACTATGTGCTTTGCTTTTTCTGAGGTTTCATGACTCAGGTTATTCTAATGATTTTCAATCATGGACATGATTCTCTTTTTCCTTCAGATCCTAGCAGAGTAGTACTAGCAATTTTTAGTAGTAAAGAGAAAAGCAACTAGATACAAAAATCAGTTATGGAAAAAAGCCACCACTCTATATGCTGCCTTGGTTCTGGATCGAAGCATAACATTTATCACTTTTTTTTTGAATTTACATTTTTTTCTGGCCACTGATCTATTTTAAGGTGGGAGCAACAGACCTTACATTTAGAAACATGAACTTCACTTAGAATCAAATTTGGTCCTCCAGAGGCAAGAAAGCTAATATCGGAAAGTTATCTCTCTTGAATAAATGCCTTTGTTTAACTCTTAACTGGATGAAGCCATAGTGGTTCCCAGAAAAGAAAACCACAGGCCCACTTTGATTTTTATGACTAATCTGATAATGGGGGAGGAGAATTGTAATTCCTTGAGAAGTTATTCTGATGAAAAATCTCAAGTGTCCACTCCATAGCATTGGTAGGTATTTGGTGAGCAATGGTAATAACCTCATAACTATTAGTAGAAAATACACTTAAATATAAAATTCTCAACATCTCCTGGGTTGGCAGAGTTAATTTTGCCTTCTGCCTGCTTTAGTTTGTGATTAGGGGCTCATAAGAAACAGTTGAAAGGCATGAATTAAGGGATCTCCCTTTGTGCCCCATGACATCCCCCTAGTTCCATGTTTTTTCATGAGAGAAGACAAAGAATGGAATCTGGAAAATGGTTCTAGCTTCTGTGCATGGTGGTGAAATCGGTTTGACCCCTTCTCTCTTCATTTAATAAGCAGATCTTTTGTTGGTGAAAACAGGAGCGTTTTTGTTCACATAAATTTTAACAGGCAAATGTAATCAGAAACTCAGTCCAAGTAGCACAAAAGAGAAATAGTAATATGTTCTTTGAGCCCTACTCAAGATAAAAGCCAAGGCATTTCCCAGGGCTTGGATTACAGTCCATATTGTAGATAGTCATCTGTGGGATGGTACAGTTCCTCTTATGAATACAAAGTAGTTGTTTTGGATAGAATGTGCTAAGAGGAACTTCAGACCTTCCTAGAGCTGTGTGTACATTCAAAACTGAACAGCTCTGTGGTCATCCTTTTCCTGGCCCTCTACTGCAAGCACTGACTACCCAGTGAGACCAGTGTCATTTTGCTACATTGAGTGTCTATGTTTGGAGGATGTAAGGATGTAGTTTTTTTATTCTTCAATGATATAAGTGGTTAAACGGAGGCAAATTTGATTTTCAGAGTGTGCCTTTATATTACCTAATGTACCAAAGAAAAATTATGGTATGACAGGCATTGTGCTTACTACCTTTCATACATTCATCTCGTTGATCTTCCCAACACCCCTATGACTGACTTAAGATCACCCTTTGTACATACCTACAACTTAGAGTATTAGATGTTACTCTGCTAGTAGGCAGTGGTAAATGGTAGCTGACATTTGATCTTGCTCAGTGCCCTAAATACTAATTGATTTTTTCCTCTTGTGTTCATCTTCTCTTGTCTTCCACGGAATGATAAGGATTCTCTAAAACAATAAAGCACAGCACACAAAAAAAATGGAAAAGAAATAGAGAAGCAGTCAAGCTAATATAATGAGAATATGTAGGCTTGAAAGAAGATTCCATTTTTTGATCCTAAATGTCTGTCAAAGATCATTTCCTCAAGAAGGATCTTGTCTTTTCATTCTTGCATTGCTAGCACCTGGCACATTGCTTGGCAAATGGAAGCAAACAGATACTTTAAAATAAATCAATGTTTATGTTATTCCATCCATAAATGTATCCCAATGTTTAATGTTAAAGGTACATAATAAAAACCAAAGGGCAAAAGACATTGATTTTCTCAATATACATGTATGCTACCATATGGGTCTTAAAGATTCAGAAATTTAGAATCAGAGCAGAAAGAGATGAAATATTTATTTTGTCTGTGTTATTCTTAAGTCAGTATTATAGTCAATATAGTATTACGGTTACAGTAATACCAGCGACGTTTTTTGTGGATATCTTCCTAATCAGATCCTGAAATTTCAAAGTAAGTGTGTTTATAGCTTATAAAATATTAAGAAGAGAAAGCATTAAAATCTATGCTGGGTAAGTGAAGAAGTTAGTCTTACTGCCATTTGGGAAGCATATTTGTGAGAAATTATGTTTAAATTTCATAAGTCCTCGCCTCATGTTTATCATGAAGAGAGATAATCAGTGTTGTTTTATTTTGTACAGTTTAGAAACCTTGCTCACGTTGCTCCACTGCACAACTCCAGGGGGTGTCGTTCCCATTGTAGTGAATCTATGCGAATAGCAGCCTGGGCCTAAGAGATGCTCTAGTTTCATAAACGTTAGTAGCCCTGCCTTTCCTTCTCTTAAGCTAGACTATTTAGGCCAAAGCAATGCTTTCTACTTGAAAAAAGAACAATTTATCCAGGGAATTTTTTTCCATATTCCTATGATAATTCATTTTATTTTAGCATTTATTGAGTACCTCTGTCAAATTTTGGCTAGCACCTTGCAGATGGGTAAGACGTGATCTCTAAAAGAGATTTACCATCTGTCAGAATGAAAGACCGTAAGCTGATGCAACAGTATCTACAGCAGATGTGATTGATCTAGTGATACAGATAGATGCATAGACGTGTAGATGTATAGAGATATAAATAATGCATGCTCATGCTTGGATAGCTAGAAACCAAGGTTATTATGATACTTTACATTTGGAGCAGGCACACACAATTCTTTACCCCTCATTTTCACTCCAACCACAATAGCTAAGACTCCTTATTTCCCTGGGTTTCCTAATACTGGAAGATGCTCAGAAACTGACCTTTCATAGGGTTTTTATATCCCTGATTTTCTTTAGCAGTACATGAACTAGTGATTTCATTTTTATCAGCTATGCCTCTTTATGAGCAGAAAATGACAAAAATCCAATCCCAACCAATTTAAAGCACAAAATAACTTGATGGGGTCTTCTAACTGTAAGCTCCAGGAGTTGTTTGGTTTTAAGTAGGCAATGTTACTAGTGTTTGATTTCTCTTATTCCATCTTTTTTTTTTATGTTGTTTCTGGGTTACTTCCATTCACTGCATGGTCTCCTTTTGAGGCTCAAGATGACTGCAGCAAGTCTGGACTTCTGTCATTGTGTTTCAAGGACTCTGATCAGGTCCTGTGGCAAATTCCAACCAACCATTGTTGTGAGGGGGTGTCGTACTCTAAGCAGCTTAAGCCTGCATTACACATCCCAACTCTGAACTGGGATAGATTCACCAGCCAAAGAATGAAGACCAAAACTGAGAGAAGAGGGATGGTACCTCAAAGTTTAAGTTTCAATTACCAGAAGTAGAGTGAGGCAAATCCTGGGAGCAGAAACAGTAGATGTCAAATACAGAAGCCATAAAGAGAAATTTGACCCTCTTTATCTATTCTTTACCACACAATCCACTCAATTTTCATAATAAAAGCTATCATTACTATCACTGTGCTAAAGAAGGAGATGTTCTGTCTGCAAAGGAATGGCAAGTGTAGCATTTTCAAGCTTTGATGTTTCAGGGAGTTCCTTACTAAGCCAGAATCAAAAGGTAGGATCAGTAGCCATTAAGCAAAAATGAATTTAGAATGTAGAAAATGACAGTAAATTGTTATGACTTATTAAAAGAAGAAAAGGGTGGGGGTATGTTTGAAAATTATCTGATAGAGATAGGAATCAAGAATCTGAAAGCTTTATTGGAGCTCTTAAAATCACTATATATGAATGTGCTGCTAATACTACCTGACATTTATTAGGTACTTCCTATATGCCTGGCATTATACTGAATACTTTTCATCCTCACATAAACCTCCCAGTAAACCCATGGCAACCCCATGACGTATCTACTTGTTATCTTCGTTTTGGAAATGAGGACACAGAGGATTGGCCAAGTTAAATCACTTGAATACGATCACAGAATGAGTGAGTAGGAAAGCCTGCCTTAACCTTTGGTAGGTTAGAGAGATGATGTTTTCACCTGTGCTCATAGCTTCGTCCATCTACAGAAACAACCCATGGCAGGAGAAACAGTTGTTTCACTGCTTTTGTGCTGGTCAGGGCATGTGGAAGGGCAGTGAAACAGTCTAGGAAGCATCTTGGAGGGGAGACCTTCAGAAACATGAAGGTGTTGTGGAACAGGGCCAGGATGCTGAGGAGTCTGAAAAATTGGCTGATGAGAGGGTTTCTATCAAGCAAAAGGGTCATGATGACTTCTCCTATGTCTTAGTTAGGCTGTTATAATTACCATAGTCTGGGTGGCTGATACACCAAACATTTATTTCTCACAGTTCTGAGGCTTGAAGTCTGAGATCAGGGTGCCAGCAGGTTTCTGGTGAAGGCCCTCTTCCTGGTTCCCAGGTGGCAGTCTACTTACTTACTGTGTTCTCATGGGGCAAAGGGAGAGGAAGCCAACTCTTTTGTGGTCTTCATTTCATTAGGGTCCTAACACCCTCATGTGGGCTCCACTCTCATGGCCTCATTACCTCCCAAAGGCCCCATCTCCAAACACCATCACATTGAGATTAGGATTTTGACAACAAATTTTGGGGGAACACAAACATTCAGTCCATAGCATCCAACTTATGAGAACCAGGTCATAGAGAATTATACTTACCCCTCTTGGAATGGGTGCTGGATGTTTCAGGGAGACAGTCTGCAGCTAAGCAAAGATATTAGCAATTACTCTTTGCATACACTAGTGCTTCTGTCTAGGATGTTCCTATACCCTTTACATATCGATATACAACCTGTCCTTGAAAGCTCAAAATGCCATTTATTCTATGAGGCCATGCTTGATTCCTTTACTAGCCTTGCACACAGAAGATGCTTAGGGCTGCTGGCTGGTGAGACATAGGGCTTCTGTCCCTGGTCATCTTCAAAAGAAAACTGAACACCATGGTTCTGGTGGTAAATTACTGCATTAAGCAGATGGTACTTTATGTGACTTCAAAGACCCAACTTCATTCTATGTTATTTATTGCATAATTTTATACCTACTTTGTATTTTTTTTCACATCATTGTTCACATATCACTTTATGTATCTGAGTAGAAAAAAAAATCCTAAATGAATTTCTGGCCATGAAGTATCTAGATGACTCTACTTGGAAATAGTTTCAGGTGATATAAAGGAAGATACAGATCATGTAGACATAGAGTCCGTTACTATCCCTGGTTTGTTCCTAAGCAGATTATCTGTATAAGCTATATGGAGATAGAAATGCCACATTAAAAAAAATAGGTGTTGTATGTATGTATTCTTGCTCATATACTCTTTTTTAAAAGATTTTATTTATTTGAGAGAGATGGAGAGAGAGAAATCATAGGTGGGGGAGAGATGCAGAGATAGAGGGAGAAGCAGACTCCCCACTGTGCAGGGAGCCCAATGCGGGGCTCGATCCTAGGAGCCCAGGATCATGACCTGAACCAAAGGCAGACACTTAACTGACAGAGCCACCCAGGTACCTCTTGTACATATGCTCTTATATAGCATGTTTAGAGTTATGAAATACTTCTCCAAAACTAATTTTATATTATATAAAAACTATGCATATATTTAAGCTAATGTTCATATACATAATATAACCTACATAACTATATACATTTTATATGTGTATGTCCACACATACGCATACATACACAGTGATTTGCAAGTGTGCCTTCATATTTGAGGTTGTCTTCTACTCTGGTATGCAGCCTGGATCATTTTTCAGAGAGAGAATTTACTAGAGAAAGAGTAGAGCAATGTATCAGAAGCTCCAGTTTCCATTACACCTCTTCCCACTCTCTTTCCACCTCCTTTCTTTTGGATTTTATCATCTGGTTTCAATGCACAAGTACAAATCCAAGTTTGGATGGAGTGACTCTTAAAATCAAAAGAGCATGAAGACTCTTTCAAAGCGAGAAACACTGGGTGTAATGGTGGTATAGAATTTTAGAGCCGAAAATGAAATCCCCAAAATCTACCTGCTAATTATGTCACCTTAGATGAATTAAGAATGAGGAAATCTCATTATGCCTTTGAAATTCTGCTGCTTATATCCAGAAATGTCAGTTGGCTTTTCAGTTAGCACGGACAATTTTGGACTTTCTAAAATTAAGTACTAGTAGTTAGCTCCAATCTAGAACCAGAGAGAAACATTGTTGATATATTTGGAAACATTTGGGTAACCAAGTAACTATAGCTTAATTTATATAATAAACTATTATTAGATTACATATATAGATTACCTTGGCTTCCAAAGATATTTTATGTCAATCTTTAAAATATGATTTTGTACATTTTAGGATACGTCAAATCCATTCAGAATTCTCTGTATTTCTGTTCCCACTTTGTAGAATACAGTTCCTCCCTTGCTGTCTGTAGAAGTCCCACTCAGTGTCCAAAATCTGTTTGAACAGCTTCCATCCCAAAATCCATTTTCCCTTTTTTGGTATAACCAAGTGTTCTATCCTCTGTATAATTTGGGTTCCCACATGCTTTCCTCTACCAGTGTTTGTCTTGTCTTCCACAATAGTCTGTGGAGTCACTGTAACCTGACAGGTGTAGCCATATTCTCATTGTTGACAAGAGCTCACTGACAGTTTTTTGTCAGCTTTCCATTTCTAGCACTTAGACCAATATGAAGCACAATGGAGACACATGGTAAACACTTGATTAGAAAATGAATACCCATGTAAAAGTTAAAGCAGATGGACTGCCATAGATGCAGTTTCTTTGTGTCAACATATGAATCCAAGGAACATCATGTTCACATTTTTTGAGCTTTTTAAATATTTGTGCTTCTAGTACTTATTTGCTTTGTATGCATGCAGACTGTAATTTTCAAAATACAATTACACCATGTACTAACCCTGAAGTCATTTATTAGTTATAAGTGTTTTCCTAGTCTTTATACCCAGTAGAATTGGCCTGAACACTCAGCAGCCTATGTTTAAAATCTACTTTGCTGATTAAAAAAAAGGAAATGAGCTTGCACTTACTTGCTTGCTCTCCCCAAAACCTTATCAATCCATGTACGTTTACTTTACTAAAGAATGTACTCAGTCATGCAGTGAGGTGCAAATGTATTGAGGCACCACCATGTGCAATTCATTGCTGGATCCTATGGGAGTACAGAGACCAGTAAAATAGGCTTTTTCCTCCAGGAGTCCAAAGGGTGATCACAGAACAGATATAACTGCAAATAATGTTTTTTTTTTTTTTAAAGGAACCCTGACATACATGCTCAGTTGTTGTGAACAAAGGAAGTGGTAGGAAAAGGCATTTGAATCAAGTTTTGAAGTATACGGTGTAAGCATTGCACAGTATAAGTGGTATAGAGAAAGGAACTTTCAAAACAAAGATGTGTCTTAGTCATAGGATGAAAACAGGAAGGTTAAAAGTTTTGGTTTTGGCATGGATGGAATGTGGGAGTAGAGATGGGGTATGTGATAAGGCTGCAAAATCAGATTTGGATCAAAAGTTCTTGGAGAGAGGTGAGAACCTTGGTTTAATATCCCAGGCAGGGGTGCCTGGGTGACTCAGGGGTTCAGCATCTGCCTTTGGCTCAAGTCATGATCTCAGGGTCCTGGGATCGAGTCCCACATCAGGCTCGCCACAGGGAGCCTGCTTCTCCCTCTGCCTATGTCTCTGCCTCTCTCTCTGTGTCTCTCGTGAATGAATGAATGAATGAATGAATGAATGAATGAATAAATAAATAAATAAATAAAATCTTAAAAAAAGTATATTGCAGGCAGATAATGAAAGTTTTTGAGGAAAAGAAAAGAAGAAATAAGCCATGGTGTTCAGAAATTTTCAAGAATCCGACATCAGAGTTAATAGCCAGTGAATTGATAAGTAGGAGGAAATTTGGTAATTTCATAAGGAAAAGAAATGTTCAGACATGACTTTTCTTCCCATAAGGCTGAGACTGCAGAAAAGCGTGTGAAGTGAATAGGGTGTAAATTTAAAGGACACACTCATTCTGCTGGTCATGCAAGTGTGTGAAATGGTACCTCACTCAAATTAGCCTAGCCTAGGCTCTGCCTAGAATATTAAGTTAGTATCACTATAATAGATATTTGTAACTTTTCCTGAGTACTCTGACAGTGGTCAATTGGATTCTTTGCTGGGCCACCATTTTCAATTTCTGTAAGGGGAGAGGAAGGCTAATTCACATAGAAATGTAGCACTGCAATGAGATAGTACGGTCAACTAGGCCAGTTAGAGAAAGAAGACTTGAGTCTTTCTGAGGCCAACGCTCTCACTTATCCTGACAGGATTTGCAAAATGATGCTCAGGTCTTCATCACTTCAACCTAGCTTAGATTTTTGGTTTGAGGTAGAGAAAGGACATCTCTGCCTGGTGATGAGCACCTAACTCAGAATGAGTTTGTCAGTGGTCCGTTATGATAGTTCAGACTTGCCACTCATGTTTAAGGTTGCTGAGAAGAGGGGAAAAAATGATAAAGAATCTCTATTTTTTTTAAACCAAGAAGTAGGTGTCCTAGAACACTTTCTCATTCATTGACAAGATCTCTTCATGTTATTACTAACTCATCATTTAAAGCCTACAGGAAGCCATGTACAATCCACAGGTTCTTAGAGCAGTTTCTTTTATGAATATGCTGTGGGGTCCATTGTTAAAATTAGTGTACACCCTCTATGCCTAATCCAATCAAGAATATCTACTTAACTACTGTCAGCCAGCCTGTCACCCATGAGAAATAAAAGAGATATTCAGGAAGCACCTATCACAACATTAGGACATGGTAGGCCTTCAGTCAAATACTGATTTGCATTCTTTTTTCAAGAATCTTTTTCCCCTATAGAATTACTTTCTTTCACATAGACTGGGTCCATATCACTGTATTTCAAGATTCCTCTGCTAAGATAATTCATTCTTTGAATATCCTATGCCAGATAATTGACTCGTTTTAATACATATCTTCCACTTCAAAGGAAAAATATGATTACAATTTTTATATTTATGATATATATCTGTATATATACACACATGTCTATCTATGTATATGTATATACGTACAGATATACTAAATACACACATATAAAGAATATATGTTGGGCAGCTCTTTCTGCCCACAGGTCCTGCCCCTGTGCTTTAATAAAGCCACCTTTTTTGCACCAAAAAAACAGAATATATGTTGTATATGCCAGTTGTTGTATATATACTACACTGGTATAGTACATATATAATTGGTATGTTGCACTGTATGTGTAAATATGTATATACATACATGTGTACCCTTCAATGTACAGGTCTAGTAATTTCAAAAACAAATAATGTGTAAAGTAATTGTCATTAAAAATAAAGGCTACGTTTCTCCTTCATACTTTCTAATCCATTGAAAACAATCAGTGTGCAGTCAGAGGGTTGTGGTGTTTACAGTTTCAGAGTATGTGACTCTTAAGATTAGCTCACCCAATAAAATGCAGAGGCAAGACAGAAGATGGGAAATAACATGAGCTTTGATTCAGTATGGCTTGGGTTTCAATTTCCCATCTACCAACCTTGTGACCTTGATCAGGTTGCTTGTCTTTCTGAACATTTGTTTCAGATATTAAATTGTTTCTCTGTGATGCTGTAAGTATTAGATGAGATGATATACATAAATCATCTAGCGTAGTTCCTGATCCATGGTACGGACTCAATAAATGGTAACTATTATTACCAGACTGACATTGATTACAATTTTATGAAATTATTTCCAACTCACACAATCACTCAGCCACTTCAATCCCTGTATTTTCCAAGGGATTTGCTTGGGATTCAGACTCATACCTCTTTTAAGTGTTCATTAGGTTCTGTGAAATGCATTACCTGTCATATTGTATCATCTAAATGAAGGCTATTCTTCAGAACACACACATAGAGCTATTTGAAAATTTCCCCTATTCAGGACAAGCTAGAAATTTCCGTGTGAAATTTCCATATAAAGACTTTTTCAAATTGTCTTCCTTGATTTTATTTGCCCTATTCCTGCCTTTATAATCCCTTCCTGTCATCCCAAAGTCTCTTACAATAGAAGTAAAATTTAGCACCTTGTGTTTTTATATGACTTTTCTTTACCACCATAGAGATACTATTCCCATTAAAACTGCTATCCGTGCTTACATTATTAACCTGTGCACTTCTTTTTCTTGACACGGGTCATTGTAATTTCAATAACAAACTATTCCCTCTCTCTTGATTTGACAGGGGATCAGGCCTGTAAAATCACATAATCCACTAACAATAGAATAGTAGGCCATTAGAGCGGGAAGGCATCACACAGAGTATTTGCAGCTCCCTTTGTCTTTATACAGAGGATGAACGGGAAGTTCTGAGAAGTTAAGGCACCTTGTGAACTATCATTCAGTAGTGTCTCTGACTTATGTCTTGAAACCAAACATAAATTTCTTTCATCTAGAATGAAGTGGTAATGCAACTTTAACTTACCTTATACCTGCCCTCTCTTTGCTCCTTATGATAATAGGTATTATATAAGGAGACATTGTGGAACAGTAAACTTATACAGCCTTATTAATAAGATGACGTTTCATTAATGTTAAGAAAGTTGGCAACATTTTCATGGTTTCCTAACTTTTATTTTCAACATCAGCTATTTGGCCCTCTTTTAGGAAGTGAGCGTTCATAATTAAATCCAAAGCACCCACAAGATTATCAGTAAATATCAAGGGAATTACCATCAGTACATTTGATATATTTCCATGATCCTTGAGATTGGTACTGGAGTTAGTTGACAGTACACAACTATTAACTGAACACATAATCACCTAACTGGTATTTTAGGGACGCCATTATATGTAAATATTTGTTGCCAGTTAGGTGAACTTTTCCTGCTTTCTTTCCAACAGGATTTATTTTAAAAATAAATTGATATTATATCTGTACGGGGACATGCAGTTCTGCTAGTAGAAAAGTAAAAGATTGATGGATAGGCAGATGTGGCTTTTATCTTATTTGGAGTCATCCTAAATTGTAAATCAGGATGGCAGTATAGCTAAGGAAAGAGCCAGAATAAAAGACAGATGTTTACACGCTCTCATTATAACTGCTTAATACCAAATCAAGACTCTGTGAGATTGGAAAAACCACCAGTAATCGTTTCAGAAATATCTTACAAAGCATGTAGTTAAGTCTCTTCTAAGTGGTCCTCTGAGTGTGTGCATTGTGTGTGTGTATGTGTTTTCAAATAACATAAATCATTTTCATCTAGTTATTATACAAAAGACTCTTCTCAATGAAAGCTTTTATATTAGGCTCAAGTTGCTTTCTTAGCGATGCTGTACAAATCCTCAGTAAACAACCTTTGTCTCAGCACCTTACATATCTTTCCCTGATAACCCCAAGACACTTAAAAACTTCTATTTTGGGGGGAGGACGCCTGGGTGGCTCAGCAGTTAAGCATCTGCCTTCAGTTCAAGGCGTGATCTTGGAGTCCTGGGATCAAGTCTTGCATCAGGCTCCCTTCAGGGAGCCAGCTTCTCCCTCTGCCTATGTCTCTGCCTGTGTGTGTGTGTGTGTGTGTGTGTGTGTGTGTGTCTGTCTCATGAATAAATAAATAACTTTTTTAAAAACTTTTTTTCCCCATTTTTGAACCTTTATATATTAACATTAATTAAAGCACTTTTATGTGCTGGGCACTATTCTAAACATTCAGTCCTTTCAACAGTCACTAAGGGGAGCTGCTCTTATTAGACTCTTTTACAGGATGAGAACTCTAAAAGAGGACAACTTGTCCAAAAACACACAGCTAGTGAGGGATAAGCCATGAATGCAATCTAGGCATGATCCTCTTTGAGAGCCCACCTTCCAAATCACTCCCATAGATCACCTTGCATGTTCACTATTAATTACCATTCTGGGTGATTATATCTTTCCAGGTGGTTTTTAAAATACATTACAGGCATTGTTCCCCTTTATACCCTTGAAGGCACAGAAAATTTGGGTTTGATAAAAATCAGTTGGGGTTCATATCTGGGAAGATGAGGGTAGAGGTCATGAGATCAGAGCTGGAAGCAATAGTCCTGTCTCCAACAAACCCAGCGTCTCCATCCTGTCCCCTCAACTTCTCTCTGGTCTTTCCTTCTCAGGTACCTGATTGACTCCACAGTGCATTTGCAGAAGGGGTTTAGAATTAGCATCCCTGTGAGAGGAGGAACTATAGGTACTTTCCTGCCAGCTACATAATTTGCTAGGCCTAGTGCAAAATAAAAACATGGGCTCCTTACTCAAAACACAGGTAAAAGTTTGGTCCTTTCTTCTGTGGTCTCTTTCACCTGGTCACGTGATTTTTTATTTGCTATTTGATGCTGCACTCTCTCAGTCATGGGGATACTCACTGGGTGAATGCACTGGGGCCCCCTGAAGGAGAGGGAATGGGGACGATTGCCAAGTGGAGTTGAGATTGGGGATGACCAAGAATCTGACCCAAGTGTGAGATGGCAACTGTAGCTTAGCCTAGGCTCCAAAGCCCCAGAGAACCCTCCATTGTCCCATTGAACCTCACAGAATACAAATTCAAAATAAAATCACTAAGAATTTCAAGATAGCAACTGCAGAGTATTAAACCCCAAGAGCAGATCCCCTTCTGAGTAGGGGGCCCGAGCAACTACATTGCTTGCAGGTCTATGAAGCTGGTTCTTAATACATATTTATTTGGTTTGGCTTCTTAGAGTTGACAGAAAGTATGTCTGAAGCCCCCCCACAAGCTACTTCTTGCTTCTGCCACTTGGGGTGATGGCATCCTTTGAGGTGGTGGTGATTATCTTCTCCAAATGACTAGATTGCAAACTTTAGAGGGCAGTCTCTTCTATGTCCTTAGAAACACTCGTAAGGCAAGCAGAGAACCATGAGAGTCCATTTCAGGGTGGACCAGCTTTCCTAATCTGACAGGAGGAAGACTTGGCTCTGTGATGGCAGAGTCTTCAGGGCCAGTTGGGCCACTGAAGAAAGAAGCAGAACAGGGAGCAGCTGAGTGCAATTTGCATAAGCAAGGCCTACACTCCTTTGGGAAGACTCAAGTGCTTTTTTTTTTTTAAGGTTTTTTATTTATTTATTTGTGAGAGACACACACAGAGAGAGAGGCGGAGACACAGGCAGAGGGAGAAGCAGGCTCCCTGCGGGGAGTCCGATGCAGGACTCCATCCCAGGACCTCGGGATCACGCCCTGAGCTGGAGGCAGACGCTCAACCGTTGAGCCACCCAGGCACCCCTCAAGTGCATTTTAAATAAAGAACAATTTACTTTCCAGCTCATCTCTGAATGTTACAGTTCTGAATGTGCAAACTGGAAGGGACTGTATTTCTGTATTTCTGCCCACTCAGGCCCTTGAGCCAAGAGGAGGCCTGGATTGGTGACGTGACTCACTGAGGCCACACTGTGATCTAGCTTTCCTTTGGCCTCGTCTTCATCACAGCACACCTTTCCCCAGAACTTGGCACAAGTTCCCTGGGACAGAAGCCACATCAAGGAGACTGGGGGGAGTGGCACCCTCACAGTCAGCTCTTCACTCCAAACTCCAACCAGTTGGTGTCACAGAGGACACAGGTATACTTTGGCCTCCCCTGGAAGCACTTTATTTTTGCATCCCATGCTTTGTTCAGATGGCTTACCCAAGTGTCACCCACTCCCATGGGCACAAACATTTCTTATCCTTTGAGATGTCTTTATTGTGCGAACGGAGCCCTAGCCAGGCCAGCACAGAGACTTATCCCCTCTCTTCCCCAGAAATGGGAAGGGATGTGAGGATACAGGGTTTAGCCCTGATGTGGGAAAACTGATTCTTCTTCCTACTCAACTGGCAGTGAATCCTTTAAGGGTCCTGAAGATGTGTCCAGCTCTAAAAAAAAAGTGAGCCTTGACCCATGGCAGTAGCTTGCCAGATAGGTAAAGGCAGGTCGTTCTGACTTCTGTCTGCTTTGTACAAGCTTTCAGGATTTACTCTGGATTTTTCCCCAGGTTTCTTCTATAGATTGAAATGCTACTGAAAAATATTGCAGTTGGAACTCTAGGTTCCTAGACTGAATTTTATAACAAGCTCCCCAGAAAATCAGAAATCCCCTCGTATATTTAAAGAAGCAAGATGATCAGGGGATGATAGTTTTGGTAATCCCTTTATTTTTTTTTTCACGTTAAAAAAAAGTTTCCTTTTATTAACCATCTAGAACACTTCCATCCAGATCACTACAGCTTAAAATAGATCACTACCCTTTTGCAGCTATTTAGTAGCCAAGAGCAATGGATAAGATCCATACAACGGTTCTGAAAAGTTCGCACTGTCAGTTCAGAACATCTGCTTCACCAAGCCTGATTATTTAAAAAGAATGATAAGAAATTAAACATCACAAATATGTTTTTATTTGTCACCATCAAATGTCTGAATTTTAAACAGATTCTTGGACTGGTGGTTCATATCCATCAGCTCGTTCAACTTTAGCACCGGTCTCATCCCCCATAGCTTTTCCAGAACTACTACCTTCACCATGAAGCTCCATGAGTTTTCCCAATTCAAACTTGGGCTTCTTCAGCATTTTTACTTTTCTAACAAAAACATCATGGAGTGGATAAATAGACTGACAAGCTTTTTCTATATCTTTTCCGATGCTGTCTGGAATCAATTTATTGACCACTTCTTTCAAGTCATTTGTCTGCACCTCTCGGGTCATGATTTCCATCATCTTTTTCCAGATTTGGCGGACCTGTTGGTGTAAGAGGTCTCCCGAATCTGATTATTGCGTTTTTTAGTAAAACCAACACAAAATAGATGAAGCAAATAACCATCGGTAGTCTTTACATCAACATGAGCTTCAATCATGGTCTGCCATTTTATGACCATGGAGCACATTTTGTCACGGGTAAGATCCATGCCATGGAAATTAGTCAGGCAGTTTTTGCCCTGCACATCCTCAGTGATTAGCTTGAATTTCCTAAATGCAACTTCATTATTCTGCAGATCAGCAAGGCTAACTTCAAAAACGCGACCCTTGAGACCATCAGATGCAATTTTGGTTCCTTGAGTTCTTGTGACTAGTGTTTTTCCAATATTTCTTATATTGAACATAGCTGGCGCTTTCACATCATACCAATCTTTCTTAGAAAATGGATCAACCACTTTCTTCTTGGCTCCCTTTTTGCCGCCTTTCATAAGGCGCTTGTTCTTGCCGACTGCCAGGGCACTGCTCTGGGAGCCAAAAGGGCTGGTAATCCCTTTAACATTGCAGACTCTTATTTAACAGAACGTTATACCTATATAAATATGTGTAAAGTCTTTTCAGTGAGGGTGACTTCTGTTTTGAAAACTTATTGAAGTAAGACAGGCCGTGGCAACACTTAATTCCAAATTCTCCCTCCCAAGATACAATTACTGTTAAAATAATCTTGCTGTATCTTTCTAGAAATTTGCTATGTATAAATGAAAGTGTATGTTTATGGCATGGGGAGAAACTTTACATAGAATCCTGTATCTTTCTTTTTTTCACCTAAAATTATACCTAGAAGACAGTCTGATATCAGCACAAATAGATCTGTCTCACTTTTTAGCATCTACATATATTTCCATTTCAAAGATGTTCCCTAATTTGTGTAACGAGTCATCTAAAGAGGATGATTCCTAGATTTTTGCAATTACAAACAATGCTGTAAAAAAATCTCATTAGTGTGTTTTTGCCCACACGCTCACATAAATGGAGAAGATTTTCTGGAGGTGGAACAGCATACATGCATTTAAAACTTTTGATAAGGGTTTCTGAACTTTAAGGGGCTTGTGTGACTGGCTAGTATTGGGAAAACTGATGGAATAGGGGGAAAAAATGAAACCCAAACGGGTGACTCTGAATTGAATTAAAATGTTACAGCATACTAAAAGCATAGAGGAGATGGTAATTTAAATGGAATCTAAAGATAGTGGATACTTTCATTCCTTTTGTCCAATGTGCGCTGAGCAGTGCTAGGTGGATGGGAAGGAGCCAGAGGGCATGGGGAGGAAGGTGTACACAGGCCAGTATGGCTGCAGGCTTGGCTTGGCTCAGCTTGTAGTGATTCCCCCAACCCCTGGGGCTGGCAGGTGTTACAGGAGGGCAGGTGGGAAGGGCACTGATATCCACAGGATGTTTTGTACCTCAAATATATTTCTGCTTCGGCCTACATAGGATTTATCAACAATTCAGGACAAACTGATTTTTTTTAAAGATTTTATTTATTTATTCTTGAGAGAGACAGAGAGAGGCAGAGACACAGGCAGAGGGAGAAGCAGGCTCCATGAAGGGAGCCCGATGTGGGACTCGATCCCAGGACTCCAGGATCACACCCTGAGCCGAAGGCAGGTGCCAAACTGCTGAGCCACCCAGGGATCCCCCAAACTGATTGATATACAGACTACTTCCTATTTAACCATGGGTTAAATTCCAAAATCTAAAAGTTGGCCTAAGTCCAAGGGAGCTCTGAGTACCTTTCCTCATGGAAACCTTGGCATAAATTATTTTAATTCTTAAACTGTCGTATATAACAGCATATCTTATGCAGAATGTCCCAGAAAAACTGTACATCTGTGATTAAAGGCAACAATATTATAAAAATGATTAACTCTGCAAAAGATAAAAACAACTCATTTAAATCTGTCGCTGACCATCACTTGAACACCGCCAGATGTTGGTAGAGGAAGGATAAAAGATTTGTGGAGAGTCTGAAGGGTGCTGATTATTTCCCTGGAAACTTTAGGGGCTTTAGGAGTTAACCAATTCTAATTTCTACTTCTGTGTCTTTTGCCTTTCTTTTGTGATTCATGGAAATGGATCAGAGGGAGAGGTTTTCATGATCTGAGAAGAGTTGGAATAAAGAATAGAAAGAAGAATGTACCCCCACAGGGTGTGTATATCCTTGCGAGAAAGGGGTGTCCTGCAGTGGAATTGAGGCCTGTGTGATGAAGAGCCAGGTGATGAAGCCCGGCGTCAGACCTTGTACAAACTACCCAACAGGTCCTGATGCTTCTCCCAAGCCCCTCAGCTGGCCTTTGGAAGAAGTGTGGGCTTGGGCAGTGCTAGCTTTACGGCAGTGATTCTCAAGCCTCAAAGGACTTCAGTGTCACCTGGACATTTTGGAAATGCAGATTCCTGGCACCAGTAGTGGAGATTTGCTACAGGATGTACAAAGGGTGGAGCCCAGGAGTTGGTGTTTTCCTGTCCAGGTGTGTAAATGCTACGGGAGGTTCTGAAACACAGCCGGATTGAGCACCACCACTGGGTTGGACCACACAGACGTGGGTGACAGGGAGAGAAGACTGTGTAAGCCCTTCTGACAGTGTAAGAAAACTTTGTTTAGGTGAAGTGTTTGTGACACCTGGAATGCTTGTTTGTATCTCAGGACAGTGCCTTTTCCTCTTCTTGGAAGAGTATACGATGCAAATCCTCTGTTCCTGGGGACAGGATAGTGAACGAGGTAAATCACTGCTGTCTGAGTTTGTATTCTGCTGTTTGCTCCATTCAGTGATCCTGATAAATGATTTTCAGTCACGCTGCACCTGATGCCTGGGCTTTATCCTCAGATGTGATTCGCTGGTTTCAGAATGGGGTTCAAATACTGATAGTTTTTTTGTTTTGTTTTGTTTTGTTTTTTGCTGATGGATTTTTAAAGCTTTCCAAGTGAGGAGCCTTGTCTTTGATGTACATGAGTTTCAGGAGGCAGAGGTAACCTCTCTCCAGCTCTTCATTCTCAAATTAGCTTCCTTCCCCTCCTTGATCTCTGGTGAAGGAGAAGATGCTGGTGTTATCAAACCTTTTTGATGGAGAGAGTGAGTGGCGGTACTTGTCCTAGCAGTGGAAGATGCTAAGAGCAGCAGAACACAGATCTTCAGTGACTCCAAATGGCTTTTCCTTGTGTTGTGTAGCAGCCCTCCATTTCCCTGATGATGATTCCCAGAGAACCCTCTACCCTGTCCAGGAATCTGAGAGCAGATAAAAGCTTTTCTCCACTTCCCAAGGATGGCTCCTTGATCCAGTAGCAACAAGCCCATTGTTTTTATTATAAGATTCAGTGACATGCTGGTGAATGCTTAACAATCAGCTCTGGAAAAAAGAGAGAGAGAGAGAGAGAGAGAGAGAGAGAATCCCTTATTCATAGCCTTTGCTAATTTCGTGGTGTAGATCCTCTCCCCTGGCTGATTTCAAGCTGATGGCAGTTGAACACCTGCCTTGCAAGTGTCCTCAAATCTGGACAAGCAGCTCTCCTGAGTCAATATGAGCCAATGTCAGCACGCCGCCAGGTGAAGCTTTCCTGACCTCCCACGTTCTGATCATTTGTAAAATTTTGGTAGTTTCTTTTACAAAAATGTGCCATTGGCTTTATTGTAGATAAGTAATACTGACACTAGCAGGTTGGGTCCAGGGACCCAGAAGGGGTCCTGCAGGACCAGCCAAGAGATCAGGATAGAAATCAAGCTGGAGCAGGCAAGAGGTGAAAGCAGAGTATTGAAACTATAGAGAGGGTCGCAGGAACAGATAGTGTCTAGGAGACTCAGAAAGGAAAGAAAGGAGTCTCATCTTTATTCGGAGTCAGGGGGTTTGTATTGAGGATGAAGGTTTGGTGTATATGTCCCCTCAGACATTGAGGAACCAGTTAGAACAAGGATGAGGGCCCAGGTGTGGGTCCTTGGTGTTGAGTGGTCTGGCACCAGTGCTCTGGAATAGGCATATGTTAGTTTCATTCTCACCTGGTCCTTGTTTAGATGTCATTTCCCCCTAAAAAAAGAAAAAAAAAAGACAACATCACCTCCTTATCCCTTACAAAGAGGACATACACAATTTGCATTCTGAGACATATATAAGTGGGGTGTCTTCTTAGCAAGAGTAGAAGCAGAAAGAGGAGTAAAAAGCAGATTTTTCTGGAGTCCTTTAATCTCCCAATGTCAATATCTCAATTAAATAATGAAACAAAAACCAAAATGAAGGATTGAAGCTAAAGTTTTATTCCTTTTACTATGGTGATTTTTCATCTGTGTCCTGTTTAGTTTTCCTTTATAGAAACAATTTTACCTTGTTACTAGTTAGTATGTACTCTTAAGAATCTCCATTGGCATGAACATCACAATTAAAGATAGGGTAAAATATTTCAGTTATAAAATTTAGGCCAGAAGAATTATAGTTCTCCTTAAAACAAAAGAAATATTTCAGTTACATCTATGATTTATGGTTTACTTATGACACACAAGTCACTTATTAGAGGGCTTTCTGAGGTTTAGCTGGGCTCATCATGCAGAAGTCTTGTAGATTTTTAAAGATAAAACAGATGTATATTTAATTAAATCTATCAAATGGTATAGGAGAGGGGGTGTTTTTTTCTAAGCATTTCTTAGTCAAATCTCTCTGGAAACAAGTTTACACAAGGAAAACAAAGATGACCATACCATGCAAATATTCACAAATTAATTGACCACTTACAAAATTAACCCCCATCCAAACAACCCTCCTACTTGACATCTTGTCTGTTTAAACACTGAACAAGATGTTGTGAAAGCTGCTTAAGCAGAATTGAAAATCCTTTAATATGTGGAATTTCACTGACGGCAATGTTGGGGAATGGCTTGAATGTTGTGCAATGCCACGAAACAAACAATCTGATTTGAGTTAGCTGAATCAAGAATTGAGGAAATCTGATGGTGAATACAGGATAGGATCGTCAGAAGTGGATTATGCAAATATCAAAACATTGGAAGAAACCTTTGCAAAAACTGCTATTTTTTATCACAATGGCTGTCCGAATAATAGCACTACAATGTATCCCACAAATTTGTTAGGAAACTTAGCTACATTCCAGTCCTCCAAAACAAAAACAGTAGAGCCATGTATTCTTAGAAACAGTAGGCTAATTCTAAGAATCAGCACATAGCTGGAATTAAAATTTTGTTTTTCTATATGAAATTTTATTTTTCCTTGATCAAGTCCCATTCAAACTTTTTACTCCCACTGTTTATAACCAACTGTATTTTTCTGCATTAAATAGGATCATTTCCAGTTAGCCTTTCCCTGGCAATGGTTAGTCTGAAATCACAACAATGATGTCCTTCTGAATTCTATCCAGAACTAGCCAAGTCTCTGCTTTTTTAGCAACAATGACAAGAGTTAATAGCTATTGAGAATCTATGTACTATTCTAGACTATGATGACTTTATTCCAAGGCACACAATGTGTCTTAGAATAAGTGTCTTCTCCTTTAATGTGTGTCAGAACAAATGCCTAGAACATACTGTGTCCTAGAACAAGTGCTATCTCTTTTAATCCTTACGACCCGTGAGGGATAAACGTATATTGTTACCATCTTAGATATGAAGCCACTGAAGCAGGAGGATGGTAAGTAACCTGCTGAGGAGGGGAAGCAGGATTTTGAAACAGGTAATATGATGCTGGAGCCTACCGCCAGTGTTTACCAGTGATGTCACAGGGCTGAGAAACACCCAAACTCCCAACTGCCTCAAATCCAACAGTGATGTGACCAAAAGCTATATTCATTACTACTTTAAAACACACACACACAAAAATTTATATGAACAAGAGTAAATAAATATCCATGTCAGGAAATTCCTCCTCATAAATGGTGTATTCACATACCAGTTAGAATAAAAGCTGCAAAAATCAGCTGCACAGGTTGCTTACCTCATGCATAGAAAAATACTTGTAATATATATATATATACTGTATATACAGTAATTTAAGAGTGAACTGTATACATCTTACCTGTTCTGATAGCTACTAAAATAGAATTAATTGCAGGCTATTGAATTATATTGTTAACAATAATCATGGTGCTGCTGGCCTTTACTTGATGGAGGAGAAACTATTTTTGCAGACCTTAAAGCTATTCCTATAAAAGCTCTGATTTAATATAATCAAAAGATGCATCCTTTACAGATAAGAAAAATGGGTCTAGCCAAGGAAGTTTAACTTAGAACAATTTTATGTTATAGATGCATATTCTTTTCCTTTGATTTGTGATTTTCCAGCTTTTTAAATAGCTACTTGGGGAAATAAAATCAAGATAATCATAAACGTCTTTGTATCACTAGAAAATTAAGCATTACTTTTTGAGCATTATCTCAGCAATATTTGTTCTGGGTTTTAAAAGACTAAATAATATTTCACTCCTGCATATCTTGGAGTTCCTGCTATATATAAGCTACTAGCTTGAGAAGCAAAACTTTATGCTTTAATATTATGTGACAGAAGAAATGAGATTTTCTAAACAGATTGGTTTATTGTTCACTGATCATCTGCGGAGTGGAATGGGAAAAGACGTTACAACTTGTTATCAAGAAAACATAAATGGGCTTACTGGAATACGGGCGTGAGTTGAAGCTACATCTCTGGCCAGCACAATTGAAGTAATTAGACAGTGTCAGGAAATGGGTGCTCACTGACAAGACCTCTGTACGTCCTCAAGCTCAGAGCCAAGAAACTACATGAAGGGCTGGGAATACAATCTGATATAGTCTGTTTCACCTTCAAAACTAATAGTCTTCCTTTTGCCATAAAGTGAAAAGCATATCCCAGTTCCCGTTTTCCTTTTTTGCCTCAACCTCCCAGAGGTTCAGAGGTATGATTTTGGCCCAAATTCAGGATCTTGCATTGAGCTTACATTTTGGGTTGTTCGGTCTCAAGTTTCTGCCACCCCTTCATCCTTATCCTTTATACTTGGCTCTCCCTGTTTGGTCTTCTGTCCATAGTTTTATTTTCTCTGGTTTCTGTACCTAATGCTGTGTATAGTTTTAGTCGTTGCAATTTATCATGAGACCTTGAAGAGACCATATAACTGCTTGGGCTCTGGAGTAAGACTGCCCACATCTTGATCTTGGTTCTGCCACCCAATGAGCTGTGTGATCTTGGACAACAGGTGAATATATCTGTAACTTGTTCTCCTCATCTGCAGCATGGGGTACTAATGGTACCTGCCTCTAAGGGTTAATGTGAGGATTAAATGAGCTAATGATTAAGTGCTTTAGAAGAGAGTCTGGCACATGGTAAGTTCTCAATAAGTATTAGCTAAGAATTAGATGGATGGACAGGCGTGATTGGGGTGTGGGAGAAATGGGCAAATACTTGATAAAATGCTTTGTAGGAATAGTGGTTAACTACCTCAACTTAAAAAAAATAACTGCTGATCTCAAAGCAAAATGTGGTCCTGGTACTCACCAACTATAATAGCAAGTAGAGAAATCTGAACGAGGTAAAAGTTGTTATAAATGAAGGCATCCCATAAACTGCTGGAAACTAGATGTGAAATGTTTGGGTCTCCCTATATAAAGAAATCAGATAGGCATGTATTTTGTGATACTTAGTTTCTCTCTGAAATTATGTCTTAAAGTTCTGGGCCTAGTAATCCTAGGATTACTACCTAATTAAGAGATTAGCTTTGCTTAATCAAGAAATCCA
This sequence comes from Canis lupus baileyi, assembly GCF_048164855.1. Taxonomy (NCBI): domain Eukaryota; kingdom Metazoa; phylum Chordata; class Mammalia; order Carnivora; family Canidae; genus Canis; species Canis lupus. The sequence goes on from NC_132838.1 coordinate 87,561,365, forward strand.
GTACTAAAAACATTAAAATTCCATTTCTTACTCTTTCCCCTTACCTCCCACCCCCCTTTTTTTTCTTTCTTGGCACTGAGATCACTGTGATATCCCTCAAAAGGAATAGAATAGAAATAAATACACCTGACATTTATTGATTTTCTCTGTATGAATTAGGTCCTCTGCTAGAGGCTCTAAACTGCATCCTTAGCAACAAGCAGCTGTCTGTATCTCCACTTACATTATAAGTTCAGAGGAGTAAATGAATCTCCTAGCATCTCACATTTTAAGTAAGTGACAGAGTTGAATTCAAACCTTGCTCATCATGGTGCAAAAGCCCATTCTCTTATAGAAAAGCCCTATTTTGCATCTTTCATCACTGTAGCACAGACTCTATGGATAAAACTATAGCTATAATTAATTAATTTGGTCTTGCTTAATTAGGAACCTATAAGCAATGAATGTAGAGTCTGGGTTACAATTCCCTATAGTCAATTTTTGAAGAGAAGTTTTCCTTGGTAGTTTAACATTATTCATTTCATTTTCATGATTGTATTCCTGTGGCTACAACCTTCTAATAATCTCTCACCTTTTACTCTATTCCTTGTTGATTATCCATAGCTAATTTCCTAATTAACACTCTCCTATATCAAGCCATCTTTATTAGCTAAGGTATACGGTTCATTTCTCTTTCATGTCATAGTTCAAGACCAGCAAACAGTTTGCTATCCTCAAAACATAGTTTTAAATGTTGCCTCTTTCCAAGAAAGGGAGCAACAGGTAGTCCAAGGCGGGGAGGTGGCCCAAAAATGGCATATCTTACTGCTACTCCCATCTATTTGGTCCCAACTAACTCATACAGCAAAACTAGATATAAAACTAGTGAGCCTTCTAACCAGGCAGGTGCAGGGATGAGGCTCTCCTGCTCAAAGGAACACATAGTGGGGCACAATCAATGGTCTCTGACTCATCCCAGAGTAAAGAACCTTCACGAGTCCCACTGTCTCTCGTACCGAAGCTGACCTAGATTCCACTGCCCTCTCTGAGATCCTACCTTGCCCATTCAATTTTTTTTTCCCTCTGGACACTCACTAATATAGAGCTACGTCAATTTTAGAGCTGAAGTGAAATCTTTTAAAGCAGCAGTTATGGTCTTGGTATATATAAAAGTCTATATTTTACAAGCTGATAAGCTGAGTTAGAAAAATCTCCAACTTTCTCCAGGATGGGGGAAAATGAGATTTCTGCTCATCCTAACTATAGAGACAAAGACTTATATTTGTGTTACAAAAAGGCAATAACCACACTGCAAAGATTATTCCAGATTTGCATATCCCTTCTTATCCTCTCTCCCTTTGCAAACGTCAGCATTTTTAAAAGTGAATATGTTGTCGTTGGCAGGCACTATTCGGCAACTCGGAGTTCTGCAAATGTTGTTCTTCTAAAATATCTTGCTCTGGTTTTGTGTTGTTTTATTTTTTTTTTTAAAGAAAATACATCTGATAAGAAATCTGGCCCTGGAGAATCTAGGGAACAAAGCTCACAGAAATTGTAGTGGGTTTGTTCTATAAGCTGATGCGGAGGTAAAAGCAAAGTGAAGACCTGTTTCTGCTTTTCTAACAGTCTTCTCTGTTTCAATCAGCAGTGAAGAGCTTTGTAGCTGAACCTCTTGTAGCACCATGCATCATTCATGACCTGATGGGGTAGACAAAGTGCATAACAATCGATGCAGAAATCCCACTGCACAAATAAGTTCACCAGTAGGTTACAGACTTCTGTTTGGTTTTCTGCTGATCTAGGACATTTCCTCCTCCCATTGCAGAAGCAAGTAACTGATACATTTTAATAGTAGCTCTTCATTCAGATATGTCCCCCCCCCCAATTTGCAAGTTGATTTGGGTGACCGGAGTTTTGGCAACAGAGCGAAATATAATCATGTCGTGGTCGACACCCATTAAAATCTAAATTAAACAGAAAAAGGATAACTTGGCATATTACATTGCTAGACTGGTGGCTTGATATCTACTTTTCTTTGATGAGAATGATTTTATGCTACAGGAAGAGACTAAAGGGCATGCTTTTAAAAAAATTAATTTGAGATCCTCTTGTTCCTATCTAGCCGTCTATTCCCACCACGTGATCCCCACTGCTAACCATTTTTATTACTTTCTTTATACACTTATGTACAAATGCAAATACATATTCCCCTGCCTGTCTTTTGTGAGAGTACATAGGTTCTAGATATCCTTCTCTGTGCTTTGCTTTCTTACATAAGATATTTTAGAGAGCTTTGGATACAAGTACACAAACTGTTTCCTATTCTTTTGTAGGGCTGTATACTTTTCTGTGTGGATATGTCAGAGTTTATTTAACTAGTCTAAGGAGAATTATGTACTTAAATCCTCAACTACTCTTAAGGTAGGCACTGTTACCCTGAATTTGCAGAGGTAACCAAAACTCTGGCAGCTTCTCTGTGCTTCCACAGTGATCTCTGTCTTTCAGGGTCTGAGAGATGTATTCATATTTTACCACGCTGTGGAAGCAGTAGTATCAGTCGTCAAACACTGGGTATTCTTAAGAAAATCTTCCTCTGCATCTTCACAAGTAAGTTTTTCTATGCCAGAGGTTCTCAAAATTCAAGAGAATCAGTTGATGCCTTTGAAAATGCAGATTCCCAGGCTGTGCTCTCATAAGTGCTCATCAGCCTATCTGGGGTGAGTTGCTGGAACTATTACAGGGAGCCCAACTCTATCATGGCCATACATGTAAAATGGTACCTAGATATCCTGCCTGGCAATCTTCATTTTGAACCTATACTCCAGATGATTTGCAGTGACCCCTGCACCACACTTTAGCACGTAGCTGTAGATAGTCTCCGGGGGAATACATTATTTCTGTAGGGCATCATGCTTGGTTGTCAGCGGCATTCCCAGATAGCCTTGCCATCTGGTTCCATGGTTGTGGTTGGGGCCAGGCATTTTTCTCCAGGGCATTTTGCACCCTGGCTGTGCACAGGCTGCCTTAGACTCCAGTGGGTGCAGCAAAGCATAAGGCTGAATACCTGAATACTTGTGCCTTTGGGATTGAGAAAGACCACAGTTCTCTGCAGCAAATTAGCATATAAATAAGGTGTTGGATTCCCAGATCCTGAGTGCACCAGGAATTGAAAGTATGTGCAAGAGATTTAATTAGGAAACTCTTACAATCTCCAACAAGGCAGAAAACAGAAAAACCTTCAGTGAGGAGAGGTTGCTTCCTGAACTTACTTTTCACCTTTTTCTTGTGTCCATGATAGTCAGGTCAGAAATCATAAGAATGGGACCCTTTTCATGGATCCAACCACCACAGAATGTCAGAGCCTCAGGAATCATCAGAGATCACAGAAATAGGGATTTTTAATCTGAGGCCCCTAGGAGAGACCCTTGATCTTCCAGGGATTAGGGGACATCCTGAAGTCCTAAGCAGAATGCTGTGTCAAAGGAATTTCTAATTTCCTCGAAATGATTCAGATCTACCAGTGTAGCCTCGTACCTTCATTTTCCCAATGATGAAGCCACGATTCAAAGGACTGCAGTGACTTATCAAGATCATATAATTATTTGCAGCAGGGATGGGGCTGGAATCTGGGAATTTCAATATGTGGTATTGATGTCTCCAAGACTTTGAAAATAGTCTCTGAAGGTGGCCCAGTATGAGGCCTTGGCAGTGAATAAACATGCCATTGCCAAGTCATAGGGGTCTTCATGATTGAAAGTGTTAGTCGACCACTTACTTGGTGCTAGTGACTGTTCTAAATACTTTACATATTAATTCACTTGATTCTCATAATCATTCCATTAAGTAAGTGGTATTATTACTATCATTATTACCATTGTTGCCCTTTCCATTTTATTTATGAGAAAAATGAAGTACAAAAAACCAATTCATTTGCTAGTATTCAAACTCCGACAGTTTGCCCCCACAAGCCCACACTCTTCATTATTACATTAGGCCATTTCTTTCTGGGAAGTGATGATTAATGCCAACTTACAGAGTAACGACCAAAGCTTTCACCTACCCATGTCCTTATGAAACATGAGCCATAATATAATCTTGGCTCTGTTCCTGCTAACTTCTGCACTTGAACCTAAGCCCTAAAATGAAGAAGCACCACTGAGATGTTTTCAGTGATAAAAGACTAGATGGTTATGTACTCAGGTATCAACAATGATTATCTTTTGATCCTCCAATAAGTGCAATTTTCTTTTTGCTTGGCACTAATCCATTTTCTCCCAAGGACATCTGCTACTTTGATAGTCAAAAAGAAAATAAATATTATTTTAAAAATGTGATACACAGTATAAGAAACAGAGATTCATTGCCTCCTTTTTGTCTCAAGCCATTGAAAGGCTTCCTTGATTTCTACAGACATTCATTGTCAGGTTTCAGGCCTCGAGGGTATATTCTTGTCTGGCTTCAGAGTGCTCTTGTACTTGTGGGAATTTCAAGGGCTGACAGATCCACTTTAATGCTTTCTTGGGTTGAAATATGGCACCATAGCACCAACCCCTAAAACCACTGAAGGAGATAGACCTCCTCCAAATTTTATCAGTAGAACACTGTGGATTGGGTGGATTGCAGGAGTTAGCTTTTGAATACAGCGAGGTAAACAAAGGCTGGATACTGTGGAGAGGTGAGATGAAAAGGGGGAAACAGGGACCAGGAGGGATTGGTAGGGGGAAAAACCTTTCAGATGGACCACATAAGAAAGAGTGGTCTGAAGAATAAATTATGTGCAGCCATGATTTCTCACTTTAGGAAAAAAAAAGTAATTTCATATGCAACAGCCTTCAGTGCTAGTCAGCAATGATTCATCAGTGTTTGTCTGTAATGCCAAAACTCAGAGTTGTTAATTAAACAACAGCCTGAAATGTGACCCTGCTCTGCATATCAGGCCAGCAGGGGCCCTCTCTGTTCCTTGCTGTCACAAAAGAGTATTAGCACAATTTAAAGACTGCACCCCATCTGCCAAGACCCCATTTACAAAACAGGTTTAGAATCTATTATTTATGACCAGGAAGGTCTGTGTCATAGAGTTTGATACAATTTCGAGTGTCACGTTAATGAGCAACTTCTTGGAAAGTCTGCATGGAATTCATCTCAGGACCTTATTTCTTAGTGTGAAAATCAGACCATACATTAGTTTCTTACAAAACCTACCATTTCTCAAGTGTCAAGCTCTACCATAGGTAGGTTCTCCAATATTTTAATAATGGTTCTCCAATATTGTAATAATAAAGGTTACAAAGTCAAGTCTTGTTCAGATATTACTGTTATCAGGATAGAAAATATTTCACTTGAATAAATTTTTTTTCTAGAAGACCAAGTTTTATAGCTTCAGGGTGTCACAGGTTACTGTCTCTAACTTTAAACGTATGGATAGGAACAGTTCTCAAATGTGTGATATATTTTTGCCCTTTTGAAACAAAGCACTGTACGCTGGAGTGGCTGGGGTGGGCAGGAGTCACCATTGTACACACAATTGATTATTTTTGAAAAGAATGGGTGAGAATGCAGTAGTTTTCCCGCACTTAAGTTCCAGCCTCGTGACCAGGGTCAATTTGTGTGTCTGCATGTGAATTTGTGATCTTTTCCCTTAATGTTCCATTTCCAAGTATCATTTCTTAATCTTACCAATATACCAATCACAGACATGTACAAATTTTGAATTTTAGCTACTTTGCTTAATCTCCTGGGTTCCAGGATTACTTTAGGTAGTTGAGAAGATAAGCTGGATGCTTCTTAGGTAAATGACTTTTTCCCTATGAGCATCAATAGATACTTTTAATATATTTTTTAATGAATTTACTTGATCATGTGCCCTCAAAGTATTTAGAACATGTTGGTGACCCCATTGTTGAGAAATATAAGATGAACAACTGAGTCCCAGACATCTGTGACTGTGATTTGACCATATTACTTAGCCAGGTAGAAGCAGCACAGATGGTTTCTAACATCTCCCAGGATTCAGAGCTCTCATTCATTCATTCACTCCATTTAAGAAGGATTAATTTTGTATTTTATGCAGAATGATTTCAAGGCTACAGAGGCTTAAGAGGGAATGGGACTTCAAAGAAATAGAATCCTAAAAGAAATTTAAACCAGTTAGAAGCATTTTCAATAATTGAGCATGAAAAAAAAATCACCCTTAATTTGACAATACCCCTTGAACATGTTTCTCCATCCATTAGCTTTGAGAATCTTCAGTAACTATCACCTTTTCCAATAAAACTCAGTTTTATAGCATGTTTCATCATTACAGGGATTTGGACAAGTGATAGCCACACAATATTCTGAAGGGTCTGTATATCAATTGCTTACAAGCCCTATCACCTAACTACAGGAAAGTATGTCATAAATAAGCATCTCATGCTGGTCATTGGCCTCTAATTCTCTTTGTTTAAAACTAGATTTCCCAGATCTTTTCCCCTCAAATTATCTTCTATTTCTAATATGCCTACACGTTAATTCTAGTTTTTGAGCAATTATAATATGTCATGCCCTGCCCCTAAGCGCTTTGAGTCACAGTCCTAGCCTGTAAAAGTTTATGGGTTTGGAAAGAATAACAATAAATCAATAATTATAATTATTATAATTATGGTAAAGATTATGAATTGGAAGTGCAGCACATTATAGCAATATAGTGTTAAACCCAAATTTCTAAAGCTGCTTTTATGAGGGTTCTATATCATAAGATCTTCCAATGCTTATTGGTTATTTCCTCATTTGGCCTATAATATCTATGTCTTTTTTCCTTTATGTTTTCAATCCAATTTGAGCTCTTCTCATTTCCATAGACATGCCTTCTAGCTCTCTCTAATCCAGGATTTTCCAGATTTTCATTTCAATGACTTAGGACCTCTTCCACACCTGTGTCCCATTTTGTCCTTTTTTATGCCACACCTCCAAATTAAGCACCCGTAAGTATCATGTTGAAAGCAAAAGTCCTCTGATTCCATAGACACCTTTGGTGGTCTCCTGCTGTTAGAACATGGAAAGCCAACCTTTCTAGACTGCACCCCTGCATGATATGTTTAAACATGCTCTCCCCCCAGCCACCTTAGTCTACTCATAGTCTCCAGAATGTGTGCTTATGTACATAATCAACTCCATCACAAATCCTCAAAGCATTGAATCCACCAATCCTCATATTTCATTGTTGATTCTTCCTGGAAAGACTTTTTAATCCACAGAGGGTTCTTTCTAAGTTCATACTATTAGTCTGCATTTGGTACTTAATAACACAATCTTTTCTATTGTTTTACTGTATTGAAACATATGATTATGTACCTAGGACTAATAGTGTCCAGATATCAAGGACTACGTCACGTCCAGGGCATAGCACATGCCTTGCATGAAGTGGGTGCCAGGTGAATATTTATTGATTCTGTAAAAGAATTCTGACCATACTCAGCAAAGATGGGGACATTTAATTGATCAGTGCCAGTGAGTATCTCCATAAGAACTAGGCTCCCCAGATATATAAGATTTAAGAGCTTTATGACTCTCCAAAGTGGCAGTTTATGGGAGGAGGGTAAGTGCTATGATAGCAGTGTAAATCTGCTTTGAAAATGTGGCCAGAATGGCTGGCTTCCAGACACAGAAGAACAGTAGTGTTGTTGGATTGTTTACTTTAGAAAGTGAGATTTGTCTTCCATCGTGGTTCTTGTCTCATCAATATTTTATTGCTATTTTTTTTCTAGGAATGTAAGAGTAACTATATTGAATTTTCATTTACTCAAACAAAAGTATTTAGTAAGCAAAATCAACAGTTTTAAGCATTGTTCCCTTGGCTGTAGTGAAGTTGGCTTATATTTTATAAAATTTGCTTTTGTGTGGTTTCTAGTATATTTATATTGCTAGATCTTGCAATTAGCAGAATGTAAAGTGCAAAAAAATGACTAATTTTCCTTGGTCTTGAAAAATAAGTTGAGAACACAAAAAAAGAAGCTATTAAGACAGCAACATTGACTAGCTAAATAAAGATATAAAAGATATAAAACTGAAATGCCCTTAAGACCACCTTATTAGACTCATTGGTACATCCTGCATTTTAATAAAGGGCAGATAGATTAAAGCTATAGAGCATGACAAAATTGGCTCTCTGAACTCCCGATGGTAAGATGGCATGTTCCTGGCAAATCCAGGGCAGCGGCTTTGGGGATTGCAGGTGGTTGTTTAATATTTATTATGAATCTTCCCTGAAAATTGATGTTTGTCTTTAAATTTTCATTACACAGCTGTGGATCACTGTAGACATTTCTAGACCTTAAAGTAGTGAAGTACTTCAGAGGCTGGAGTTCCCCAGAAGCAAAGAGACCATTTCAATCCACCTCACTAAGCTTTTGTGCAGTGAGAGGGAACTTCTGATTCCATACTCTGGGGGAGTCAGCAAGGTCACACACTGCATCAGGGGTTCCCAGTACCAACTTTCCCCCATGCTGGTGATTCACTAGGAACAGTCACAGAACTCATATAGATGGACATATGGCTAAGAGTTATTACAAAGAAAAGGACACAAAGCAAAATCAGCCATAGAACAAGGATGCATGGAATAAAGTCTGCAGGAGACCAAGTTTAAGCCTCCAAGAGCCTTCCCTATAGGGTCACACAGGGTGTGCTGATCCCTCCATCAGGCATGTGACAATATGGATGAAAGGGTGTCTACCAGGAAGGGTCATTGGCACTCAGTGCTCAGTGTTTTTATTGGGGGATGGCCACGAAGACATACCAAATTCCAGACACCCAAAAGAAAGCAGGTGCTCTGTACAAACCATATTGTTTACACAAGCTAGGCACCATGAGTCATTCTTATCTGTTGAGGGAATGGCAGAAACCTTCTTAATGTCCAAATTTCCTAATGCCAGCCAAGGACCCACCTTGGAGAAAGGACTTTGTAGGGATGGCAATCTCTAGTCTGTGATACTGACTTTTTCTACACACCTCCCAAGGCTCATTTGCAGCTGTACTTGAGGACAATGACTAGGATGTCCCGAGCGACCAAGTTATCTCTATCCTTACTCACTTAAAACTCACTTATGTTCTGCATAGCCATGCATGAGACAGTCTCTGTCACCTCTCCAGCCACATTTTATGCCACTGCCTTTTTTGTTAATAAAAAGTCAGCCACATTGGTCATCTTTGAGTTCCTCCATCACTCTGAATGGTTTCACTGCCCCTGTAAGCCTGTGCCTACTTCAGTTCCCACCCTGGCACCCCCTTATTGAGGGTCTTCCCTGGCCCTCCAGATGAAAAGAGGATCTACTTGTTGCTCATTTTCAGAATATGCATTTCTTCTCCTCTCAGCATTGATGACAATTGTGGTTAAATACTTAATGCATTTTAATTTAATATTTGCCTTTCCTGCTAATGTAAGTTTCTTGATGGGATTGAGGCAATGTCTGTGGTGTTTGTAGCTTGTTTCTGGATAACTAGTAGCTATGGCCAACCAGTATTTGTTTAATGAAAGAATACATTTCTCTCACTTTCAAACCTTGGACAAAAAAAAAAAAAAAAACCTCGGACAAATATGACATGGCTATATTGCAGGTAAATTTACCTCACCACATTGGCAGATGAACATAGGAGGCATGTGCTACGAGTTGAAAGGACAATGGCCTGTGTCTCATGCTTGTGTTTTTAAGTCCTACTGTCATGGGGGAAGCACAGTGTTTCCACGTAGGGGAACTTTGAGAGTCGGATTGACCTCAGTTTGAAACCTAGTACTTCTCTACTTAGTGAATGACTTTGGACCAGTTACTAGATTTCCAAGAGCCTTATTTTTTCCTGTCATTAGAATGAGGATATAGTAAAGCTACCTTAGGGATTGGAAGGATGATGTGGTGAAGTCAAATATATAAAGCACTGAGCACAGTGCCTGGCACATAGTAAGCACTTGGTAGCCTGCCATGCTGAATCTGAGCTTTGAGGTCACACTTTTTCCTCTCACCTAATCAAAGAGTCCTTTGTCTCATTTTCCTCTACATATCACAGTTCTGTTGGAAATCCCAACTCTTGGGAGTTGATGCAGCTGAGAAGGTTATTTCTATTGATCCCAAATCTACCTGCTGTAACCTCTAACCATAGAGCCAAATTCTAGTTTCTGAGACAACACAGAAAAAGTCTGATCCCTCTTCCACATTTCATCCTCTTAAACATTTAAAGACATCTGTCAGATCATGCTTGGACCTCCTTCCAGATGAAGTATCTCTAGTCCTGTCAGCCACTCCTCACATACTGGAGTTTCCAGGCCCCCTTGCTTTCCAGACCCCTTGCAGTCTTGGCTGTTTTCCTCCACAACATGCTCCAAATGGGCAGCGGATCAGTCAGGGTTCTCCAAAGAAGCAGAACCAATGGGAAACATGTTATTTATTTATTTATTTATTTATTTATTTATTTATTTACTTACTTACTTACTTATTTATTTTAAGGAATCAATTCATTATCTGGGCTGCCAAGTCCAAAATCTGTAGAGTAGGTCCTGGCAGGAGTTGATGGTGTCTTCTTGAGGCAGAATTTCTTCTTCCTGGAAAACACATTTTTGCTCCTAAGGCTTTCATTTGATTGGATGACCCTCCCACCCCCGCATTACTGATGGTAAACTGCTTAAAGTCAACTGGTAATAGATATTAACCACATCTACAAAATATCTTCACAGCCACACCTGAATTACTGTTCAATGAAATAACTGGATGCTCTTGTCTAGCCAAGCTGCCATAAAATTAACTTTCACAGGCAGTATGCTTAAAGTGTGATGCCAGAACCAAGCACAAAACATTTGCTCTGACTAGGGTCCAACACAGGGAGAATGTTAGCTCCCTTGATCCGGAAACCACTTCTGTGTAAATGTGGTCTGGCATTTTATTAACTTTTTAAAAATAGACCACACTCCCTTGTCTGCATTGACTGTATATACTACCCTTGCAAGCAGGGGGCCTGGACCCTGCTGAAGAAGCTCCGGGTCCTGCAGGGAGGGGGGGTGCCTGACATCACAGGAAAACCCCACATCAGAGGGAGGCTGGAGAAAGGGAGGAGCTCTGTCAAGGAGCCTGGACGGAGAGGAGACATTTTTCTTTGATGTGGTCCTACTTTGTTTCTAGTAGCCTTCGATATACCCAATACCCCAACCCTAGTCCAATCCTTCTGTTCACATGTCCCTTTCTGCCACCCCAGAGCTACTAGCATAGTGTAGTTAATAATTATTCACAGTGTTATTATTCTTACAGGTTACTTATAAATGACTATTGACATTTCAAAAACACGGCATAAAAATTTATTAATTACAGCGGAACTTCAGACTTCGAAGACAGACAGAGAGGGAGATAGTTGGGGAAACTGGCACAGGATTCATCAGGGGGACCAACTGAATTCTGCTTTCCATTCCTGAAATCTGTTCACTCTCCCTGACTGGAGGCTGACCTCCCCCAAGATTACATGCTCTTGATTAGCCTATCTGCAGCTCTGCTGTGTCTGTCCCTGGTTTGGTTTCCAAATTCCCATATCAATATCAGAAGGAACTATAGAGCTGAAGAATCCATAGGAAAAGACGAGAGTGGAGCAGATTACATAAAATATATTTTAAGTCAGGGGTGTCTGGGTGGCTCAGTCGGTTACATGTCCCTTTCTTGATCTCAGCTCAGGTCTTGATCTCAGAGTCATGAGTTCAAGCCCTGCTTTGGGTTCCACACTAGGCAGGGAACCTCATTTTTCTTTTTAAAGCAAAGTCTACAATACTCATCAGGCAAAGCTTTAGAATTTAAGATACTGCCAGGTGGCTGTACAACTTGCTTAAAACATATGGCTAGCAGCTTCGGGAGAAACATCAAGGCTTGTGCTGGGCCCTGCCCTAGGTTCATTCTGTTCATAATTGGTGTCAGTTTGTAGTGCAATGTTTCCTAGGGTATGATATCTATACCATGGGTGACACAGGACAATTTTAGGTTCTATATGTGTGTTCAGATTTTATTGGACTCACATGCTTATTTGTTTTAGCATGTATTGTTGTAAACTGTAATGTATTCATTTTAATGAATATTTAAGGAGTATAGCTATTGCATTAAGCTATATAAAAATACAGTTATTGCATATTACTTAAAACATTAAGGTAAAACTTTGAAAAAATGTGATAAATAATAGTATGGAGAGTAGGCAGGTATGATCAACATCATGCAGTGACATGAGAATGACCACAATTAGAAAACACATGTACAATGAGGAAAAGCTGGGTTTTTCTGTCAGGACTTTGTTCAGATTTCACCTCCTTTGTGGCCTCTTAAAGTCTTATATTTCTCATCCGTAAAATGGAAGTGATCATACTTAACCTTTAGGACAGGTATGAGGATTAGAGCTAATAAGACAAAGTGCTGGCCACATTATAGCCACTCCATAAAAATAAATTACTGCTTTCAGTATGTTGGGTCTGTTAGAAAAAAATGCACACCTCTAAAAAAGATGAGAACAAAGATAGAGATCGAGCAGCAAGACATAGAGACAGAAAACGCATTATATCCATGAGACTGTAACAGTGTAACTAAACGGTAGTTTACCTGAGCCTGTTTGAGAGCACTTCTTTGTCTAACTAGTTTCACATACAAAAGTGGAGGGGAAGACGACCATCAGGCTGAGGTGAGTCTACACTCTACGCAAGAGGAGATTCAATGGAATGAAGTGTCATGAAGGGTTTTCAGTGAAAGGGGCAAAGGAGAAGGGCTGACAGTTCCCCTTCACTTCAGAGGAAGGGAAAAAGTGGCACAGACACCCTGGTTAAGTAGAGAAGTACTGAGAAGGACATGGAAATCCAATTCTGTGTAAAGGACCTCATAAGCTCATCACATGGGTGTCTGGAGACCTAAAATGACAGGACATTGCAGACTGAGTTTTTTTGTCCCCTTCTTCTGTTTTGTTGGAACCTAAAAGAAAAACCCTCTGGGGCCTCCAAAGCATTTCTTCTCACCATTTTGTCCATCTCAGTCAATATGCTTATACGGTTTTCCTCACAAGGGAGACCAGGTTCTGGAGTGTGGATGACTCCAAGCTTGCTGTGTTATTTTGCTAGGGCTGCCGTGACAAAGTACCACAGATGCAGTGGCTTAAATAACAGAAATTTATTGTCTCCTCTTCTGGAGGATAGAAGTCTGAGGTCAGGTGTTGGCAGGGTTTGTTTCCTCTGAGGCCTCTTTCCTTTCTTAAAGATGTCCTTCTTCTTCCCATGACTTCACATGGTCTTCCTTCTGGGCTTATCTCTGTCCAAATTTCTTCTTTGTGTGAAGACAGTGGCCATATTGAATTAGGACCCTCCCCCATGACTTCATTTTACCTTAATTATCTCTATAAGACCCTATCTCCAAATATAGTCACATTTTCTGATACTGAGGGTTAAGACTTGAACATGTGAATTTTGGGAGCTACAACTCTGCCCATACACATGCCCATTAACCACTCCTGGAAAGGAAAAATTCACAGTGCAACCCACTGACTAGACCACAAGCTTCATCTTCATCTCAGTGAAAAGTGCCTAATTATCGGTGTCTTTGCAGCATATCCTAAGGATTAGAGTCAATAATCATCCTATTCTGAAGGTTTGAAACTAATGAAATTATTTCCTTTGAACATATGAAGAGATTGCAAGAGGCAGCACACTGTGATTGGTGTTAATTTCCATTCACAGCTAATGAGTACTTTGTATACACTAGAACATGATAAATTCTTCCAGTTGTAGGCCCAATTTTCTAGTCTCCAAAAAATTTCACCCCCAACATGAGTTCTTCTAATACTCCTTTGAGCTTGATTTGAATCATGGCTCTGACACTGGCTACTGTGTAGCCTTGTACCAGTTTACCCATGTAGGTCTCAATCCATTTCTCTGTAGAATGGGGGTAATTCCCTGATTGGGAAGCTAAGGAAATAAGAAGAGATAGTGCTCTAATGTGCTTTATACAATGCCTGGCATACAACAGGCACTCAATGCATGATAGGTAAAGCTATAAGGGTTATTTCTATGTATGGTATGTGGGGAAAGGAGTGGATTCTCATAGGTTGGGTTGAGAAGAGGTTGAGAAGGAGGTACTCTCCTTCAACTCTTGTTCTCTGTCCAGAACAGAAACTACTCTGGGTTACTTCCAAATCCTTCATTCTAACCAACATTCACTTGTGAACTGGGAAGGACACACTCACGTTGAACTATAGCAGCGCCAGTACATATGATGCCGTCTTCAAGAAATTGGTTTAAAGATCTGAACTCTTATGACTTCTGTCTGCATCATCAATTCCTTTATGAGAGCAAGCACTGAGGCTAGAGGTTCTGTAATATTGTATCAGGTTGATAACACAAAGCAGTGAGTGATATTGCCTGGACATGTATGTGTTTGAATTCTGATCCAGCTAAAGCTACCCGTTTGGAAAAATGTTTCTCTTGGATTCAAGAAAGGATGTGTATTGAACATTATCTGGCCACTCACAAATCCTGGATATAAGAACATATGCTGAAAAATAGGAATCTGGAAACATTGTCTTTCCCCTCTTGATTCTATTGCTCGTGCTGAATGGTCTCCTTTTCTAGGTGCTACATTTTAAATCTTGGAGAAACCTCTAATTTTCTCAATTTTATTCTCTACCACTAGTGGTGTCTAATTATCCTTAGACTGCCTCTTTGTTATTTTCTATATCTTTTGCCCTGACTTAACCTTAAGTTCCCACTAACTCTTGCCAAGATGATGATTTTTATAACTAGGTTCCTTGAGTATATTATTCTCTGTCCTCTCCAGTCCATCCATTTGCCTGATTAAGTTTCTTCAGATGTGACTGGGTTCAGCCCACCACCTGAAATAATGAACTTTTAGTCAACAGGATAGTTGACTAAAATAGTTTAAGCACAACCTAATCCCTGGCTTCAGTGTAACTAAACAATGCCTTACCTCCTCACTTCAGTTTCAAAGGAACTGGAATATCCAAGTGTATTCTGAACTCACTGCTTAAACTAGAAATGTAGCTAACATTTACTGAATGCTTACTAGCTGCCAAACATTATGTGTCACGTTGTGTATGCATCATTTAAAAAAATCATCACAATAACTCTATAAGGAATCATTAGAAGATATTGTTATCCTCATTTTATAGAATGGAAACAGGGGCCGAGGAGGTTAAGAGCTTTTGCAAGGTTGTGCAATTAGCAGTGATGGAACCCCAAAGCCATCCTCCTGCCCCAGTCCCTGCTGCTGCAGATCTACCAGTGAGACCTTTGAACATCTTCACTAGTAGTAGTGTGAGCTACTTTATTACGGGGATTGTGGAAATACCAACTGAATATATTCTTTTATATCTCATCAGATCTAGCACAGTGTTAGCCTCAGAAGAGGCACTCAATAAATGTTCGATGAATGAACAGATAGAATGCATGCTTTCAGAGAAAGCATAACGTGAAAGTAAAAAGCAAAGCGGTACCTAGCACTACCATATGGACTTACACAGACCCTGAGGTAAATTAAATTCCATTCTATCTCACTTCACAACTACCTCAGGCTGCCTCAAGGGCAAAATAAACTAATTCTGTGAACTTGATGATTTGTACTATGAAAGAACACTGCTGGTGTGTGGCCTCCTACCAGAGGGGGATAGAGTTTCATAGCAGGCATCCTCAATAACCAAGGATGGAGAACCCTGAAGGTGGGAAACATCTCCAGCCAGTCCATAAAGCAGGCGGCTGCCCTCTTAAGAACTGTTCACTTAGCCTCCATACAACTCACTGGATTGTCTTGGTCAAGCCACTTCACCCTTTTTGACCACGTTCCTCATCTCTGACCGTAAGAAGCTGCTAGAGATAGTAACGGTTACCATGGTTTCAGGTGTCAGACACCATGCTAAAGGCATACATATGTCAACTGTGGATAACCCAGCTAACATGGGTCAGAGCTGGGATGTAAGCCTGCTAAGTTTAAAGGCTTGATGCCACCATTTAAAGGTCTCTTCCAGCTCTAAAATTCAATGATTCTTCCACAAGTTCTCTTTGACTCTGAAGCTCTTGAGTTGTCTGGAAGCTGTTACACTCCAATGTCTGCAGACCCTTCACCCCATTTTGTGAGGTTTGGCCAATCTTCTGTATTACTGATTCTTGTACTTCTACCCCATGAGGGACCTGCTGGACAGAGCTCACTCATTATGTAGCTTAGTTGTGCTCCCCTTTGCTGAGGGCATCCTGACTGGGGAGGGTAAGGAGGCAGAACAGGCACTAAAAAGAATCTTGGGTTGCCAAGTCCATGTCAGCGAGAAACAATTGTGATTCTTAAACAGAAACTTTAAAATATTTTCAAGTTGTCAGAAGATCTCTCTGATCTCCAGCAGAGCTGAAAAATAACATTTGTCAAAATTGGGCTGTGGAATTATAGGTGGCATCTGCATGTCTTTTATAATCTTGTGTTTCATATACAGTGAGCAAGTTGACATTCATCCTCTTCCATTGTAACCTTGGGAGAGGACCTTCAATTCTCAAGGCCACAAACTCTGCATGTGGATTTAGCAATAAATCTTTTCACTTCTTGGACACGTCGTCTTCAAAATATCTATGAGACTGGAGTGACATAAGAAGCACTTAAATGAATGTGATGGGAAATGAGATAGGCAGCTCTGTGTACATGAGGATAATCAGGAAGAATGAGTTAGCTTGAGAGACCCAGCGTTGCCCAGACATCTGCAGAGGTCAGTGTGGCTCAGGATTCGATCAAACTTTTCTTCACCAGGGAGATGAAATAAATCATCCTAAAGTCCCTTCCAGGTTGTTAATTGTAATACTCTAAACATCAACTGTTAGGCTGACAACTTCCTCCTTCTCTCTCTGCTCATTTTTTCCCTATGATTCTATGAAAGAGGTATATTAATTTACAGATTATAAAATTTCACATGCATCATTGGTGCCAAGAGAGGTACTGAAATCCACTTTGGGTAGGTATCATTGTTTTGTTGTTTAATTTTTTTGTAAGGGTATAATTTTTTTTGCCATGAAAATAGAGCTTTTGATGGTCATTTCATCAAAAAGAAAATATTGTCTCTTGTGAACTTATGGGAGGTTCATTTTTCTGGTGAGAGTAAGTTGTGTTTTGCTTGTGCACTGAAGTAAGCAAATGATGATACCTTGGCCATTTGCAGAAAACTCCTAGATACTTGGAATTGCAGAATTGTTTAGATAGTTACATGGTTTTTGGTTCAGCTAGTGAATAGAAGTAGAAGAAAGCTCTTAGGATGACTGTCATGGTTAAAAATTACTGTAAAGTATTTGCAAAGAGCATTAGTTATTTTCTGATTTCAGTAGACAAAATTCATGGATTTTGAAATTTCATATTCAGGAATATGGAACACTCACATCCCCACTCACACTCACATCCCCACCCACACTCACACTCCTTAGACATAAGTAATGGAACATGGCACTTTTACCTACTGGTGTGCATCAATATCTCAGAATCCTTTCTCAACACAGAATCTCAGGAAGCTACTACCGACTCATAAAAATTAGTACCTCAAGCCCAATTGCTATTCCAAGATTCATCCCCGTGGGTATCTAATAAATAGATATGGCTTCTAAGTACAGTACATTTAATTTTGCTTGATTTGTATTAATGAGCTCATACTTCTTTACTGTAGCTTAATTTTAACTTTGTCTTAAACATCTACTTTTGAGAGATTACTCTATGCATCCTTGATCTGCTATTTTTACTACTGACTTTGGCCAAGCTTTTGTGTTTTTTTTTTAATTAAGATTTTATTTATTTCAGGGAGAGAGAGAAGAAGAGAGCACAAATATGAGGGGGGAGGGGCAGAGGGTGAGGGAGAGAGAATCTCAAGCACGGAGCCCATTGGTCAAGGGGCTTGATCTTACAAGATCATGTCCTGAGCCAAAACCAAGAGACTAACTTTCAACTCACTGAGCCCCTCAGGCACCCCAGCTAAGTTTATTTTTTAACTTATCTCATTTCTGGACTATAAAATGGGAATAATAAGTACAAGGTACATATTAATGTGATTCTTTAACATGAAGCTAACATTGTGCCCTAATTTTTCACTCTTCCCATGATACAGAATCAACTGCCAATGACAACATTGTACTGCCTTTATACTTTCTCTTTCACCTTGCCAGGCTTTCTTCTCCTTCTGACTTGGTTATTACAATGTCAAAAATACGTTTGATTAAGAGATGTAGTATAGAAGCAGGTAGGACATGCTAGATTTAAACACTAATGGGGATGAAATTAAATGATAATCAAGTTTTTCCTCCTATCCCCTAGATAATGATGATGGAAATGAACACCCAAACTGTGTGTTCTGTGATAATCTACGGTGACAGAAAAAAAGAAACAGCCAAATTACATGTTGGCCTCAATACTTAGGGCACATTTGCAATGCAGAATAAGACTGAATAGTTTGCCATTTCTCTTTCTCTCTTCTCATGTATAGTACCAACTGAGTGGGAGAGTTCTTTACGTGGGTGAGGCAATGCACTGTGGCAGAAGGATG
Source organism: Canis lupus baileyi (assembly GCF_048164855.1). NCBI lineage: Eukaryota > Metazoa > Chordata > Mammalia > Carnivora > Canidae > Canis > Canis lupus. Next base: position 87,579,887 of record NC_132838.1, read on the forward strand.
CTTGGGACCAGAATACTTGTGCTCCTGTGTCGGCTCCATGACTGACTACCTGTGTATCTTTAGGTACACTATTGGCCTCCACAAGCCATGGCTCCTTAATCCTCAAAATGGAGGGGAATGGTAACATAGACCTCACAGCAATACTGAGGCAAGACCATGCATGTGATTTAGGACGTTTAGTAAACTGAGAAGCACTTAAATGTTTTTAGAGTCTTAGAGGCTCAAAGAGCTGCTGAATGAATGCAAACCAATTAATTTGCTTAGCCCACCAACCTAACAGAGTTTTTATAGTATAATACTTTGTTGAAAGAATCTTACTATGGCAAGCAAATAAAGCAGATTAAAAAAAAGAAAAGAGCTGCTCAGGTTGAAGAGGAGGAGACTCAAAGCACAGCCCAGTCTTATCCCACCATATACCTAGGGACCACTAGTGACAGTTTGCAAAGCACTGGCCAGGTCTAAATCTCTTCTTTTATAGATAAGGATACTAAAGCCTATGGATTTGAGAGACTCATTTCTCATGAAATGAAGCCCATTTCCTCACTGGTGATTAATGTTCAATCAACATACCAGGCCTTCCTTTCCTCATCCTATCTTATCAGGTGCTCTCACTGAATTATACATTTATCTGAAGCCATTTCTCTTCTGTGAAGTGATAGCCATAGACATTGAAGATCAACTTTGAGTTAATATTTGTTCATTCTGTATGGTGGCCGACCTGTGTTCTATTGGCATGGGCCCATTTGCAAGCATAAACGATTTAAAAAAGTCTGAACAATTGGTGTACATCAGATGTGGATGCACTTAGATATGATATGTAAACAGAATTGTGTTTTAAGAAAGTGACCCTTCTGGTCAACAAGTAGTATTTAAGATAAGACTTTTTTTTTTTTTGAAATTTTATATGTTTATTCATGAAAGACACAGAGAGAGAGGCAGAGACATAGGCAGAGGGAGAAGCAGGCTCCCTGCGGGGAGCCCAATGTGGGACTCAATCCCAGGACCTCGGGATCACGTCCTGAGCCAAAGGCAGACTCTCAACTGCTGAGCCACCCAGGCATCCCAAAATATGGCTTTTGTGATAATATATATGTGATGTCAAATAAGACATAATTTTTTCATTTAATTGTATAATCATAATTACATTTTAATAACCCAAGATATATGTTTTGTTTTCTACATGTCCTTTTTTTCTCCATTACTGTGGTTCTCCTGTCTGACATGGCAAGGACTTAAGGACTCATCTGAGAAACACTTCCTTTTCTGTAAGCAACATTGTACCTTACCCCTGCCCTCCTTAAAGGTACAAATTGTATGTTATTTCTATTTATTTTTAAAATTCTCTATTACCAGAGTGTGTTTTGTGAGATCTACATGGGTCTCACAAAAAATAATTGATAAATCTCATTTATATGCATAAATATTAGTTGAGAGCTTCTTATGTCCCAAGCACCATGCTCCATGCCAGAAAAACAATGATGAAAAAGTCACAATCCCCATATAACAATTTCCTGCGTGCATTGCTTCTTATTATGTGTGTGACATTGAGGGGGCACTTTGTAAAATACAATTAATAACCCCAGTTTTTATTCTACTTTGTGCTATTCTATTGAAGTCTCAAAATAACCTGGAGGGGTTTTTGGTTGGTTCGGCTTTGTGGGGTTTTTTTTTGATGTGGTAAGAGCTCTTAACATGAGATCCACTCTTAACAAAATTCTAAGTATACAGTAGTACATTGTATTGTTGATTATGGTCACAGCGTTGGATAGAAGATTTGAAGAGAGTTTATTTTTAACTCCAGTATTACAAATGAGGGAACCAAGTATCACAGAGTAAGGTAATTTGCCCAGATTCATAGAGCTGGAAAGTGAAGGAAATGGGACTTTAGTCTATGCCTTTGGGACTCTAGAACTTATATTCTTTTCCATCATATCTCAGTGCCTCCTATGCCTTCAAAGAGCGGTAGTCCACCAGAGCCAATGCTATATATCCATAATGACCAGGCAAGGTGTCAGTCTCTTTAAGAACCTTCTTGTTTGGCCATTTGTCCCCTTCCTCTTCAAAACCCTGGCAACACATATGGCCACTTACTGCTGTGGGCTCCTTGGGACCGCCTTTTCTCCCTTCCTCTCATGAACCAAACAGGAGTTGGTTAATTTGATTTCTGGTTTAATTGTAAAATGTTTTAGGAACCACAACCTACATTTCAGATATGGATGGTGTCAGAGCATTATTAGATAGTTTTCTTATATCCTGAAAGAGAAGTCCTTAACTCTATGGTCATGACTGACATGGCTATCATCGGGTGCAAGACAGGAGCTGTGTGTCTGGAGGAGGATCAAACCACTAAGGCAGGTCAGGATAGTCTTGGGATGGGAGGATTCAGGGTGTGCATCACGATAAAAAATAAAAGTGAGATTGAGTCACTGACTTTAATTTAAATTTTAGTGAGTTAATATACAGTGCAACATTGGTTTCTGGGGTAAGAGATAGAGTCACCTATAATGCCTGTGACACGTGAGCAAGGAAGGTGCCTAAAATGCTAGTACAGCAAAAATACAATAAGGAAAGAGGATCCTCAGGCTGCTCTGGGGGAAGACTCATTTGTCCTGTTTCCCTGGAAGTGAAAGATTGTGGGGAAGCTATTTCATAAGATGGCATTTTAAGAACATAAGTTTGGAGGGAATGAATAATTTCCATCTGCTTTCATCTCATAATGGCTAATGCAGGCAAGAATGGAGCCATAGCTCAGGCTCCTGATGAAAAATCATATGTCCTTTTTACATTAGCAATGAGTGATTTCCAGTCCCGTCAGTTATTTAATACCCTCATGGAAATCCATCTTGACATTCCTTTCACATCAGCATCAAAGTAAGAGTTTTGCTCTCTGAGGCAGTCTCAAAAATTGGACACTGCTTTTCAGTCACCTGCTGTTTCTGTGCACGAGATTGATTGTCTGCAACTGTTCACACCCTTCTCAGGACAAGGCTCAGATTCTAACTACAACTAACCACACAGTATTCAAATCACAGAATCAAATGAGGTAAGTGAGACAAGGCTGTCCCTCTTGGCTGGAGTGATAAAGTTCCCAGAGAGAGAATAGAAACAAATAGATATTCTCCTGATTTATGGTAGATGAGAATCACAGGATTGTTGCTGAAAGCATGCACTGCCCAGCATGGCTGCTGGGGAAAAGTTTGGTACTTTGTAAATGGCCATGAGTGAAGTAGCCCCAAAAACATAAGGATTTGAGGCCAGTTGCCCTGTCCCTAGATGAAGGCCACCCTCTTGAGAAGTTTAGTTATTTCTTTGACATAAAATGACATAGGTAGTTGAATAACTAAATGCTCTAAAAAAGTTAAATGATAGTTGTATCTATTGTTTTATTTAAAAATATACTAAGCACCTGTTCTGAACAGAACATTGATCTAACCTGTGTGTGAAATGAGGTGAAATACTACTCTTCTCCTTTTTGTAAAAAAAAAAAAAAAAAAAAAAAAAAAAAGTGTCAATAACATCTTAGATTAGACATCTATTACAGTTGAATAATGATATGACCAGAGTAGAAAAGATCGAATTATTCACTTAAAAAGACTTTTTAAGCATCTACCATGTCAGGGACTCTATAAAGCATCAGTGAATCATTGGTGAATGAGAGAGTCAAATTCTCTGCCTTCATATGATTTTGTTCTAGAAGGATGCAACTAGTAGGCTTGCATTTTGAAAGCAATGCTTATCTATAAGCTTGCAGTTGATAATTCTGACTGTGAGGCAGATTGAACCATTGCTAGCCTACACTGAACATGAAGGAAGGAGTTCTCACATGTGGTGAACCTGCAGACCATGTTGTGTCTTCTCCAGATTATTTTTCAAGTGAAATAATGTTTATGTTATGTAGAGGTAATCAAAGTTGCAGCAGTTTGAGACACTTTCCTTTCTACCAGAACATTTCAGTCCCTGCACAATATCAACCCATCAGTTGAATTATTTCCAACTCTATTTGTGGCATGTCTAAATTCTTAATGAAGGATCTTGATTCTGAGATATTCAAGTGAAATGTTCACAGGAATTTCAGGGAAAAAAATCATCAAAATCTTCTTACCTGATGATCAGTTCAGACTAGAGCATTTGGATGCATAGAAGAAAACCAACAAAAACTGAGATAATATAAAAATAAAGATCCATGAATGATTGAAGAGTATAACCTATTTATATATCTACATAATAAGTATTTAGTAATTCCTACTAATCCAATTATCTTGATTCCAGTTGCTGGGGAGATACCCATATATGGGATTAATTTAGGACCCTCCTCCATCTTTTGGAAAAACATTTTATTAAATTTATCTTACATACACACACGCTCTTCTTTCCCTAAAGGAATAGTCCTGAGGAATTCATCCTTAGAAACATTACAAATGCAGCTTGTATTTTACATTTAAGCACTGTGAGGGTCAATTCTTAGAGATTACAAGGGTAAGATTATTTTGGCATATGTGTGGAGCTCATGCCATATTGGTGCTTATCATTTTAAATGATTAGTTTGAGGGGCACCTGGGTGGCTCAGTGGTTGAGCATCTGCCTTTGGCTCAGGTCATGATCCCAGGGTCCTAGGATAGAGTCCCACATCAGCCTTCCCACAGGGAGCCTGCTTCTCCTTCCTCCTGTGTCTTTGCATTCTCTCTCTGTGTCTCTCATGAATAAATAAATAAGTAAAATCTTTTTAAAAATTATTATTTTGAGCATGTCTTAAGTAAATGTCATGGAAAAAAAATGGACCACAACTATGAAATATCAAAGTCCAGATGGAATATTCATTCCATTCTAATCAGTTTCTTATTCTGTGCCCACATGCCAATTACTATTTAATATATATGTTGCTTTATTTTTATTTTTTATTTATTTATTTTTGTATATTTTTTTATTGGAGTTTGATTTGCCAACATATAGCATAATATATATGTTGCCTTAGCAACACTTTCAATTTGTGGTAAATCCATTTTAAATTACAAGGGCCTGAGAGTTGTGTCTGTAGTTAATTTTCTCCTTTCCACCTTCCTGGGATTGTTAAAAAGATCCCTCCAGCAAAAGAGTGTCTCACAAAGTGAGAATAGAAAAGGGGGGTGGGTGGTTAGTGGTGGAGAATAGAGCTGGAAACAGGCAACAAATAACTGATAGTCTGAGAAATCCTCTTGGGGGAGGGGACTGTGAAGCAGATAATATTTTAGATGCTTGCAATAGAAGTTCCCCCTTTCTTGCCATTTTATGGGCTTGCTAATTTATTTTTTTTTTCCATTTTTAAGTCCCCAAATATTAAAATTGCCTTTAGTTTCTTATTTGAAAGCTCATAGAAAGTCAGTCATGCAGTGTTCCCCAGCATGAGTTCTTCAGCAATGCTATTCCTACAGAATGCTCTGTGATAAAAGAGTGTTGTACTCATATCAATGTAGGAAATACCTCAGGCTTCAGGCCATTCTGGAAAGTCACACATTAGTAAGTGGAAAGACCTAGGAAATTATATAGGCAAGAATCCTGTTTATTTTTCTGTGTCAGGCTTCCCCCAGTTATTTGATTATAGAACTCCTGGCATTATGGACTATTAGCTATTCATTTTCCTCAGAGTTCAATACACAAATATTTATTAAGCATCTTTCACATGACAAATTGTGCATGAGTTACTCAGGTGAGAAAGAAAACCTTCAAGACCATCTCAGTATCTTCATAGAGGTGTACAATCTAGCCAAGAAGATAAGGCATTGTGTGCATTACTATAGTAACCTGCCGATGTGTCATCTGCCATGCGAGAGATAAAAAGGAAGTGAAAATAGGGGAAAGATAGTGTCGAGGGGAGGGACACCTAGGAAAGAGAAATGGCGGAGAATTAAGATGATATTGTATGTTGGGTGAGAACATTAGAAGGTGTCATTACAGAAATATAAAAATTGTAAGCCTAGAGACTCTTGGATGGAGAGTATCCCAGCTTGGCTGGAATATAACAAGGAGTGGTATGAACTAAGCCTGTAAAGAAAGTTAGGAGTCATATAATAAATAGTGCCATGCATCAAGGTAATGAATAAAGATTTTATGTGGAAGACAGTGGCAGGTATCACAGAATCATTGAGTATCTTTATAATAAATTATTGAGAACTAACTTATATCATTGAGAAAATTAATTTAGTAGCAATTACTAGGAAAAATACTTAAGTGAAAGAAGACCAGAAGCTTGGTCTGGGAAAGTGGCAGACATGCCAATGTGGCAGAAAGAATGTAAAGAGGCTCAACAGGACTTGGTAAATAATCAGTTATGGAGTGAATTAAAACCAAGGAAGACAGTAGGGAACTTTAACACCTCACTCAGTGCAACGGACAGATCATCTAAGCAGAAGATCAACAAGGAAACAAGGGCTTTGAATGACACACTGGACCAGATGGACTTCACAGATATATTCAGAACATTCCATCCTAAAACAACAAGATACATGTTCTTCTCAAGTGCACATGGAACGTTCTCCAGAATAGATCACATACTGGGTCACAAATCAGGTCTCATCAGTACCAAAAGATTGGGATCATTCTCTGCATCTTTTCAGACCACAATACTTTGAAACTGGAACTCAATCACAAGAGGAAATTTGGAAAGAACTCAAATACATGGAGGATAAAGAGCATCCTACTAAAGAATGAATAGGTCAACCAGAAAATTAAAGAAAAATTTTTAAAAATCATGGAAACAAATGAAAATGAAAACACAATTGTTCAAACCCTTTGGGATGCAGCACAGGTGGTCCTACAAGGGAAGTATATAGCAGTAGGAGCCTTTCTGAAGAAACAAGAAAGGTCTCAAATACACAGCCTAGCCTTACACCTAAAGGAGCTGGAAAAAGAACAACAAAGCCTAAACCCAGTAGGAGAGAGAAATAATAAAAATTAGAGCAGAAATCGATGACATAGAAACCAAAGAGCAATAGCACAACTCAATGAAACTAAGAGCTGGTTCTTTGAAATAACTAATAAGATAAACTCCTGGCCAGACTTCTCAAAAAGAAAAGAGAAAAGACACAACTAAATAAAATCATGAATGAGAGAGAAGAGATCATAACCAACATCGAAGAAATACAATTATAAGAACATAATATAAGCAACTATATGCCAATAAATTATGCAATCTGTAAGAAATGAGTGCATTCCTAGAGACATATAAGCTACCAAAACTGAAACAGGATGAAATAAAAAACCTGAAGAGACCCATAACCAGCAAGGAAATTGAAGCAGTATTCAAAAATCTCCTAACAAACAAGAGTCCAGATCTGAATGGCTTTCCAGGGGAATCCTACTCAACATTTAAAGAATTAATATCTATTCTTCTGAAGCTGTTTCAAAAAATAGATATGGAAGGAAAACTTCCAAAGTCTTTCTATGAGGCCAGTACTACCTTGATCCTCAAACCAAAGACCCCACCAAAAAGGAGAATTATAGATCAATATCCCTGATAAACACAGATGCAAAAATCCTCACCAAAATACTAGTCAATTGGGTTTAATAGTACTTTAGGATTATTCACAATGACCAAGTGGGATTTATTCCTGGGCTGTAACGGTGATCAACATCTGTAGATCAATCAATGTGATACATTACATTAACAAAAGAAAGGGCAAGAACCACATTATCTTCTCAATAGATGCAGAAGAAGCATTTGACAAAGTACAGCATCCTTTTTTGATTAAGAAAGGATCCCTCTCACTCTGTAAGGATAGAGGGAATATGCATCAATATCATAAAAGCCATATACGAAAAGCTCACAGTGAATATCATCTTCAATGGGGAAAAGCTGAGACCTTTTCCCCTAGGGTCAGGAACTCAGCAGGGGTATCCACTATCACCACTGCTGTTCAGCATGGTACTAGAAGTCCTAGCTTCAGCAATCAGACAACAAAAAGAGGTAAAAGGCACCTGAATAGACAAAGAAGTCAAACTCTCACTCCTTGCAGATGATGTGATACTCTATATGGAAAACCCAAAAGATTGTACCACAAAATTGCTAGAACTCATATAGGAATTCAGCAAAGTGGCAGGATATAAAATCAATGCACAGAAATCAGTTGCATTTCACTTAGCATAATCCCCCCAGTTCCATCCACATTGATGTAAATGGTAGGTATTCATCTTTTCTGATGGCTGAATAATATTCCATTATACAGCCCACTTCTTTATCTATTCATCTGTCAAAGGACATCTTGGCTCCTTCCACAGTTTGTCTATTGTGGATAATGCTGCTATGAACACTGAAGATTCAACTGGAGAAAGACAATTATAATATGGTTTCACTTGTATGTGGAATATACAAAATAGTACAGAGGACCATAAGGGAAGGGAGGGAAAACTGGGAGGAAATCAAAGAGGGAGACAAAACATGACAGACTATTAACTCTGGGAAACAAACTGAGGGTTGCTGGGGGGATGGGGTAACTGAGTGAGGGGCATTAGGAGGGCATATGATGAGATGAGCACTGGGTGTTATATGCAACTGATGAATTATTGAAAACTGAAACTAATGATGTACTATATGTTGGCTAATTGAATTTAAATAAAAATAAATAAACTGAATCTCCAAACAAATCAAAATCTATTTCAGAATCTCCTTAAGTAGCCAATCAGAAAAGGCTACATACTGTACGATTCCAAGTCTCAGATATCCTGGAAAGGGCAAAACTGTGTAGACAATAAAAAGATGGGGCACCGAGGAATAAATCAATTGATTTGTATACACTAACAATGAGGCAGAAGAAAGAGAAATTGAGGAGTCAATCCCATTTACAATTGCCCCCAAACCATAAGATCCCTAGGAATAAACCTACCCAAAGAGGCAAAGAATCTAAATTCAGAAAGCTATAGAACACTCATGAAAGAAGTTGAGGAAGACACAAAGAAATGGAAAATGTTCCATGCTCATGGATTGGAAGAATAAATATTGTTAAAGTGTCTATGCTACCTAGAGCTGTGTATACATTCAGTGCAATCCCTATGAAAATACCCAAAATACCGTGGACTTTTTTCACAGAGTTGAAGCAAATAATCCTAAAATTTGTATGGAACCAGAAAAGGCCCTGAATAGCCAAAGGAATGTTGAAAAAGAAAACCAAAATGGATGGTATCACAATTCCAGACTTCAAGCACTTTTACAAAGCTGTAATCATCAAGACAGTCTGGTACTGCACAAAGACACATAGATTAGTGGAACAGAATAGAGAACCCAGAAATGCACCCTCAACTCTATGGTCAACGAATCTTTGACAAAGCAGGAAAGAAACGTCCAATGGAAAAAAGACAATCTCTTCAACAAACAATGTTGGGAAAATTGGACAGCCACATGCAGAAGAAGGAAACTGGGCTATTTCCTCACACCATACATGAAAATAGACTAAAAATGATTGAAAGACCTAAATGTGAGATGGGAATTGATCAAAGTCCTAGAGGAGAATACAGCAACCTCTGTGACCCAGGCTGTAGCAACTTCTTACTAGACATACCTCCAAAGGCAAGGGAAACAAAGGCAAAAATGAGCTATTGTGACTTCACCAAGATAAAAATCTTTTGCATATTAAAGAAAATAGTCGACAAAACCAAAAGACAACTGACAGAATGGGAGGAGATATTTGCAAATGACAGATAAAGGGCTAGTGTCCAAAATGTATAAACTCAACACCCAAAGAACAAATAATCCAATCAAGAAATGGGCAGAAAACATAAACAGACATTTCACCAAAGAAGACTTACAAATGGCTAAAAGACATCTAAAAAAGCACTCAACATCACTTGGCATCAGGGAAATACAAATCAAAACCACAATGAGATACCACCTCACACCAGTCAGAATGGTGAAAATTAACAAGACAGAAAACAACAGATGTTGGTGAGATGTGGAGAAAAGGGAACCCTATTGGTGGGAATGCAAACTGGTACAGCCACTCTGGAAAACAGTGTGGAAGTTCCTCAAAAAGTTGAAAATAGGGATCCCTGGGTGGCGCAGCGGTTTGGTGCCTGCCTTTGGCCCAGGGCGCGATCCTGGAGACCCGGGATCGAGTCCCACGTCGGGCTCCCGGTGCATGGAGCCTGCTTCTCCCTCTGCCTGTGTCTCTGCCTCTCTCTCTCTCTTTGTGTGACTATCATAAATAAATAAAAATTTAAAAAGTTGAAAATAGAGCTACTCTCTGACAAAGCAATTGCACTACTGGGTATTTACACCAAAGATACAAATGTAGTGATCTGAAGGGGCACCTGCACCCCAATGTTTATAGCACCAATGTCCACAATAGCCAAACTACAGAAAGAGCTCAGATGTCCATTGACAGATGAATGGATAAAGAAAATGTGGTGTATGTATACAATGGAATGCTATTTGGCCACCAAAAAATGAAATCTTGCTATTTGTAACCACATGGATGGCACTAGAGCATATTATGCTAAGTTAAATAGGTCAATTAGAGAAAGATCATATGATCTCACTCATATGTGGAATTTAAGAACAAAACAAAGGCCCATAGCAGAAGAGAGGAGAAAATAAAACAATATGAAAACACAGAGGGAGACAAACCATAAGAAACTTAATCATAGGAAACAAACTGAGGGTCACTGGAGGGGAGGAAAGTGGGAGGATGGGGTAACAGGGTGATGGACGTTGAGGAGGGCACGTGATGTAATGAATACTGGGTGTTGTATAAGACTTATGAATCACTGACCTCTACCTCTTAAACCAATAATATGCTATATGTTAATTAATTGAATTTAAATTTAAAAATAAAAACATAAATAAAACCAAGGATGTGTCTGAGTCTCTGAATGATGTTGTGTGAGAGTTGAAAAAGAAGTAGGAGAGCTGAGGACAAGCTGCTTTGAGGGTGGTAAGGACAGGGTATTTGGGTTTCCATGTATTCTCCTTACGAGGCCATGGAACATGGAGATGGCATTTCCTTGCAAGCAATGTGAAGTGCAAACCTGAAGACTAATACAGAGGCTTGGATGAAAAACACAATTCTAAAAACTCCTGTAACTAAAATGAATACTTGGGATCATAGAGATGGCTCAGATCCTCATGGGAGAACATAGAAAGTGAAAGGAGGGGAGATTTAGCTACGGAGAATGCCAGGTAATGAGGGAAAAAAAGAGTCAATGAAAGAGATCAAGGAATGATGCACAAAGTGAAAAGAGAGTCAGGGTAGTACAAAACCATGGGAAACAAAGGAGGAGAAAGTGTCAAGCAGCGATGGGAAATGTGGACAGGGTATGATGCTTACAGAGGTAAAGAAGGATCTTATCTGAGGAAAGACCACTAGGTCTAGTGAATCATCTGAGGAAAGACCACTAGGTCTAGTGAATCATCTGAGGAAAGACCACTAGGTCTAGTGAATCATCTGAGGAAAGACCACTAGGTCTAGTGAATCAGAGGCCATTAATGAACTTTGAGAACATGGTTTCCAAGAGGGCCGTGGTGCTGACTATAGTACACATTGGAGGGCTTGTGGCAACACCGGTTCTGGGTCAGGTCTCCTCCCTAGCCACCTCCCACCAAAGGTACTGGTTTTGTAGATCTGCTGAGAGGCCAGAAAATCTCCCCTTATAACAGATTTCTAGGTGGTGCTGATGTTGCTCCTTCAAAGGACCATACTTTGAGAACCATTGTCCTAGAGTGATGGAAGATTGTAACAGGTGCAAGAGAATAAGGGAATAAGTGATAATCTAATTGTCTATGCAGAAAATGGAGGCAAGATCAAAATATTTGCTTATGGAAAGAAGATGAGAAAAGGCTGTAGTTCTGGGGACTCCTTCTCCCTCCCATCACACCCAGCACTGCAGCATACATGCATTAGGCACCCAGGAACTCCCTCTACTTGGAAGATAGCCAATAGCCATTGCTTTCTCCTAGCTCAGATAGCTAAGCCTTCATAAAGGTAGCCTTCAATATAGTCACTCACCTCTTCTGAACTCATCCACCTCTTCTCCCCAGAAACTGCCCCCACATTCCCTCTTCTATCCAAAATATACCAGTTGTGTGACAGCCCCTATCAAAGTTGGGATGTAGCAGGGTTTGGGGCTCTCTGAAGAGTTGAGCTATTAAAGGACCAGGGGAATATGTCAGACATCACTTGAGTCTGATAAATGCAGCAATGCGTGCATTCTTACATTTACGTGCTAAAGCTCAAGATCTGCTTTGCAAAGATATCAACATTCCTGTTTCTTATAAAACTGCAAGAACTTTGGCAGATAGTGTCTGCTCCCACCAAAGATAGTCATGCTCACACGTAATCCTAGGCAATACAAATTAATGCAACTCTTGCAGTTTAGAAAAGTCATTTCAAAGTCTATATAGTGGTTTTCTTTATGACACTATGATTTTATTACCTATAATTTAACACACCGTGGTGTTTCCTGATGTACTGCTTATGGTCCTTTCATTTTTCCCAACTGCCAGGTATGTAATGCTTATTTAAATTAAAATTTTCCTCTCTTATTCAAAACTCCTTAAAGGACTCGGCTGTTTGCAAAATTGACTCTCACCTGGGTGAGAGGAGGGTGAAGAGTAACATAAATGTAATCAAAGGCTGTCAGAAGGCTGGAGTTTCTATTAATGATTACAAATCAGCTCCAGGACATCCAAAGGTCAGTTAGTTTACATGTAAATATTAGCTTGGACAATGAATTAAAATTCAAGGAGAACTACTGAGGAATTCTGTAAAAAGAAAGAAGACCGTAGGGGAGGTGGGGTGTGCCTGCCAATAACCATGGGATATTTATTGAATACCTACTGTGGGCTTAACATGTGAAGGAGACTGAAGTATAAGGCACATCCACTCTTTAAGCAAATATTACTTCTGTGAGTGTCAAGACGAAATTACATAAAATAGCAAAAAAAATTTTGAAGTAGCTATTGAATAGCGTGGTACACATTAAGTAGGGAATGCTATATAGTTGCATGTGCATTGAAGAATAGCAACATAAAATAGCACTGTGAAACTAACTTAATTTCATTTTTTGATCCTCGTTTTCTGTTCCGCCCCCCTTTTTCCAAATAACCAGCTCAGTATTCTAAGTACCTACTTTAGGAAATTAGTAGGGAAAGGACAAAGCTAGATGCCTAAAAATTGTCTTTTGATTCTGTTTCCTGAGCTCTGCAATTGGAGTAATCATGGCCACCCCATAGAAAGTACAGGGATCATGTTCTGTGTGTGTGCATGCGCATGCAGTTACAGATTCCTCTTTGTCCTTAACTACTTCCATATATTTCACCCAAATGAGGATGTTCTCTTTCATAACAGGAGTGCAATGATCTAATTCAGGAAATTGGAACAAATACAGTATTACCTAATTCACATGCCTTATTCTAGTTTTGCCAGATGTGTTTTCTTTTATCCTTCCCTTGTCTTTCATGACCTTGACAGTTTTGGAAAGTACAGGCCAGTTATTTCAGCGGCTCTCTCAGTATTTGAGTTTCTCAGCCATCTCCTCATGATTGGATTCCGGTTACATGCTTTTGCCACAGAAGTATTATTGTTCTGTTCTTTCTAGTGCATCATGTCTGAAGGCACCTGATGTCTCTTTCTTGTTGCTGCTCATTTTCATCACTGGGGTAAAGTGGTACCCACTAGGTTTCTCCTGTTCTCCTCAGCTTCACTTTGCAACCATGTAAATACTGTGTTACTAAAAACTTCTACTAGCTTTAGCATCCACTGGTGCCTCTTTCCACATCAACTATTACCACGACGGTTTCCAAATGATGACTTCTAAAATTCCACATCCAAGCAAGTTTTAAAGGCTATGTATTCAGGGAGATGCTACTCTTTGTCTATGACTCCAGTTTAAAAAATGCCACCCTGAAATAAAAATGTTTTATAGAAAGTTTAGGATAACCTCTCTAAGCCCCAGCTGTGACTATTAATACCTTGGGGGAGACCTGCTGAGAAGGTAGGGAAGCACTGTGACACTGATGAGCAGCTATGCATTTCAGAGTTTTTGTTAGAGTCAAAGCTTTGTTCACTAATGTTCATCTTTAAAATATACTGAGAAATAGGGCAGCCTGGGTGGCTCAGTGGGTTAGTGCCACTTTAGCCCAGGGCATGATCCTGGAGACCCGGGATCAAGTCCCAGGTTGGGCTCCCTGCATGGAGCCTGCTTCTCCCTCTGCCTATGTCTCTGTCTCTCTGTCTCTCTCTCTCTCTCTGTCTGTCTCTCATGAATAAATAAATAAGATCTTAAAAAAAAAATAAAATAAAATATACTGAGAAATAGTATGTGCTTTAGGATAAACCATTTTTATGAAAAACTCCAGCTCTGGCCATCAGGATGTGCTTCTTCTTAAAGATGTGAAGAATTTTTTTGTCTTTTGCTTTTACACAAGTGTTAAATTTGTTTGTATATCACTGAAGCAGACAGAGAAAACTTAAGAGCCTTTTCTGAACCAGGCACAGCTTTCTCTTTCCTATATGGGGGCTCCAGCTCTCTTTTCCTCTTCCTTTAAAATGAAGGCAAAAATGAATTCTCAAAACCCCTATGAGATGGATTGGACAAAGAAAAACGTTTGGCCACTTTTCTGTTATTACCATTATAATCAAATGATCAAACATTGCATTTTGAAATATGACCTTCATATACCCTGACTGAAAAAGCATGACCTCTACTTATCACATATTTTCCAGGTACAAGATATACTATCATCATGTTCTATATATTCTTGTTTAAAGCTATGCTGTCCCTATTTACAGATGGCAAACCTGAAATGGAGTTAAGTGCTTTTCATTTCATTTCCAGTGTTGATGAATCTTACTCATGAATGCTGAGAGCTGGGGTCTGTTTTTTGTGTGTCTATGTTAGTAAGAACAATCTTGAGCAGAGTTGCCCTTGCCTATGGCCCAAGAGGCTCATACATGTTTCCTATTTATGTGCCCACATCTGGCATTTCGAGTCCCATTATGTTCTCTGGAAATAGAACATCCTATCATTCCTGGTAATATCTAGTTAGAGAATATAGATTTACATTTCTGTAAGTCTATTTATATCATTAAGGAGCATCTATTGGTAGTATGACTTAAAACATTTACTTTTAAAATATTATATACCCTTTGAATGTTTTGAATGTTTTTTGAGTCTTTAATATGCCTGGCACCATGCTTGGCCCTTTACATGCATAACATACTGGTTTCATACCTTCTGGATGTGAGAAAGCTGAAGCTTAGCCATAGAAAGATTTGCTCAAGACAGAGGCACCAGGAAGTTCAGAGTCAGAATTAGATGCTCTGATTTCTCTGATTTCACAGTCCATAATCTATATACCACACTGACCACAGTGGCTTGCATGAGGGTGCAGGGATGTGTGGGAGAAAATTTGGGGCTGAGGATTGGGGCCCTAATCTTGAGGACAGAGTCAAAAAATAATACTCTCTTGCCATTGCCTGATGTGTCAGTTCTGCTGAGATCCTCCTAATAGCCTCTTTAACAGCTTTCTGCCATGGGACATTAGCACAAATAGTTTCCTCTGCCCAGAATGTTATATTCCCCTTCCATGACAGGCTTTCTTCAGGTCTCACTGTAAGTAGGACTTCCTCAGAAGGTTTCTCCTGACATGTCCATGTGCCCATTCAGGGACCTGCCAGATCCCTAGTCCCTAACACTGTGCCTGGCACATAATAGGTATTCAGCAAATGATTGTTAAATAGATGGATGATTGGGTAGATGAAAGAGAAAGAAGAAGAAGAGAGAGGAGGGAAGATATCACAGAGACAAGAAGTGAGGGAAGGAGAGAAAGAGAAAGGGTAGAGAGGGGAAGACAAAAATCTTTGAGGCAAGTATATGATAATGCAAAAAATTCCTGGACTGAGGGCCAGTAGAAATGAATTCAGGTGTCCCTTTACTTGCTCATTTTATAACATTGAATAAATTATTTCCCCTCTATGAACTTCTAATTTTTTATCAGTAAAATTAGAATTAGCAGGCAAGAGGCATGTCAGATTTCTTCAAACTCTATCATTCTCTAGAACTACAATTGCTAGCAGACAAGTGTTCTTATATCCTAATATACACTGAGATGCACTTCTCTTCCAACTCCCCACAGAATAAAATGACCCATGGCACTGAACAATGCAAGTGTGTTTTAAAACACTTTATACTCTATCAGTCCAGCTTTTATCTTACTAAGCTAAGACTTGAGAATTGAAAAGGGTCATTAAAATCAATTCTTAGGCCCCTATTCCCTTGTAATCAATAAGCCTTGCTATGTTTTGACGGAAGAAGACCAAAACAAAACAAAACATGTAAGAACCTTAGCTGCAAGAATGATAGGCTACACCATTTATCTGAAAGCATGAGTGCCATTTTCTAGAGGACAGATGTTCTTATCAGGTGTCTCTTGATTACGATTCTCCTGTGGCATCCATGCTCCATGGAACAGTGAGTAGGCAGGAGGGAAGAGGAGCAGATTGGCTTGTATTATACAACCAGTGGGCTCTTGTACATTACTGATTAGATCTGATGTGATACATTTCACTAAGAGGTTTCTGCATGTGCTGGCCATGTCGTACCCAAATTCTGCAGGTTGTTAGCTGAGAAACAAAGTGAACCACACAGCACACAGTGAGCTACAATGGGAAGGTTTGAATAAATGAGAAATGTAGTCTTGTAACTCCATAATGGAAGAGTCGTGCTCATGGATGGGTGCACATGTGCATACAAGTGGTTGTACAAGCTTGTCCCATTTGAAGTCACACACATATACATACACAGATATATACAACTGTTCATAAACACACAAAGCCCCATTGACTTTTAGGAAACTCTTGGATTCCACTCAGCAAAATTAAAAATCCAGTCAAAACATTAGATTTGTATTATATGTTCAAACTTTAAATGTGATATGTCCCAGGATGCCAAGACCGTGGCTAGTAATTGGTTACATTCGTCCCGTCTTGTATACCTAAGTGTCCAAGTGTTGAAATTCTTCTCACTGACATCATTTAGAAATAATAGTAATAAGAGTTGATCAAGGCTGGATGATCAAGGCACAGTTAACTCTCAATACCCTTAAGAGAAAAGGAAATAAATGTAGAGTAATACCTAATATAGTATACCTTGTCGTATGGGATGCTTTTTAAAGTTTTGCATTATTATTGATGTTTCTCCAGTTGTTGCTGTTATTGGTCATGAACTATTTGAGTGTAGCAACTGTGTCTCGTATTTCTTGGTATCTCCATCATAGCTTCTTGCCTTCATAGATGCTTAATAAATGCTTGTAATTACATTGTAGTGGGTTGTCCTAAACTTCACATAATTTTAAAATGGCCAACATGTGGTTATCTTTGGAATATGTTTTTATTCATATTTAAGTATCCATTGGTTTTCAACTCCCATTGAACCATCTAGTGACATCCCCATGGTACAAAGGAGTTGTCCAGTTCTCCATGCTGCTGTAAGTTGCCTCATTATGATAGGCGGCTACTTTGCTTCAGACTAATGCAAATTTAGCCTTCTTACAAAACTTTTCTTAATCTGGGCAAGGGGCCAAAAACTCCTGTTTTGAAAAGCTTTCCTCAGGCAGAGGAAATTGTAGGGGTTCCCTCATGGATTCACCTATCCCTTCAAACATATTGTGCCAACAAATGTGTAATGAAGTCATTTCACTGATAACTTTCCAGTTAAGGTCCAGCAAATGGAGATAAATAATTAAATGAACGGGGGTCTCTGGAAAAACCAGAAGGCAATGCAGATAATATATCAACAAATAACTGAAATGTGGTCACACTGAGTTTTTATGGTCTTACTGAAAACTATGTCAAGGTGCCTGAGACATAAGTGCTTTTTCAAGAAAATTGAAGAGGCATAATTTACAGAGATGTGACCTGGAGGTCCATGCTTCATGAATCCTAATTAAGTAAAGCAGTCACTGAAATTGCTTCCTGTCATCTGGATAAGAAGTAATTATAGTTACACTTCAGGATGCTGGTTTGGTGAGGAAATAAGGTATTATATTTAGGTGACTCCTTCAACCAGCTAAGGGTTAATAGATTAGTGTCCATTTTTGTGAAACTATAATGTGGCAAAAGGGGAAACCCTCTTAACTACTTAAAAGCTGTGAACTAAAAATCCAATTTGAAACCCACCCTTTCCAGGCCATAAAGTTAGAGTCAGAGATCATTTTTGTTTTATCTCTTACTAAAAACTGAAAAACAAAATCCCCAAATTGCTAAAAAGCTCCTATTTGCATCAGCAAGTTGAGTTTTAGCATGGGATATAATATATTTAATTAAAATAGATTCTTTATAAAACATCTTCTCCTTATCTCTGTGTAATAAATATTGCAGTCTAATTTATGATCTGACCTCCAGTAGATGCTGAGCTCTTCAAGGGTTGAGGCTTGTGAGTTTTTTCTTGAAGAGGTCCTAACCATAATGGACTGCCATAAAACTTGATGAGAGGATAGATTTTTATGTTATGTTTTCATGCAATATAGGAATTGGCAAATTTGTGTCTCCTAGTGCCTGTCCTTGAAGTACACTAAGTCTCTTAGAGTAGTTTCTGGCGTGTTGTTGTTTTTGCTGTTAGATTGCAAAGTTTGCAAATAAAAGTTTCACCATTCTCTTCCTGATCAATCTACACTCTATCAATTGCTCGTTACTTGATGGATGCAGTTAGCTAAGTGGTTGTTAACCAAGTTTCTACTAATGAAGGAAAAAAAATGAGCTTAAAAGGAAAAGCTTTGACATAAGTCTAGTTAACTACAAGAAAAGACTTGACCTAATAAGGGAAAAAATTGGACCGGAATTACCAACAGGTTGAGATGAGTCCACTGTTCCCAACTTCCCACTATAAAAAATGAATAAGCAAAAGGAAAAATAGCTTTGAGGTTTATAGCTACTAAAACATATATCTGATCATTTTTTTTATCACTTTTTCAATACATGGGTGAGTTAGAGCAATCTTTAAAGTTATTTTAATTAATTTTCTAGAAATTAAATTTCCAGAATGTGTGTGCATGGACACAGACACACCAAGTGGTGTGCTGATACATGTATTTAACAACCCAACAGCTCCCTGTAAACAGAAATATACAGATGCCCTGATTTGTAGCATTGTTAGTTTGCATGGTGCAAAGACTCCATTGTGGCCAATTTCAAGCCATGATAGTTATATCATTGAGTGCAGAGTTGGGAATAGATGCACAGTGAGCTCTTACAGTGAACCAAACCAACTCAAGCAAACCACTGCACACCCACCCTGTTATACCATTTATCCTCTTATATCTCCAGAACCCAACTTGTGAATCCTACCTACCTAGAGGTGATCCAAAACTCAGTATAAAATCATCTAAATATGTAGAATGATATCTTCACCTCTCTGTTCCCTATGTTTCAGTCAGTGGAATAGAACAGTGAGGCTTGCCCCTTCTTGTGAATAAGCTCATTTTAGTGAAGTACATTCAGTTGTAGAGCATGCTTCTTAGAGCAACTCACACTGGCTGTTTGGCTGTGCAACAGTCTAGGACCCCTTTACTTTATCTGCTAGGTTTTCTCTTGCTTCAGACACTAGAGACCACAGCTTGTTTGAGATGGAGAGAAGACTCATTACTGGAATATCAGATGGGTGCTTAAAGCATCAGATGGAAATAGATCTGATTGTTTTGGCACTGAATGGATCGGGGGGTTTTAATCAAGATAAATGAGACTATGATGAATAGGTAGCTAGATGGAGTCCAGGATATAATAGAGTATAATTCAGAAAGATTATCTTTAATCCAAATACGTGAAATGCTTCTGAGAGGGTGGGAGGTTACTTCCCTACATATTCTGGAAATACAGTTTATGAATATATGTACTGAAAACCCTTGTGATATAAATAGCCATGGACATTGTTCTAACACTCAAGAAATTGTTTTCTTCTAATCAACAAATATTTTCCAAAAACTACACAATTTAGTCTTTCATAAAGTCAGATAAAAACTTAGATGTAAATTTATCCTTGATGGAATTTTATAATACAGAATTGATGGCTAAGCAATCTAGCATGTCTTTCCTCATAAGAAAAAAAAATACTTCATTATTTCAAAATTCACTGGCAAAATGCTGAAGTTTATAGTAGAAATTATCATAGAAAAACTGCTATAAAACAGATCTAAATCATATTAGCATGTTCATGTGCATACAGTGGTATAGCAGAAAAAAATAAATGCCTATGTTTTCAGACTTGAGGTTAATTGGACACAGGAAATTGCTCTTGCAACCTGAGTCCACATCTTTTCATCATGCACATTTTTATATCATCCCTTGTTAATAAAATATTATCTACATTTATGTAAACTTAGAATAAGTATCTTCCTCACTTTTTAAATTTTTCCTCTTCTTCTGTCATGTTGGCTTGTTCACTTCTACAATATTCAGACTGTATTTCAGTAATATGTGGAAGTTAATGGTGGAAATGTAACCTGATGTCTATTTTTTAAAACCCTGATATTAGTAAATACATCAAAAATGGGTCGCAATATCTTCCATCTAGTCAGTAAGTGGCAAGTGTCAAATTTTGGTGGTTTTCCAATTATGGCTCATGAAATATATTTTATGAAAGAATCTGGCTAAACACATTTAGGGTGGGATTAATACAGTGTCTCCAACCTTGACTCTCATATTCAGGTTTTTCCATGTGAAAACAAAGTGTTTAAATCTCCCATGATAGGGATGTCTGGGGGACTCTGGTTGAGCCTCTGCCTTTGGCTCAAGTTGTGATCCCGGGGTCCTGAGATTGAGCGCCGCATCAGGCTCCCTGTAGGGAGCCTGCTTCTCCCTCTGCCTGTGTCTCTGCTTCTCCTGTGAATAGATAAATAAAATCTTAAAAAAAATAAATTTCCCATGATATCAAATACTGGAAATATCAAGGCCCTAGCTGAATATAACTTAGCATGATACTTTTTAAATACTATTAAAAATTCCAGCCACAAAAATAATGATAGTGACTATGCTTTTTAAGTATCTACTTCATGCCAGGTATCTGACTTTCTTAAGTGTCATCATTATACTGAGTACTACACTAGGTACTTCAGATATGTTGCATCCATTTTTTCACAGTAACTTGGCATAGGAGCTATCACTATTCTGCGTTTATAGTTGGAGAAATTGAAGCTTAGAAAAATTAGAAAAACATGAGGTGGAACCAGTATTCAAACTCATCTCAGGCTGACATAGTTCTGCTCTCTTACTACTGTGGCTCTGTGTTTTTAGACTTTGAGAGGGCAAACACTATATTGGTCATGCACACCTTTCTATTTCTAGCAGTTAATAATTTTCTTGGCATTCAATGTATATGTGTGAGTAGAAAGAATAAGTGGGCATTTCTACCAAGTTCTTGTTAGCTGTCTTGTTTTTTTCATCTGTAAAGTGAGAATTTATAATATCAAAATTCTGTTAAACTTCCAGATATTTAATGAGACCATGTGACTTAATGCAGTTGCAGCAGTGGGGAGTAGTAGGAGCCCCAGATATAATCTAGGAAAGACAACCAAGATGCTGAAATCCAAAAACTCCAGGAGCTCAACAATTCACCATTTGACTCCTAAAATTTCATTGGTGATCAGCAAATACTCTGTATATAATTTCTTTTCAAATGTTTCATGCCAATATCAGCATAATAAATGCAAGAATTAAAACCTTGGGGGAAAAATAGCTTGATGTTCATTCATTTTCTGTAACTCAGGTAAAACTACCAAATAGCATTCCTAGGTGTTGAATTCACATATTTACTGTTAGAACTTAATATGTATATATTCTTTACATCCAAGCTAATATTGTCACACTAGTATCCAAAATGAAAATCTTGTCTATACTAAAATAATGTTTTGTGTTCTTAAAATTCTGTTTAGCCTAATTAGCCAAGAAAAGCCTGCATGCTACTTCAGCAAACTTGAAGCTGCATTAGAATTTAGCATTTTGTCATAAGGGAAAAATCAAACTATTACCAAATAGATGTCTCTGTCATCTCTAAAAATTAATTGATGGCAGATTATTTTTAAATAATTTTAATAACTTTAAAAAGAAGTAAATGTTCATTGAACAAACTTTAGAAACTATAATCAAAAATAAGAAATCCATCTCTTGGGCCTGAGATAACCACCGAGCATTCATTAACATTTGTTTCTGTGTCCTAAGAGATTTTATATTTTATTTATAGATATGTGAGTCAGTAGAAGGGGAGTGGGAATCAGACATTCTTGTCTTTAAAGAAAGCTTCAAAATGTCATTTCAGGTATGGATACCCCTAGAGTAGCTCCTTGTAGCTAAGAGATCAGTGTACATCCTGATACATGACTCAGATGATAAGAACAACCCACTAAAGCAATGCCATAGCTCTTATTCTACTCTGATTTTCCTTCTAAATATTCTTTTCTGAATTTAGTTGTCTGTTATTTATGATCAATATCTGTAATATTGACATTTCAACTCATATCTCTGTGGGATCTGATGTGACTTAATGTGGTTTCTTGCTGAAAATCTCTTAAAATGTATTTTTAATATACCTTGATTTATAAAGACTTTATAATGCCTGAAGGACTGTTCTCAGGAATCCATGTATCAAAAAAAATTCATTGATTTTCTACTTTTTTTTCTTAAGCTTAAATTGTTTAAACTCTATTATGATATTTTTCTTCTTTTTCTTCATATAGTAGTTGAATTTTGAGTGGGTAGTATGAACTTGAACTTTTATTGATATAATCTATACATCTTAATTTGGTGTGATTTTATACATTCATCATCTTTCAGTATGTACCTTTTCTTCAATACTGAATTTTGTAGATCTTTGGCATTAGAAACTTGCGAATACATAGAACACATTAAACAATCTTTCTTATTAAAATGATTTCTGTAAGTATTTTATTTTTTTTTTTTAATTTTCTCTTTATGAGAATGCTTTGGTCTTGCTACATAGCTCAGAAGTTCTTTACCTGGAATCTGTAGATTTCCAAAGCATTCAACGATTAAATTCATAATGTCTTTGAACTTGGATAGGAAAAACATATACATCTTCATATTCACTAACCCCTAACAAAATTGTATCAGTTTCTTTAATTATAAATGTAGACAACAAATAACAATAGTGTTAGCAGTATCTATGATTTTGTCATCAATGAAATTCAGCATTTTCTTATCACTTCACAGTTGTTACAGATATCTTAACATAGCACATTCATCACTAGTTTGAAATTACTGTAGTTAACAGACCCGATGTTGACATTTAATGTATTTATAAAGGCTTGCATATTTTATTCTATTAGCAATTTCTTGTTTTAATATTTTAACAATAATATCTGGTATTTTAGTACTTCAGTATAAGTTATCTTTGTAAATATAGTTTATTTTATGCATAAAAAGTATTTTGCAAGTAAAACTTGAATCTACCTTTTTATTTTAGTCCCCCAGAGATTAGGATAATATACCAACACATACAGTAATGATATCATAGTTTGCAACATTAAGAACTTTGTAAGAATAAGGATAAATGACCTTTAAAATCTGATTAGTTAGATCTTTTGATTTAAGATGCATACTTTAAAAACACATACTTAAAATAGTACTGATTTCAACCCATTTGTATTTGATTTATGGATGGATATTGGCCATATTTCCCACTTAGAAATGACTACTGTTATTTAATGGATGTTCTCCAGTATTTTCATAGGCACATGCTTCATTCTCTTAATGGAATGATACTATGTATATAGTTTTATAACCTGCTTTTTAAATTAACAATATACCAGAAAGATCATACCTTACCATTAATTCTTTATACATTATCTTAGTGGCTATGTAATACAAAGGAATTATATAGATGTGACATATAGAGCCAATATTTTTTGATACTTAGGCTTCAAATGTATCTTTTGATTAGTTTTTATACTTTTTTTTTTTTAAAAGATGACTATAGAACTTGAATAGGAAATTGGGTAGAAAGAACTAGATAGAAAACTAACTTCAAAACCAAAGAGAATGATTAAGACAGGTGGAAGAAAGTAAATAAGGGCATACGTAAATGATCCTTATAAAAGAGGAAAGTTCCAATCTTTCTGTTTAGAGATGATGCTAATCTCATCCAGGGAATGAGTTGCCACAATAATAAGGACGATTTCTAAAAGACCTGATAAGACATGGTAGATATGCTTTCGTGGGGAATAATAAGTTTGCAGAAAACCATTACAGGAAGAGGTTATTACACCTTGAAGCAATTGTTGGCAGTTTCCCAGTGTAGTGTTCTGTAGACAACAGTGCTTCCCCTTTCCCACTCAACCTCATCTCTTCAAAGCTGATAAACTTCAGGAAGAGTTCCAGAAAGAAAAATTGAAAATCTGGTTCAGATTATGTGTCTAATCATTATATGCTCCATCCAGTCCAATGTATGTTGCTGGTGCCTAACCTTACACAAAAAGTGAGTATGGAGGAAGTTCAGTAGATGTGAACTAAAATGATCTGGGGATGGATGTCTGCTTGACTTGAGAAGGTGAGGACCGAACACGTACCGGGCCTATACATTCTGGAGAGTATAAAGAAGGTGGAGATGGTTCTTTGAGCCAAATTCTGAATCACAAAACTCTTAAAGAAGGTTTGACTTAAGCAAATTTATTTTTTTTAAGATTTTTATTTATTCATGACAGACAGAGAGAAAGAGAGAGGGAGAAAGGCAGAGGGAGAAGCAGGCTCCATGCAGGGAGCCCGACGTGGGACTTGATCCCAGGTCTCTAGGATCACACCCTGGGGTGAAGGCAGCGCTAAACTGCTGGGCCACCAGGGCTGCCCAACTTAATCAAATTTAAAAAGAGATAGAACCACCATGCACAGCAAGTAGTAAGCATATGGAACTGGTCATCTCCAAAGCTGATATTTGTCAATATTAAAAAAAAAGGAGGGGCTCAAAACAGTTAAGTATGAATGGTAGATTTCCAAGGGGATTTCATAAGAGAAAGCAGAAACAATAAATTCACATTCCTAAATTTCTTTTTTTTTTTTTTTCACATTCCTAAATTTCTGAAGCTACTTACAGAGAGGGCAGCCATTGCCTATGACAAAATATCTTTTAACAACATTAGTAGGAGCCACACA
The DNA here is from genome assembly GCF_048164855.1 of Canis lupus baileyi. Classification (NCBI taxonomy): domain Eukaryota; kingdom Metazoa; phylum Chordata; class Mammalia; order Carnivora; family Canidae; genus Canis; species Canis lupus. Next base: position 87,605,002 of record NC_132838.1, read on the forward strand.
ATGGACTGTATTCTGATGTGTGTTTTTTTGGTGTTTCCATGGTTGCGTGTTATGTGTAATATGCCAAGAGCAATGGCGGCCAAGTCCATGCCCACCCTTATTAAAGAAGAAATGTGCCTGTACCACTAACATGGTATCTTCTCAAGGAGCGATCATATTATGGTTCACTAGAAGATAGTGAGTCTCCTAGAATTCATGCACATACGTTAAAAAAATACTTATTTTTTCCATGAATCATGTATTCTTGCCAGTAAAGCCCATGCTTTCATAGAGTGGAATCCTCATGGCAGTCATTCTGTAGGCTTCAGGGCTACTTCAACACCCACTTCTGCACTCCTGTAACAAGCTGAGTAAGTCTGTCTGGAGGGGGTTTAGAGGCAACAACTTCTGCCTAAATCATTAGCTTTGTCAGTCCTCATCAGCCAAGAGGGTTGCAAAATAAGGGGAAAATTTGTCAACAGGGCTAGGAAACAATGATTATGGCTTCTCTTTGGGGAAATGAGTGTGGCATTTATGCTCTGGCAGAGAATAAACAGATTGCTTGGTGCTGAGAGGGGAAAGAAACTGCAGAATTACCTCTGATTTGTGCTGGACTGAAATAAAGATATGTTGGGCATTAGAGCCAGGAGAAGGGGAACAGGTTCTAGTGAGATGTATTGATGAACCAGTTTCTCTCTCCAAGTAGTACTGTGTGTACCTGGATGGGTAAGCAGCCACCTACACAATGCTGTGTTGCTTTGGCCTATTTTCAAATACATGGCTTTAAAAATCAGAGAGAGAGAGAGAGAGAGAGAGAGAGAGGTATCAATTCCCCTTAAACACTGTGGGATGGGCTTCAAAACACAATAAATGATAAAAAATAGAAAAATGATAACTTAGACTATCATATATGATAAACGCCCTCCTAGTCAGCCAATTATACACCTAAGACTGAATCCTAGGAAATTTTCTAGGATTTTTATATACATTACCGTCTCTAGTCCTCATGATAACCTTCTGGGATTCATGTATTATGAGGAAACCAAAGCATGCCGGTGTTTCAGGAACTTGCCCAGCGTTGTGACTGCTGATAATGAAGAGTTGATGTCTGACCTCAGGAAGTCAGTTTTAGAGCTCACACTCAACAACTACATTCTGCTGTGTATCTTGGGAGGTGATATATTCTGTTCAAGAAAGCACCATGATATGCTTCCCTGGATTTTCATCCCTGAAAAAGTTTGCTTACTCCTTGTATAAAAATCTCAGGTTTTTCTTTTTTTAAGATTTTTTTTTTTTTTGATTGATCAGCGGTAGGGGGAGGAACAGCGAGGAGGAACAGAGAGAGAGGGACAAGCGGATTCCACACGAAGCACAGAGCCAGACGTAGGGCTTAATCCCACGACTCTGAAATTATGACCTGAGCCAAAGTCAAGAGTTGGACTCTACTGACTCTACTGAGCCACTCAGGTGGCTCTCAGGTCCAGTCTTAGCTGGTACTTCTACCTCTCTAATATTGTATCCAATTTGTTCCTTTTTTTCCAGAACCTGATAATATCTCAGATCTTCATATTCTTCCTCTCTGTCCTAATGCATGCGTGATCTATATCTCTCCTCTTCTCTATATACATATACGTAGATGTATATACATATCTATACGTTTTTTCCTGTGAGATTATTGAGAAGCTTTTGTGTTTATTTAATTAAAACTTTTTTTAAAACTCTGTTTTGAGGCACCGTCTGTCTCAGTTGGTAGAACATGTGACTCTTGATCTCAAGGTTGTGAGTTCAAGCCTCATGTTGGGCATGAATCCTACTTAATTTTTTTTTTAATTTAAAAGACTTTTTTATTTTGGTATAAATATTAACTTATATATACTTGTGAGAAAAAGGGAGAGGTCCTATGCATCCTTTAATGAGTTTCCTCCAGTAGTAACACCCTATAAAACCATAATGTAACCTCACAACCAGGATATTGACATTGGGCAATTCACTAATCTCATTCAGATTGCTCAAGTTTTACTTGTACTCATTTGTGTGTATTTTTTAGTTTTATACACTTTTGTCACATGTGTATGTTCATGTGTCTACACTACAGTCAAAATACAGAAGAGTTCCATCACAAGGATCCTTTGTAATCTCTCTCCCACACCTTCACTTCCCTGCCACAGCTCTAAAATGTTGTCTTTCTAAATGTTTAATCTAAATGAAATTATACAGTATGTAACTTTGGAGGACTGGCTTTTTTTAAAAAAAACATAATCCCCAGGTTGTTGCATAATCAAAAATGTGTTTCTTTTTATTGTTTGGATAATCATCCACAGCTTAATAGTTCACTTACTGGAGGACCTCTGGGTCATGTCCACTTTGGGGCTGTTGTGTATAAAGCTGCTATGAACATTCATGCACAGATGTTTGTGTGAATATAAGTTTTCATTTTTCTAGGATAAATGCCCAAGAGTACAATTGTTGGGTTATATGATAGCCAATCTTTGGTTTTGTAAGAAACTCCTGCACTGGCTCCCACAGTGACTACAATTTTATATTCCCACCCGCAATGTATGAGTGATTGAGGTTTCTCTCTATCCTCACCAGCCTTTAGTGCTCTCACTATTTTGTATTTTAGCCTTTCTGACAGGCATATAGTGATAGCTTATTGGGGTTTTCATTTGCATTTTTCTGATGTCTGATGATGTTGAACATCTTTTTATGGGCTCATTTACCATCTGTGTTTTTCTTCTGTGCAATGTCTGTCCGTGTCTTTTGCAGATCTTCTAATTGGATTGTTTGGTTGGGTGTTTTTTTGTTTACTGTTGAGTTTTAAGCATCCTTTACATATTCTAGGTAATTGCCTTTCGCTGGATATGAGACTTACAAATATTTTCTCCAGTTTTGTAGTTTGTCTTTTTAACCTATTAATAGGTTCTTGTGCAGAACAAAATTTTTAAGATTTTGATAGGATCCTCAAATGATTTTTTTTTCTTTAATGGATCATGCTTTTGGTTTCAAGATTAATAATTCATTGCCCATCCTTAGATTTCTAAAATTTTGATAGTTTTATGGTTTACCTTTAGGCCTATTATCTAATTTTAGTTAATTTTTGTATGAGGTGTAAGGTTTAGGTCAAAGTTTATTTACTCATGTTGCCTGTGGATTCCAACTGTTCTAGTATTAGCTCTTGAGAAAGCTATTCTTCCCAATGAATTGCTTTTGTACCCTTTCCAAAAGCCTATTGGATGTATTTGTGTGGACTGCTTGTGAATTCTCTATTCAGTGTGCACCGTCCTCTATAAATACCAACCTGTCTTGGTTAATGTAGCTATCCAGGAGGACTTGATTTTGGGTAGAGTGATTGTTTCCACTTTATTGTTTTGCAAGTTTGCTTTAAATGTTTTATGTTTATACTGTTATTTTTTTAATGAAAAGCAACAGCCCCTGCTCTACTCATATCCTATGCCAATTTCTTGAAGGCAGCAACTCTAGACTATTTGCTTTTAGATTATTTTTGGCTGTGGACTCTTTATCTCCAAATAATATGCTTGTATTGCTGCTATCTCCTGATTTATCGACTTTTGATATTATTCACCTTTCTGCCAAGACATATAGGGTCTTGGCTCACTGAAATCCATCCCACTCCCTCTTTCTCTTTCCTTCTTCTATGGTTAAACCACTGCTTTTAATTTGTTCACTAGCCACCTGTCATCTTGAGAAGACATACTTGAACCTTCATCTCTTGATGCCCCACTTTGTGAGATGATATTACTGTTCCCTCAGCCATTTTTACCTCAAATTCTTTGTCCTAAACATTGTCAAATTTTTCAACATTTGCATCCTTTTTTATAATAATAATTGTCTTATATGTCCGCAGTTGGATTTGAAAAGTTAAAAAATAATTCAATATATTTCAGTTTTTTGAAACTGTGAAGATTTAGCTATAACTTTCTATACTCTGCCAGTAACAACCCATGGGCCATTCCAATACAAATGTTCCTAATACCAAGCTGAAATACACCATCCCCAACCAATTGCTCAAAATTATGTCACATTTCATAGTACTTCACACTTGAATGACCTATTTCCTGATTCCTTATGTAGCATATTGTTAGTCATTTTGGAATACATTTTTTATTGAAGTATATGCATACACTAAAAGCACAAATTATAACTGTACAACCTATTAAAATTTTAAAATAAATAGAACATTACCAGCACCCCCCAGTCACTAGTCCTTCACCAAAGATAATCATTATTGGACTTCAAACACTATATACTTGTTTTACCTGATTTTGAATTTTATACAGCAGCAATTCTTTTATTTTTGTGGTTGTAAAGTGTTGTTGTTGTTTTTTTAATTAAAGTACCATAATGTCTTTATTCCAACTCTTACAGACATTTGGGATTTTTTGGCTATTAAAAATACGTTGCTATAAACAGTCTTTCACCTGTCCTTGGGTACCTATGTATAAACTTTTTGTTGGGCAGCTGTTAGTGCAATCGTTGTTTTATAGAATATGAGTATTTTCAAGTTTAATAGATACTGATAAATAATATTCCAAGTTTTACTATTATATAGTCTCACTGGCATGTATGAGAATTCTGATTGATCAACTCCTCCACCAACATTTATGGTCTTGAGAGTTATTTTAATTTTACCCAGATTGATGAGATGTTTTTATCTCATTCTGGTTTTAATTTGTGTTTTCCTAATGACTAATGAGGTTGAATAGTTTTTCATGTTTTTTGGCTAGTTCTTTATATATTCTGAATGTGAACTCGTTGTTACTATGTATTGCAAATAAATTGTCCTGTGACTTTCCTTTTCATTTTTAAAGAATTATCTAAGCACAAACTCTTAATGTTGTCCAATTTATCAGTCTTTTCTGTTTTGATTAGTGTTATTTACCCCATTTAAAACATATTTTCCTTTCTCAAGATTATAGAAATATTGCCTAATAGTTTCATCTAGAAGCTTTATTATTTTACCTTTCATATTTAGATCAACAATTCATGTGAAATTAATTATTGTGTATAGTGTGCAGGAGGAGTCTTATTTTTTCCAGATGAGTATGTAACTATTTTGTTCCATTTCTTTAAAAGACTATCCCTTCCCCAAAGTTCTGCAGTGAAATCTTAGTCATTAATCAATTGTCTATACATGTGTGGGTCTGTATCTACACCTACTAATCTGTTGCATTTGTTCTTTTTTTTGTCTGTTTTTGTACTGATACTCACTCTAGCTCTATACTAATTCTTGAAAATTGGTTAAGTCTTCCAGATTATGATTGTTTTGGCTATTCTTTGGCTCTTTGAATTTCCAAATAATTCTATAATCAGGCTGCCATTTCATTTTAATCTATAGATCAATTTGCAAAGATATGACATCTTTACAGTATTAATATTCCAATCCATGGATCTGGTATAAATCCCCACCTGTTATTTAATTCTTTAAAAACCTTTAAATATTTTTATAGTTTTCTGCATACTGGTACTTCTTTTATTTCTTTTGTTAAAATTATTACTAAATATTTGAAGATTTTTTATTTAAAAGGGAACTTTTAAAAATTTCATTTTGTGTCAGTGATGTATAGAAATAAATTGATTTTTGTATATTGACATTTTAGCCAATGACTTTGATAATTTCATTTATTCTAAAAACTTATTTGTAGATTCTTTTATATTTGCTATAATTTTTTTTTGCATTTGTCATCATAAGAGAGTTTTACTTGTTACTTTCCATTCTTTTTATTTTCTTGTTTTATTACATTGTCCAGGATCTTCAACAAAATATTGAGTAGAAGTGGTGATAATAGGCATCTCTTTCTTGTATCAGGATACTAGAAGGAAGCTTCTAGTATTTACCATTAAGAATATATTTCCTGTCTTTTTTTTTTTTTTTTTTTTGTAGGTATACCTTATCCTATTGGAGATACCTTATTCCTGGTACTTTATATGCATTTTTCAGATAATCATATGAATTTTATCACTAACCTTTTTTAATGTAGTGAAATAATCAAATTTAAAATGTTAAACCTTCCTTATATTCCTAAAATAAACATGAGTTGGTTGTCAGGTAGCATCCTTTCTATATATCACTGGGCTCAGATTTACTTAATTTTTATTTAGCCATGTTTTAGTTTAACATTTTGAAAGCCATTGGCTTGTAATTTGTCTTTCTCATAGGTTTTTTGTGAGTATTCAGTATCAGTTTGGTTGGCAAAACAATAATTTGGAAGATACACTCCCTGTTGCTGTCCTCCAAAAGTATTTAGTTAAGACTGGTGTCATGTTTTCCTCAAATATTAGCAAGAATTTTCATCTAGGCCACTAGTTTCCTGTGTCAAGAATTTTTAAATTATAGCTTTCTTCTTAAAAAGATGCAGGATTTTCATATTTTACTATTTTTCTTGTGTCATCTCTGGTGTTTTATTTTTCTAGAAACTTTCCTCTTTCATCTGAATTTTCAAGTTTATCAGCATAAAAATGATCATAATATACTTTTTATTTTTTCAGTGTTTATTGGGTGTAGGATAATGACCACTTTTAAAATTACAACATTGGTTTTTTTGCATGCACTCTCCCTCCCCCAATCTTAATCAATTTTATTACTATTTTCTGAAAAAAACACCTTTTGGCTTTTTTATTCTACTTTATGTTTGTTTCTTATTTCATTAATCTCTATTCTTTATTATATGCTTTATTTTACTTGATTTCACTTGTCATTTTTTCAGCTTCTTGAGATAGAAGTTTGAATCATTGATTTTCAGGTTTTTTTTCTTTTATAATATATTCAACCAAGGATATAAGTTTTCTCTCTAAGCTTTAAATATATCCTTCACATTATATTATGCTTTCATTAAAATTCATCCTAAAATAGTTTTAATTTCATTTTGATATTATATTTGACTCATGAGCTCTTCAGAGGTGTATTGTTCAGCTTTTAAACATTGAAGGTTATCCACTTTTTAGTATTGAAGTCTATTGTAATTCCACTTAATAAGAAAAAAAAAATCTGCATGAGTTCATTTCCCCCCTTTTACTTATTTTTATTTTTTTTAATTGAAGAATTATTGACATACAATGTTACCTTAGTTTCAAGTATACAACATAGTGATTGGACAAGTTTATACATTATCTTGTGTTTACCACAGTGTAGTAGTTACCATCTTTCACTACACAACAGTATTACAATATTATTGACTACATTTCTTATGCAATATCTTTAATCCCCATGAATTATTTATTGTATAACTGCAAACTTGTATCTCCCACTCTGCTTTACCCATTTTGCCTATCCCCATCTCTTCCCTCCTCCCCACTGGCAACCATCTGTTTGTTCTCTGCATTTATGGGTCTATTTCTTCTTTTTCTTTGTTTATTCATTTGTTTTGTTATATTCATAAATAAGTGAAATTATGTAAATTTGTCTTTCTCTGACTGGCTTATTTCACTTGGTATAATATCTGCTAGGTCCATCCATATTGTTGCAACTGGCAAGATTCATTGGATTATCATTGAGCAGTAGAAAAGAATGAGATCTTGCTAATTGCAACAATATGGATAGACCTATTAGATACTATATATAAATGTACACACGTGTATATATATGCATATGTATATATACACAGACACTACATCTTTATGCATTCATCTATTGATGGACACTTGGGTTTCTTTTGTATCTTGGTTATTGTAAATAATGCTTCCATATACATTCAATGCATATTAGTGAATTAGTGTTTTTGTTTGCTTTGGTAAATACCCAGTAGTTGAATTACTGAATCATATGGTTATTTTATTTTTAATTTTATGAAGAAATTTTATACTGTTTTCCACAGTGACTGCACCAATTTCATTCCTAACAAAGTGCACAAGTGCACAAGAGTTTTTTCCCGTATCTTTGCCAACACTTGGCTATTTCTTGGCTTTTTGATTCTAGCCATTTTGACAGGTGTAATGTGATACTTCATTGTGGTTTTGATTTACATTTCCATTAATGATTAGTGATGTTGAGCATCTTTTCATGTATCTGTTGCCATCTGTTATGTCTTCTTTGGAGAAATGTCTATTCAGGTCCTCTGCCCATTTTTTAACCAGATTTTTTTTTTTTTTTTTGGTGCTGAGTTGTGTAAGATCTTTATATTTTGGATATTAACTCCTTGTTAGATATATCATTAGCAAATCTTGTCTCTATTGGTAACCTCCATGTTATATAAGTTACCTTTTATTTTTTTGTTTGCTTTGTTGATGGTTTCCTTCACTAGGCAAAAGCTTTTTATTTTATTTTATTTTTAAAAACTTTTAAGACTTATTTTATGTCCCAGAATATGAACAATTTTGTCAGACATTCTTTTTGGCATTTAGAAAGAATATATGTTTAACAGTTATTGGGTATAGAGTTTTACATGTGTCAGGTCAAGTCTGTTAGTAGTTTTCTATATCTTTTATGATATTTTCCCCCCTTATTTTATAAGGAGAAAGATATATTATAATTTTTCATTATTACTGTAGAATTTCTTTTATTGGGTTTATCAACTTTTGCTTTATAAATTAAGGCTATATAACTAAGTATATGCACATTAATTTTATGTGAACTGATCTTTTCTTATTTTGAAATAACCTTCTTTATTTCTAATAATGCTTCCTGTCTTAAAACCTATTCTGTCTTATATTATTAGCATATCTTTCTTTGCTTCATGTTTATACATAATATATTTTCTGCTTTTCTATTTGAAACCTTTCGTATTCTTATATTTATGGTATGTTTTTTATAATCAGCGTATAGTTGTTTCTTGGTTCTTTGGGGAATTTTTTGGTTGTTTGTTATTTGCTTGCTTGTTTGTCTTTTTCTGATCAAGAGTGCTATTTAAATTAGCCCCTACATTTTTGTCTGTTTTTATTTTATATACTTATGTGTAAATTATGGCTTACATATGCCATCATACTATTCTTTTCTGTTTGTTCCATATTTTTTATGTTCCTTTCCTCTCCTTTCTTATTTAGAAGGTTAATCTATTTAAGAAGATCAGAAAACCTAGCAGAACAGACATCTGTTATGGCTGCTTTATTCAGGTCTTCTTGGGCACACTTTGGAAAGTTTCTTTGATTTATTTACATAAAAAGTAAATGCAGCAAATGTGAAAATATTTGTAAGAGGATGTAACACAATATCTGGCACATAGTGGCCCAAATCTGATCAACTGATTGAATCTGAATCTTGTACTAATGATATAATGGAATATAATCATAATATAATATTGAAATATAACAATATAAGCACAAAAGTCATGCTCCACATTGAGATACCCTTTCATACCCACTAGGATGGCTATTATTTAAAAAAAAATACAGAAAATAACAAAGTTTTGGTGAGAATGTTGAGAAATTGGCACCCTTTCCACTGCTGATAAGAATATAAAATGATACAGCTGCTATGGACAGCAGTATGGTGGTATCTCAAAAAATTAAAAATTGCCATATGATTCACCAATTCCACTCAGCATACATGCCTAGAGTTGTCAAATTCATAGAGAAAAAGTATACAGTGCTTACTAGGGACTGGAGGTAGAGAGAGGGGAATTAAGACTTAGTACTTGATGGATACAAGATTTTAGTTCGGAAAGATGAAAAAAGTTCTAGAGGTGGATGTTGGCGATGGTTGTAGAACATTGTGGATGTGCTTAACGTCAATGAAGTGTATACTGTAAAATGGTTAGGAAGGTAAATTTTATGTTATGTATATTTTACCACAATTTTAAAAAGAGATGCTAGGGAGATCTGCAGTATATGCCTGGTTGGTAATGTCTTCAGAATTTCCTTACCTCTCTTTTGATTTACTTTTGTCAATCCAAAGACAGCTCTATCTAGGGAACTACCCAAAAATCTGCTCCTCAGTATGACAGATGAATATTTCATTCAAAACAAAAGTATGACAGAAATTGTTAGTGAATTAAACAACACAACTCCAGTTCATTGGCTTTTTTTTTGCTTAGCCTCTTTTCACAAGGAAAGCTTTGGTTTTATCAGTTGAGAATGCAGAACAAATGTGACAGGTTCCAAATGATAAAATTCAAAGTGTCATGATAATGGGGACACTCTTTAATAACGGCATTGGTAAACATCACAGCATCAAGAAAATTTTAAAATTGTTAAAGATATTTCACACTACTCTATGCAAATAAATTAGGAATCTAGCTGAAATGTATAATTGTCTAAAATAATATTTAAAAATTGCCAAAATTGGCCTTGGAAGATTAAAAAAAAAACCTTACACCAATTTTCATAGAATAGAAATAGTTATCAAAGTACTACCTCACAAAAAATTGCTCCTTTAGATATTTTCACAAGCAAATTCTACTAAACCTTCAAAGGCTTGGTCATCCCAAATGCACTTACATTGTTTCACAGCACAAAAATACAAAAAACAAAGGCACCCAAAGAATTCTTATGAGACAAGTATAGCATCTATTTCTAAATATTGCAAAGACAGTACAACAAGGTGCAGCCCGGGTGGCTCAGTGGTTTAGCGCTGCCTTCAGCCCAGGGCCTGATCCTGGAGACCTAGGATCGAGTCCCATATCAGGCTCCCTGCATGGAGCCTGCTTCTCCCTCTGCCTGTGTCTCTGCCTCTCTGTCCTCTGTCTCTCTCCGTGTCTCTCATGAATAAATAAATAAAATCTTAAAAAGCAAAGTACAACAAGGACAATAATAGCTTGATCTCACATACGAATATAAATGCAAATATCATAAATAAAATATAATATTGCATTAAAAATTTTTACAACCAAGTTCCAGAAATTCAAAGATTGCTCAATACCAGGAAATCCATTAATAAGATTTGCCATAGCAATATACCTAAGGAGAAAGATTATATAATTACCTCCATTAAAAAGGCATTTATTAAAATTTTCTGCCCATTCCTGAGTTAAAAGAGAAATCAACAAAATAGGAATTAATGGATCCTTCCTCAATTTGATTCGTCCTTTTCTCTTCTTTCTCCTCCTTCTCATATGTAGACCTATATATGTTTTCATGTGTATAAATACATGTGTATATACACATATTACATGCATGTACATGTATGTGCACATGTGTATATAGGTGTATATGTACAAATACATACATATGCAAAACCTAGCACCAGTAAGGAAATATAAGGTATTCACATTAAGATCAGGAACAAGGGGAAGAAGACCAATGCCCTACTATTATTTAATATTGTATTGAATGTATTGGCTAATGAGATCAAACAAGAGTAAATATACAGTCATAAGAATTTGGAAAAGAAAAATTATCTGTGTTTATTAATATGATATCTATCTCAAAAATCTTAGAGTCTCCATAATGAAACCAAGATAAATCATACAAGAATCCAGTAAGATATCAGGACATAAAACAAACATAAGTATTACTAGCTTTCATGCATATAAAAAAAGCTGCTAGAAAGAATAATGGAAAGAGAAACTTCATTTCAAGAAATGTGCCAAAAAGACACACAAGTCAAAGTGAGCAAGTTAACATAGAAAAGCAATACTTTCCAAAACAAAACATTTTGTTCTTCCTGGCAGTAGACAAGCTGATGTAAGTTCTTATAGTAAAATTAACATGTATAATAGCTATAAAAAAAGACTAGCAGTAATAGAAGGACTGGCCCTACCAGATGTTAAAGCAAATTATAAACTTCTGTATTTAAAACAGTGTGGGACTGGCATATGAATAGATACACAATCCAAAGACTGGAATAGAAAATTAAGAAACGAACACACATATGGAAATATAGTATATGCAAAAGTGGTATCTCTATTCACTGGGAATAAAGATAGTCTTTTTAATAAATAGTGTTGGGAAAACAAAAAATTAAATCCATACCTCTACTGTGTAGCAGAGTAAACTTCCAATGGGTCAGAGGTCAAATGTAAAAAATGAAACCACACAACTGCTATAAGAAAACATGGGTGAATTCTTGTATGATCCCTATAAAGAAAAGCCTTTCTGTTATGACTCAAAAATCAAGATGCAATTAAAGAAATTTATAAATTTTGTTGTATAAAAGTAAAAAGAAATTCCTTACATTAAAAAAACATGAAATTTGAAACCAAATAAAAAATTTGGAGAAGATAACTGCAAATATACCACAGATAAAGGGCGTATCCTCCAAATATAACTTCTTTAAAATGATAGGAAAAGAAATACCAAAAACCTAATAATAAATGGGAAAAAGACACAGTTGACAGAAAATATAAAACAAGTAGTCTTTAAAATAAAAAGATACCAAACTTTATCCAAAAGAATAGTGTAAATCAAACTATAGTGAGATCTAGTTCTCATCCAACAGATTGATAAAGATACAAAAGATTGGCAACACACTATTAATGAGTCTATAGATAAACAGACCCTACATTGCCAGTAGGAGTATAAGTTGGTACCATACCTGTGGAGGGAGTTTATTACTATCTATAAAACATAGGTATTCATTTTCTCTTTGACCCAGCAATTTCCATTCTAGTAATTTACCCTGGAATTACACCTTAACAAATATAAAAAATACATACATACAAATTTCTTTATTGAGCCACTGTATGTTGTAATGAAATACTGGAGACAATACAAATGTCCATCCACAGAAGAATGTTTGAGTGACTTTTGCACAGCAAAGTACTATACACATAAAGACACACAGAATGAGGAAAATGTCATATAAAGACACACATGAGGAAAATTGTGATAGTGTTTTCCAGAATATACCATCAAGTTAAAAAAAAAAAAAAAGACTCAAAGGATTCAAAATGTTTATACTGAATTAATCTTGAAGCTGCAATCACAGAGTGAACCATGGAAAATCACACAAATTATCTGCCTGCAGGATTCTTTTAAAATGTCAATGTAATGAATGACCAGAAAAAGAGAAATATACAGGCAGTGGGCCTGTTCTAGATTAAAAGACACTAGAGAGCTTTGGCAACCAAATGCAGTAATTAATTTTTTTATTGAGTCCTGGATCCTACAGTAATGGTTATTAAAGACATTTTTGGAAAAATAGAATATGAACTATATATTAAATCATACTTTTTAGTGTTAAAATTCTTTTTTTTTTTAAGATTTTATTTATTTATTCATGAGAGACACACAGAGAGAGAGGCAGAGACACAGGCAGAGGGAGAAGCAGGCTCCATGCAGGGAGCCTGATGTGGGACTTGATCCCAGGTCTCCAGGATCAGGCCCTGGGCTGAAGGTGGTGCTAAACCACTGAGCCACCCAGGCTGCCCCTTAGCGTTAAATTCTTAGTTGATATTGGTATTGTTGTGTTATAGAACGTTCCTGTTCATATTGAACAAGGTACATGCTGATGTATTTAAGGATGAGGTATCATAATATCTGTAACTTGTCTTCAAAGAGTTCTAAAGGATATATGTAGATAGATCTAGATAAAGATACATAGGTGCATATTATGCTAGTCAATTCAAAAGCAGATTTTAAATTATCCAAATAAAAGAGAGACAAAAAAGATGTCCAGAATAAAAGATAATGTAGTGCTATGCCTTTTATTTATTTTGTAATTCATTGGAATTTAGATTTATATTTCAATAATATTTAAAGGTGAAAAATTGGTTATCTTAACCAAATTAACATTCATTGAATGTTGGTTATGTTTGAGGTATGGTAGGGGACAAAAGAACCTAATGAGGTTCCTAAGAGTAGACATATATACTAGAAGGAGAAAAGAATCAAAGGAGAAAAATGACCAACACACTGAATGAAGTTTTGGTAAAAACATGAATGTAGGATAGTTATGTTGTGTGTCTAAAAAGATGATTTTTCATTTCTTCTGAGAACTCTCATTAAAAAGAAATGTGGTGCCTTGTATTAGTTTCCTGGAGACTCACATTCCTCTTTAAAGTCCAAAAGCTAAAACTACTCTTCTAATTTCAATCTAAAGAAGTATGTTTAGCAACTGATGATTGCTTGTAGCTTCAGTATATGAAATTACTCAGTACATGGAGTCAGGGAATGCTTCCTTGATGAATTAGTGTCAAAATAAAGTCTGAAGGATGGGTAAGAGTTAACTAGGCAGGGGTGCCTGGATGGCTCAGTCACTTAAACATCTGACTTTTGGTTTTAGCTCAGGTCATGATCTCAAAGTTGTGGGACTGATCCCCACATTGGGCTTCCCACTCAGTGTGGGATCTGCTTCAGATTCTCTCTTTCTCCTCCCTCTGCTCCTACCCACTTGTGCATGGTCTCGGTCTCTCTCTCTCTCTCTCCCATAAATAAAATCTTTAAAATGAGTTAACTAGGCAAATGGGTGAATAAAAAAGTGTTATAAGCACAGGGGACAGCACATGTAAAGAACAAAAACAGGAAAGAAACATGGCACATGACACATTTGGGAACTAAGAGAATACCAGTATGGCTGAAACACAGAAAAGAAAAATGTGAATAGTAAGAAAGGGTTGGAATTTTTTTTCATTTCTTGCCCCCAATCTCCGGCTCAGTTCCGCCATCTGTATTGGCATGTCAGCCACAGGAGGCACCCAAGACCTGATACCTGGTCTGTGGCCATATGCCACCCCAAAGGTATTTCCTTTGTTCCTTATGGTTATACAAAACTATCTGGGCAGCTCCCATTTCTTTCATATATGCCCCTGCTAACTGAGTAGCAAAAGCAAAACAGAAGTGGTTAAGTTTCAAGTTGCTATCACCACACGATAGATGCCATGTGTCTCATACTCCCACTTGGGTTAGAAATCAAAATAGCTGCCTGGACATGTGTGAATCAACAGTATTTTCCTTCTCCCTTCCATTTAGAATGACTTTTCTTTTCTTTTCTTTCCTCTTTATCTCTTTTCTTTTTGCTTTGGATTCAACATCAAAAAGACTAATCTTTCAAGGTTAGGGATTTGATGTTTTTACAGGAGGAAAAAAGAGAGAGGAATGTTTGGTTTTATTTTTTACAATGCCTCTATTGTGCTGGCTTCCCCTCCTCCTATTAATGGACATTATATGGTATGAACACATTTAGAAGTAAGTCAGCGTTTCTGTTTGGAATGAATTTGGATCAGTAGGAATATAGTAATTTCCAATACTAGAAGTATGAGATACCAGAAATCTTAGGTTTGGGGTGATATAGTGAGGCTTAAAATGACCCTAATAGAAAAAATATAAAAACTTCAGGGAGAATGATGCCTGTTTCTCTATCTCTATATTTGTTATTCTAGGGTTTCTAAATTGAATCAGAAAGCACGGTGAAAAAAAAAAAAAAGAAAAGAAAAGAAAGCACAGTGATTATTGAGTTGGTTATAGACATAACCCCTACATTGCGCTTACACTTCAGTTAGTTGTAGACATAACCCCTATATTGGGCTTGCAATGACACCCAGCCATTGTGAGATCACACCATCTATCACAGCCTGGGCTCCTGGTCCCCATAGACTTGGAATGGGCTTTTGGGTTCCAAAACCCTAATCAGGATTTACTCAGTAACCCATCCACCAACCCATAAATTCTACACCAATCTTTGGTCAGAATGGTAGGCAATTCGGTAGAATGGAGGAAATTTAGCTGCCAGACTCTCATTTTGTATCCTGTACGTAATCTGTTAAACCCTTCTAACAAGAAAAGATGTTGTGTTAGTTAGCTGGCATTATGTTGATAGAAACAAAACTTATCAGATATGCATCAGGTTCTTCTAAAAGAGTGACAGGACTGATAGATTGGAAGATGGTGTGACTGCAATTTATCATGATTCTGTGAAGACTTTTATCTATATATACTAGTGGAAAAAAAGGGAAGAACAACCCACCTGACTTTTCAGGTTGTGTCACCCCTATGGACTAAATGACAGATGCACACTTTATTGTTGGCTTCTTAACCATGTGAGGGGTCTTGGTTAACGAAGGGCAAGATATTCCGTTCCCTTATGATGGCAGGTGATTATGCTACTTAATCAGCAAACTGTGTTTAATTAGCTCTAAAGGTAATAAAACTAGATACATTTCACTATTAGTAATGGACAAAGTCAAATAAATCATGGAGCCAAATCTGAATTTCTCAAGTTCTCAATTAGATTGAGAAAAACTTCTTTCAGTTGTATGTATACGCTTAAAATTTATTTTTTCACTTAACAATACACCTCAGGGGATTGTTTTTGCCCTAAGAAAGCCTGCTCATGGATCTGAAAACCAATTTAGCACTTTCTTTATTTTATTTCCAGAATTTACCAGTATTTTGGAAATGGCCAAAGAAAAAATAATAGCTGAGATGAGATGGAATTCAACACTTCAACCCCAGTGTTCAGCCAAACAGAATCTTAAGGCTCTGAATTGTAAACTCACTCCATTTGACTTGATTTTAGGGTCACATTGAGCCAAAACTAACTTATGTGTCTTGAATGCACTGCTTTGAACTGAACAGTAAACTGTTTACTTGCTCCCAATGGGAATACATTATGCTGAAAGATCGCTTCCTGTTTGTCCTAAAGGGGTTTCCCTTCCCTGAAAGAAGTCATAATTTAGGTCAGCTGTCTCTGCAGGGGCCATCCCTGACAGTTTTCTCAGGATAAGTGAGATCAGAAAAACACCAGGCTGTCACAATATATGAAACTAAAAGGCATGGCACGGGCCCCTCCCTCGGCTCAGGGCTATAACTTTAAAAATGGACCTGAGTGCCAAAGACAGGGAAAAAGAACACATTTTTCCCCAAGTGACTCCTGCTGAATATCACAGCGGATTGTTTCAGATGCTCCTGAAAGCAACAGGAATGCTACCCCGTGTGGATATTTTAGACGGTCTGTAGGAGGAGTGCCCAGAAAGCGTTGTACCTTTTTCTAGTGTGACATTGGGAGGTGCTGGAGAATAAAAATAATCCTGGATCAACGGGAGTTAAATGCTGCATTTGTCCATTCTGCCATTAGGGAACAAAAACTTAAAATGCCACCTTGCCAAAAATAACGGGCGATTGAAGTATGCCAACTTCATGATACTACACGTGGTAGCCAAGCGTTCTCAGGAAGCATCATTATGGTGGAATAATTACACTGGGGTGTTCAGTCATCACTTCCCCTGGTGTTACCTACTGAACTCTTTACCTCCTGCATTTGAAAAGAAGGAAAGGTTTCTCTATTTTCCTCTTCTGGATTCGGCCGGGGCCAGTATCATCACTTCTGCTCATTATGTCTCATCACTGTCAGATCAAGGAACTACTTACTGTGCCCCGTCCCGGTGAATTGTATGTATGATGCTGAATCCTGGCATGAGCTATTGCCTGAATGAGTCCCAACCAGAAAGTGTGGACACGTAAAAACGACCCCTGTTCACACAGCTGGGAAAGTCAATTCTGCTGAAAGCACATATGCGATCTCCTTCAGGTGTGATGGGCAGCATATTACTAGGTCAGTGCTTTCATAATTCTTTCTAGTGAGGTCCCGTGGGAGACAGGCCAGATATTTGGACTCCTTTTTGCCGAGTGCTTTCATTCCAGTGTGCCCCGAAAGGCACCCGGAATTGAAGAAAAATGGAAAACCATTCGAGGTGAAATTGGAAGGCATCAAGGAGCTTAAGGGAGATAGCGACCCTCAGTAAGGCAGAAATAAGGGGCTCTGCTAGACCCAGGCCTTTTAAATTTGGCTACCCTGCACCACAGTGTTTTATATATGGCAAGTATGTACGCAACAACAACAAAAAAATGTGAAAGGTATGAAAAAGGTAAATGCACTGTGTAGCATTACAGGGATGAGAAGGCAGAAAGCTAAATTTCAAGAGGATGCAAAGACCGTTATCTTAAAACAGTTGGAAATGGGGTTCCAGCCCTTGCAAACAACAGGAGTGAAATTGTGTGTTTCACAGTGTTGTCATCTGAGTTCTAAGAGTAAATAATGTATCCTTCTTGTAGCAACTGTACACAGAAGAGGAGAAAGGAGAAGAATACTGTACTAGAAAACAATTTAAAAATAGTGATTGTGATACAAATAAAATTCTGGGACAGAGGTTACATCAGGATAAGAAAAAAACTAAAATGAAGAAATACAATTAAAACATTGTGTATGGAGTCTATAAATAGAGAAAAAATTTAAAATGTGATTTTTCAGCCACAGCCATACCTCAAGAACAATAGGAACAGGCTGGAAGGCATATGGACAAGGTATTTCTTGTTACCATGTGGGCTGTGTGCTGTGGGATGTGGGATTTTCTGTTGCGAGGCTTGAGAGATCCTGTTGGGTGTTGTTTAGTGGGTATTAAAGAAGTGTGGAGATTTTGTAAATTACTATCACTTTAGAGAAAGTAGATGGGCAGGGCACATGAGTTCACCCAAGAGATGGGGGGGGGAAAAGTGAAATTTCTAGTAGAAATCCATAGTAGATTGGGACGCCTGGGTGGCTCAGTGGTTGAGTGTCTGCTTTCGGCTCAGGTCCAGGTTCTGGGATCGATCCCACATTGGGCTTCCCACAGGGAGCCTGCTTCTCCCTCTGCCTATGTCTCTGCCTCTCTCTGTGTGTCTCTCATGAATAAATAAATAAGATCTTTAAAAAAAAAAAAAGAAAGAAAGAAATCCATAGTGGGTTATAATCAACATAGCCAGGAACCCCAAACATGAAAGTCCCTGTCAAATTACCTACAGAGTGCTTGTGATAGGAAGATCATCTGGAACGAGGCAACAGTGATGGGCCCTGGGGGGGAAGCCATTTTATCTTTTCAAGGGGAAAATGAAAGGCTTGGGGAGGTCGTCTACCCTTATTTACTAGATTCTCAAAATCCTGGAAAGGATAGTCTGCAAAAGAATGTGGGGAACTCTGATTTTGAAAAAGCTGAAGACAACCAAAGAGAAGTGTTAAGATGAATGAGTATCAAAAAAGTGACACAGAGAGGGAGGGGAATAAAAGAAGAAGGAATACATTCCTAAAGTCATAAAAACAGTTTTGAGGGCTGTTGTTGGAAAATATGTTGACCATCTAACCCTTCTTAGATGAAAACAACAAACCAGACTCAATAGAGCATTAAAGAGAATTAGGGCAGAAGAAGCCCCAATACTACCCATAGGAGGAAAACAAAACAAAACAAAACAAGGCTCATAAACCCCTAGTAAAGGGATATTCATGACTGATTAGAAGGTTGCTCTCATTTATGAAAAGAATGGCAAGCACTACCCAAAAACTCCCGAGACCCAAAAAAATACTTTCCACCTCTACCTGGTCAAACATGCCACATAGCACCAGAACAGATTTAATTAACATTTTTAGCTACTGTGACCTACGAGGCGATCAGTGTTAAAACTTCGGAGAAATCTAATGAGATAGTTAGCAAACCCAATCAAAGAAAGCTGAAAGCTCTGTTAGAGTGAAAGGAAAAAGTGAGATTCCAAAGAAACCATTAAATCAGATAGTATTCGGTACCTAAGAAATGACCCAGTGTTTAGAGCTGAACTAAAGGTGTGAAATCAGTGTGACTTAATACTGTGACTCAGCCAGTGATTCACTCTTAGCCTTGGATATGATCCGAGTGGCATGGCCATGGGATGTGACTATCAGGTGGGACTGTTTATTTACCATCCTGTGTGCTCGGTCCTTCATAAGCCAACATAACAAACGTTCCTGGGTATCTTGTTCCCTTGGCTTGACTCTCAGAATTTGTCTGTAGTAGACATAGGTGGCCTGAGTCCTTCGGTATCATTTGGTGTCATTATAGAACAGAAAACAAAGAGAGAGCTTTTTTTTTTTTTTTTTTTAAACCAGATTCCCCATGGACTCCAACTATTTTGGATTCATGTGTTTCACCACCTAAGACTTCATGCTCTAGGTAGAATGAGCAAGGGGAATTCATGTCTGTAGATCCAAGTCCTTAACTCCTTAAAACGATAGGAAGAATTGGGTTTCTACAGATATGTGATCGATTTTCTTTGAGGAGAGGATATCATTGGTAGTTTTTCTGAAATGGTTAAGAAAGACCTTTTGTTAACTCAACAATATAGTGCCTTCAGTGTATATGACAGTGGATTCTGTGATTTTAATAAAGTGAATGAGACAGTAATTGCCCTTAAGCCATTTCTGAGTCCACTGGGGTAAACAAGACCCGGCCAATTTCAAAAAGAATGCGTGCTGCATTACAGGAAAGAGACACACAGAGCTAATGGATCCAGGGAATTACAGAGGAAAAAAGGGGACAAGATTAAAGTCTCTTCCTGAAATTGTCTGAAATGGTGGCAATTAGAAATGAAAGTTGAGATGCCAAGGCAGGATGGTTAAGTAAATAAGTCCAGAAACCTGAGCAATGTATGTGAATCGGTATGTATGGGGGAAGGCAGCAGCTGGGTTTTGCAGGGATTTATTTTGAGCAATTAATTTTTAAGAGCCTGGAATGCTGAGTTTATCCACCACCTTGCCCACACATCTGGAAAGATGCTAGGAACCTCTGACATAGCTAATTAAAACAAATGACTCTTGTTGTGGCATTACCAATGGCTGGGCAAGCAACAGCCTCTCTTCCTTAGCACATTCTGGAACAGCCTAATGGAGGAAAAATGTCAAAAAGTCCTGCCAGATGTCTTGCCTAATTGATACAAGGATTTGATGTGCAGGGATGATAAATGCCAAAGGGAAGAGGGTGGGGGGTAATAAAGAAAAATGGATGCAGTACATTGGGTTTGAAAATTACATAGTTGAGAATTTAAAAATAAAAAATCTAATGTGTCCACTTTAGGAAAGGCAAGAGTTAAAAGCAAGTGATCCATATATATTTCTCATCTGCCTGGATCTAGAGAAAATTTGCTTGAACTGCTGATTTAAATGTATTTTTGAATTAATCCTAAACCCTGATGAGGAGAGTTCAAAGTGAGTTAATTAGATCCCCTAACCTGAGAAAATGCTGACTGTTTAAGAAAGGGCCAGCATCCATGTGGTGTTGTGCTGTAATGACTTGTAGACTCCTTCTCTGCCAAGTGTAAGGCAGGAAAATACTGATGAGATTGCACACACACACACACCACAGGCACCAGGAGAGGTATGGTGGAAGTGTGCTGGCTGAGCTCTGCTGAAGTCCCCTACGTGTGCCTTGGCAGTAGTGGCTTCTTAGGAGCATCTGCATGGGTCCCGGGAATCACTGGTGCAAATACAAAGCGAGCCGGAGAACACGCTCTACAGAGTACAGAGAAGGGAGTCTCGGAGATGACCACACTGGGCGGGATGCATGTTTCTAATTGATCAGCGGAGATAAAGAAATTGCCTGCCATCTCTTTGTTTCTTCCATCCAGAGTGGCTGGAGGTTTATTAAATAGAATGCACAGTGAGAGCAGAGTCAGCGGGAATGTGGCTCATCCAAGTATTTAACTGCAGGTTGAGGAAAGAGCAGTCTTGATGCTTTGCTGGCAAGCCCTAGATGCTGAGTAAGCCAGTGAAGTTCCCCTGAGTAAGGTGGGCTGGGAGGAGGAAAGGCGGCAACAGGGAGGGGAAAAAATGGGCCCAGAGAGGGGCGTGTAAAATTGAATACCTGCCTGTCTTAGAACAGAAGGCAAAGCCAGTTTCAGGAAAGAGCATTTTCCGATTAAAAAAATAATAATAATAAGGGGGAGGTAAATTAAGAGATTATTTTTAGGGAACATTAGAGAAATAAAGAAGAGAAAGAAGGGAGAGAGCCCAGATCAGATAGTTCTCAAGCACAGTCATGGAAACATGGGAAGGGAGATCACAAGTTTTGGGGGCACATACACCTGCATAAATCTCTCAGGTGTGTTGCACACTAACCAGGATTACTCACGCTGGTCACAGTGTTTTGTATCAAGAACTAACACATTTTGGTTACTTATTATGTGTTAGGCATTGGGATTTTATGTATTATTTTATTTAATTCTTTATTTTTTATTTTATGTATTCTTTACTTAATTCTATTATTGATGAAATTGGGGAGACATTAAATACCTTGTCTAAGATTATGCAGTCATAAAAGAGTAGAGCAAGGATTGTAACTCAGGCCTATATGACTATTTATTTGTATTCTAATTACACTCTCTGTGAAATAAAGATGCTGTTACTAATCTTCCAGGGCTTGTGGGTGGACATGGTGGCTTTCTCTCTCCCTGACTGTACCCATTTGTTTAGAGCAAAAATCAGACTATGCCTCTGTGTTGTGCACTTTGGGTCACCAATATTTGGGCCTTTGGAATTGGCCCATTTTTGCCCTGAGGGATGAGTGACCCTAATCTGCAGGGGATAACCACCCTCTGCAGGTGCTGGTCAAGCAATCCTCTTGAAGGGCTTTCTCTTTTTGCCTGTAGCCTCCCAAAGGTGATCTCCTCTAGTCCCTCAGTTTCAAATACCATGTCTAATGGTTGGTAAGTCCCAAATCCACTTTCCCAGTCCTAACATTTCCTCAGATGTAACATTTCCACCTGGATGTCTAATAGGTATTACACTTGGCATGTTCAAAACTGAATTCTCCATTTTGCACCCTTCCAATCTGCTCCTTCCCCAATAGTCTCAGTCAATGGCATGATCCATGCAATTGCTGAAGCCCCACATAGGAATAGTTCTTGATCCCTTCTCTTAATCAGTCCAGAAAACTTTGTTGACTTCACTTGTAGAATATATACTCATTCTGTTCACTTCTCTCTACCTCCAGAACCATGACCCTAATACAAACTTGCCATCAACTCACACCTGGGCTCCTATAATCTTTCTGACTGGACTCCCAGCTTCCATTCTGCAATCCATCCTTCATATAGCCATCCATGTGAGCTTTATGCAATGTAGATAAGTCCCCTTATTTCAAGCCCTCTGATGACTTCCCTTTGCTCTTGGGAAACGAATCTGAACTCCTTACACTGGTTTACAGATCCCTGCTAAGTGGCATCAGCCTTCCTCTGACTTCATGTCCTACTTCCAAGCACACTGCTCTTTGTACCCTTCAAATAGTCTAAGTATGTCTCTCCTACAGGTTTGTAACAGTTTGTTCCCTCTGCCTAGAAATCTCTTTGTCCATTTCTTCCCCTAACAGGACCTCTCTTGATATTCAGCTCTCAGCTCAAATGTCAGCTCCCAAAGAAACTTTTTCTGACACCCTGGTGACTCCACATTGGCCTACTTAATTCTTTGCATTGGCACTTCTCAATATCTGAGGGGATTTCTTGTTTTGTTTTGTTTTGTTTCTGGTTGTTAGTCATTTATTCACACGTTTGTTCACTTATTCATTTTTACCACACACCACAGACAGTATGGTGCCAGCTATCAATACGTGGCCATTTCCACATACAGCTCATGGTTACCATACTGGACAGTGCATATATGCATTTCTATCATCACAGAACACCCTATTGGACAGCACTGCCCTACATTGTAAGCTTCATGAGACCAGGGGCAGGGTTTGACTCATTCACTGCTGGGTCTCCCAGACAGTACCTGGCAGGTCATAGACTCCTTGGAAATATCTTCTGAGGGAGTGAATGAGCAGATGAACAAATTTTGTCTATAAAGAAAAATGTAATTTTTCAGGAGGAGACACCACTAGGAGATTATCACACAGAGTGAAGCTGTTGACTGTGGCTCTTTTACCATAAGGGTTCCTTAGGAGCATTCCGAAGATACAAATTAATTTGCCCAGAGTTGGCTGAGAGAATGCAGCACTAATATTTGCAATTTAACAGCTCTGTTTCACAAAGAAGCTATCAGCAAGACAAATTAGTCCCACTTTGCCTCAACTGAGAATCCTATAGTCACCATAGAAACAGCTTTAGGGCCAACTCAAGGTTTACTTTATTCATATACCCCTTGTGGACAACAGTCAAGTTCCTATGCATAAAAGGCCCACAATGTGTTGGGCACCATTGTAGCACAGATGGCTCAAAGATCTCCCAAACTCAAAACCCCTTAAAGAGACCTACACATATACAGGCACAATGCCCTGCATCAGGTGCTATAATGTAGGTAGTGTGTACAGGCATGGGGCAAAGGAACAAGTGATTCTCCCAAGTCTGGAAAGGATGAAGAGTCATCATGTCAGTATCTCAAGGATGTGACCTTGAGCTGGGTCTTATGGAGTGAGTAGGAGTTTACTAGCAGCAGTAGTATATTACACCACATTTTTATCAGACAGAACTGGACACAGAGACAAAAGAGAGTTGGGATTGTTCAGTGCATCCAGCAGCTTGAGATAATTTGGAACAGACGAAATGCGGAGTACAAGGATCAGCATGCAAGTGACCAGGCAGTGGGGGGGAGAATAGATCATGCAAGGCCTTCTGTGAGCCACAGAGGATTTGAGCACCATTAGGAAGATGACCTGGCACCACTAACAAAGCTTAAGGATGTAACATTATGAGGACTTTATTTTAGTAAGATCCAGAGAAGTTCTTAATTCTTGTGTGTGCATGCCAGGGATTCCCTTTTAGCAGTGTGGGAAGGCCAAAATATCCCTTTTCAGTATTTTTTTAAAATGATTTTATTTATTTGAGAGAGAGAGAGAGAACACAAGCAGGGTGAGCAGCAGAGGGAGATGGAGAAGCAGGCTTCCCACTGAGCAGGGAGCCTGTTGTGGGGCTTGATCTCAGGACCTCGGGATCATGACCTGAACCGAAGGCAGACACTTACCCAATGGAGTCACTCAAGTGCCCTCCCTTCTCAGGATTCAAAAGAAAAAATAGACACGTAGAATTTTAAAGAAGACCAATTACATTAAAATACAGTGATCTAAATGCAGAAAAACATACATTTATGATACAGCAATATATGTGCTGCTTTATTAAATGTATTAAATAACAAGATGTAGCAGCAAGTCTAATAACTATGATAATTTTGAGTGGTAGCAACGATACATGATATTTAGGGATATTTACTGCAGCTATAATGAGATAGGGAAGTGTCTCTGATGTTCTATGGTGACGAAGGTCACTGCTACTGCAAATAATACTGAGGGTGGTTGTCTTCATTCTAGACAAAAAGAAATGCAAAATTTCAGTTAGATATTAGTGAAAATACAGATTTTTTTTTAATCGAAGTTGATGGACCACTGAACTTTCCAGGATCAGGCGCCCTGCTCAAGGTGATAGAGGCTGAACACAGGGAATGTGGTTAGGAATGCAACACCAGAGTTCCCATGAGGGATGAGGATGCCTGAGCTGAGCAATTCCTTTGAAACCAACGTGGCACATATTCACTTCCAAATTAGAACATTTAAAGGGTAATTATTTGTATCAGAAATGATTCATCACAGGTCTCCTACATATAGGCACCCCCCCACCCTCATTTAAGGTATAATTTAATTTTCAGAACATGGAGATAGACAAGTTTCAGAGACACAGGATTGCTGGAGACATACAGTTGTGCTAGTTCTATTTTCAGAGCTCATTTGGAACATGGTGGGAAGAAAACTGAGTCGTCCTAAAATCTGTTCTTCCAGGAAAAGAAACCCCTTTTGTGGATCTTATGCTTTTGTTTTGTTTTTAAATATGTACACACACAAACACACAGTTTAACTTCCTGACATCAGTGACAGTAACACGTAATTTAGGACCAAGAAGAGTGGAGTGTACCTTCCTTCATTTCAACCCAAGCACAGTGTTTTGGACCCAAGAACATGTTATAAAGGAGCATGGATCCAGGGAGTCACCTTCAAGACCTATTTATCTCATAACTTGAACTGAAAGCTTCTATTTTGTTATAAACTATTAAATTGTACTGTCTGTTTTATGGTGCCTTATTGAATTTTCTAGGCTCTAGGAAGAAGCTTTAAAGCAGGCTTTCTTATTCTTCATTTTTATTGCCAGTAACAGTGATGAAGAAGAGGGACAGGTTTGGACTTGATCACCATTTTTTTTTAGATATTTTCCTTGTCTCACGCCTGTGCATTTTGCCTCTCCAGGCAGAGAAAACATGCTTTGACATGAAGGTCTGGCATCTTCTGCTGAATGCCACGCTTCGCATGCCATGGATTTGGGGACTGAGAGGATTAATACTTCTTGTCTCAAAATAGAATAGGCATTAAATACACAACTCAAGAACCAGAATTTCTGGATTCCCAGCTCCTCCACTTATTAGCCATGTGATTTTGGGGAAGTTATTTAAATACTCTGCAGGTTCCTCATTGTACAAGAGATGCTAGGTTAGAACCTTTGGTACCTTTGTCAGAGAGATGCTATCACAGTATCACAGTTAAATTAATACACCCAAAGTACCCACGATGGGGTCTGACATATAATTGCTCAGTAAGTGGGAGGTGCTGTTATCTATGTGGGAAATGCACACATGCCTCCTACACAAGTGGAAATGCCTACACATAGTTGGTTGATGGTATAAAAAGATGGAAAGAGATCTTTATGCTTCTATTAAATCAGACTTCAGGGAAACTAAAAATGATTCATTTTTATTTGAAATACATTAGAAGATACAGTTACCGGTCTAAGTCCCTCATTTAAACAATCCAAACCAATTGGAATTCAGTCTGAACAACATATGAAGCTTAGTGTGATTACTGAAGCCTAAAGATTTTCAGAGGAAGTCTTGATTTTGGTCCAGGTCAGAAAGGCAGAAAGTGTCAGTCCCTTCCTCTCAGTAATATAGAAGGAGTCAGAAAACAAAAAGTCAACAACAGTAATAAGGGGAAAAGCTCTTCACAGTTCTAAACCTTTGGGGATTGCTGTTTCCACAAGTTAAAAGTTCAGTTGTTGTTTCTTCTAGACTCTTAGCTAAGCCTCTGGGCAAGATAGGAAGGTTATTTCACTGTAGGGCATTTATAACAAACTAAAGGAGATGGAGTGAAAGAGATGTGCATTTATGTAGTCCTCTGTGATATGTCAAAATAGCAAATATGTTGTTTTTCCTTCCATTTTGTCCCTTGGAAGATAAAAACTGTCACTTTGTATTTATATTATAGTTACAAGCATAGGTGCCTGGCCAAAAAGGCAAAAGGAAGAATGTGTTCTTCAAATAATGTTACCTTTAAAAAATGTAATCCTATAACACAATTGCACCACACATATTTTCTTCTATCACCATGTAACAAATTGTCACAAACTTGGAGACTGAGGACGATACTCACTGTCTCACTGTTGTGTGGGTCAGGAGTCTGACACAGCATGTTTGGGTTCTCAGCTCAGCGTTTGGCAAAGTTGAAGTCAAGATAACAGCCAGCGGCATGCTCACCCAGAGACTCAACCAAGGAAAACGTCTCCTCTAACCTCCTTCATATTCATTTCCTTGTAGTTGTAGGACTGGGGTTCCCTTTGTGGACTATCAGTGAGGGCCTGATCTTAACAACTAGTGGCCACTCGCCATGTGGCCCCATGGCAGATTACAATGCGGACGTTGACCTTCTTCCAGGCCTGCCTGAGTGCATCTCTCTGACTCCTCCTGTGCTTTTAAAGGGCTCGTGTGAGTTGTCTAAATTCCTTATATATTTTAGATATTAACCCCTTATCAGGTATGTCATTTGCAAATATCTTCTCCCATTCAGTAGGTTGTCTTTTTTGTTGTTAGTGATGGTTTCCTTTGTTGTGCAAAAGCTTTTTATTTTTGAGATAGTCCCAATAGTTTATTTTTGCTTTTGTTTCCCTTGCCTCAGGAGACATATCTAGAAAAATGTTGCTATGGTTGATGTCAGAGAAATTATCACCTGTGTTCTCTTCTAAGATTTTTATGGTCCCAGGTCTCATGTTCAGGTCTTTAATCCAGGTTCAGTTTATTTTTATATGTGGTATTAGGAGATGATTCAGTTTCATTTTTTTACATGTAGCTGTCCAGTTTTCCCAGTACCGTTTATTGAAGAGACTGTCTTTTCACCACTTTATATTCTTGGCTCTTTCCTCATAGATTAATTGACCATATAGTATGGGTTATTTTGGGTGCCTCTCTTCTGTTCTATTGATTTATGTGTCTATTTTTTGTGCCAGTTCCATACTGTTTTGATTATCATAGCTCTGTGGTACATCTTGAAATCTGACACTGTGATTTCTCCAGCTTTTTTCTTCTTTCTCAAGATTGCTTTGGCTATTCGGGGTCTTTTGTGATTTCATACAAGTTTTAGTATTATTTGTTCCAGTTTTGTGAAAAATGCTTTTACTAATAGGGATTGCATCAACTCTGTAGGTGGCTCTGGGTAATACGGACTTTTTTTTTTAATATTTTATTTATTTATTTATTTATTTATTCATTCATTCATTCATTCATGAGAGACACACACAGAGAGAGAGAGAGAGAGAGAGGCAGGAATGCAGGCAGAGGGAGAAGCAGGCTCCATGCAGGGAACCTGACGTGGAACTCAATCCTGAGACTCCAAGATCACGCCCTGGGCTGAAGGCAGGTGCCAAATGGCTGAGCCACACAGGGATCCCCTAATACGGACATTTTAACAACTTATACAACTCAACACCAAAAAATCCAATTAAAGAATGGACAAAGGACCTGAATAAATGTTTTACCAAAGAAGATGGACAGGTGGCCAACAGACACATAAAAAGATGCTCAACATCACTAATCATCAGGAAAATACAAATCAAAACCACTATTAGATATCACCTCCACCTATTAGAATGGCTAGAATAAAAAAGACAAGAAATAACAAGGCTTGGTGAGAATGTGGAGTAAAAGGAACCTTTGTGCCCTCTTGATGGGTCTGCAAATTGGCATGACCACTTATAGAAAACAGTGTGGAGGTTCCTCAAAAAATTAAAAATGGAAATACATTATGATCTAGTAATTCTGTTGGGTATTTACCCAGGGAAAACAAAAACACTAAATTGAAAAGGTATGTGCACCTCTATGTTTATAGCAGCATTGCTTGCAATAGTCAAGACATGGAAGCAACTTAAATGTCAATCAATAAACAAATAAGGAAGATGTGGTACTGTGTGGTGTGTATATACACACACACACAATGGAATATCATGCAGCCATTAAAAAGGATGATATCATGCCATGAGTCAAAGAAAGACAAATATCATATGAATAAATGGAATCTAAAAAAATGAATAAACTAAAGCAGAATCAGATCTATAAATAAAAAGAACAAAATGATAGTTGCCAGAGGGGAGGAGGGATGGGGTTGGGCAAAATGAGTGAAGAGGAGAGGAAGATATAGGCCTCCAGTTATGGAATGAGTAAGTCATGAGAATAAAAAGCAGAGCAGGAGTACAGTCAATGATACTGTAATAGTAATGTAATGGGACAGATGGTAGCTGGGCTTGTGGTGAGCATAGCATTGTGTAGAAACTTGTCAAATCGTTACACTGTAACCTGAAACTAATATAACATCATGTGTCAACTATACTCAGAAAAAAAAGAAGAAAAAGAAAAAAAAGGAGAAAGCAACTTTGATAACAAAAATCCAGGAAACGTCACCAGATGTCATGTCATAGGGGAACAAGCTAGAGTACATTAAAACCTTTGAAATAAGTTATTTAACCCAGAATAAAATTTTACATGCTAATTACATGATAAAAATAACACAGATCACCAGGTGTAAGCCTAAACACAAGAATAGTACATAAGCTCTTGTCAACTTTAACTGCAAAAGTCAAGAACCAAACTTAAGGACATTTTCTGGTCATTAAAACCTTTCAGCTTGTAGCTGAATAAACAAACCATCTTGGTCTCAAAAAAAGAAAGAAGGAAGGAAGGAAGGAAGAGACTAAACTAAAAATAAATAAATAAAGGGCTCATGTGATTAGGTCAGGCCCACCAGAATAATCTTATTTAAGATCAACAGATTTGGGACTTTAATTACTTAAGCAAAATTCCTTCACAGCACTACCTAGATTGGTGTATGATTCATCAACCAGTGATCAGGAATTTGGGGGGACCATATCACAATTCTGCCTATCAAAATATACTATGTAAGACACAGCATAGTATGATAGACCCTTAGCATCTTCAGGGTTTGGAAGAGAACTAGTGTCCTTGGGTTTCTATTCTAGACCAAGTGCTATCGGAAACTTCACATTGATTAACATTTCCTCTTCTAACAGCTCTTCCAATTTATACTTGAGGTGATGAAGGCTAAAAGACATTAAGTCAAGCATCTTAGGCCACTCAGGAAATAACAAGGCAAGATTTCAAACTTTTGAGTGTCTGGATTCAAGGTCTGCACACTTGACTCCATACTAGTGGTTCTCAAACATTAGGATGTATTTGAATCAATGGAAAATTTGTTAAATATGTTCATGTCTAGTCATTCCTCCAAGACATTCTGATTCTCTAGGTCTAGAGTCAAAAGAATTTCAGCGGCTAGTGTAAGCTTGCCTACTTTAGGAACAGATACTTTAGTACCAAAAAATGTCTCAGAAAACGTAATTACAGAATAAAAGACAATCATTTATGTCTTTATTTTTCTAACTTTCCTATAGAATGATAAAAATTTTTCAGTGAATGTACTAATCCCAGCTCTGGCATTTGGGAACAAATAACTCATAGTTGGAATGGTTTTTGATTAGTTATTTATATAACACACATAATAAGGATCCCTGGGTGGCGCAGCGGTTTGGCGCCTGCCTTTGGCCCAGGGCGCGATCCTGGAGACCCAGTATCGAATCCCACGTTGGGCTCCCGGTGCATGGAGCCTGCTTCTCCCTCTGCCTATGTCTCTGCCTCTCTCTCTCTCTCTGTGTGACTATCATAAATAAACAAAAATTAAAAAAAATAAATAACACACATAATATTACTTATTCATGAAATAAAATTTTCATATAATTTAAAATATGTGCGTATTTTAATATAGTGCTAAAATTTTTTTGCACTTCAAAGACTTTTCACAATCCAACAGATAATTTATCTTTCTTGTTGTCGGTGTACGAGATATTGCTTAATGGAAGGTTCCAGCTGATAGATAACTAGATTAATAATATACCATGTAGGCATGATTACATCTTCAGAATGATAATAATGGCACTAAGAGCCTCTTTTATCTTCTTTTCACCAGTTCTATTCCTAAAGAATTTTCATTGCTCATACATAGTAATTTATCTGTATGTTTTTACCCACATCTAATCAAATATGTGTGAACATATATTCTGACTTGTTAATGACATTTAATGTACCATATATACATGTCTCTCCATACTTGGCTTTCAAGTTTCAGAAGATACCAGAATTAGTCACTGGGACATAATTCCTGTGTCAATAAACTAATTTCACATCAGAAATAATATTTATGGAATGTAATAGATTTTAGAGACCTCAGAAAAAAAAGGGCACAAGAAATGGAAGAATGAAGCAGAATTTTCCAAAAGTTGAATATATTTCAATTCCTATCTGTATCAAATAGGGTACCTCGAAGTCACATCTTACTCAGAGCCTGGGCCCAAAATTCAGCAGGAGATGCAAAAATTATATGCAGTCAAAATTATCTTCAAAGACTAGAAGGGATAGAACAGATACTTTCTTCAATTAAGCATGACTTCGGGTATTTGGCTTAAGTTTAGGAGCTATTTTGTATTTAAACAATATACATCAGTCCTTGTTTGCTGCTGTTCTTGTACCATCATTGTTGTGTTGATTTTGCTGAGTCCATATGATTCCACTTGAATTTAATGTGCACATAATACAGTTCCACATTTTTCTTAAGCTTTCTCGGAGTTGGATTTCTATCCTTCACTGACTGGAGAGGTTACAGAGATGGTGACATTTGAGCTGAATACCACTCAATTTGGAAAAGTATGAAAAAAAGCCATACAAAAGAAGAAGAAATGAGCTGAGGATTTAAAAATAAAAAGCAAGTGTCCACATGTGTTTCCACCATTATCTTAAATAACATCTCTCAGAAACGGCTTTCATGGAAGCTAAAATAGTATATTTAGCTTTGTTGATAAGGAAACTGGGAATTTTTGCTAGGCTTGCATCAACAAAGATTGCAAACCCTTGCATTTTACATTTTTTTGTAATTAAAAATTTTTTCCACCTCCACTGATTTCACTCATTCCCCAGCACCCCACTCCTTCATCCCTGACTTCTGGCAACCACTGATCTGTTCTCTGTATCTGTGAGTTTGATTTTGTACTGTTTTATTTTATTTTTTTTTAAGATTTTATTTATTTATTCATGAGAAACACAGAGAGAGAGAGAGAGAGAGAGAGAGGCAGAGACACAGGCAGAGGGAGAAGCAAGCTCCATGCAGGGAGCCTGACATGGGACTCGATCCCAGGTCTCCAGGATCACACCCCAGGCTGCAGGCGGCACTAAACTGCTGTGCCACCAGGGCTGCCCTATTTTGTACTGTTTTAGATTGCACTACAAGTGTAATACAAGTATTTGTCTTTCTCTGACTTATTTCGCTTAGCATAGTGACCTCTAAGCTTATCCATGTTGTCACAAATGGCAGGATTTCCTTTTTTTTATAGCTGAATAATATTCTGTTGTGTTTGTACATATCTATGTATATATCTTATTTTTTATCCATTTATCCTGAATAGTATTCTGTTGTATACTACACACACACACACACACACACACACACACGTCTGTATGAATATATCTTTATGTATACATTTGTATGTATACAAAAGATATACTTTTTTATCTATTCATTCATCTGTGAAAGAAATTAATGGGCTCTATGATCTGTTTCTGTACTCTTCAATAATCTAAATTGAAATATAAATTAATTACAAGTAAATTAAAAAGTCTAGTTTCTCAGTCACACTAGTTAGAATTCCAATGCCCAGGAGCCGCATGTGACTAGAAGCTACCATAATGGAAAGACACAGCAGAGATACAGAAGGTTACCATCACCTAAAATGTGCTCTATTAGAAGATATTGATCCACCATGGCTAAATGATTCTCCCTGAAGGGTAAATATGACCTGCGCTCTCCTGAGGTGTTAACCTTTTTTTTTTTTTTTCTAATAACAGAGATATGAAGAGAATCTACTAGATTAAACCTCAGAACCTGCCCGCTTTTTGTTTGTCTACATTTTAGGGGGAAGTCATAAATGCTAAAGAAAGAGGCATATTTAACTTCCAAAGTACAGTCACACTAGGTTTCTAGATTTCTGAAGTGGGACAGCAGTATTGACCTCAGAAATTATCTGATTTGACTTAGGTCATTCAAGGGAAAGATATCTCAAAGCAAATGGTTCTGAATCAAAACAAACTTGCTCTTGAAATGAATGTATAATCAAGTCTGTATGTTTATCAAAATATAAAAAGATACTAATTTCAAACAAATGTATATATTACTAAAACCTGATTGCAACCAAAGAATTATCTAGAACGTGCACTCAAAAGTATTTCTTCTAGGAGGAATATTTGATCACTGACATTATTTAGAATTGTAGGTGTGTGATAAAAAGCAGACTGAATTTTTTGTGAGCTTTATTATTGGTTTAACCTCTCTCCATCCTGCCTGTGGTACGCTTGGGTATTCAGTATGTCTGTTTCGGCGGCTTATTCTCTCCCCGAATTCGTGGCTCTTTGAATTCTCCTCCCCCCCCCTTTTAAGATTTATGTATTCTGTGGATAGAATTTCTGCATATACTGATAAAAGTTTCTTGAGCACAGGGATCATATCCGGAGCATTTTTATGCCCCCTCAGTATAGCAGTGCAAAGTCAGTTCTCAGAAAACACTTTTGAGCTGAGATGATTAGCAAGGACTTTAGATGGATTTAGAAACAGACTTTATTTTGTTTTCATTTTTTAAATATTTATTTATATATTTATTTTAGAAAGAGAGAGTGTCCACGCATGGGGGTGGAAACAGAGGGAGAGAGAGAGGGAGAGAGAGAGAGAGAAGCAGACTCCCTGCTGAGCATGGAGCCGGATGTGGGGCTCAGTTCTGGGACCCTGAGATCGTGACTTGAGCCGAAACCAAGAGCCAGAGGTTTACAACTGAGCCTCCCAGTGCCCCAAACATTTTTTTAAGTTGGCATTTTAGTTATAATGCTTTTGACCACAAGTGATAGAATAAATTTCTGTCTAAAAATTAATGTAGATATTCCACTGCCTACATAAAATGAAATTTAGAAATGTGCCTCCCCATGGCTGAATCAGAGGTTCAGTACTATAAGAACAATGAGCTGCCCTCTCTAGAATTCTCTTGGCCTCTTCTTCATGGTCCCAAAATGGCTGCAACAGTTTCATGTGGCATGTCCTCACATCAAGCACACCAAAGAGGAACAGAAGTAAGCAAAGGTCCTTTCTTGACCCATCTCTCTTTAAGAAAACATTCTTTCCCAGACATCCTCTAGCAGAAATCTCTTTAAATTAGTCAGCACTGGGTATCTGGGTTACCCTTGACATTTTCCATCTAAGGAATGTCTGGTATTGGCCCCAACATCTGCTGCCACAGTATGGCTGGCCCTAACTCCTATAGATAATAATGCCATAATTAGACCTTCTTTGTGATTTCATTTCCTTTTACTTTTTCTTTCTTTTTCCCCATCTGTTCCTATGGCACTCCGTGCCATCTGCTGGGTATTATTAACATCTGCATCTTAAGTGTATTTAATTTGAGATAACCCAACGGCAGGAAGCTGGAACCTGGGATAGAGATGTATGACCCCATAATCTGTGGGGTAAATGAGACAGTGGATGACATTATTTTCCTACTGTTGCTGTGACAAATTACTATAAATTTAGTAGCTTTAAACATGTGGTATATTCTCCTACAATTCTGGATGTTGGAAATCTAAAGGAGTCATAAGTGGCTAAAACCAAGGTGTCAGCAGGGCTGTTGCTTTCTGGAGGCTCCAGGGGATCTGTTTCTTGCCTTTTCCTGGAGGCACAAAATGCCACCCCATCTAAAATCTGAGATAGGCAATGAACAAAATCCCTGTTTGTGTGAGATCTTGCATCTCGAGTCAGCTTGCTCTCTTTTACAAATGAGGAGATGTGACTTACCTTCATTCACTGTTTTGGAATCTTGGTCCAAGACCAGGGTCTGAGTCACAGCTTATAACAAGGATCAGACAAGAAAAATGACCCATCATAACAGCAGTGTATTAAAGCTATTATGCCTGCCCAAACAGATTATGTGTGATATGCACAGGAGCTTTAATTTGTTAGTGTTTAAGGGGAAGTTAATCCTGGGGGTAGAAAATCAGAAAAAACAGTGAAGGAAGCTTCTGTTTTCCCACTGCATCACATCTTCTTTCTACTTAGAGTAAACATCATTCTCATTTATTTTTAAGATGTCAGGTGGATACCAAAAAAAAAAAAAAAAAAAAAAGTGTCAGTGTGGATACTAGTGCCAATGACAGATAAAGTATGATGTCATAAGAGAAGAGTTTGTGAAAGACCACTTTCTGAAGTATTTTCCTGGTTGCAAAAGAGAATTTTCCAAATCAGGGGCATTTCAAGCACAAGATAGAGTGGCTTTGAGTGATGCAATCAGTGCATAACCAGTATTCATTAAACACCCAAGGGCTACAGAGCATTACTCTGCCTTGAAAGAGCAGTTACAGGAATCCTTTTGGGGGGGTAAAGGGGGACTTATGCATCCAGAACTAAAGCAAGAGGTTTAACCATGGATGGAGATATTTTGGGAAAAATATCTGGAAACAGACTTTAAATAAAGGAAACAGACTTTAAATAAAGCAAGGATAAAATTTAAAAAAAAAGAAAAGAAGGAATTCCCCAAGTCCTAAGTACTCAGCCTGATACACAAATAATGGCCAATTCTTACAAGGTGCATTGTCTACATTGTATAGGGGAAAATGCTGAGGCTCAGAGATAACTCCGCAGGGTCCTATTGCTCATCAGGAGCAGGAGCAGAGTTCCAAATGCAGGTCTAACTCTAAAACCCACATTCTCTACACTACTCTCCTGTGCAACTTCTAGGGATTAGAATGTTTATTTCTTGAGGAGTCAAGAAATCTTTGAGAAAACAATGTACTAAATTGACAGCTCCCTTCCTTTTTAATGCAAAGTGAAGAAGAAGGAATAATCTGATATGCGTGTATCAGAAGAGGCAAGAAATCTCTCATTCTGATCACGCTAACAGTATCTAGTAAATAAAAGGAAAGAAACTTTCCATGAAAGCATATAACGAAAGAACTTGATTTGGACAGGGGATTTTAGAAAGGCTTCACCGAAGATATGCTTTAGCTGAAGAATGAGTAGGAGCAAATTCAGCAAAAGAGGAGGGGTGGTTGGGATGCATTCTACATAGTGGGGAGAGTACATGCAAAGGCCCTGTGGTGGGAAGGAGCAAAATTCATCCCAGGAACTGAGGTAAGTCAAGCATGATTGGAATACAGACAGCAAGGAGAAGAGTAATAGATAACAATGTGGTTGAAGAGCTAAGCCAATGAACTATGGAGGTCTACTGTAGGCCATGCTAAGGATTTTGATCTTGATCCCAAGAGTGAAGCCGTTAAGAGTTTTTAGCTGGGTACAAGCAAAGAGACAGGTTCACTGTACGATCAGATAAGCAATGAAAGTGCTCCTGAGTTGTGTAGAACAGACGTTACAGTAAGTGATAGCAGCAAGGATGGAGAGAAAGGATGTCAGTGATACTGAGGAGGATGATGGGAAGAATTTGGTGATAGGTTGGAAAACAGGGAGGTAGATAATAATATCAGCTAATATTTATTGAAGGTTTACCATGTGAGATGTGGTGGTAAGTAACTTTTCTTCATGAATTATCTTATTTATCACTATTAGATAATAGCATGTCAGTATACTCTGGCTTCTAGTCATAGACAAAATAATATGGAGAATAAAAGTCAGCAAGTAGGGTAGCTTCAATGTTGAATTCATCAGCTCTAACCTCACGTGGGACCGAGAGTCATTCTGTGTCCACTCAGTTACCCTCAGTGCACACTGGGACAATTCTTTGCCATAGCTCCCGTCATGGTTGCAAGCTGGCTGCCGCCGCTCCGGTCACCACTATTCACCCAGCTAAATCCAGAAGGAAAAACTTGCCATCTCTGTCTCCTTCTGTCACCTTCCTTCTTCTTTAGGAAGCATCTCTTTTCATTTGGAGGTTATCCTTATATTATGTCTTTATGAAAATAGAAGCAAATATGTAGATGCATATCCTTTGTGGGTTTTTTTTAAATAACAGTAGCATGCAATACATTGTTCTGCCCATATATTTTTATCATTTAATAATTCATCCTGAAATCACTCATATACAAGGTCTCCCTCACTTCTTTTTGTAGCTGCATAGCGCTCCAATTGTGGCTCTACCATAATTTTTCATCTAGTCCTTTATTGATAGACACTTGTATATATTCTAGTCTATTGCTGTTACAAAGAGTGCAATGTTGAGTAAGCTGTTCACATGTGATTTTGTACTTTTTCCAATGTATATTCAAAATAAAATCTCAGGAGGACTGCTTTGTTAAAGGATAAACACGTTGCAGATTTAGCAGGCAGCATCAAATTTCCCTCCACAGTGGTATGCTCTACCTCTTTCCCTTCCTATGAGCAATACATGAATATTTGCTTGGTGACAGCCTGGCTAGTGATGGTAATTTGCCTTTGGGTTTTTGACAATCTGAGAGGTGACAAGTGGAATCACGTTATATTTAATTTTGCATTTACCTTATTAGAGGCATGTCGGAACATTTTTCTCCTCTGATTAGAGCCATGTATTCTGTGAGCTGTCTGGTCATATCATTTGCTCATTTTTCTATTGGCCTGTTAGTCTTAATTTTGGGAAGGCCTTTATATATTACAGGTTACAGTTCTTTATGGTTTAATTTGCAGATATTCTTCTCACTTTTGTCACCTGGCATTTTACTACTGACTTTTTTGGGCAAAAGTTTTTATTTTTATTTATTCAAACTTAATGATTTTTTCTCATAATTAATGAAAGCACTTGTGCAAGTTAATTTTATTTCCCCTCGCATCACTGATATGAAATATTGTGCTTATATTCTACATATTCAAATGTCCTTGGATCTATTTCTATATTTTCTTTCCTGTTCTATGAGTTTGTCTCTCTCTTCAGTACATCATTGCATATTACTTTAATTGTAGAAGCTTATATAATATTTGAATATCTAATAGCCATCCCCGCCTCCTCCACAACATTGGAGTTTTTAAGTTTTCCTGGAAATTTTTGCTTGCTAATTCTTCCAAATAAATGCTATGGCTGACTTATGTGGCTCCAGAAAAAGACTGACTGGTATTTTCATTGGAACTGTGTCACAGGTGTGGACTTTGGAGAACTGACCTCTGTTTGATATTGAGTCTTTCCTTTCAAGATATATTGGATATATTTCTATTTGCTGAATTATAATTTTTTAAAAACCTTATTATTTTTAAGAGCAGCTCTAGGTTTGCAGCAAAATTAATAGAAAGGTACAGAGATTTTCCAAATGCCCCCTATGCCGGCACAAGCACAGCCTTCCCCATCCTCAATACCTCTTACTGGAGAAGTGTATTTATTACAACTGATGGACCTATGTTGACACTTCATAATTACTCAAAGTCTGTAGTTTATATTATACTTCATTCATGGTTTTGTACATTCTGTGAGTTTGGAAAAATGTATAGTAATGTATATCCACCTTTATTGTTTCATACAGAATACTCTCACTGCCCTAAAAATTCCTCCATGTCCCAGCTATTCATCTTCCCACCCCCAGTTCCTGATACCCATTGATATTTCATTGTCTCCATAGTTTTGACTTTTCAAGAATGTCATATAGTTAGAATTATATAATATGTAGCTTTTTTAGATGGGCTTCTTTCACTTAGTAATATGCATTTAAGATCACTCTCTCTTTTCATGACTCTGTAGCTCATTTCTTTTTATTACTGAATGACACTCCATTATGTGGTTGTTCCACAGTTTATTCACCTACTAAAATACATCTTAGTTGCATCCAAATTTTGACAATTGTGCATAAAGTTGCTTTAACATTTGTGTATGGACATAAGTTTTCAACTCCTTCAGGTAAATACCAAGGAACATGACAGCTGGGTGGTATGGTAAGAGTATATTTAGTTTTGTAAGAACCTGCCAAGCTGTCTTGCAGAGCATTCTGACCAGTAGTGAATGACCATTCCTGTTGCTCTACATCCTCACCAGGGTTTTTGCTCTTGTGAGTGTTGTAATTTGTGGCCATTCTTAGAAGTGTGTGGTGGTATTTCATTATTGTTTGAATTTGCAGTTCCTTGATGGCATATGATGTGGAGCATCTTTTCATATGCTTATTTGCAATATGTGTATCATCTTTGGTGAGGTGTCTGTTAAGGTCTTTGGCCTATTTTTTAATTGGGTTGTTGAGTTTTAAGAATTTGTATATTTTGGATAACAATTTTTAAAATTTTTGAGTTCCTATATAGTTAACATATAGTGTTATATTAATTTCAAGTGTGCAGTAGAGTGATTCAACAATTCTATACGTTACTCAGTGCTCATCATGCTAAGTGTACTCTTGATCCCCTTCACCTGTTTCACTCATTCCCCCACGCAGCTCCCCTCTGGCAACCATCAGTTTGTTCTCTATAGTTAAGTCTGCCTTTTTGGTTTTCTCTTTTCCTTTGTTCATTTGTTTCTTAAATTCTTCATATAAGTGAAACCAAATGGTATTTGTCTTCTCTGATTTACTTCCCTTGGCATTATTCCCTCCAGATCCATTCATGGTGTTCCAAATGGCAAGATTTCGTTCATTTTCATGGCTGAATAATAATCTATTGTAAAAATATGCTGCCATCTTCTTTATCCATTCCTCTATTGATGGACACTTGGGTATGCAAAGAAATGCAACAGATTTTGTGTCCTGTGACTTTGCTGAATTCATTTGTCAGTTCTAGGCAGTTTTTTCATGGAGTCTTTAGGGTCTTTTCTGTATAGTATCATGTCATCTGCAAATAATGAAAGTTTTACTTCTTTCCTACAACTATGGATGCCTTTTAGTTCTTGTCTTCCTTACCAATTTAGATGTCTTTTATCTCTTTTTCTTATCTAATTGCTGTGGCTGGGACTTCCAGTACTATATTGAATAAAAGTAGTAAGAGTGGACATCCTTATCTTGTTCCTGACCGTGGCAGGAAGGTTCTCAGTTTCCCCACCCCATTGAGGATGATGTTAGCTGTGGGTTTTTCATAGATGGTCTTTATTAAGTTGAGGTATATTGCCTCTAAACCTACTTCATTGAGGGTTTCCTTCATAAATCAATGTTGTACTTTTCAAATGCCTTTTCTGTATCTATTGGAATAATCACATACATGGTTTTTAATCCTTTCTCTTATTGATGTGACATATCACATTGATTTGCAAATATTGAACTACCCTTGTATCCCAGGAATAAATCCCACTTGATTGTGGGGAATGATTTTTTTTAATGTGTTGTTGGATTTGATTTGCTATTATTTTGTCGAGAATTTTTACATCTATGTTCATCAGAGACATTGGCCTGTAATATTCTCTCTCTCTCTCTCTCTCTTTTTTTTTTTCTTTTTTTTGCAGTGTCCTTATCTGGTTTTGGAACCAAGGTAATTTTGGCCTCATAGAATGAATTTGGAAGTTCTCCTTCCTCTTCTACTTTTTTGGTATTGTTTGAGAAGTATAAGTATAAATTCTAAAAATTTGGTGGAATTTACCTGTGAAGCCCTGGTCCTGGACTTTTGGGTTCTTTAGGAGTTTGTTTGTTTGTTTGTTTGTTTGTTTGTTTGTTTTTATTACTGATTTGATTTTTTTGCTGGTAATAGGTCTGTTCAGATTTTCTATTTCTTCCTGATCCAGTTTTGGGACGTTATATATTTCTAGGAATTTATCCATTTCTTCTAGGTTATCCAGTTTGTTGGCATATGATTTTTCATAATACTCATAGTCTCTTCTATTTCTGTGGTGGTGTTATTTTTCCACTTTTATTAATGATTTTGTTCATCAGAGTCCCACCTTTTTTTAATGAATCCAGCTAAAGGTTTGTCAATTTTGTTGATCTTTTCAAAGAACCTGCTTCTGGTTTCATAGGTCTGTTTTTCCTTTGTTTTGTTTTTAATTTCTGCTCTAATATATATTATCTCCTTTCTTCTACTGGCTTTGAGTTTTGTTTGTTCTTCTTTTCCTAGCTCCTTTAGGTATAAGGTTAGGTGGTTTGAGATGTTTCTTGAGGTAGGCCCATATTGCTATAAATCTCTGTCTTAGAACAGCTTTTGCTGCATCCCAAGGACGTTAGACCATTGTGTTTTCATTTTCATTTATCTTATGTACTTTTTTATTTCCTCTTTGATTTGATTTGATTTTCTTTTTGATTTCTCAGTTGGCCCATTCATTGTTTAGTAGCATGTTATTTAACCTCCATGTATTTGTGTTCTTTCCAGATTTTCTCATGTGGTTGATTTCTAGTTTCATAGCATTGTGGTCAGAAAAGATGCATGGTATGTCTTCAATCTTTTTGAATTTGTCGAGACTTGATTTGTGGCCTAATGTATGATTTCTTCTGGAGAATGTTCCATGTGTACTTGAAAAGAACATGTATTCCACTGTTTTAGGATGGAATGTTCTCAATATGTCTGTTAGATCCATCTGGTCCAATGTGTCATTCAAAGCCACTGTTTCCTTGTTGATTTTCTGTTTGGATGATCTATCTAGTTAAATTAGTCAAGGCATTTGCCAGAGATGCAGCAGCATTGAACTGCAGGGAACTTTCCTTGTGTTGTCCCCTGAGAAGCTTTCATGGGTGGGCAGTACCACAGTCCAACTGGTGTGTGTAGTTATCTTCCCCTCACCCCAGGGCAGGAGTTACTTTGGAGTGGGGCTGGCCCCTGTCAGGGCTGCTGCTTGCACGCTGCCAGGCTTTTGCCACTGCTTTGGATAGGCTCTGGCCATTGGCATATTGGAGGGATCAGATCCACAGGAGAACAAGGGGGTGGGGCATATCATGTCAACAAGGTTTGTGCTGGTCCTCTGTGGAAGGGACCCACAGCAATCTGGGAAAACTTATGCCAGTTCAGGAGAGTAGGAGGGTGTGGATCTACTTAAGTGCACAGGGGTGGGGTGCACCATTAGCAAAATAGGTGGAGAGTGTTGGACTGTACTGATTCCTCCAGATGCCTACACATCTAGCCTGGGGAACTGGGGAGGGAAATGGCATCCACCAGCTCCTTTCTCCTGAAGAAATCTCGCAAAGATCCCTGTCCCTCCAGTACATGCTCTGAGATTAGTAAATAAATCTCATTCCTGGGGGCACCTGGTTGGTTCAGTTGGTTAAGTCTCCAACTCTTGATTTTGGCTCAAGTCATGATCTCGAGGCCATGAGATTGAGTCCCACATCTGGCTCTGTGCTGGGCTTGAAGCCTGCTTAAGATTTTCTCTGTCTCTCTCTCTCTCCTTCTGCCCCTCTTCCCCTACCCCTGTTCACACAGGCACACTCTCTCTCTAAAAAAAATAATAATAATTAAAAATAATTATAAATCTATCTATTATCTATCTATCTATCTATCTATCTATCTATCTATCTATCTATCATCTTCTTGTACACTCCAGGCATTTTTTAAACTGGGCTTCTGTGCTATATCTCAGTGGGCTATTTGTTGAGCTGTTTCTTTAAGGGCAGGTACTCAGTTTCCTATTGTACTCCCACTCTCCCAGAGCAA
The DNA here is from genome assembly GCF_048164855.1 of Canis lupus baileyi. NCBI lineage: Eukaryota > Metazoa > Chordata > Mammalia > Carnivora > Canidae > Canis > Canis lupus. Next base: position 87,647,433 of record NC_132838.1, read on the forward strand.
GCCTGGTGATTTTTATTTTTATTTTTTTAAGATTTTTATTTATTTATTCATGACAGACAGAGAGAGAGAGAAAGAGAGAGAGAGAGAGGCAGAGACACAGGCAGAGGGAGAAGCAGGCTCCATGCAGGGAGCTTGAAGTGGGACTCGATCCCGGGTCTCCAAGATCAGGCCCCAGGCTGAAGGCGGCACTAAACCACTGAGCCACCAAGGCTGCCCAAGCCTGATGATTTTTAAAGTTCCATGCATTAAGTCCCACTGGTTGTAAGAACTTATGTAATTTGGCCCCTCTGATTCTCAAAGCCAAATGTTATGGGAATTCATCTTCCCTATGCGGACTCCCCAGTGTGATAATCTATTTCTCTCCCCTCTCCATGCCCATGGGTCCCTTCCTCTTGTCGCCAGACCCCATAGGGTTTGGCATCTCCACCCTTCCAATGTGGCCTCTTCTGTACATTTAGGTTTGGGGAGTCTGTTCTGCCAATCTTTGGGTAATTCTCTGGGTTACTTACACTAATGTGTTATCTAGTTGTATCCACGGGATGAGGTGAGCTTAGAATCCTCCTGCCCTACCATATTCCACAGAAGTCTTGGATAGCAGTTCTTTATCAGATGTGGCTTTGGCAAACATTTTCTTCCAGTTTGTAACTTGTCTTCTAGTTCTCTTGACACTGTCTTTCACAGAGCAGAAGTTTGTCATTTGATCAGGTCTACTTTATTAATTATTTCTTTCATGGATTGTGCTTTTGGTATCATATCTACAAAGACATCACCCACCCCAAGATCATCCAAGTTTTCTTCTATGTTCTCTTCTAGGCACTTTATAATTTTACATTTTACATTTAGATCTTTGATCCATTTTAATTTTTATGAAGCTTGTATAGTCCATGTCTAGACTTATTATTTGCAATTGGATTTTTAGTAGTTCTAGCATCATTTGTTGAAGAGATTACCTTTTCCATTGTTATTACCTTTGCTCCTTTGTCAAATCACTTGACTATATTTATGTGGGTCTATTTCTGGGTTTTCTATTCTGTTCTGTTGAACTATTTCTCTATTCTTTCACCAATACCACAATGTCTTGATTACTCTGTCTTTATAGTTAATATTGTAGTCCAACAGTGTCAGTCTTTCTGCTTTGTCCTTCTCCCTCAATATTGTGTTGACTGTTCTGGAGTTTTTGCCTCTCCATGTAAACTTAATTACCAGTTTGTCAACATCCACAAAATAACTTGTAGGGGTTTCTATTGGGATTGCACTGAATGTATACATCAAGTTGGGAAAAACTGACCTGTTGACAATATGACCTGTTGACAATAAAATATATATTTTAAATATTTATTTATTCATGAGAGGCAGAGAGAGAGAGAGAGAGAGAGAGAGAGAGAGGCAGAGACGTAGGCAGAGGGAGAAGCAAGCTCCATGCAGGGAGCCAAAGGTGGGACTCGATCCTGGGACTCCAGAATCACACCCTGAGCTGAAGACAGACACTTAACCATTGAGCCACCCAGGGATCCCGACAATATTATCTTTATACCATGAGTATTTCTTTATTTAGCTTGTCTTTTTTTTTCTTAAATCTTTTTTTAAAATTTTGAGTATAGTTAATCCACAATGTTCTGTTAGTTTCAGGTACACAGCATAGTGATTTGACAAATCTATATATTATGCTATGCTCACCACAAGTGTAGCTACTATCTGTGACCATACAGCTCTATTACAATATCATTGACTGTATTTTCTATGCTGTACCTTTTATTCCTGTGATTTCTTTATTCTATATTGGAAGCTAGTATCTCTCAGTCCCCTTTTCCCACTAATTCAAAAAGATGAATTTTGCAATAGTCAATATATAAAAGCAATCTAAGTGCTTATCTGTGGGCAAATGGTTAAGGAAGATATGTGTATACACGCACACATTCTCACACACATTCACACACACACAGTGAAATATTTGTGGCCATAAAAAATGATGAAGTCTTATCACTTGCAACAATATGGATGGACCTTGAGGGTATTATGCTACGTGAAATAAGTCAGACCAAGAAAGACAAATACTACATGATTTCACTTATATGTGCACCTTAAAAAAACAAACAAATGAGTAAACAGAATGCAGATATCAGACCTAGAAATACAGAGGACAAACTGATGGTTACCAGAGGCAAAGAGGAGGTGGGAAAATGGGCAAATGGGTTTTTAGTTTGTCTTTGATTTCTTTGATCAGAGTTTATAGCTTTCTTTTTTTTGTCGTTGTTTGTTAAAGATTTTATCTATTCATGAGAGACACACAGAGAATGAGGGATTGAAAGAGAGAGAGAGAGAGGCAGAGACACAGGCAGAGGGAGAAGCAGGCTCCATGCAGGGAGCCCAATATGAGACTCGATCCCGGGACTCCAGGCTTACGCCCTGGGCCGAAGGCAGGCGCTAAAACGCTGAGCCACCCAGGGACCCCTCTAGCTTTCTTCAGTAGATTTTGTACATATTTTCTATGATTTATATGTAGGCATTTCCTTTTTTGAGTGCTAAAATAAATGGTCTTTAAAATTTTTAATTTAACTCTTTCATTGCTGGCATATAGGGCAGTAATTCACTTTTATATATTAATCTTATATCTTGTAACTGCTGTAATCACTTATGATCATGATATCTAAAAAGGCAGTTTTATGCTTTCCTCTCTTTATCTCTTATTTCCCTTATGGCTCTTATTTATATATCTCTTATTTATGTATAGATCTCTTATTTCCTTTTCTTACTGCATTAGTTAGGATTTTAAATATGATGTAAAGGAGTGGTGAGAAGAGACATTTTTGCTGATCTTAGTGGGAAAGGTTTGAATTTCTCACTAGTAAGTATGATGTTAGCTGTAAATGTTTTATAAATATTTATCAAGTTGAGTAAATTCCCTTCTGTTAGTTTTGTTAAAAGCAAGAAAAACATTTCTAGAAACCTCTCAGCATATTTATTATTGTATCTTATTAGCCAGAATTGTATCACATACTTATTCCTAAAACAACTGCTGATAAGGAAATGGAATTACTAAGATTGCCTCAGACTAATCAAGATTTACCATGGGACTGAAATGAGACCCAACTTGCACAAAGCACATGATCACTTTATATTTGGACATAATATTATATCAGGGAAGAAGTAGTAAGGGAAGGGAGACAGAATAAGAATGACTGCTGAATTAGCTGCCAGCAACAAGTGCCAGTCTACCTCTTTTTCTGCCCAAGGCCCATTAACATCCATCACCCCAATATACTCATTGAAGAAATGGCATACCCACATAAAATACACCTGCCTCCTCTCCTATGAAGAAGATTTTAAATCTGTTAAGATTTATTATTTATTTATTCTGGTGGGGTCACTGGTGAGAAGGTATTCCCCTGCATCAGGTCTGGAAATGATTATTCATGTTCAGGTACTCTAGTGTAAAAGACAAGTTGTTCAACCCCATTTGTACCAGATAACTATGTCAAAGAAGTAAATGGATGACTACAATTAAAATTACTTTTCAGAAGAATGAGAAAGTGAGAAGTGCCTCGCATAATGAAAAATAGCATATATCGTATCTTGCTATACAGGAAAGTTGAGGAATCTCCACGCTGGTAGAGGCCACTCAGTCAGTCTGGTCTTCCTGGTTCTGCCCTAAGATCTTCCTTGTCTGTTGTCTTTTAGAACATTATCTGTACATGTATTGGGTAAAATGTCCTCTTGAGCCACACAGTTTTAGCCATCTGCTATGGAGCTGTCTGCTCCATATTGTAAAATCAGAGCCAGCAATCTCCTTGTGCATAATCCTTGAAGATATCTGTCTCCTAGTCACTTGTCCATCTCCTTGGCTACTCCCAGTAGCTTCTGCTTTCATGACTCCAGTTAAAATATGAAATAGGATCTTTCGTAGTATGGGAAAGCAACTCTTTTAAGCTTGTCTTTGCCATCACTCTTTTCTCCTTCATCAAGCAGAGAATAATCAAGAGGAGATGCTTGGAAGATGCAGCAAGGTTGACGGGATGTCTAGCTCTCTCAACAGTGTATTTCCTGCCTCTCTGTGGGTTTATACTAACTCAAGGTGAGAATTGATGTATTCCAACACTACAAATTATAGCAGTCTTAGTTGATTTAAATTTCAGGCTACTGGCAGAAAGAGGTTCTCTTAGCAAGTTTGACTCTTAAAAGACTATACTGAATTCTGCAAGGCTGTAGCTAACACATAAGAACAGGCCGAACTCTCCTTATTTTAGTATCAGCCTCGTTAGTAAAATTGTCTTCATTCTAAAGTAATAAGGCAATAACCAATCCAAACATTTTGACATTGAAAGCTTATTAACTTTGAATATAAGAATAGTAGAGTTCTCAGCAACCCCCATCTCTTTTCTTCCTTCAATCAAATTCTCATTTTAGGCTCTGTTACTTATAATGTGCCTTTCCTGATTATCCTTGGACCAAGCACATAGCTACTAGATAATGTTGTTAACACTTTTAGAAAAGTGTGGGTAGTGGCTGTTGGGTAGGCAATAACTGTGTCAGACTCAGATAAGTCTCTCATTCTCCTAATTTTTAGGGTATGTAAACTAAAATTAAAATAAAACTTAAGTAGCTTATTCAATGTGCACAGCTAATGTGTGCTGGACCCAGGGAATAAACAGTGTGGTTCCAGAACTCATATTCTTAACATCATGCTATATTGCCTCCTTAGCTTCTGGTTTACACAGCTGGACTGATGAAGTTGAGAGACTGTATTTGTGTGTATGTGTGTATATATATATATATACACACACACACACACACACAAATGGGCAATGGGAAGACTATATATAAAACAGAATTCTGACCCAGCAGAATGCTGATCCTGCAGCAACCAGCCCAGGAAGCTAACCTACTATTTATAGAGTTACCAGTCCAGGAAATCAGACTATTATCTCTAGCAACCCATTTAGGAAACCAAACAATAATCCCTGTAACAACTGGCCCCAAACAGCCCAGGCTTGATTAATAACTGACATCTTTCCTAATTTTTGCCTCCATTTCTAGTATAGTACTAACTGGAGAAAGCTAAATATTCACCCTAACCCATCACACAGGACACGGACATCTAGTTAGCTCACCTACATTTCCCCATGCCAACAGACTCTAATCAGGGCATACCTGAAGGCTTTTTTTCTCCTCCACTATGAAACATTCCCACTCCTCTGCCTGCCTTTGAGTCTCTGCCAAACACTAATGATGGTGGCTGACTTCCTTACTCAAATACAGCTGAACCTTTTTTTAAAAAAATTTTTATTTATTCATGAGGGACACACAGAGAGAGGCAAAGAGATGCAGAGACATAGGTAGAGGGAGAAGCAGGCTCCTCGCAGGGAACCTCCTATATCAATAGGACTCAATCCCAGGACCCTGGGATCATAACCTAAGCCAAAGGCAGACACTTGACCACTGAGCCACCCAGGTGCCCCAAATATACTTGACTCTCGAACAATATCAATTTGAACTGCATGGATACACTTATATGTGGATTTTTTTTCAATACATACACTACAGCCCTGTAAATGTATTTTCTCCTTCTTATGATTTTCTTAACATTTTCTTTCCTCTAACTTACTTTAAAAAAAAATACAGTATATAGTGTATATACAAAATACATGTTAACTAACCATTTATGTTATCTTCTGGTCAATGGTGCTATTAGTAGTTAAGTCTGGGGGGTAGTCAAAATCTATATGTAGATTTTCAACTGCACAAGGTTTTAGTGCTTCTAAGCCCTGCATTGTTCAAGAGTGAATTGTAGTCTTTACTTGCTCTCATTTGGGTGATCTTTTATATTTCCACAGATATGTCTTTCAATGAGAGAGAAAATGCTGTAGTGAGAGAAAAATGGATCTTGTATAGGGGTGTTTGATGTCTTTGAAGCCTTGAAGTCCACATGTCAAGTTGGCACTTAGATATACTGGTCTGAAGGGCCTAAGCTGTAGAGGGTGGGGAAACTTGCCTAGCAAAATGTATAAAGTGAGGAGATAGGAAATATTAGAACTGATCCTAAGAAAAAAAGCGGCATCAGCTTAGAAAAGAGTGTGAAAAGATGATAGAGGGATAAGAGAGAAAAACTAGGGCAGTGGGATCATGAGCATCAAGGGAAGGGAGGTTTCATAAGGAAGCAATTGACACCACCTAATGCTGAGAGCTTACTGATTTAGCAATATGAACGTGTGGTGGCCAGGATTCCAGACTTGTGGAGGTGGAGTAGGAAGAGAGAGAAAAGGAAGGCTGAAAGTTTACAGAACATGAAAATGTACTGGGAGCAGGAGTAGAATGTGAGGATCAGAAAGGGCTACTGAAAACATTTATAGTTAGTATTTATTTATTTATTTTTATTTTTATTTTTTTAGACAGAAAGAATGTGTGCAAGTAATGAGTGGAGAGGAGCAGAGGGTGAGGGAGAGAATCTTAAGCAGGCTTCACGCCCAACACAGTGCCCAACACAGGGCTCAATCTCAGGACTGAAATCATGACCCGAGCCAAAATCAAGAGTTGAACAATATACTGAGTGAGCCACCCAGGCGCCCCAAGTTTACATGTATTTACATGTTGACAGAAAGGGTCTGCTTGAAAGGGATTTGTTGATTAATGGGAAAGGAAAATGAATAACCATGTCATGATCCTGAGGAGAGCGAGCAAAAGCTTAAATGATAGAAGGAGTAACTCGTTTAATCTAACAAGAGAAAAGGTGAGGATTGTTATGTAGGTCAGTGGGATTGTTATTTTCATAAGGGTTCCTTTGGAAAGTTTTGATCTTCTGAGTAATGTGAAGTGAGATTGGAAATGTTTCTAGTAGTCACTGTGGAAAGTAGGAGCTGCAGTTTACCCAGGAAATGATGGAAAGAATTCCAGCCATAGCTGAAGGCCCATTTGAAGTTTAAATCTTGAATGTATTTTTTTCATCAGTAATTGTCCCAAGAATGTGAGGTTGTACAGTGTCACTGACTTGGAGAAATGAAATCAATAGAGAGATGCAGGGGTAGGCTGAAAGGGAAAAGAGAACATTCATGAAGGATGAGTTGGAATTAGTTTGAAGAGTGGATATCATGGAGAACTGAGGTTTGGTAAGGGGCAGATAGTGAAATAGTACCAGTGTTCCAAGGCTTCAGAAAGAAGAGTTTTGCAAGTTTTACTTGAGTCACACTAGTATATCAAGGCACCTTAACTTACCTTTCTCTTTGGATCATTTTAGAAGTCTCCTAAGGATACTTAGTGCTTTATTGGATGGAGTCCAATTTGGAGATAATACAAAGATAATATTTTCTAAGCTTAGGATGCTTCCACGCTGTTTTATTACTTTTTTTGGAATTTCTATTATTTGTGTCTTAGACCTATGAGCTTCAAACTGGAATGGGGGGAAAAGATGTTATTCCCACATAATAATAATTATTAGCATTGAGTGTTTACAGTGAGCCACACACTGTGCCAAATGTTTGCCTACATTACCTCATTTCATCCTTGCAACTACCATATAATTTAGATACCATTATTATCTCCATATTACAATCAGGGAAACTAAGATTTATGGAGCCTCAGGGACTTGCTAGAGGTCCCTCTACCAGGAAGTGATAGTGCCAGGACCAGAAGGCAGGCAGGACTTTCTCAGGCCAAATTGTGATGTCAGCAGAAGTGATCTCCAGGAACTTCCCAGTTGTCCTACAACTGTCTCCCTTTAAGCTTCGCCTTCACAGACCTTGCCAGACACCCCCACCTCCCCAACATGACACATCTTCCATCTCCTTTCCTAGCAAAGCAACAAAAACAATCTTTACTGATGGGTTAATCATGTACTCCCAGAAGTCATATTCATAATTTATTAGGAAACTTTCTGAAGACCATGACCTAAATCAAAGAGATAGCTCTAATGGTGCTTTTGCTCTCCCATTTTCAGACCATTCTGTGCTATAAAGCTGCAGAGAGAGAACAGTACTGTTTTAAGACACTTGGGCCCTAAAATCAAGACTTTTGAGGCTCTGGACCAAATCACACTGTCATCCTTCTCATTAGAAGTGAACAGGTCTATGGGGATGGGAAAGGAGAGACCTGATAGGAATTCTAGGCTCATCAAAGCTCATAGTAATTCAGAAGCAACTATTTTGTTGTGACTCTTGAGCTTCCCAATCAGCCAAGATAAGAGGGTTTTTTTTTCTTTTTTCTTTTTCTTTTTTTTTTTTTTTTTTTTTTTTAAAGGAGAGAGAGCACAAGCTAGGAAGGAATAGAGGGAGAGAGAAAATCTCAAGTTGAGTCCACACGGAGCATGAAACACAACTCAGGGGTCAGTCTCACAACCCTGAGGTCATGATCTGAGCTAAAATCAAGAATAGGGTGCTTAACTGACATGCCACCCAGGTGCCCTAAAAAGAGGCATTCTTGTGCATGTTTGTGCTCATGCAAATGCTTATGTATGCATTGAAATTCCTTTAGGTTTCTTTTGTGTGTGTGTGTGTGTGTGTGTTCTTTTTTTTTAATTTCAGCTTTATTGAAGTATGATTGACAAATAAAATTATAAGCTATTTAAAGTGTACATCATGGTGACTTGATTATATATATATATATATATATATATATATACATATATACATATACTTGATTATTTATATATATATAGTAAAAGTGCCCCCCCATCTAGTTAATTAACACATCCACATCCATCACCTCACATATTCATTTTCATCTTTTTGTGTCTGAGAGAGAGATTTCTTAAAACAAATGAATATACTGTGTGCCTCCTGGGTCCTAAAACCTAGACAAGGATCAGAAGAGGAAAAAGAGTAGGCTGTAGCCATGTGCCTGTTTCTATGGTGAAGCGACATTTAGCTTACAGTCCAGGCAAAGATAGTATAACATACCCAAAGATGGGTTCTCACATTTAAAAAAAATAGCTTGCTTGATTTTTAATCACCTGTGCCCACTTTTTTAATTAATTTTTTAAGGATTTATCTATTTATTTTAGAGAGAGAGAACACACATGCATGTATGAGCAAGCAGGGAGAGGGGCAGGGGAGGGAAGGGAGAGAATCTCAACCAGACTCCCTGCTGAGTATGGAGCAGACACAAGGCTTGATTGCACGACTCTGTGATCATGACCTGAGCCAAAATCAAGAGTCAGATGTTTAATCAACTGAGCCAGCCAGGTGCCCCTGTGCTCCCTTTTTTAGAGAGAAGATCAAGGTAAGGCAGCTGAGGAGGATATGTACTGGCAGGGGCCATGATGCTACTAAACAAATTAATTGGGGGTGGGAAACAAAGGAGCTAGAACTATATGAGTAAGTATAGAGGGATGAGTAAATCAGGCAGCTGGGACAGAGATGGGAACACCGTAAGAAAATGAAGCAGATGCCTTAGAACCCCAGGGAGCAGCAGACAGAAGTGCACAGAGGAAGCAAAAGAAAAATGAACACCTACACACAGCCGGCGTTGATGAGCTCCCCCCGCATTAGGAACACCAAAGGCAAACCACTTGAAAACCACTTTAGAAAAGCAAAGGGAAAATAGGAAAACTCTCCCAGTCAGCCCCTCTATGTATCTTTCTTTCTCTCTTCTAACTCAGATCCTTCTCATGCTGCTGCTCCCACTGGTCTTATTATCCTGTTTATCACTTAAATCTATCTTTCTGCCCTCCAGACAGTGCCAGAAATCCCCGTTTCTCTAGAAAGCCTTTCCCAGCTAAATGAAGACAACTCACACTGACCTCTCCTCCCTCCAGCAGATTGTCAGTGTGCCTTCCAGAGCACACCAAAGGCCTGCTTCCAGAAGGCTATTCTCCGTGTAAATCTTTCATCACCAGTGGTCTCACCATACCATCAGCTCTTGGCTTAGTGTGCAATGTGGTGTGTGTGTGTGTGTGTGTGTGTGTGTGTGTGCTATGGATAGAGTTGTGCCCCTGCCAACACATTTGTTGAAATCCTAACCCCCAAAGTGACTGTATTTGGAAATAAGGTTGTTGAAGGTAATAAAAATTAAACAAGGTCATGTGGATGGGGCCCTAATTCAGAAAGACTGTGGCCTTATAGGGGAAGGGAAAAGAGAGAGATCTCACCCTCCTCCCAAATTCCCACCTCTCATTTGCTGCCACCTCCTGAAGACACACAGGAAGGTCGCTATCTATAAGTCAGGGAAAGAGTCCTCACTAGAAACTGAATCCTGCTGGAAACTTGATCTTGGACCAAGGGTCCTTCAGAACCATGAGGAAGTAAACTGCTGTTGTTGACAGCACCTGGCATGCTGTATTTGGCTATGGCAGCCAGAGCAGTCCTCCCGCAGGGTGTGGGTGCAGGGTGGTGGCAGTTGTGAAGAGCACCGGTTGAATTTAGGTCATCTATGATAGAATAAAACTCCTTCAAGGCAAAAATTGTCAATTTAACCGCATTTACAATAATCACACTGTTTATATAAAACAAGTATCTAGTAAATACCAGTAAAGTCTGCTGTTTCTCTTAATGTGGAGGTGACAAATGTCTTCTGCCTATTTTCATTTATGCTTGCAGTTGGCTACCCCCCCCCCCTATACTTTCCTTATCTGCCTTTTCTAAACTTCTGTTTATCTGAAACCAAAAACAGCAATACTCCATGTTCTGGATAATACAGGATCGGTTTGGGGTGAAGTTAGTAAACAACTTGGAATGTTGAGAGGCTGTGCCAGTTGCTGTGAATCTTTCACACTCTGTAGAATTTCCATTAAACTAAAGCTATAGTCATCTGTGTGCATTTTTAGGTGCAGCATTCAACTCACATAAATTGCTTCAAGTAATGACTTCACAGTTATCAAGAAGTAGCTATCTGTGGTGAGCACTGAGTAACGTATAGGATTGTCACATCACTATGTCGTACACCTGACACTAATATGACGCATGTCAACTACACTTAAATAATGATTTTTTTAAAGGAAAGAGGGGGGAAAGTAGGTATATGACAGTCTAGCTGAAAAAGTGCTCTCCCACTATCTAATCACTGTGTTGTGAAACTGTCTAGAAACCTGGAAGTAATTAGATGCTATTAAAAGGGGGTGGAAGGACAAAGCTTTGTTCTCTGCCCTGAGCCAACACACCCACACCATAATTTATATCAAGGAATCCTTCCCTCTGACTCAGAAAGACCGTGGCCCCTGTGAGGCTTCTCGTCAGGTGAAATGCACCCCGTACAGACTCATCCTCTTTAGTCATCACATATTGCAATCCAGCAACATGGACCTCCAGAAAGTGTCAGGAAGGTTGGCAAAAAGCATGTGTTTGCCTTCTATAAGGCTTGAGAGCCAAGTAGGAAAATAAAATGGCAGTGGCCATTTAGCAGGAGGATTGATTCTGGTCCTATTCCCATTATTGTGGGGGAGAAGGGTACATATTGAGATCTTCATTTTTCTGACAGTCTTTGTTTTTTCTACATTATACCTCAGCACCCCAGAAGCTTTCTCTGTGCTGGATTTTGTATTGCGTATATCAGTGAGCCAGGCTAATGCCGAGCTCTTCCAGGGTCCTGGCCAGTTAGGGGGAGGGAGCCCATGCTCAACACCCACCCCTCCCACCTCCATCCTTACCCTGCAACCCCTGTGAAATCCAACAGGGGTCCTGAGGTCAGGAACCAGGGCCCAGAGCTGTTCCCTCACCCAAGAGCAGCATGGGTCTTCCCACAGGCACAACAACCTGGGTGGGATTAAGACATTTGAAGCCATAAGGGCACCCAGGTGGCTCAGTTGGTTAAGCCTCTGACTCTTGATTTTGGCTCTGGTCATGATCTCAGGGTTGTGAGATTGAGCCCTGTGTGGGGCTTTGTGCTGAGTGGGAAGTCTGCTTGAGGACTCTTTCCCTCTGCCCCTCCCTAACTCAGATGCATACTCTTTCTCTTAAATAAATACATCTTAGATCTTTTTTTTAAAAAAAAGTAAGACCTTTGAGGCCCTAAACTATCATATAATAATTTCTCATACATAAGTCAATTGTACAAAAATGTAAACAGGCCTAAACAGAACAATCCCATAACTTACCCAGACCAGATCACTAGCAAGAACGAAAGAAGGGGCTAATGACACACTAATGCTGGGGCAATAGGTGTGAACCAGGAATTTCCTGAATTAGGGGATGTGTGACTACCCTAACCCCAAACCATAAAAAATGTTTAAGAAAGTTCTTTTTCCATAATGACTGATTTGGACATTTGGGATTTGGAAATCCTTTGCAAAAATAGTCACTTTTCTATAGTTGTGGGTTTTTTTGTTTGTTTGTTTTTGTTTGTTTTTTTTTGAGTTGATACCTGGTCTGCTCATTGTTGTTAATGGTTCTCAAGCATAGTCCCTGGACCAATATCATCAGAATCATGTGGAAAGCTGTAAGAAATACAAATTCTCAGGCCCATTCTCATCCACCGGGGATGGGACCCAGCAGCGTGTGTTTTAACAAGCCCTTTAGGTGACTCTGATACCTGCAAAAGTTTGAGAATGATTGTGCCAGTCCATCCAGCCCCTGGGACAGCTTGTTAGGGAGATTCACTGGGAATTTGTTTAGAATGGTTTCCTCTCCAGTGGGAAAGGGAAATGCCCAGATCACTGATAAACCTGTTGCAGGCAATCCCACCTGTGCCTGGTTGCCTGATTCTGAAGAAAATGGCACCTGCACTGGTCACAGTTAGGGTTTTATATATTGCTTTAGTTCCTTTCTTGGGACTGGTCCTCAATTTAAAGCATGCAAATATATTATTTGACTTTCAGACCATTGTGTTTCCAACATACCTTCAGAAATCTGTTATGTGTCATAGAGGAATGTCTGGACTTCCTGGCTGTGTGACACTGGGTAAGCAATTTCTCCATCTTCCACGCATTGATCAGGGTAGGTTAGATGATGCTCTGCTACCAAACAACCCCCAAGTCTCAGTGGCAAGACACAAAGGCTTATTTCTTGCCTCTGCCTTATTGTCTGTCATAGTTTGATAGAGTGGGGAAGATGGGAGGGTCCTGCTCCTTGGAATAACTCAGGGATCAAACACATCACCCACAAACATTGCTGATCTCTACACAGAAGACAAGAGAGTTCTAGAATGTCTCACGCCAGCAATTAAATGCTCTAACCTGGGAGTGACACATTTCTCAGAATCATGGGCAAGACCCAGTTATGTGGCACAATCCACGAGGGCATCAGATATTAAACACAAGACATAAATAAGTTTCATAGTAGGTAAGAAAATGGTAAGTGTGATAGGGGAAGAAAACCGAGCAGGTAAAGAAGACGGGTGAGATGGGTGAATGAGAAAGGGCAGAAAGTTACAATTTCAGGGTGGTTAGGATGGATCTCAGGGATAAGGTAACTTCTGAGCAAAAGTCTAAAAGAAATGAAGTCAGCCCTGAAGACACTGGGGGAAGAACATTCTAGACAAAGGAAGAGAGGCAACAGCCAATTCCAGTTCAATGCCCTTGTATTGGAGCACACCATGTATGTTCAAGGCCAGCAAAGAGGCTACTGATATGACACAGAGGGGGTCAGGGAGGGAGATGGAGGAGGTAAAGCCAGAGAGAGAAAAGGATCAGACCTCAGTCTTTATGAAGACTTTATCTTTCACTCTGACCAACCTGTTGAAGACCTAATTATAAGCATTTGGGGAGAGAAATTACATAATCTGACTTGCATCCTAAACTGATTGCTCTGACTGCCTTGCTGAGAACAGACTATAGGCTGGCAAAGGTAGAAGGAGGGAGACTTTATCAGAAGCTCCTGTCATGGGACGCCTGGGTGGCTCAGTGGTTGAATATCTGCCTTCGGCTCAGGGCACAATCCCAGGGTCCTGGGATCAAGTCCTGCATTGGGGTCCCCGCAGGGGAGCTTCTCCCCCTACCTATGTCTCTTCCTCTTTCTGTATGTCTCTCATAAATAAATAAAATCTTAAAAAAAAAAAAAAAAGCTCCTGTCATAACCTGGGAACAAGATGGAGCCAGGAGATGACTGAGAGGTAGGGAGCAGAGATAAGATTCCATATGCACTTGGAAGGTAGAGACAAGTGAGATTCCTGACAGATTGAACATGAGATGTTAGAGGAGAAGAGTCAGGGACCCATTTACAGGACTCAGCCCAATAAGTCAGAAAAATGGAATGGCCATCACCGAGATAGAGAAGGCTGAGGGGGGAGTAGGCTTGTGGACAAAAGGTCAAGAAGTCAGATTTAGTGTGAGGTGGAAAGACATCCTCTTTCAGAAGGCAGTCCAAACCAAAGCATTGACAATCTTTAAACATCAAGTAAGAGAAGTAGAGAATCCCAGACTTCAGCACAGGCTACCTTACCTGATTTCACTAATCCATTCATCTACACAAGAGACCTGGGACAATTCTTTAGGTAAAAGATTATGATTTTACTAGTTATTAGATGTTTCATAGAAATGTCTCAGAATACAGTAGGCCAACTGAAGTTAAAAATTAGAAACCTAGCACTTTGTCCGATTCATCTTTGTATTCATCATGAGTAGAAAATCCACGACACACAGGAAAATACAATTATTTGTTAAATGAACAAATGAAAATCACAGCCCCCCACCCTCCATCTCCCAAGGATGAGCAAGGGGGTAGCCCAGAGAGATGTAACAGGAGGTAAGGAGAACCACTAGGAAGGTTTGAGCTGAGAAGACTAATCACATGTCCCGAAGGGGACTTTGTGTATAGACCTATCACTGGTCTCAAGAAGCAGTATGAAACCTTACCTTAGAAGGAGTTGTATTAGCTGGAAGTTCTTTTCTCCTCTAGAAAAGTATTCCTTTGTGATGACTCATTTCAAGATAACTGCCAGAACAGTAATACTCAATCTTCTTTTTTTTTCCTTCTTAAAGATTTTATTTATTTATTTATTTGTGAGAGAGTGATAGAACATGAGCTAGGATGGGGAGCTCAGAGGGAGAGAGAGAGAGGCAGACTCTCCACTGAGCAGGAAGCCCAACTCCGAGCTTGATCCTGGCACTCCCGGATCATGACCTGAGCCGAAGGCAGGTGTTTAACCGACTGAGCCACCCAGGTGCCCCAGTAATACTCCGTCTTCTGATTTTCTTTCTTCCCTGTGGAGATGGGGAAAAAATCTCTTTGGCATTTGTGGAAAAGGTATCAATGCATTTAGAAGCAATTGTATTCATTTCCCTAGGATATAGGTGGCATCCAACCTCAATGTTTTATGTTGAAGGCCCTGGCAGGGTACCCAGCGAGCCTGTAACCATGATACTAACTTCCTCACATAAAACAGAGGCGTCTGCCACCAAAACAAGTGCATTTCCATTTCATGCCATTTATATTTTATGAAGTTGTTTAAATTATGCTGATGGCAAATTAACACTAAGCTAAATGCCTTACCCCATGATGGGAACTACAATACTCCCTCGTGGAGGCAGGGTTTCAGGAATTTGTCTTGCAAACAGAAGCATGGAAATACATGAATGCTGGTGTTTCTGAAATACTAGCTGTGTCTCTGTTGTAGCTGCACTACATAAAGAGGATCATTTCTGGGAAAAGAGAAAGAACCCAAGTTTTGCAAAGGGAGAAACACATAAAGGGATTTTTTCTGAGCAGTGTCAATTGACTGCAAAGGAGCAAAATATATTACACTGAAAGATAGTGGAGTAGGCCTGGGGCTGGTTTGTCTTACACTCAGCAAGCGGAATTGCATTTGCCTTCATCACTAGACATAAACGGCTAAGAGGCGGCAATCCTGGGAGAAGCATCCAGGATGTTTTTTGTTTCATGTGTGCTCATTAGTCAAAGCTGCAATATGGACACATGGGCTGACATGCCCCGTTTCTCCCCAACACAGAGGGAGAATGTGTTTGAGATTCTTAACATTCATATGTATTTCTTAATTTTCTTTTTAACCCTTCATGCTTAAAGTAATGCTGCGCCTTGCTTTTCTTTGCTTTCTTAAAAAAAAAAAAAAAATCTCTGTAATTAAAGGAACATCACCTTACAGTGATTTAGAAATGAGAAAATCACAATTCAAAGGGGATTATTCAGAGATTTGCAGATTATTCAGCATCAGCATTAATAAGGATCCTTCATTTTCAGGCCAGGAGTTTTCATTACTAATAACAAAGTGCTCATTAGGTACCCGTATCCTGGTGCATTATCTCATTCAATCCTCACCATGATCCAGTGAGGCAGAGACTCTGATTTGTACACTTTTACAAAGGAGAAACGTCGGCATAAAGAGGTTAAGTTGACTTGCCCAAGGCTGCACAGCTCCTAAAGTGAAGAGCCAGGCATTAAAATGCAGTCTGATTCTCGGATTCCATGCCCTTAACCATTGCATAGACTATCTATTTATTTTACTTTTTAAAAGATTTTATTTATTTATTCATGAGAGACACAGAGAGAGAGAGAGAGAGGCAGAGACACAGGCAGAGGGAGAAGTAAGCTCCATGCAGGGAGCCCAACATGGGACTCGATCCCTGGTCCCCAGGATCAGGCGCTGGGCTGAAGGTGGTGCTAAACCACTGAACCACCTGGGCTGCCCCTAAACTTTTTAAAGACGGAAGCACTTTCAGAGAAATGAGCTTCTTTAGGAGACGCTTGCAAATTGTAGCATACATAATAAGAATCTCCAGGAACCATTGGAATTAGAAATCTTTTAGGTTCATTTACCTGTGGCTGGATCCCATGTTTTGAGAACATTTGCTGTCTGAGATGAGCTAGGTTGCTTTTGAATCTCTTGGCTTTGAGCATGTATTTTTGGACATTCTGCCTCAGGCATTGGTATCATGAGAACTTTCCCTGTGTGCGGAAGTTGGTGAATCTAGTTATGAAATCGCTACCTGCACGATCTCCTTGGAGGACGTTGAGCTCCCCTGGTCTATGTCTACCTTCACAGTGGACAACCCCTTCACCTCCTAGAGTTTTGGCTCATGGGATAATATTTAACTCACCTTGCCCCTTCTTGACCACTGTCTTATGCTAAGTTGGTCTGCCCCAAGAATGTGTGCATATGTGTGCTCTCCTTCTTGTGCGGGGAATCTCACCATGGCTAGTCTGCTCTGCATTGGAAGGAGACTGCTTTTCACTAAATAACTGTAACTGAAAGTGTGTCCTGGAGACAGTGAAATGAGACCCCCGGATTCGGTCTCTGGTTGGGAATGGAGATCAGGCCTGGGGGGAAGAGGGATGGAAAGAAGGGAAACTAAGATACATGTCCTAGGCACTGTGCTTGATCATTTGGTTGGGTGATCTTCAAGGAACCTGATGTCCATGTTATTACAGATGGGGACCCTAGGCTCAGGGAAGTTAGGTAACATGCCCAAAGTTGTATAGCTAAAACATGGCCAACTTGGAATTCAACCTTGGCCTATCTGATTCCGAAGACTCTGTTCCTTCTGTGATATCATGCTGGCTACTGAGATGAAGTCTGGCCAGAAGGGCAGGCAGCTAGCTGGAGTAAGCTCCTGAGTGATGGTAACAGCTGAATACAGCATCTTTGAACTTTAAGCTGCAGCTGCTTTTCAGCAAGTGCTAAATCCTCCTTGAGAGGTTCCAGGGCCAAAGGGCTTGCACGACCTTTATCCCCTGCAACAGATTCGAGAAACTTCCTCAGAAATTGTCACTATGTGATGTTAGGTAAGTGTACATATGGGCACCTAGTTTTTACTGATAGGAATAAAATACACTCTGGCTTAAAGCCCTGATAGCCGTATGTATGTGTTCCAAGAGACACATAAAAATGTTGTAACTTTGTAGATGTTCAAAAGGGTTTTCTTTTTTTCATGAGGTATTTCCTAGGCATGGCTGTAGTGCGAGTAACAAGCTCTTTTCCCTGACAGAACCCTAAATGCATCTCTTATTTTCTTACTCTTGAAGATGCATTTTGAAACAGGAGTAACTTGATACCGTGAAATAGCTCATCAACTCTGTTGCTGGAGTTTCTTTAGCAGAAATGGGTGGTCTTTCATTCTTGTGGAATTGCAATCAATTTTGAATTTTTGTCTTTTTAAGCATTTGTTAAGCTTTCCTGAGTTTCACATTTCTCCTGTTAAACACACACACACACACACATACACACACACACATGCACATCTTTCTCATTTAGATCTGGGGACTATTAATATCAATAAAAAAATAATGCGTGTAAAAAGCTTCAGTAAGTTTTTCATGCTGCATAAAGAGAAGAAATTTGCTTTCAAACCCTGATGTCTGGATCACTTTTCAGGATTAGCCTGCTGATTCCTTTGGTTGGTAAGCAGTTAATAACATTTGTGTCATTCTTTTTATTTATGTAGTGCGCATGTATACTTCACTGACTATGCCAGGCATTTTGTGATAATAATTCATTTAACATACTGGGAAATATTATCCTCTTAGCCATCAACCCCTGTATAAAATTCTTTGTCCATGGGTGAGGAATTTTATCATGTGTTTGAACTGACCAGTTCTGTTCTGTGTGATTCATAGAACTTTATTTTAAAAAGTATGTTCAGTGAAGTCTTTGTTATAATTAGTAGTCCTTTTCCAATGGTGTTAGCCTGGGTTTTTAATTTCTTTCTGATGGGAGACAGTTTTCACCAAGTGGTGTGCTGTAAATGTTTAATAACCAGATGAATGATGTTAAATAACCAAGCCAGGGAAAAAGATGAAGACCCTAATTTGTATCATTTGCCAGTTCTCCTGGTCTAAATCACTGTGGCTGATTTAAGGCTCCCCCCATGATGTGACAATGTGGGATTGGGAAGAGATGCCAACAATCAGATCCGTTGAGTGGGGTGTTTTTATTTCTTATTTTAAAAATGCTATAAATTTGAGGTTAGTGAGAGCGGCCTAAATACATAGATAAGCTCAGAAAAAGGGTCTCTTGAAGTGCCTGCTATTAGTTGTCTGACAGTTAATACTTTACCATGTAGGTTTTTTTTAATATTTTATTTATTTATTCATGAGAGACACAGAGAGGCAGAGACATAGGCAGAGGAGAAGCAGGCTCCCTGCAGGGAGCCCAATGTGGGACTCCATCCCAGGACCCCAGGATCACGACCTGAGCCAAAGGCAGATGCTCAACGATTGAGCCACCCAGGTGCCCCCTATGTAGGTATTATTGATTAGGTTTGTGATGTCACATGAGCACAAACCAGTGGGAGGACCACATACAGAGGAGTACACTTTCATTAGTCACTTTTACTAGAAATTAAATGCATTCACAACTGAATAGGACCTCCTCATACTTAGACTAACTCAGTTAAATCAAGCAGAGTGAGCAGTGGCCTTACCAGCATGATAAGAAGACTAAGGTCCCTGCTAATGTTAACCCCCCACAACTTGTCCTTGTGATCAATCAGGTCTTAAAATTGAGAAATGATTGGACATGATAAGGTATAAAAAGGACTCTCAGCTGTCATTCAACAGACTCAAATTCTGGGGTTGCTTCCTACTGATGTCACTTAAAATCTGACTTAGGCCCCAGTTGTTGTACCTTTACATTGGAGATAATTATTGTTATTGAATGCATCAATGCCAAGATATTGGTAAAAATTAAAGGTATTATGCAAATATCACATATGAGTGATGAGGTATTGAGAGTATGATTATATCTTATGTAGGAATTAGATTCCACATGAGAATATGAGAAGGCAGAAATCATGTGTAACCTCCATCCATGCTTCCAATCTTTTAGATGTCATAGTTTTCATAGAAAACAGTAATAATGTTGAGTCATACTGGGCGTCCAACTGAATGACACTTACCAGACAAAAAATTTATATATATATGTTATATATACATACACACACACACACACACACACACACACTGATACAAGTCCAAAGATCTCTTCAGGAACCTAAATAATTCCCAGAGCACTGATGCTCTTTTTAAGTAACAGCCATGTTGAGAGATAATTCACATACCATGAAGTTCACCTTTTAAAATTGTACAATATAGTGGATTTCAGTATATTCACAGGGTTGTGCAAATGTTCAGTAATTCCAGAACATTTGCATTACCCCAGAAAGAAACCCTGCACCAGTTAGAAGTCAGTGTCTGTTTCCCCCCGTTACCTTAACCCTGGCAAACGCTAATCTACATTTTGTCTCTATAGAGTTGCCTATCCTGAATACTTCATATAAATGGAATCATTCTCAATGCAGCCTCTTATGCCTGGCTTCTTTCAGCTGACTGTGATGTTGTCTGGGTTCATTTATGTTGTAGCATGTACCACAATTTTATTCCCTGTTATGGCTGAATAATATTCCATTGTATGGAATTCCACATCAATTGGTGGGCCTTTGGATTGTTTGCATTTTTTTTACTAATGCATAGTAACT
Organism: Canis lupus baileyi; assembly: GCF_048164855.1. Lineage (NCBI taxonomy): Eukaryota > Metazoa > Chordata > Mammalia > Carnivora > Canidae > Canis > Canis lupus. The sequence continues at coordinate 87,667,717 of NC_132838.1, forward strand.
GATGTCAACATCCATATAAAGTTTTTGTGTGAACATACATTTTCAATTCTCTTGGGCATATACCTAGCTAGGAATTGCTGAGGGATGTGGTAACTGTTTAACACTTTGAGAAAATACCTCCAAAGCAGCTACACTAGTCTACATTCCCACCAACAATGGAGGAGGATTTCAGTTTCTCCACATTCTTGCCATCAGTTACTATTGTCTGCTTTTTTCATTATAATCATCCTAGTGGGTGTGAAGTGGTTACTACTATAGTTTTGATTCATATTTCCCTAATGAGCACTAATGTTCAGCATCTTTTCACATAGTTTTTTGGCCATTTGTCTATCTTCCTTGGAGAAATGTCTATTCAGATCCTATTCCCATTGTTAATTGGGTTGTCCTTTTATTATCTAGTTGTTATATTATAGATAAAAATTCCTAATCAGGTGTATGATGTGCAAATTTTTCTCTCATTACATGGGTATCTGTAATTACTGTCTTGATAGGTATTTGGTACACGAAAGTTTTTGATTTTGATGAAGTCCAGTTTGTTTTTTACTTTTGTCACTTTTGCTGTAGTTATATGTTTTCTTCTAAGAGTTTTATAGTGTTAGCTCTTATGCTTAGGTCTTGGTCCATTTTGAGTTTTTTTTTTTTTTTTTCTATATACAGAGACACTAATGCTTTCATGGTACTTCTATCTTTGGGCTATATGTGGCCTTTTAGTACAGATTGTCCCTGTTCTCACACTGAAACAGAGGAGAACCAAGCCCTTTCTTGGTTTGTATGCACACATAGAGACACACATATACCAAACTCTGCTTTCATAAAACATCCATGAGATAGACTTCACAAAAATTTCAATAGTCACATCCTAAATCAGATAAACAACCTAAAGTCACATGTTAGACATTTCTAATCTTCAAAGTTACTTTGGCTGAGGGATGTTTCACTGTTAATTATCCCCAGTATAATCTGCTTCCTAAATGGTTCTTTACTTCAACTTGGTCCTCTCTCTCTCTCTCTCTCCTGCTCTTCTCTTCAGGTGTTTCAAGAACCAAAACACAAATTTCTCTCATTTTCTCATGCAGCACAGCTTAACAGCGTCATTTCTTTACTTGAGTTCCTCCTTATCTTCCCCACAAGAATTTATTCCCCCCCCCCAAAAAAAGACAGTTTTCTCTGTAATAGGGGTTCTGGTACCATTTTTCACACCACAAGTCCAGGCAAGTTTGGGTTGGGTAATGGGTGGAAACTAGTCCTAGGGGTAGAAAGCCTGGGTACCCGAAAAGCAAAAGATAAGAATCACCAAATGAATTTTAAAAAGGCACAAAAAGGGGAGACCAAAACACCTATGATGATGAGCTTCAACTATTTCTGCATGTTGCTACCAGTTGAGGTGGCAGAAGGAACCATCTGGAGATGGTAGGATTGTGGAGACATTAATCAATAGGAAAGGGGGGGATGCCTGGGTGGCTCAGCGTTTGAGCATCTGCCTTCGGCCTGGGACGTGATCCCAGGATTCTGGGATCGAGTCCCACATCAGGCTCCCCACGGAGAGCCTACTTCTCCCTCTGCCTGTTTCTCTGCCTCTCTGTGTCTCTCATGAATAAATAAATAAATAAAATTATTTTTTAAAAAATCAGTAGGAAGGGGGAAAGAAACCTGCTTTTAAATACACAAAGTTATGATGCTTTGGTTATACAGAACCACACTTCTTTGGAGCTAGGTACATTTTGTAATTTAGTCTTTTTCAGATTTTAGAAGAGTATTACAATAGATGTACCATGTGTTATATAATATCCTGGTAGGGTTTGAGGCAGCATGCCGTAATCAAACACAACAGCAAATGAATATAACACAAAGAGGGATAAAAACTCTAAATAGCTTTATATCAGTGTAGGTTTGGTTTCATTGCCAAATGAGTTAGAGAAAAAATTTTCTATTTTCAATGTTGGCTTTTCTTTTCTTAGTTCTAGGTGCCATATTGTGGAAATACAAGATCTCTGTGTAGGCGGTCAGCCATTCTTCAAATGTTCTCTTTTGCTGAGACCACTCAGCAGGCTAGTGAGGATGGGGATGAGGATGAGGTTATTTCCCAAGTGCTAAGCTTCTTTCTAGCCAGTGCATTATTTGCCAGTCATTTGCCATGCAGATCAGCTTTGCTGCTCAGATGCATTCATTTTAGCCTCATCTCCCCGCCCCCACTGTCTCTTAGCTTCTGTCTTTTATAGTTTACTGCAGGGAAAATAGAATGTAAGATGATGAGCAAATGCTGTTCAGGACAATAATGTGAGTTCAAACAAGGAGAAAGAAATCACTACAGAGAGAGAAGAGAAGGGAAGAGGGGACCAGACCAGGCTTAGGAGATTGCTGTGTTTCCCTGGCAAGAAAGGGCCCATTGACTGCACCAACTCTTTGGAATGCTTTGAATGATAACAACAGGGATCTAGAAGGAGTGACTGGCAGCCTTCTTGATTTGATTTACCTTTTTCTTAAAAGGAATTTTTTTTAAGATTTTATCTATCTATCTATCTATTAATGAGAGACAGAGCGTGAGCAGAGAGAGAGAGAAGCAGACTACCTGCTGAGCAGGGAGCCCCAATGCAGGGGTTGATGCAGAGCTCAATCCCAGGACCCTAAGATCATGACCTGAGCTGAAGGCAGATATTTAACCAACTGAGCCCCCTAGATGCCCCTGCTTAAAAGGAATTCTGATGCAGCTTTGATGTAGTTAAAGATATTCAGGATTTGGATTCGGGTTACTGGGTTTTAGCCAATCTCTTCATCAATATGGCCCTAATGTGCATCACTTAATTAGTGAAGATTACTATTTTATCAGAATCACTGTGATAGGAACATTTTACGTAAATCAGCTCATGTATTCATAACAGCTCTGCAGTCCAGGTACTAACATCCTCCTGTCATCAGTGAAGAAATTGAGGTTTGGAGAGGTTAGCTAACTGACTCACCTTATACAGTAAATGCTCTGTTCTACTGGCATTAGACATAGCTCTGTCCAATGCTGCAGCTCATACCATTTCTATCATTCAACATACATCCTTAATTGATATGCTGATTTTGCCATTGTCCACGTGGATATTGAATTTACCATTTAGTGTAGAGACCCACAAATCTAGTTTCAAGTCTAAGCCTTACCATATACATACTAGTTATATAACTTTGGAATAGTAATAATAGTTGTAGTGGTAATAGTTACCCTTTACTATGTATCGGGTACTATTCTAAGAAAATAGCTAGCTAACTAGATGCTACACAGATACAAGGGGATATATAGATATATAGAGAGATAATAGAGAGAGAAAAACAGATAATGAGATAATAACACCAGCTTGGTTTCCATGGAGTTCACATGGCATAATGTAGACCAGCATTTTCTAGGATGCAGTGTAGGGACTACTAGACACTTGAAATATCCTGAGAGTATTTTATGATAAAATAAATTTGAAAACCCTAAATTATATTTCCTGTTATAGATTCTCAAAGGACATTTGCATCATAATGATACTGAGAAGTATTTAAGGCTAAAAAGAAATAGTTAGACCTTGGGGGGTTTCCCAAATATTTTGACCACAGAACCTGTCTGTCCAGAGTTTATCTGTTAATACCTGCAGGTTCCATGGAACAGACTTTGAGAAATGTTAACACACATTCAAGTCCTTTATATGCTTGCATAAAGTACATGATCACCCACATTATTTTTTCTAATTATAGTGTATGTTCACGAAATAAAGAGTTTCTTTGGTTTAGAAAATGTGTCTAACACTAGCTTCTCATTCTACCCATGGATTTTGTCTTCTTAGATATATTTAAGATTTTATTTATTTGACAGAGCACAGGCACAGGGAGTAGAGCGGCAGGCAGAGAGGGAGAGCAGGCTCTCCACTGAGCAGAGAACCCAGTGATGATGACCATTGGGCTTAATCCCAGGACCCTAGGATCATGACCTGAGCCTAAGACTTAACTGACTGAACCACTCAGGTGCCCCTTGGATATTTTTTTTTAATAAAAAGCATTTTTAGAGTTATATATTACCATCCAATTCAACCCACTCAAGCCCTCATCAAGGTTTTTCTGTTTTACAAAATCTTCCCAATACTCCCTCCTCTCTTGCCCACAGGGATCCCTCTGTTCTCTGACCTGTCTTAGCACTGACTGTCCCCAAGGAACTGGGTCTTTGCAGTCGTCTCTAAGAAACTAGAATTATGCAGAATTAAAATGTTCCACATTTGATGGAGTTGAATAGGATTAGAGTGAAATTTGTGAGAAAACCTCAGTTTTAAAAGAAAAGGCAGCATTTCTTCATTAGAGTTCCAGAAAAATTACACAAAGGGAAGCTGCTTCATTTCTTTTTTTTTTTTTCCTTTATTTTCCTTCTTTCTCGTTGTTGCTGTGGGGTGTTTTTTGTTTTTTGCTATTATGATTCCTAAGTTTACAATTACAATAATTTCATTTATCTGAAATAGACATTAAGTTTGAGTTTTCTAAACTTGGACACAAATTTACATTCAAGTTCTCATATGACTTTTTGTAAAAATACAACTGCAAAAAATGACGATTCTCTGCCCTATACGAGTCCTTGATTACTTTTCACCTTCAGCTCTTTCCAACTATATTGAAAACTGTGAGTTTCTATTCAAAACCACTTTTAAAAAGGTGATAAAATGCAGCATTCCTATATGAAATTTATCACATTATTTATTAATGGGGGCCCCTTTTATTGAAGTTGTAAAAAGAAATAACAATGTTTACTCAGTTTAAAATCTCATGCACATACTCAGTGCTGCCCTTGCAAATGAGATGCTCTTTGGCCTTCTGATATTGCACTGATGGAAATGTTATCTGTGGTAAAAGGAAATGCCCATTAGCCACTTCCACTGTGAATTTTAGAAGGGGAAAAAAAAAAAAGGATAGCTTCAGGGCATGCACTGGCTACCCTTGGAGAAGCTAGGTGTTAGATTGGGAGTGGGGATGAGTGAGTTAAAGAATTATTGAGTAGTAGAATCAGCAGTAATAATGGGGTATAGGTACAAAGAGATTGTCAGATGCTAGTTTACTCTAAAATCCACCTCAGTGTGGTGTTCATTATATTATAGACAGAGAATTACAATTAGGCAGAGAAATAAAGATTGATGCAAATTTCTTATTCGTATAATAAAAAAGCAGAAAAGATTTGATTTTGACAATCTTGTGATTTGTGAAAACAGAACAAGACATCTAAGCAGGATCTTTGGAATAAATAAGATGATTTCTTTAAACCCCTGTCCTTAATTGCAAGATCATTATTCAAATCCAAGTTGTGGTTTAGGAAAATGAGTTAAGGTAAGGAATCATATCTGTGTCTGAAATTGAAACTGGTAGTTACTTATAATGATTCACATTGGTTCATAATATAACTGGAGGCATGTCTACGAGCTCCTCAACCAGGTTATTCCCACCCTGTGTGGGAATAGGTAGCAAATGCTCAATAAATACTTGCTATCTAGACTAGTCATGTCGGCAAATAAACCAGAATGAAGAACCACAAGGAAACAAATAGCAGTCAGCGGGATTATTGCCTTGACTTTAGAAATGTGCTTCTGCCATTTACCAAGATGCCCCATAATTTGTAAAGTCTTGTCATTCTATTTCTTCTTTGTTAATTCATGCATTATTCTAAACATCCATTCATTCACTCAAAATCTCTTCTTTGAGCTTATTCTCTGTACCTGGTACTGGATACACACTCTGCTATTATAGGGTTTATGATCTAGTAGGAAAAATAGGCAAAAAAAAAAAAAAAACAAATCTGAGAGAATATGTAAAGTTATAATTAGGATAAATAATAAAAATTAAAATGATGACAAATACCCAGGAGGGATGTACCACTTCAGCAGGGCAGCTCTAAGTGAGCAGAAATTTCACCTTCCTTTGAGAAATCACTGCACTAAACTTATTTGTATTCACTGATGTGCCAACAAAATACCACGAAATTTATTTATTTTTCCAGTTGCTTTCCATCCTTGCCAACGATGGATGTTACCTATCTTTTACCTATTCTTGTGAGAGTATCCTGATATCTCACTGTGAATTTAGTTACTCTGATGACCAATGGTTGTTGAACACTATCATATTTTTATGTGCTTATTGACTCATCCATAATTTGCTTTTTATAATGTGCATATCTGTTATTTTGCCCATTAAAAATATTAGACTGTTTATCTTTGGATTATTGCTTTGTGGGACTTTTAAAAATACATTCTGGATTTGAGCCCTTTGTTAGATATACATGTGGCAAAAATTTTCTTGCTTTTTATTTTCTTATTGTTGCCTTTAAAGGAGCAGAAGCTAATTTTAATTAAGTCAAATTGATCAAATTTCTCATTTTAAGATAAGTGCTATTTTTGAGCAATTTAAGAAGTCTTTGCCTACTCCATCAGATATTTTCTTATATTTTTTAGAAATTTTGTACATTTTGGGTTTAATAAAACTCTGATCCATCTTAAATTAATTTTTATGTATGCTGTAAACTAGGAGTTGAGGTGTTCTTTTTTCTATACAAATATACAGTTGTTTTAGCATCATGTCTTGTCTTTTTTTTCTTTTTGAATTGCTTATATGACTTATATGACTCAAAAATTACTTACCTGTATATACCCAGACTGTCCATTCAGTTTTAATGATCTATTTATCCTCATTTTGCTGGCTTGGGTCCTTGGACTCTCCAAACAATAGATATATACTAGAGGCCAAACCAGATGTTCCATAAAAGGCTTTTACTGGAACTGATGCCTCGTTATAAAGATTAAAAACCATTCTAACCCAAGGAAAACATGACCATAGAGAGCTCACTTTGCAAGGAAAAAACTATAAGGATGATAGGCTCTGAATGTCCTTCCTTAGTTAAACAACAAAAGAATCTTGCTATAAAACATTTCTTTCTGACCCCAGACAGAAGTTTCTGGAACAAAGCATAGCCTACTATTGATGCAGAAGACTCATTTTTTTACTTGCTCTCTTTGAAGACAGCAGAGCTTGGGGAGGACTATACATTTTAGTGCCCAGTTTGAGAAACAAGGATATAAATCCATACTCTTCTATGGGATTTCCACATGAACTTGAACAGCTTATTTAGCTCTTCAGGGCCTCATTTTTGTAAGCATTTTAGTTGAAATACAGCACACTTAAAAAAATTCATGAAATATGGATATATAGGTCAGTGAACTATCACCAAAGGATATCTGTGTAGCCACTACTCAAACCAAGACATGGGCCATTGCCAGTCCATCAGAATCCTCCCTTGGGGATTGAGGGCCCTTCAGATGGCTTCCCCTCTCTCTTCTCCAGAGTAACCACTTTCTTGACTTAGTTCTAACTCTAAAATTTTGTGTTGTAGTCTTTTAAAACCTTTATACAGATGAAATCAAATTATAAGCATTGTTGGATGTCTGGCTTCTTTCACGAAGGCAAATTCCTGTATCTATATAAAGGGAGTAAGTGTTACATCCCCTTACACTGTAATCATGATAATTATGTGAGAGCTATGCTACATGTACGGTGCTGGGCTTCCAACCAGTTGTTGGAAAAGCTGAGTGTTTTTTCCTCCCCAGTTCTGTGCTCACAAGCAGCACATATACATATGAAAGTGCTAGTGACAAGGATAGGGGTGGATGGAAACACTGGATAGACCTGACCTTGGCCTGAGGTCTACCACTAAAAAATGGCACTTCATCCTGTAATTTCATTCTTCTCTACGCCATTCTCTCCTGTGCAACAGCTATTCCTTCTGCATTCATCTCCAATCACGCTTGGTTGCTTTGTGCCCTGGAAGATTTAGAGAAGTGACCCAAGCAGGTTTCCAGATAGAACAATAATCACAAATAATCTCTCATGAAGACTCATTACATGCTGGACATTCTACCGATTAACTCCCATGTCTTATTTAATTTAATCCTTACCACAGCCAAATGAAGTGCTCATATTATTTGCATTGTAGAGATGAGGAACTGAGACCAGAAAGTCTTAAAGTTTACCCAACCACTAAGAGATGGAGTTAGGATTTCAATGTAGGCTGTTAGTCTCCAGAATGTGGATTCATTGCTGATGTATAGAGCACTGGTACAAACAGATCCTGTCGTTTTTTTACTGCAATTTTTTAAATTAAGATTTTATTTATTTATTCATGAGAGACACAGAGAGAGAGGCAGAGACATAGGCAGAGGGAGAAGCAGGCTTCCTGTGGGGAGCCTGATATGGGACTTGATCCCACGACCCTGGGATCATTATCTGAGCCAAAGGCAGATACTCAACCACTGAACGGCCCAGGTGCCCCTTTACTGCAATTTTTTAGGAAATGTTATTGCTTGTAGATTTCAGCTTAGCATTGGAGAAGATCTTGGTTGAAAAAAAATAACAGGAAAGTCTAATATACACTCCTCTGTATCCTTACTAGGAAATGTCTTCAGTGTCTGACACTGAACATAGTTCAGAGGACACAGATCATATAAATGCCTCATTGAAAGTCCTAAAATTTAAAGCTTAAATCTATTTTTATTGTGTTACATCTGCACTAGAGCATGTCAGGCTATCTGGAAAGAGCTTTGGGAGATTTTAGTGCCCCGCTGGTTGTACTACCATTTTCTTCTTTTTATCTTTATAATATTTGCACCTATTACTTTAATTTCCATTACTGACCAGTAATCACAGCCTTGTGGAGTCATCCTGTGATGCTACCTCAGAAGTCTAGAGAGCCTCTGAAAACCTACTGCCAGGTTTAACCCTATGAAGTTGCTGCTAAGAAGGTCTATTTGCACATTTAATAAATCTTACAGCATTATTTAATGTCTCCATTGACCAAAAAAACCAACAAATACCTATTTAGAGCTTTCTTTGTGCAGAATACTACACTAGAAACTGGGTAAAATAAGAAAACAATATGATAGAAGCCTCATCTACAAAGTACTTAAAATTCAGCAGGGAAGAAGGACAAAATATAGTCACAGAAAATTAAATATTAGTTCCAAATAGTAGTAGAAATGTTGTAATACTACTTATGAGTAAAGACATCGGAGGTGTCAGAGGTTTCAGAATAATTACTAGAGATGTCCAGAGAAAGCAGGAATCCCTTGGTCGTAAGACAGGTGGAATTGAAAGTGCTCGTGGAGAATGAATAGAATCTGCAGTCAGAGTGTCAAACACCTGGCTGATAAAATGTGACTTTAACTGAGGATTCAGGAAGGTGAGGGGAGAGAAGGTCCAAGATGGGTGCACTTGTCCCTATTGGTGCTATAACAAATTACCACAGACTTGGTGGCTTCAGATAACAAATATATTATCTAATAGTCATGTACATCAGAAATCCAAAGTGGGTCTTATGGCTACAATCAAGGTGTTGGTAGAACTGCATTCCTTCTGGAAGCTCTGGGAGATAATCTCTTTCCATGGCTTTCCCAGGTTCTAGAAGCCTGCTTTTCTTGATCAGTAGCCCCTTCCTCCAATTTCAGATACCTTACTCCAACATCTACTTATGTCATCACATCTTCCCTGACTTAGACCCTCCTGCTTTCTTCTTGTAAGGTTCCTGTGGTTGCCTTGTGCCCACTGGAAAAATCCAAGATTATCTCCTCATGTCTAAATTAACTGAATCACATCTGCAAAGTCCTTTTTGCCTAGTGAGATGACATACTCACAGGTTCAGGGAATAGGACCTGGATGTGTGTTGGGGGCCATCATTCTGTCAATTATAGGCAGCACCATATTGAGGAACTTCTTAAGGGATATGCTTTGAACTTTATCCTGCACAACTCGAAACCATTGAACATTTCAACATGGGGAGTGACATGAGCAAAGCACAAAGTAAAAAAGCAGAGGACTGTGCAGAAAGGTGTAGAGACAGGGAGACCAGAGCAGAGATTGTTGAATCTATCATTGGACAGTATATGTGTGGTGTGGTGTGCTTCCCTTTGCTTCTTTGTCTGTGTGTATGTCACATGTGAGCAAGAGACCACCCACATGCCCGCCTACATTTGTACTTGTGAACACAGTCTTAACTTACTCCAAGTGGTATTTGCTTCACCATGGAAAAGCAGCTACCTAAAGAGGACTTGTGACCCTCCCTGCCTCCCAATAAGCTAGAACAGGAGTAAGATGCACATGTTTTGGTTTCTGAGGAATCATTGTCATGCTCAAAAATATGGGCTATTCAGAGAACTAAAAATGACCTCTCCAGACAGCCTTCCAGAGCATTCCCAAAGGGGCTTCCAGTCTCAAAGAGATAAAGTAGTCTGTGATGGAGAGTTATACAAGCTGCAGCGATCTCTCGGAGACACTGTCTTTATCGATGCTATGGACTATTATCGCAAGGCTAGCAGACAGGAGGATTGGCCTGATAAAGAAGACGACTGAATGGTGTTTACAGCAGAGTTGAGATGCTGTGCACTAACACTCTGTTGCTTTCCATGTTGTCCGGAACTTAAAATAAGTTGTCACATGCTGTGAGTTTTAACTCAGATATTACTTTGTTGAAACTTGGTATAGCCATTGCTTCATATGGTGTGCAATTAGGTTGGGGGGAAACAAAAACAAAATCCAAGAATCAAATGAATTAGCAGACCTGCAAATAGACCAAGAGATATTTAGGGGAATTCTCACATAAGTGCAAGGACTGGAGTTGCCTCTCTAGTAACACAAATTCAGATAGTTCAGGAGTTAGCAAGCCCAGATGGTTTATTAACTCATTAGGGGGCCCTATTATCAGTATAGTTGCTTATCTAGAGTAAAGCAATTAAGATGGGATCAGATAGCTGTACCCTAAGACTTGATAACATGGAATTTTCAGAACAAAAGTGTGTGCTTTCAGCAATGGGAGAGAAAATTATAATGTTGGTGTTCAGACTTTGTGGAATTACAACGCAATCTGAAAGGGATGGACGTTATGAAATGAACACATTCTCCTCTTTCCAAGGCAGAACGGTGCAGCAGAGTTATTTTGGTGGCATTTAACTATTATGATGTTCAGTTGCAAAGAAAGATCCTCAGAAATAAGCCCAGAAATCTCTGAGGGAAAACATAAATACTCAGCTGTGTTTTTAAAGACTCAGTATTTTCTTTCTTAATTGTGTTTACCTTTTAAGCAACAACAAACAGAAGCTAAAAACTTGGCAGAGGGCTGCTTTTTAAGGAGAATGTCTTCCGTTGCTGCCAAATGAACACGCCTCTCTTTTTCACTTGGTTCTTTTTCCTTAAAAAGGAAAAAAAAAAGTGGTCTTTCCCATTTCCTTCAGTTGGCCGTCAGAAGTACTGAGACTTTAGAATGTGGAGGTCCCAAAGAAGACAAGTCAAGGGCTATGTTCATCATTACGATCAGTTATATTATTACATTAAATTATAATAAGCATTTATTGAAACTCGGGGTATGGAGGATTAGAGATAGACTAGAATGAGAGAAACATTTCCATAACCAAATAATGACTACGCAATACAATATGGCATTTGTGCTTTACAATTACTGAGAGGGTTTTTTTTTTTTTTTTTTATTGTCGAGGGAGATGACCTCTAGTGACTTTATGCACATGTTTGATACCTTTAAAGAGTTCCTTACCTCATAGAGCAAAACTGAAAAACTGCAAAGCAGTAGCAGCCTACCCTTTTGTCCCTGTTTCCCATGCTTGGGATATAGAACAAAAAGGGCCACTGCTCTGGAGTCACTGACATTGTAGCCACAGTGGTAATCAGGAGAGACCCCAAGGGGAAGGTGACCTCAAGTCAGGGATCTCTGGCCACCCAGTATCCCTTTCCATTCTTTATCTGGAAGCTGCAAGGCTCCACATCTAGTTATGTGTCTCATGCATGCTTTTCCTAATTTTCTGGTAGTTAAACCCTCTTCCTTGGGCACCCAGAGAGTATCTCTGGAGAAGTTTATTCTGAAGGCAAAGCACTCTCTTTTTGTACATCATATTCCCTTACAGAAGCTAATGGTTGACAAGAGAGCTGGAGAACCACAGGGGACTTTGACATGATAGTAGAAGAAAGTCCATTTCCAAAATATGGAAAGTTCTGGCTCTATTGATTATATCTATGTAGGCACCACAGACTAGATGATATCTAGGGAAGGTAGAGCAGGTCAGCTGCTGGGTTTGCAGACTTTGGGCAGAGTGCTGGGATTACTGTGACATTTATGGAAACTGAGGGGAAATCAGCATTTATGGGCAACTGTGAGCCAGGTACTCTGTTAAATAATTTAAATACCTATGCCATTTGATATATTCTTCAAGACAAAATATGGGGTTCAGAGATGTGAACACTTACAAGAAATTACCCAAATACGTTATTGTTCCACACCCATTGGGGAGCAGACCTGGAGTTTGAATCTGGTCCTTGTGACCTTAGAGCACTTTTCCACCTTAATAGTGATAACACCTGGGCTAGTAGGTACACACAGCTGGTGCTTCTGCCGTGCTTATTGGTCTAAACTTAATAGGTCACATGTTCTGTTCTTAAGCTGACCTTGTCACGGCAGTTGTGCACAAGTCTACTTACAAAGCATTTGCTTTAAAAATAAAACTTCAAAATTTAGAAGAATTTTAAATGTGAGAAGTAAAATCATTAAAACTTTCATTCATCTAGGCATGCTGGCCAATCAACACATGGACATCCAGCCATGTCTTTAGTCAACACTAAGTTCTGGGATGCCTGGGTAGCTTAGTGGTTGAATCTCTGCCTTGGGCTCAGGTTGTGATCCGGGGGTCTGGGATCGAGTCCTACATCAGGCTTTCTGCAGGCAGCCTGCTTCTCCCTCAGCCTATGTCTCTGCCTCTCTCTCTCTCTGCCTCTCTCTCTCTCTGACTCTCATGAATAAGTAAAATCTTAAAAAAAAAAACAAAAAACAAAAAAAAACACTAAGTTCCTGTAGATGTTCAACATCTTTATCTTTCTTTTTGGAGCTGGCTACAACAATTTGCCTTGCTGACTGCAGTTTATATATTTTTTTCCTTTTTTTTTTTCTTATTTTTTATATTTAAAATTTATCCATAGATGGAAATGTTGAATTTATTAATGGAAACCAATGCTTTCTGGGGTTAAAAATGTACATTTCTCTTAGTAGAGTCTTAGCTATTTTTACTTACGTGATTAAAAAAATACTAAGAGCAATTCAGATTCTTCATTTATTCATATATTCAGTATAGCCTGTGGTCTGTTACTCCTAACATTCCCCAATTCCTTTATCTTTATTCTGAAAAGTTTATCTTTGAATGAGCAAGAAGTTCTCTCTGATTCTCAGTTGGGTGCCCTTTAAGTGACATTGTAAATAGTCCAATTAGAACCATGAGAGTTTCTCCAATGTGAAAACTCATTCGGTAGATATTAGACCACTGACTAATTGGTATTAACCACAGAAAGGTTGTCAGAGATAATGATATATTGTCACTCCCATTATTATTATACTTTGCCAGTATACCAAATATATTAGATGCCAAATAGCAATCATAGAGCTGTCCCCCAATAATCTTACAGTTACCCATTGAGCTTGTTATATTAATTTGAAGAATGAGAAATGAGATTGAAAGCATTGACAAAGACTTGGAATCCATTCACACAAAAGAAATATGCTAACTCAAGAGTTCATAAGGCTTAAGCTATAAGAAATGTCCCAGATCAGGAAAGTTATAGGCAGAGAGTTGCCATCTTAACTTGGTGAGATAGTAGAATACTATCAAACACCCTAGAATAGTAGTGATCAAAAACCTGAATTCTAGTCTTAGCACATTCCCTGATTTTCTTTGTGACCTTGAATAAATCACTTAACCTCTCTGGGTCTCAAATTTTCCATGTCCAAAATAGGGAAATATAATGCCATTCCATTCAAGTGATAAAATTACTGTGAAGATCAAGTGAGATAACGTATATTAAGTGTTCATTAAAAAGTGTTAAGAACTAGAGAGATGGTAATTGCTACTGCTGCTATTGTTATACAGCCACGTGGGTAAGTGGAGAATATCTACAGACAGCATGAAGTATAAATAAAAGTAATTTCATGAGACAAGGGAACTAAATAAGGCCAAAGAGTAGTCCTCAGTCTTCCTCTGATGTCTTTTGTAACACAGAAACAGCCTCTAAAAAGACTACCCCTTAACTGTTAAAAAAAATGTGTCAGCTGAAAGCAGAAGAGTGTTACATAGGAAAAAGAAGAATGTGATTGCCATTTGTTTTCAGTCACTCTAAACATTTCGGGTGGAAAAGAATATAATACAGGGAAGTAGAGGCTGACGTAACTGTTGGAAGGGCTGCAGAATCAAAGGCTTGGGGGAAATGCTCCTGGTTTTTAGAAACTCTGGAAATGCAGGTAACACTGAAGAGCTATTGCTATGATCTTCATCACCTGCAACTGCCAAGTGAGTCACAGGCGCTCCCCTAAAAAGCCTCTGGCAAAATCTTCCTTAGTTGTCTGTTGTGTTCTCCTAAGGCTGGAGGCTGAAGGCTACTCTTCTCTCCAGATTCCCTGCAAGTGATTCCCACAGGCAGAGCTCCGCTGGAAGGAAAGGGACTGTCACAGTCCCTCTTACTCTATAGGGATTTTCTTACAGTGCCCTAGAGAGGAGTAGCTAGTTCCCTCTTTGTCTTTGGTTTCCTTCTGACCTGTGTCCCTGTCTGACCTGTGTCCCCAAGTGAGCGGAGTGGAGATGGTCCACTTTCTCCTGGAAGAAGCCTAGTTTTTTCTGTTTCTTTGTGGGATGCTATTTCTTCAGGGATGTTCCTGATAACCCCAGTCTCAGAACACCTATGGAAGTTTTTCCAGACCAAATCTGTAGTAGGCATCCCAAAACATGTTTCCTTGGTCTTCTTCTTTGAACTCTTGTGCGGCTCTGGATGAGAGCCTTCGCAGTGGCATGGCAAGGTCGAAGATCTGCTTGGGCATGGTGGGCCTCTCAATCTGCCTCAGCCCATGATCTTTTCATTCAACCTTATTTAAGCCACAGGGGTTGAACCTGGGGCCCCTCCTAGTTCCCCTGGAGAGTTCTACACTAGAGCTTAGAGATGATGTCCCCAAAAATTTCCTTTGAAACCTGGAGAGCAATGGTTAGTTTATCACCCAGATTCTTGGGTTCTTGGACATATTCTGCAGTAATGTCATTTCACATTGAATAATTTCATTTTGATTGCCTACAAAATAATTTCTAAGAGTCTTAGCATATAGCCCATGTTGAACAATTGACATATGTTGCCTCTTATCAGGACTAGAAGTTTGAACATTGCTGCCCATGGAGCCTTGATATCAAAGTCACCAAGGAAAACAATGTAGTCAAACACTTGAAGAAGTAATGCTTACCTCACACGGAGCCATATTAGCTTCAGTAATGGACGTTAATCCCATGTGGCCAATGAGTCCCACCCAGCAGCCAGTGTAGGGTACTGGCCTGCTTACGCCCCAGTTTTGCCACTGAATGGAGGACCCCCCACACACACACCTTCCTGCAGAGGACAGATAAAGCAATAGGCTTGACCAGGTGCCATATGACACACACTTAGGCTAAACAAAAGAGTACACATTGAGTCTGAAATAGAGGAAGATATTCTTACACAGATGATAAGTCCAGCATAGGCTATGGGCCCCTTTATTTTTTTTTATAACAAAAGTGTTTTCCATACAAGACCCATTCTTAGGCAGCTAAGAAGTCATCAAAAACTACATGTCTAAAACTGTTTCCTCAACAATCAGAATTCTCAAAAAATATATTTCCTGGTTTCTAAAGAGAGTGTTTATGATGAAACATTTAAAATGCTTGACAGTATCACAGATTTTTCTGGAAGTAGTGTTGTGTTCCACTTTAACTGATTTTTTTTTTGAGACTAGGAGAAAAATATTATCCACAATAATCTTCCCCAGGGATGATCAGTTCATTCTTCACTTTGAAAAAAATGTCTATGGACCCCACGCTCCAGTCATAGGTGGTAAGACAACCTTCTCATGAGAGCCTCAGTTGGTTAGGTAACCCTGAAAAGTGAAAGCACTTGGAAATTCAATGACCATGATGTGGGCCATTCTCAGGCAAGCCTCCCCCCCCTCCCCACCCCACCCCCACACTCCACTCCCTGTATTAGAAAAGAAAATAGATTATAGACATTCTGTTGAGTGGCAATGGAGCATGAAACATTTGGGTTCTCACAGCTATGGCCCATCATTTGACTTTAGTCAGTATACCCATATATCCAGAAAAGTAGCACCTAGTTTTAAGGCTATTTTTATGTTATTTGGGTCAGTAGTGAAACCATTTTTGTCAGTACTTGGCATAGTTGCAGAAAAATGGCTTGAATGCTTTACCATTTATTTGATGATTCTAATCAGTTTTGTCACTTCCCTGCTTAAAAATTCCTTCAGTGGCTCTCCCTTATTTTCTGAATAAAGTCTGAAATCTTTCACATGGCTCTACTAGGCCTGTCAGCAATGGGTTCCTATTTCCCTCTCCAGAGTCAGCTCCCAGGGACCTCCCACAGACTTTCTTTCCTGTAGCCTCAATAAACTGCTGTCATTTCCCCCAGCACTCTTGTCTAGATTCCTGTCTTTTTCTGTCCTCCCTCACCTCCTTATTCAATATTCCAGATGAATTTTTACTTACCCTTCAGGAGACTACACTTTACCCCCCAAATTGGCCATGTCTCATTCATCTCCAAATTCCTGGAGCCTGTCGGAAAGCCTGGTCCATCAGAAGTGCTCAAAATGATTAGTGTGCTTGAAATGAGTATTATAATAGTACACTTTCTGTATTATCTCTAGCCCAGTGTCAAGAGTCTTCTGCTTATGCGGGTAAACAATTATTAGAAACTGCTCATTTAATTTTTTGTGACATCTTGCTAGCAAATATTTTTGGTCATTACCAAAATGCCTATTAAGAGCTGTATTATAAATTTCACACATAAAAATATGTCCTAACACACCATTTAAGAACTCAACATAATTGCACTTGTAGCAGCAAGATATCCCCTGGCTATGGGTTCAGGCTGTAAGATGAGCAATAAAATTTTGCTACTAAAGAAAAATGTGTTTTCATTAGTGCCATGAGTTCATCAAATATGAGAGTTTCAGTTGAAAGGCAGTGAGCAAATCTTTTAAGGAAGAAACATGGGCTCATGGATGATTAGGAGAATGATACTTTTCTGTTCGGGGCATTGCATTTGTTTTCTCAAGGATCCAAGACTTCTTGGTTCATGGATCCCAGGAGCCTCCTGATCATGAACATTTTGATTTGCCCTAGAACAGCCACTTCCAGCACAGAATCAGCCTTGATGTCCAGGATGAGCTTTTGTTCAACTTATCACATATTCCAGAATTCTGAAATGCAATGATGCAAGTTATGTGGGTTTTTTTTTTTTTTTGAATGCCTATTAGTTGGTTAGTTTGTTTAAATAGAATTCCATCCTCGTTACCCAAACACTTGTCAGGTTGAATGGTAATAGAAAACAGGTAAGAATAAGAAGGCCTTCCAGAAGACATTCCTTTCACTCTGCAAAATCTGTATTTCCCTGCAAGTTACCAGAGAGACTCAAGAACAGACTGTAAAAGAAATGTTATCAATGAGCATCGCTGCCCCCTGGGTTATGTAAGCAATGACACTTACTAGTTCTGTCCTATTTCTCAAATTCTAAAAGTATCATAATTGTACGATATGATTTATAGAGTATGATTTGTGAGAAAAAGCCAGCACTGTAATAGGATAAAGTTGAATAGAGTGTTAGTATATTTTAAAAGATTAAGTTTATCTCTTAATGTTGTACCTCTATTGTCCATCATTTATATGCATAAGACATGTCTTGACTTTAAAGCAAACTCCTCTAATCCATAATTTGATCACTTACAGAATAATAGAATATTGTCACTATACTCTTTTTTTTTTTTTTGTAATTGGTCATCAGTCTACAGATTTAGAGTTTCTTATATTGAACTACTGAAAATTATTCAAGAAGTTTATCATTATTTGTTGATGTTTTATCTCCTCACCCATTCAAATATAATTATTTGTTAACCATCTACTAAAGCTGAATCTGAAGATGCAAAATCTAACCATTGTTTCCCCCAAGCTAAGTTGATTGAATCAGAATATTTTCCTGTAAGAGATCAGGAAACCTTGAAGGCTGAGTAATTGAAAAACAAATTAAGTAAACCAGCGAGGTAGAGGTGCTATAAGAAAGACTGCATGTAGACTGGAGAGGATGGATAAGAGTTAATAGGCCTTTTCAGATTCTTAATTCAGTGAGTTCATAGGCCATCATGTTGACTTTCTCCTCTGTTCCTCATTGTGTTTTAATTCCATTTCCCTAGAAACCTGTCTATCCATTAACTGTGGAGTGACCTCTATTCCCAGTGCCTCAACTTAAAGAATCCTGTTTCTTAAAGAGACACATTTTCCCAAATGATTTTCATGCAATCCATGTAACACTAGGTGGTCTCAGTTTTATTTATTCTTGACCATGTTATTTTTCTTCAGTGCTAATGTCAAGTGTACACAGCTAATACAACACCCAAATCCATGAGAATATTGTGGAGATTTGCCCATCTAGGTTTGATGAATCAAGTAAAAAATGTATTATAGTCACTTGGAAAATGACACCATGAGCTTGTGACAGCTCTTTGTTAAAAGCAAAGAGATTTTCGAAAAGGTTTTTTGAGGCCACAGATCATGTTCTACTGTAAGTTTAAATGCATCTGTACTGTGGCACTACTTAAAAAGAAAGCCACTTTGCTACTTAAATACTTTCTACATTGTTTAAATAAGGCAGCTTTAGAGGGTTTTGCTAGAAACTGTGATTCTATATAGACTTTGCCATCTCAATTTAAGAAAAAGATCATGACTGTACAGAGAGCTTTTCAAATCATTTTTTTCAAATCTAAGTAAACAAGGTATGAACATCTCATCAGTCATGCCGAAATGAATTGTATTAGCATTCTCCCAAGCTGTAGTGTCAAATTAGTATTCAGGGAGCTTCCAAGTTGCACGTGGACTTCATGGGTGAGAATCAGTTTACCCTTTGGCTCAGGCATAGGAAAGAAAAGCAGACTACCTTGGCCAAGTAGTGACTCCCATGTGTCAGACGAAGGAAACAATTCTTACCACTAGAAATGGAAGCATGTTGAATTTCTTCCAGAAATTCACATCATTTTTAAAAAAAAATGACTCCTGTGAACACACATCTGATTACCATTATATTTCCTTAGTATCCTCCATTGGATCCCCATTCATTGCCTTCAGGATTCTTTAAGATTAAAAAAAAAAAATTTAAGTAATCTCTACACCCAACATGAGGCCCAACCTTCATGACCAAGTGTCACATACTCTACTCTAAAGAGCCAGCTGGGTGTCCCCCGTTGTCTTTAGGATTAAATTCAAACTCCCTAATATGGCAGAGAATTCCTTCCAGAATCTCACCTCCTCCAAGCTCTTCAGGCTCACTTCCTCCCTCTCCTTGAAGCTGCAGCCATATGGAAGCCCTCCTGGCTCTGCACATGCCATGCTGTCCACACACAGCTGCATCTGCTTAGAACACTGTGCCATCCCACCTAAACCATTCCATTTGTCCCTTGTTATTTTCTAAGGCTGAACTGATGAGTTACATCTTCATAAGAACCTTCAGACACATGGGACCAGTTTTGACACTGAAAGGACTTTATATACCTGTTACTTTTCTGCGTATCTCAGCTAGATTGTAAACTGTTTACAGGGGGAAATATCACCTTAGTTATCACTGTATAATCCAGTGCTTTACATAGAGCTTAGCACATTGGAAAGCACCTTTTTTTTTCTTTTTTTTTAAGTTGGGGGGAGGAGAGAGAGAGCAAGAGCTCACCAGCTGGGGGCAGAGTAGGGAGAGGGATAGGGACAGAATCCCAAGCAGGCTCTATGCCCAGCACGGAGCCTGATGCAGGGCTGGATCTCATGACCTTAAGATCATGACCTGAGCTGAAATCAAGAGTCTGATGCTTAAGCAGCTGAGCCACTCAGGCACCCTGGAAAGCTCTTTTTAATGGCAGGTGAAAGAAAGAAGGGAGCTACACATAAAAAGAGATGTTATGTGATTGCCACAACATACTGTGCCAGTATGCTTTGAAATCACTTCACTAGAAGACTTTAGAAATGGATATGCAAAAGTGTGTTTTTGTAAAAGGAAACTTGCTTTATTAATCTGTTTATAAAAGTAATATAGGCTAATTGTAGAAATGCAACACAAACGATACAGAAAAATGAAAAAATCATTATCCAGGTATAACCACCATTAATAGTCTCTATTATGTTCTGTTCTTTTCATGTAAGAGTATCAAAAATATGTTAGACATAGTATTTGTATAATTGTGTAACCTACATTTTAGACTTTGTGTCGGCCAGCTTTTAAGTCAGTAAATGATGATAACAATATACAACATGCAAAGATACTTTTTAAATTCCTTTACATACATCGACTCCAGTAATTTTCAAAACAGCCCTATCTTAGGTTATTATCTTCATTGTACAGGTAACTAAAGTGCCAAATAATTGTATAATTTGAGGTCACATAGCTAAGTGACTGAGCTTCAATTTGGACAGAAGCAGCTTTGTTTCAGGATCTGCGTTCAGAATCATCAGACAACACTACCATCCATCTCCAGTCATATTTTTAATAATGAATAATTTTGAATTGTAAGCATAAGCCTTAATTTATTGACTAATACCCTCATTGTTAGACATGAAACCTATTTTTTTCAGTTTACCAGTATGATGAATAATGCCATGATAAGTAGCTTTCTGCCATCATCCCGTGTAACTGTCCAGTGACTGCCTTATGATAAATCCCCATTTACAACTTGATCTCCTCTGGCTTTTGGATGCTATGCTTCTGCTCCATGTGTCTTTTGTCAGTTCTACAAACTCAGAAATTCTTTCCATGACCATTCTGACTGGATCTCACCTTTGATATTCATTATCATTGCACATAATTTATTTTCTTTAAAGCACTGAAATTCTCATAAAATACACAACTGAAAAATAAAACATACAACTGATAGCGCCTATTTATTGCCACCTCCCTCACCCTCAGTGGACTGTGAGCTCTATGAATCTATAGATCATGTCTATTTCATAGAACACTATTTGTGCAAGGTTTTATTTCCATGCTCAGGCTGTAGTGGGTATTTAAATACTAATTGAATAAACAAATTTAAGTGTAAATGCTGAGTCAAGGAAATGTCATGAAAACTTAAGCTGGGGGCACTCTCTCCCTCAAGAACACAATGTAGAAAAAAATTCCAGAAGACACAAAAACAGCAGAACTGTTTGTAGTAAAGATACAATACGATTAAAACTTTGAAGCAAAACATTTAGCATCTTCCTGCATTAATTACCAAGAAGATGCAAGTCCAAAGTGGCCCTGGGTCCAATGTCATGTTGTGGGTTCACCAAGATCAGGGACTACTTTTTGGGCCTGGCCACCTCCATGAATAGTGGCCGGAATACCAACTGCCAGGAACAGCGGAAATCCTGTTGGCTGATTCTAAATTCCTAATGAGGGTGCTGTTTGTTTAATAGTTTCTCTTCTGCCCAAGCCGTGTTTTTGAAGACAGTCTTTGCAATTGTTAATAGATTCATTCATTTTTAACCTACAGCCCAGATTGCTGGTCACCGTCTCAATTCTTTACAGAGGTACCCAAACCAAAGAGCCTTCCACACTCCAACAACTTACTACAGTCATCAAAGGGCTCTCTGTTTTTCAATATTAGTGTTTTATTAGAGAGAAAGACAAGGAAAGATCAGAATAGGGCTGAATACTTTCAGATGGAGCCCTTAAAGCATATTTTGCTTCCAGCAATGTTCAGGTTGGCACAGATTATTTAAAATGTACCTCCCTACCCAGGTCTCCTAAGCTAAAAAAAAAAAAAATTATTTTAAATAATTTATATTTGAGAAGAATTCTTGAGGAAGAAGTTTCTTTCAAATCCAGAAGAAAAACTGTGATTTGAACATAAGCCAAGAAACTATATTCTTTAGCTGGAACCCTCTTATGAAAATGGAGAGCAATTTAGTAGTTTTATATGAAATTTTTTTTAAAGTTGGCTTTTGAAGGTAAGAATGAAAATATAGGAGCTGGGGGGTACCTACCTGGGGGGAATCAGTCAGTTAAGTGTCTGAGTCTTGATCTCAGGGTCCTGAGTTCCAAGCCCCATTTTGGGCTCCATGCTGGCTGGGCATGGAGTATACTTAAAAAACATATACATAACGTGTTCAAACATAATATGAATAAATAAGTATAGGAATCCTGGCTACTAATATAGTAATAAATAAATATAAGAATATAGGCATTAGGGATCCCTGGGTGGCGCAGTGGTTTGGCGCCTGCCTTTGGCCCAGGGCGCAATCCTGGAGACGCGGGATCGAATCCCACGTCGGGCTCCCGGTGCATGGAGCCTGCTTCCTGCTTCTCCCTCTGCCTGTGTCTCTGCCTCTCTCTCTCTCTCTCTCTCTCTCTCTCTCTGTGACTATCATAAATAAATAAAAATTTTAAAAAAATAAAATCTTTATAAAAAAAAAAAAGAATATAGGCATTAGGATCATCCAGGATACTAATGCTGTTGTTTATAAAATCAAGTGATGTTAAGGAATCGGGTGGTAGTCCTGCACACTTGTTGTAAATACAAATAAAAGCTAAAACAGAATGTTTCACAAGTGATATATCTTAAAATAGTAATTTTTCTCTGCTTAAGGTCCCTGCCAGAAAAGCTTTGCAGGAAGTGCAGGGAACTTGGAGATACCCATATATGTGAGCAATGAAAGTAAAACCTAAAACCCAAACCACAATCCTGCATTGCCCTGCAAATACTCAAAGACTTGAGGGCACCTGAGTGGCTCAGTGGTTGAGCGTCTGCCTTTGACTCAGGGTGTGATCCCAGGGTCCTGGGATTGAGTCCTGCATTGGGCTTCCCACAGGGAGCCTGCTTCTCCCTCTGCCTATGTCTCTGCCTCTCTCTCTGTGTCTCTCATGAATAAATCAATAAAATCTAAAAAAAAAAAAAAAAAAAAAAAAAAAAATTCCTCACAGACTTTCAGTATTGTCATTGTTTTCAACATACACCCAAGGTGCTTCCCCACTTACACACCTGGCCCCATTTCAGATATAAATGTTGTGGAAGCACCTTACAGTGACTAAAAATGGTGTCATGGAGCCTCGAAAAGTAGGTCAGCTTCCCTTATTGTGTGCTCCTCCCCACCCCCACAATTGAGCTCTGAGCTGGCCTGCAGAGCTGAGATAATTTTTTAATCCTGCTTTGAATGACAACAAAAGGAAGAGTAAAACTGTCTTTTATGGAAGACCCCTTTCTTTCCCTCCATTACCAGAAGATAATTCTCCAAATTACAAAAGGGGGAAAAAAAGTGAACACAAAATAAAAATAGTGAATACCCTCAGTTTCTAAATCAGGACTTTAAAATTCTCTGAAAACCTTTGGAGCGAGAGATTTTTTTTTTTTTTGAAAAAGTGGGGATACAGAGAGACCACAGGCTTCTGACCTAGAAAAACCTAAGTTTAAATCTTGGCATTACTTCACAGAAGAGATCCAAGTGCCCAATAAACAGGTGTTCAATTCCATTAGTCATCAAGGAAATGGAAAGTAAAATCACAATGAGATGCCTCTTTGCGTCTTCCAGAATGATAATGGAAAAGACAAGTAAGTGGAATTCCTTACACTATGGATGGAATGTCTGTTGTACAGTCGCTTTGTTTCATAGCACGTTCTACAGCTGACTGTGTTCATACCTTGTGAGCCAGGAATTTCACTCATAGGTATATTATAAATAAAAATGTTTACATGTTCACCAAAGAGCGTTGGGGAAGTGTTTATAGCACTACTATTGATAACAGCTTAAATCTAGGAACTACTCAAATGTCTATCTACAGTAAATTGGATATATAAATTGTGATAAACTTCAAATACCACACGGAAGGAAAAATAAGGGACTTTTATCCATACACAGCAACATGAATGAATCTCATAAATATGTTTAGTGGAAGAGGTCAGATAAAAAGGTTATGCTTTATGTGGTTCCTTTTATATAAGTTACAAAAACAGGAAAGCCTATGCTGTGTGTAAGAAGTCAGACTGTGGAATAATCTGGAGGAGAGACGGTGATGGGACAGGAAAGGGAGCATGAGGGCAGCGTTTGGGTTCATGTAATGTTCTACTTCATGGTCCAGATGCTGGTTACATGTGTGTTCAGTGTGTAAAATCCCTCAAGATACATATAAATTTTAATTGCTTTATAAAAATTCTGGTTCTCTATAATCACTACAAGGATCACTGTGTATTCTTGTGTATGATTAGACCAGTACCCACTCTGTGCCAGTATTCTGAGTGCTTTGTAAATAGTAGTGCAATTAATCATCATAACAACCCTAGATGGTAGTTACAATTATTATCCCTTACTTACAGGAGAGGAAACTGATACATGGACATGTAAGTAACTTGCTGAAGGTCCCATGGCTGGTATATGTTAGAACTGGGTTTCTGGGATGCCTGGGTGGCTCAGTGGCTGAGTGTCTGCCTTCAGCTCAGGTCATGATCCCAGAGTCCTGGAATCGAGTGCCACATCAGGCTCCCTGTGGGGAGCCTGCTTTTCCTTCTGCCTATGCCTCTGCCTCTCTCTGTGTCTCTCATGAATAAATAAATTTTTAAAATCTTAAAAAAAAATTAGAGCTGGGTTTCTAACCCAACCTGTCTCTCTACAGATTGAGTGTCCTTACCACTATACTGTTGCTGCTTCTCTAGGAACTGAACATCTGCAAACTACGATTTTCCATCTTCTAAAATTGGGATAAGAGTACATCAAGAGTCATGTTGTATTAAGGACTAAATGGTATTATATATGGCAGTCATTGGGGTGCCTGGCTGTCTCAGTCAGTAGACATGTGATCTTGATCTCAGGGTCATGAGTTCAAGCCCTATATTGGCCGTGGAGCCTATATATATATATATATATATATATATATATAGCAGTGATCTAGCCCACAGGGGACTTAACTGATGTTGACTAAAAGCATAACCGTTCTACCTTTCTTATCAGAGCTAATCTTAGACCTTCCCTATGGACGGTCAACAAAGTCTGTCATTTACACACTTCTCTCTCCTTTTCTGGTCCCCTTGAGACCTAGTGTCTTCCACACCCTGTCACATTTTTATTCCCCTCTCTATCTTCCTAGCCATTTTTTAAAATTTTATTTATTTATTCATGAGAGACACATAGAGAGAGGCAGAGACACAGGCAGAGGGAGAAGCAGGCTCCATGCAGGGAGCCCGACATGGGACTCAATCCTGGGTCTCCAGGATCACATCCCGGGCCGAAGCCTGCGCTAAACCACTGAGCCACCCGGGCTGCCTCTAGCCAGTTTTTTCTACAAACTAGGGCTGCCCTGCCTGAATAGGACAGAGTGTCCCTCGATTTTACATTATTTTTTTTTTCAATTTTACATGTATTTCAAAATTAACTTCTTCTGTATTTTAGAGTTGCTAATGGTTGCTAAGTGACAAGAACTCACCTAATTAATATTATTCCACCAAGGTAAGCAATTTACATTTTAACAATAGTCAGCCAAAAGCCAAATGAGGGAATCTAATGTTGGAAATTGTGAGCCAGGAACTATCTGGAGAAACATTTTGGGTTAAATAGTATCTTGTAGTAATAAAATAGCATTTCTTGGCATTTCACACCATCCACTTTAGTTTATGTAGACATGACTTCACTGGATCTTCACAGCAATCCTGTTGGGGAAGTAGCAATATTTTGCTCATTGTAAGATGACAAAGCTGATGTGTAATAGATTTAAATTCATTTATTTGACAAATACATAATAGAGCAACTACTCCATATCAAATATTTTCTGAGGTCACTGAAGTTTCCATTCTTGAGAGATGAGAATGGCCATACACAAATAACACACAAGTCTATAAAGGTAATTTCAGTGGTAGTAATGCTATGAAACAGAATGACAAGTTACAAGAGAACTTGCAGGGATGCCTTGGTGGATCAATGGTTGAGCATCTGTCTTTGACTCAGGGAGTGATCCCAGAGTCCCGGGATCGAGGCCTGCATTGGGCTCCCTGTGTGGAGCCCGCTTTTCCCTCTGCCTATGTCTCTGCCTCTCTCTCTTTCTCTGTCTCTCTCATGAATAAATAAATAAAATCTTTTTTTTAAAAGGAACTTGCAGAGCTGGGCAGAGGCTCCATTTCATCCTGAGAAATTCAAGGCAAAGATCACCTGTGCCTTCTCACTTCCTTGCAAATAATATTTCTCCATTCTGGTTGCACATACGAATCACCAACGGTCTTTTGAAAAATACCTATGCTCATACTCTACTCCCAAAGAGACTTTTTTAATTAGACATGATACCTTTAAAAGCAAAAAACAATTGAATGTGGCCTTAGAAATGACAGCACTTGCTTCTGTTGATGCCTTAAGTTTAATGTAAAATATGGACACACATACATTGGTCTCTGATCACTCAGTTATATTGAAGCTTTTATGTGTTGTTTAGTTTTTTTTTTTTCCTGTGAGCTTGTAATCTGTTTCTATGCAATAGGAGAAAATACAACTTATAAGATATAAACGAGCAGAAACATTTTTTCGCAAGCCACAAATGATCACTGTTAAAATTTAAAAGTCAGAGGATTAATGCTGTCCTTTTGGACATTTTAATCACAAAATCTTTGGGAAGTCCTAAGGGAAATCTTAAGTTGTGCTATATATTTTCCTAAATGTCTCTAAATCAAGTTTCTCCTGCTAGTATATACTCTCTGCACGGAGGAATTTCAGTTGGTATCAAATGACATTATCATCCACACTGAACCCCTTAAGGTATTAGGGGCGTTTGTGGAGAAGGGAAGGGGAAGTCTCCATAGGGCGAATCTAGAATAACTCTTGTTTCATTCATTGAAGAATAAAGAGATCAGAAAAAAAGGAGGAAGAGACAAAAGAAAGAAGAAAATAAGAGAAATTTGGGGGTGTGGAAATGAAAGAGAAGGATGTGGGCTCTGTGGTCTGAAGCCCACTCAGAAGCCAGAGAATAAAATAAAGAAACACCAGAGAAACACATGCCTTGTTCCAAGGCTGTTGCTCACTTGGGCTGTGGCTTCCTTTTTGCTTATTGGAGGAGAGATTATTCAAGCAGGGTGGTCATTAATGATGCTGCCGCTTGTTTTCTCTCACTCCATTCATCCACCTCCAGCCCTCCAACTACTTCCTTCTTTGTACTGCCAACTAGAGCAGAGGCCGGACCGAGCTTGCCTCTCTGCTGTTTGTGTAACCCTATGGAGTCTCCTTTTTATAAAACAAATTACTTTAAAATCATCATCATCATAATGACTAATACCCAACAAAATGATTATTCAATATCCGACATTTTGGAGACCTTGAAGTCTACACAAAATCTTTTAACCAAATGATAAGCTTTTTTTAATTTAATGAAGCAAGAGATTGACTTAACTCGGAAGCATAGTTCAATAACTCTGACCCATGCTTGGGATTAGCTGTGATTTGGATCAGAAGAAGATGTGCACATGGTTAATAAAAATAACTTCTAACCCAGCAAAGCAAAACATGTTACCAGTCTTTTTGGAAAGTCAGCTCAGGCAATTGAGTAGATATAAGAAACCAACAGGTTTTGCATGAATTATATATTATATAATCAAGGCATTTTGTATCAGAAGTTGTACTCAGTATCATAAGTAAATGCAGAAGGATCCATATATTGAATTATTGAATTCCTACATTCAAGAAATACGTAATCTTTTGGAAGATTCTTGGAAGAGTTTTCATGGAGCCAAATCCACACAAGTTTTGTGTCTAGAGTGTTCTAAATGGGTAAACACAAACATAGGAGGAGATTCTGCTTTAGCCAACATCCATGATCACCTCCTGTGAGCCACCTTATCTCATTAAATGCATGACCCCCCAATGTGGGAATTACCATCACTATCTAACAAATGAGTACACTATGAGTCACACAAGTTGAGTGGCTTAGTCAAACTTAGTAGGCAGTAGAACCCACATAGAAGTCAGGTGTTAGATAGACTCCAAAGACAAATCCCCTTTCCATTTTATCACAAAATCTCAGGAAACATTTCTAGATGTCCAGGTGCTTATTAAATTAGCTCACCTTTAATCTCCCACATCAGTGAGTATCAGAATCACCTGGGAAACTTGATGAAAATGCAAATACCCAGGCCCTAGCGTCCTTTATTGAGCTTGACTCCTGGTGTTCTTTATTAGCTTTCCACCAAAGTTTGAGAGCCAGTGGTCCAAACAATCCATACTACAGATGATCTGCAGAGGTTAGTAGTTTCCCCAAAGGCAATGGTGAAGCCAAGGCTCAACCCAATCTAACCCCAAAGTCTTTGATTCTGAACGTGGAATGCAATACCAATAGAGAGAGAAAGCATATGCTACATAGAACTGATGCTCATTGCTGAAGAAGATTTAAAAGATTATATGATCACAATAGAGAAAAGAAGCCTTGCCCAGGGAAATTTCCAAACAACATTTTGATCTCCAAGAGCCAGAGTTGATTTATAAATAACATGTCTGTGTGCCAGTGTGCTTGTTGATGTTGAGATGCTTATCTCTTTTCTTTGACTCTTGCCATTGTTTTTCTTTGGCTCTCTTCTTGGACTTCCATGCATTTGCGGCCTGTGTTTGTCAGTCTCTGCTTTGTTTAAGACTCCTTACTATACCTGAATGGTTAATTCAACTGTGTGTGTGTGTGTGTGTGTGTATACATGAACATGTAAAGTGTTTGAGATTCTCAAGGTTAGCTCTAAAACATATAGCAGAGGAAACGGTGCTGGGGTAGACTTTTGGGAAGGAAGATTGTCTCTACCTTTTCAAAGGTCTGTTTCTGGAAAATATCCCAGTCAAAGAGTGGCCAATTGCTTCTGCTAGTGCTCGCTAACCTGAGCTGCATGATCCATTTGTCTCACACGTAAAAAGCAAATAGCATCTAAAGAGAAGTTGAAAAGCATATGTAGGAAGATTTTACAGAAAAAAAACCCTACAGGTTTAGAGCAAAATATTTTATAAGATTTCCAAGAGCCTCTACTGATTATTTTTGGAACCGATAGAGACATATCTTTTTTTTAAGTAATGACTTGGGAGTGGAATCTACTTGCTGAATTGAAGAGTCAAGATAAACAGTAATCATATTCATTTTTTCCAGAGTCCAATGAGTTCTCAGAAGGAGCCTTAGATTTAAGGGAACAGAATCTGATCAGATGCTCATTTGGCACAACGCAATCCCTCTGGGTCTTCCACAGTGTGAATTGGAAGCTGGTAGTTTGCCATCTTCAGTAAAATGCTTCTTGCTTTTCTGCATTTGTCTGTGCATGCACAAAATCTGTAGGACATGGGAGCACTGCTCAGTTCAGGGCAGATGCCACACTGATAGCCCCTGAGAATTTGCGTAATGCTACAGAATGATTTTCAAATCCTCTTCTTGCATTCTTTAAGTGCAAACTTAGAAATCATAAAGTAAGTGTTCATCATTTCAAAGAAGAACCTTAAGTAAATGCTTCAGCTGTAATGCTATCCAAAAAGAGAGTTTTGTCCCTCAAGGAGACACCACAATGCTGGCCATCCTTCACTTATTGAACTATGAACTAGATCCTTCTCTCCTCAAGCCTATACATGGTGCTCCCTGAGCATCTAGCACTCTTCTTCTCTTCTCTCCACTCCCCATCCCAGCTCCCTAACTTCTGACCCTTCAGTCTTAGCTCCATGGCAGCCTCCTTAGAAAGGCCTTTTCTGACGACTTTATGAGAATAGGTCTGTGCCATGGTGTTCTATTTGCTTCATGATGATTTCTTTCATGCCATTTTTTATTGTTCACTATCATATGTTTACATATGTTTTTGTTTACTTTCTTTGTTATGTACCTCTTTGTTTCTTTCCCCAATATTCTGAGAGCCCCATAATGGCAAGGAACATCCCATCACCTATCATTGCACTTAGCACATAGTAGATGCTCAAGTAATTTTGAATCAATGGGCCAGCAAGACCAAGAAATTGAGACTGAGACACTTTCTCGTCTCCATTCTCTACCAATTACCCTCCGATTGTGTCTTTATGTTCCAGTGGAATCCTAACAAGTTTTCAAATAAAGGGATAATATCACTTGATGATGAAAAACTTCAGCCCACACCCCAGCTTTGCCACTTCATAGAGACCTTAAGGGAAATGTTTCATCTTTCTGTGAGTAAGTTTCCTCATCTGTAAGCGGGAGATAATGACTGAATCTAATTCAAAAGGTTGTAATGAGTTTTAAATAAGTTAACACATGTTATGTGCTTTGTTTTTTTAACAGTGGCTGGCACATATGTTCTGGCTAAGAATCCTCAGGAAATAATTTCAAAGTCCTCATACAAGGGTTCCAGCACCTGCAGGAATCCTAAGTTCACTGCAGGAGGTTAAAGCCACCCAACTGAGCTCCAGGGTTGTGTGTTTTAAATAATGATCCCTCACTTTAGCTTCTTGAGGTAGAAAGTAGGGTACCGTAATTATAAAGGAGAATATGCTTCAGCAAGCTGAATTCCAAAGGACTTTAAGCACTCTATTTCCATGCCACCTTCACGCTTCAAGAAGCAGCATCTTATGTCATTAGCAGGATTAATTAATTTTACCTTAATAGATGGGTACATGGAGGAGAAAGATGCCCCAGGGCCAGAGAAAGAGTGAACAAAGATGCTTGGGAAAGGTTGTAGCAACTCAATTTCATAATTCAGCACTCAATCAAAAGATGGAACTGTCTCTCCTTCAGATTTCCTCTTCTATCTCTCAATATAAATTTTAATTGGATTTATCTTAGGAAATTTCTCTTTCCAATTGTGTGCTGGCAAAAATCAACCCTTATGGGTATGTCCAATCACTATAACCCAATTAGGGGTTTGTTGATTTATCTCAAGAAACTGTTCCTTGAAGCATATTAGGTAAATCTTGCCACTGCTATTCAGATCCTGTACTGCTCTAAGCAATTGGGCTGACTAATATTGGCTCTCCTGCTGAAATCAGAGTGAGAAGTCATTAATCTTAACTGAATAATTAACATATATAAGAGAAAGGGAGGAGTTACTATCCACAGCTGAGAGAAGTTTCAGGGACAGTTGGGTAATTAGCAGCAATAGTAGGGGGAACCCCTTGCTCATTTCCCAAGGCTCTGTCATCAAGAGAGGCAAGGGCTTTGGTGAGAATTTTGGTAAAGAGTAACAACTTGAAGCAAACAAAGAGTCACTGATGACCTTAAAGACAGCAGGCTCAGGCCTCGGTGAACTAAGAGAGTAGGATCTGAAGAAGGGAGATGATGTGGCTGAAGTTTATTCTTCAGAATCTACTGGAATCTCTGTAGTGTTAGAAGCAACCTCACCTAACAACTTGAAGCTCCTGACACAGTGAGCACTTTGTTTCCCCCTCCTCAGCTCTGCGTACCCAGCACCCCTCGACCTTACACTGATGCAGCCCCACATCCCATTCCCCATCCCAGCAGATGGAAAAGTCCTAAAAGCGGCCCTCCCACTTCTGCTTACTTGACACAATACACTGAGATGCTGTAATAGAAGAGGGTCTAGAAGAGGGTCCTCCTGGGAAATTAGAGAACAAATTCTCTGAAACCAATTAAGAGGCCAAAATTTAGAACTCTATTAAATCGTAACAGAAGTTCTGTAGAAGCAACCCCCTCCTGAAACATTGCTAGCTTTTAGTCTGAGAATCTAGCCAGGGCCTCCACTGATTTCTGCAGGACGTAGGAGAGTCACAGGGAATCACAAATAGAATTTCTGGAACCCTCCTGCCTTAGGAACTTGGAAAGATTTCACAATCCACCCAGTAAACACTCAAGTCTCTGTTCAGTGATGGCCATATTTTCAGTCAGACATTTTCTGAGACTGCGTTCCTGGTGACATTTCCACACCAGAGAATCAATGAATATGCTACTTGCAAATATGTTTAATTTATTTTAACTCAAGAATGGCAGTCAATTAAGATATTGTTTTTCTTTTTTTTTCTTTTTTGGTCTACAGGGAAATTTGTATTGTTTCAGTAACTGTGGATACTTCTGTCTATAATGTGTTGCAAAGTTATTTCAGCAAGAATGAAATTAAATATTCTAAAATATTGCCATGTTTACTGTTTCTACTATAGCATCTTACAATCTAGACCCTCAAAGGATTGATTTTAGAATCATAAATAAATCTTTTCATGGGAGTGTGGTACCTCTCACTGAGGGAGAAGTAGCTAAGAGATTTGCCTAAAGATGCTAATTTGTGGCCAAACAAGGGAAACAAGAGAATAGAACTTAAATCTAATTCTAAGCCCAGTGCCAGTTTCTATGCCTATCTGCCTACTTTTAACTAACCACTTTAAAAAATGTATTTCATTTTGAAATGTACAATTATGAAGTTATCTCAACTCTTGCCAGGTGGGGAAGTTGCATCAAAATGTATAACATAGTTCCTTTAAAATTCTTTTCAGCTCATGGCACTTTTCCTCATTGTGTTAGTATTGAACAAAAGTGTAAGATAATTAATGCCTTGGGCTGATTTGCTTTGGAAAGTGTATGAGATAGCAGAGATTGAAAAGGAGTGATAAGACAGGTATCTTTTGTATGGTCTGGGCTGTTGAGAGTCTGCAAGAGCTTGATAAATATGAGTTGTAGCAAAGAAATCACATTCGAATTTCCTTTTCCGGATGCCAAAGCCTGGAGTCCTAGGAGCTGAGTCAGAATGAGCTTGGTCTTAGTTCACATCACCCACAGAGACGGCTTTTCTTCTGAGTAGAGAGGGTATCCCATTGGCTCAAAATGAAAAACCTATTTACTGAGTCAGGAGTACTCTAAGCATAGGAGGTGCTTGTGAAACAGAAACCCCCAGAGTTCCTGAGGGTAAAGATTGTAACTTTCAGTTCACCTGAACCCATTACTCAAAACACCTGCTAGGCTGGTAGTTATCAAACCATGACCAGTGCTGTTTGCCACTCTTCTTCTAGAGTCGTGTCAGAATAAAAACAATTGCTCTCCAGCTAAGCTTTCCCATTTCTACCAGTTCAGCCTGGTTTCCCGATCTGATTCTAAAGAGTTAATAATGAAGCATTCTATCAGGGGCAATAATGCACAGATCCCCACTCTTGGCTGAAGCTTTGAGAGGATGGGCATACTTCTCTCTCTCCGTGGCTGCTTGGTCTTCATAATACAATATAATGAATGGACTTAAGTTTTTGTTACGTTTTGTTTCAGAAAATCCTGAAAATTGAATCAAAGCAAGCAATACCATTGTTCACATCTAAAGATTGGTACATTCAGTCATTTATTTATAATTTGCTACACTCATTGAACTTACAGCACATTTATGCCATACGATTAACTGTAGAAGCCTTACAAACTGTAAACTATAAAGTTACTTCTATGGAACAATTGCCCTGAGACAGCTCTCTCTTTCATGTTTTGAAGCCAACGTTAATCCTATTGCTAAGCAATGCCAGGTGCCTTTGGCATTATCAGAAAGCGTTTGAAGAAAGGAACGTGTATCAGTGCACCAGTATTTGCAGACTGTCTTCCTAGCACTTACTGGACCACTAATACTCCTTTTCCTACACCTTGCACCTTGGAGCACATTAGGGCAAATTTGAAAATGGAGAACTAAAAAAAAAAAAAAAAAAAAAATTGGAGAACTGATCCCAGAAGATAAATGCAGAGCATTTATCATGCTAGGGGAAAAAGCCCCTATTTTGTCTTCTTAAATTCACAAATATAAACAAGATTTCGGTTAAGTCTCATCCAGGGAACATATTTAGGTTCTACATATTCTTGGAATCTGACTAGTGATGAGATATAGCTAGTTTGGTAGCAACTGGGTGGCTCAGTCGGTTAAGCATCTGTCTTTGGCTCAGGTCATGATCCCAGGGTCCTGGGATCTAACCCCACATCAGGTTCCTGGTTCAGCAGGGAGGCTGCTTCTCCCTCTCCTGTTGTTCCTCCGCTTGTGCTCTCTGGCTCCTTCTCTCTCTCTGTTAAATAAATAAATAAAATATTTTTTTTTATAAATAAAGTATTTTTTAAAAAAAGATATAGCTAGTTTGTCAGAGTTCCTGGTGCCCAGTGACCCAGACATATCTATAGGACATACGTCACTGAGGAAAGGGGGCACAGTAGATGCAAAAAGACAGTGAATAATCTAGTGCATTTCCATTATGTACAGTTCAAAGGTTAGGAATATTTGCAGACCACCTGTAAAGTGTGAACAACTTCCTGTTTCAATGGCATTATTCTTTAATGGACCCACATATTAGATCATTGTGCAAGCCAGCCTTCTTATTTAAAATATCCACAGAGTTCCTTCTTTCCTGCATCTAACGCTTGTCGGATGCCATGATACCCTGGCATCATAGCAGACACTGATGCGATCCCAAAAATGGGTTGAGTTCTTCTCCCCTGGAGGCACTCACAGTCTGGGGTGGAAGTAAAACCCACTAACAGATGAATTAAATACAAACCAGTAAGTATTAAAATCGAGATAGGCTCCAAAGTCGCAGAGTGCTATAAGCCTAGAGAAAAGAGGAAAGCCAGCTGCCTGGAGAATTTGGGAAGTCTTCATAGAATATTTGAACTGGGTGAGTGGGAGTTAATGAGTTAATGAGCTAAGCAGTGGGTGCATCGAGGGCAAGAAAGACTAGGATGGAGGGACTGCTTTCCTTGCAGAGGAGGGCATTAAATCACCCAGAGCTGTTACCTCCACAGCACACCTCTTCACAGAAGACACTGGTGGGTGAAAGACAGACAGACATTCAACTTCTGTTATAAGAGAAAGGGAAATTTTATTGCACTAGGCATTCTACGTACGGTTCAGTGAGTCTGTGGCTGTAGGCATTATTCATTCCTCATTTTTAGGATGAGGAGGTTGAGGAAATGCAAACTAAGAGTAGTTATCTAGCCCAAATTCACCATCATAATAACTTCTCAAGTTGCATTTAATGTATTTCAGGGGCACTGCACATGATGTATGTATTGTGTATATTGCTTGTTTTAATCTTCACGTCCTTGTGAAGTCATATTTTATCCCCTTTCTGTGATGAGGGCACTGAGGCTAAAGGCTAGATCTCTTGCTCCTGGCAGAACTGGGATTTGAACCCAAGTATAGCTGATTCCTGTTTTGTTTTGTTTTTTCATAACAGTCATAAAGCAAACCAAAAGTGCTCTCAAGGTTTTCCCTGGCTTGATCCTGGAATCATCAAATATTAGGTTTTTCTTGCCAGATTCTCCTCCCATCATCCTTCCATGCTGAATACCTAACCTTCATGTCCTTCTTTGTTATTACTGAGTCTGCCCAGGACTCCACATGTGCAGATGCCATCCTGTCCACTCCAAGGACTTGGGCACGCTTATAAAAAGACATCGACGAATACATGGTTTGGACAGCCAAGAGAAAATCCTTCAGCATCCAGCAGGTTGATAAAGCAACAGAAATCAGGGAATGTGGTTATAGGACTTCCTTAATGTCAGGGATCGAGTTTAGTGAGAGCTGATGCACTGAGGAGAATGTTTGATTATATGCTTGCTAATCTAGAAACATACAAATGTATGTGATAGGAAAGCTGCAAGATTTATCATAAAATTTTTATTTTAAAGTTCTACACTAATCCAAAAGCATTGATGAAAATACTAAAAGATGTGTCATTTGGAGAAAATACTATCTTTATCCAGAGTTCATTTTTCCATTTTTTAAAAATCTTTCTTCTACTCTGCTGGGAAGGAAGGAAAGAAGGAAGGAAGGAAGGAAGGAAGGAAGGAAGGAAGGAAGGAAGGAAGGAAGGAAGGAAGGAAGGAAGGAAGGAAGGAGAGAGGGAGGGAGGGAGGGAGGGAGGAAGGAAGGAAAAGAGATTGAAATGGTTACTGAGCCTCTGTTTCACTTCTTTAAAAGAAAATTAGTTTTTCAAACTTCATTTTATTGTTGGCATTTGGAAGCCAGAAGGTATAATCTTTGGATATAGCTCTATTTTCTAGGTTCTGTCTCTAATCAGCTTTAACTGTCAGGAGTTCACATTGATGAAGCCATTCTTATTTTTAATTATGAATGTATTTTTTATGCATTCTCAATGCATTTGAATATACCAGTCTTAAAATTACATAACCTTGGCATTTTTGTTTCTTGGATGCATTTGGAAATAAGAGCTTTTAAATTTTATCCAGTTTGCTTCCAAATGCAAATTACACATTTCAAATTATTCTTAAAACTTATAATTTACACATGCATATAAATGCATTTACTATAAGGACAGTGATCATTATGCCAAATACCCTATGCGACATGAGTTTCTTCAGACTCTGAACATCATCTACTCAAAGATACATTGCTTATCATTATTCTTATAGAACCCACAAAGGTAGGAAACAAATAGGTTACATTCAAAAACTAAAAAAAATGACTTTTTTTGGAAAAAAGTCAATAGTACTCTCCTTCATCCAATCTAGAACTTGGAGGATATGGTAACTGGAGCCCCAGGGTTCAAGGTTACCGGCATCCTCCCCCTTGGGCTGTTGCATCTGATACAGGGGAGTATGTGTACTATACTACGCCTTTGCTGTTTTCCTCGACCCTGCTTCTTGTCCCTCGAGCCCCACATCTCAGCTAAACACACTAGCAAGATTTGGTCTTGTTTTCAATGAATATTGAAAATGAACTAGTCTGGCCTTTGCCAAAGTGTTTATGGAAATGACTTTTGATATATAAGTTAATTGAGTTTAAATCATACTTCATTACAAGAAAATAGCCATGTGATCCTGTTCCAGAACATACTCACTCCTTAGTAATCCTGTATTTCATTCCGTAGCAACTCCCAACATACCATTAGTAAGAATATGTGATGCTCTGCTCTGACCTTAGCTTTTTATTTATTGTGGGTTCAAATCGCAATGTGGCCTAAATGGTAAGATTTAAATAAACAGGCCAATGGCAGACAAGTTCTACTTTTTAAATAATCAGAAAACAATTGGAAGCAGAAGGTAATAAAAGATGATAAAAGGAAATATAAAAATCCACTCAGAGAAACAAGCTTCATGGCACTGTTAAATCCTCACAGTTGGGGGAAGCCACCCAGGGGTGGCTCAGCGGTTTGGCCCAGGGCACGATCCTGGAGTCCTGGGATCGAGTCCCGCATAGGGCTCCCTGCATGGAGCCTGCTTCTCCCTCTGCCTCTCTCTCTCTCTCTCTCTCTGTGTCTATCATGAATAAATAAATAAAATCTTTTAAAAAATAAATAAATAAAAATAAATCCTCACATCGGACCTTACTGCATCTGCATGAAGTAACAACATGGACGATTTCTTCAACTGTAATTTTGAAAAAAGATGATAAGTAGTCCTTATTTACTACTGTTTGCTCTCAGTGCAAGACAGTATGCCAGGACCTTTGCAAATGTAACTATATCTATTAATTTGGTTTTCCCACCCTGCCCCCACCCTCCACTGTCTCTTGTTGATCATTTCATTTCTCCCACCCTCTCCCCAAATGGATGGACATATAAAGTAAAACTGTGGGAAGCTCAAGATACTGCCTCCCCCATCCACCATTTACAATATGTACTTTGCCTTCCTACAGAAAAAAGGAAAGAGCCTCAGTTGCAGGGGTAAAATGGGAGCATAATACCTACCTCATAAAAACTGTTGTGAGGAACAAATCACATGATGAACATCCAATGGTTGATGCTTAAGATTTCAGTTTCTTTCTATTCTAGCAGACAGACTGAAGAGTGGGAATTTTGAGAGTTAATTCTAATTCTATAGAGGGAAGGGAGGCTAGAGTGAGGGGTTCAGAAAAAGGAGAGCAAAAGTATCCTAAAAAGCAAAACACAAAACACTCTAAGTATGTTCAAGCACTTAGAAAGCTCTTGGTTAGGGTAAGGGCCCTGTGCCAGAAACTGTAGGAGAAGCAATTTTTTTTTTGAAGAATTGTTGACACACAATGTTATATTAGTTTCCGGTTTACAGCATAGTGATTCACGACTCTACATGTTACGCTGTGCTCACTACAAGTGTAGCTACCATCTGTCGCCATACAAGGCTATTACAATACCATTGACTGTATTCCCTGTGCCTTTCTTCCTTGTGACTTATTCTTTCCACAACTAGAAGCCTGTATCTTCTACTCCCCTTCACACATTTTGCCTATCCTACCCACCTCCCTCCCCTCTGGCAACTATTAGTTTGTTGTATATATTTATGGGTCTGTTTTAGTGTTTGTTTTGTTTTTTTTTAGATTCCATATATAAGTGAATTAATATGGAATTTGTCTTTGGTTTATTTCATTTATATATATAAATTTATATATATATATTGTGTGTGTCTTTTGGATTAAATTCATATATATATATATATATATATATATATATATATAAATGTTCCTCACAACAGTTTTTTTTTTAATTTATTTTTTATTGGTGTTCAATTTACTAACATACAGAATAACACCCAGTGCCCGTCACCCATTCACTCCCACCCCCCGCCCTCCTCCCCTTCTACCACCCCTACTTCGTTTCCCAGAGTTAGCAGTCTTTGTGGTACTGGCACAAAAACAGACACATAGATCAGTGGAACAACAGTTTTATATATATATATCTTCTTTACCTATTCACCTATCAATGGACATTTGGGTTGTTTCCCTATCTTGTCTCTTATAAATAACACTGCAATAAAAATAAGGTTCTTTTCAAATTTAGTGTTTTCATTTTCTTTGGGTAAATACTCAGTGGTGGAATTACTAGATAATATGGTATTTCTATTTTTTATTTTTAAAGGAACCTCCATACTTTTTTCTATAGTGGCAGCACCACCCATTTACATTCCTGCCAACAAGGCCCAAGGGTTCCCTTTTGGGGGAAGCAATTTTTCTCTGCTCATGTTAAGAATAGATATTCTAGTTTTCAAGATCAGCCATAAAGAGACTCATCTAGGACCCTGTAAACATGTGATTGGGGATAGAACTGTCCTCAAACACCACCCAGTTTGTAAAATACAACTTATAATGTGGCTTAGCCTCCATAGACATGGAAAAGTATGAGGAAGAATTATATTTCAGAGATGAGGCAAAAAAGAAGGCAGTGTTTGAAGACTATTGGGATTTATCAGCTACCAATTAAATGAACCAAGAGACTTTCCACTATTTGTGAATATGGCTAGAACAACTATAAGAATGTAGAATCCCTTCTCCCCTAGTCTTTCCTGGACTATAGAGGAAGCCACAGTTGGTTGGCCAACTAAGAACTAGTAATTCATATCACACATGGTGCTGTTCCAGAACAGGAACCTAGAGCTTTTTCTAGGGATGATTTGGTTGCAAGCTAAAGAAACCTATTCCAGCTAGATCCTGCGGTAGGTGGTTAATTGTCAGGATGAACTGTAAGACAGCCAAGGGCAAGAAGCATAGGTATGCCAGGTCTCCCATGGGGTTGGATGACATCCTGATTCGTCCTCTCTCCACACATCTGCTTTGTCCTCCCACATCTCTCTGTGATCATGTTTCTTAGAACCTCGTGGGTTCTATCACTCCATGTCATCAATGGCTCAGGTTTGTCATCTTTTCTTTGGATCCAGTTGAAAATGTTCAGCGGCCAGACATAATGAAGCACCCAGAGGGGCAATCCAATGTTGATAGTATTACAGAGGTTCCTATGGTCTGTATTGTCTTAACTATATTTTGTGTGTGTGTGTTGAATTAAATTCTCAAGAAAGACACCATAATTGGCTGTACTTAATCCCTGGATGGGTTCCCTTGGGATCAGATTTCCATGTTGCTCTGTCAATGTGGCCAGAGGGTCCAGATCACCAGCAAGTCCAGAAGTCCCTAGGATCACTCTTACAGTGTAAATTGAGGAGAGAAGGCAATTTTTTAAAAGGAGTGATGGGAAGTGATCTGTTCAAACAAGTCTAGATGTCTTTCTCAGAGCTTTAGCTTGCAGTCCTAGCAGTTCACATATGAGTAAATTGAGGTTCCAAGACATTAATGCTCCCCAATGTCGCATACCTAGTAAGTTACAGAAGTGGCAACTGATCCCAGACCTCTCTCTCTCTGACCCCCCACACCAATGCTCTTCCCATCTTGCCTAACTAGCTAAATATTCAGATGGCCTGCAAAGATGGGGCAATGAGTTTGAAGTCATGTGAACTCAGAAAGAATGAAGGTCTCTAAAGCAGCTTCTACACTCATCTTGGAAAAAAGAGATTTCTCAGCAAAGTTATTAATAAAAAATACTGCCTATAATGCTCTTAGAAACTAGTAACTTTGGCAGCTCAGGTGGCTCAGCAGTTTAGCGCCGCTGAAGGGGCTAGAGACCCAGAATCGAGTCCCACATCAGGCTCCCTACGTGGAGCCTGCTTCTCCCTCTGCCTGTGTTTCTACGCCTCTCTCTCTCTCTCTCTCATGAATAAATAAATAAAATCTTAAAAAAAAAAAAAAGAAAAAGAAAAAGAAACTAGTAACTTGTGAGAGGTAAAGAAGCTGCTGCAGAGCTAAAAATGGGAAGGAGGCTTAAATTAGGGGGCAGTGGCTGATACCCAAAAGCAAAAGAGAGACCCAGTTAATATGCTGGGCTCCTAGTTTTGAGCTAAATAATTCCTGCTGGCAGAACCTATGAGCTGCTGTGACTTTGCCATATCTCCCTTTTTTGTACAAAATGGGAACTTCGGACTCTGTGCCCCAGCCTTAGGGAAACATTGGGATAAAAGTATTCAGAAAATCCTTGTGAATGGCACAGATCATTAACCCAGTCATTGGAAGCGGGCAACCCAAGAAAGTATATATAATAAAACACATTCTCTCTCTAGCTCTGTCCCTCTGAGAAAACCCTAATGTACTTTTCTAATTTACAAAATTAAATTTGGAGATTTGGATGCCTTTAAGCCTTTGCTGGTTGCGTTGAAACTTCTTTACCTTTTTCTGATGCTGTGAATTTCCTGAAATTTTGTTCATTGATCTTCCTAGCTGTCTGACAGTTGTTTTGTGGATGACATTTACCAGTATCATTCAGGGAGCGTTTGGTAGTGTCTTTTTTTTTTTTTTTTAAGATTTTACCCATTTATTCATGAGAGACACACAGAGAGGCAGAGACATAGGCAGAGGGAGAAGTAGGCTCCCTGCAGGGAGCCTGATGTGGGACTCGATCCCAGGACCCCAGGATCAGGACCTGAGCCAACAGCAGACACTAAACCACTGAGCCACCCAGGTGTCGCTCAGTAGTGTCTTATCTGCAGCTTAATGTATTTTCACCTCCTACAGGCAGAACATAATAGTATGAAAGGAAATTTAAATTTCCACAAAAAGGTAAGGAAACTCTCTCTCTCTAGCTTCCCTGTAAGAGAACTTCCCATGAAAACTTCCCATGAAAAGAGAACTAGGAGGGCAATAAATTCAGATACAAGGTGACGATAAACAGAAAAATATTCAATATATTGATAATAATGTGTAACATAAAACCGTGATCAACCAGACTGAGCTTTCAACTGTCATGGAGAATTGTAGAATAAAGTTGCATGTTATTTGAAATGGAATTTCCTTATATATATGGTGCATTTTCAGGCTAGCATTCAACCTTCAAGCTGGAAATTTTCTGATTAAACCCAATGCCTGTCATGGGGACAGCTGTCAAAACAGGTCTCCTCTGATTGGAAGATTTAGTTGACATGTTCTGCGTTGTGGATATTTGTGATCTCAGAGTTGTGGATATTTGTGTTCTCAGATCTACAAGGTCGCAGACACCATTGAAAATGTAGTCTTAAAAAAAATGTAGTCTTTAAAATACCTTCTCTGTGCTCACCCAGGACTGAGATTGCCTACCAGTTGCAGCGCATGTAGGAGCAACACAGCCAAGTACATCAGATAGATATGCAGAAGACTAAGTAAATTATAGCAAATTTCAAATAATGGGTCACAGGGAAGTAGATCCACTTGTTAAATTCTATTATTAAAGCCCCACACAAGGTTGTGAGTTGAATTAGAACATGCTATCATGATTCTTTGAAAAAGTACTAGGTGAAGCAAAAGTTGTCTCTATGTTTCTGGGATGTTTTAAGATCTAAAAAAAGTAATTTTACCTGTGGTATTGTTCTGCCTCATTTTCAAATACCCCACACTTCTTTTGGGGAGAGCCTACTTTTCATTTTTTTTGGTGAGTCTCTCCAAGGAATCACATGTAGTCTTGTGATTTTGCAAGAGATTAGGGTTCACACGTTAGTATCTCTGACTTGTATAACTACAAATCTTTACAAATAAATA
Organism: Canis lupus baileyi; assembly: GCF_048164855.1. Lineage (NCBI taxonomy): Eukaryota > Metazoa > Chordata > Mammalia > Carnivora > Canidae > Canis > Canis lupus. Next base: position 87,710,006 of record NC_132838.1, read on the forward strand.
CAGATAACTTCACAAGTACACTAGTTTGGGCTAGACCTGAAATATTTTACAAATGCTGCTCTGTTTCACTTTAGTCTTGGGGATACCTCACTCTGAAGATCACACAAACTCAGATTTTTACTTTATTTCCATTCCATTTCCAGAAATTTGGGCAGGAAGTCATCACAAGTTATCTTCATGTCAATACCATTGATTATTTATCTCTTCATCAACAACCTATGGATCATCTTTGGTCTTCCTGAGACGTGGATGACTTCTCTGTATGGCTTAAGAGTAGTTGTTTGTGCTTTCATTTTAAAGGTGGTTGGAGGTGTTTTGGATTTTTTCAAGCACACATTTTTATTTTCTAGCTACAAGCAGATCATACGATGTCTCCCTGAAACTGGGCCCTAAACTGCTGCTGTTTTCAGAAGAATCAGACTGGCTTCAATTCTACATTGTAAACAATTTCTGAACCCAACAAAGGCGCCGTTCTCCTCTTAGCCCTAATTGTGTTTAAGGGAACATCTAACCTGTATTGACAGTGAGAAATTTATCTCCATTGGACTGGGTGAAAGGAGATATTGTGCTTCTTCATCCAGCTTAACATTAAATTATTTTGGAAAATGAGACGCTGCTGAGCCACCCCCACCCTCACCATCTAATCCATATTCCACCAACACGAGTTCTGTGATATCTACCACAGAAACAATATAGAATCTGTAAAATGACTCCTGATCTTTCTGTAACTACTGTTTAAGATCCACCCTTGATTCCTATATAGCCTCCCCAAAATATTTACCTATGTGTCTCTAAGAAAAAAAGTCTGGTTTATTTTATTTTATTTTATTTTATTTATTTTATTTTATTTTATTTATTTTATTTTATTTTATTTTATTTTATTTTATTTTATTATTTATTTTATAGGACAAGCTTTTTGTTTTTAAGGTTTTATGTATTTATTCAGGGAGACACAGAGAGGCAGAGACAGGCAGAGGGATAAGCAGGCCCCCTGTGGGGAGCCCCATGTGGAACTCCATCAGACACTCAACCACTGAGCCACGCAGGTGTCCCAAAAGGTCTGCTTTAATAGGCCATTGCTGTAGGGTGGTGATTTGTCACTTATTTGCCCTTAGTACTCTCAAAAACATGTTTCCATCAATACTGAGCAAAGACTGGTTTTCTATTTGAAATACGCCTCTCATTTTCAGGTTCAATTGGGGCATATGAGCTATTTCCATAATATCCATGTGCAAAGTAGACTTCATTGAATACCCTTAAGCAAACCTGCTCAGATCAATCAAAAGTTGAAAGTTGCGGTGTAGCAAATTTAAATGTTGGAAAAACAGCGCCATCTGCTGGAAAGGGGTATGTAGGTAAACCCTTGTTCGCCAAGTACTGGAGATTCTCAAGGCCAAAATCCTTGACTAGCTGGGATCTGTGGATCTGCTCATGTCTGCTTCAAGTAATTCACATTATAAAATGGCAATTGTCTCAGTAATAATGAGGCTTCACAGAGGAATAGAAAGAGCACAGAATGAAAGTAGTCTCCTTATCCTGGTTGTGTCTTCTTCATCTTATTTGTCGTCTTCTTTTTTAAATCTGTGTATTCTTGAAGAAATCACTTCTTTAAAATGAGTAATAGAGATGCAATAGAGATTGCATAGAGGTGCAGAAAGGTTGGGAAAATAAAAATAGGTTGGGAATCCAGGCTCTGACATGAGCATGGTTGGGTTCAAATCCCAGGACTTCTATTTAATGGCTGTGTGGGCTTGGGCTGGCTCTAACCCTTTTCCTCATCCTCAACTATAAAATTGCTGGAGGGGTGGTAATTAAAACAAAGCTATTGAATGAATGAATGAATGAATGAATGAATGAATGAATGAATTCCTTATGTGTGCGTGTGGGGAGGGGGAGGATAATAGTACCTAAATTTCTTACTTCCCACTACTCAGCTGAGAGAATGGTTGCTAAAGTGCTTAATACCCTGCATGTCACGTGAGAGCTATAAGATATAAGTATTAGCATTTAGTCAAATTTTAACTGAGGAAGATGTTGTAGAAGCAGCATGGGCCTGATGAATACTCTAATACACTGCCAGAGAGACTGTTAATTGAAAAAGTAATTTGGCAATAAAAGGAAAAGCTTTAAAAACATTCATTTAGTTTGACTCAGTAACTGTGCTTCTAGGAATCCATCCAAAGAAAATCATTAGAGACATGGAAATAGGTTTGTGGTCAAAAATGCTCATACCAAAAAAATTTAAAAAATTAAAAATGAAATAAAATAAAATTAATTAATTAAAAATGCTCATACCAACATTGTTTATAGATTTTGAAATACTGGAAAGGCAATGAATGATTATCAGGAGGGAATCAATAAATCACATGATAGAGTATTGCACAGCATTAAGTATCACGTTCTGAAGTATCCTGATACAAGGAAATATTCACGATATAATTGTAACTAAAAAATAATAGGATATGGAAGTGGATGGTCAGTGTGACTATAATTTGGGGAGGAAAAAGAAAAGGAATCACGGAAGGAAAAGAGATATTATCAGACGTTCAACAAAATGTCGAGAGTAGTTATTTTTGTTATTGGAGGATGTTTAGCAGTACCCCTGGCCCCCCAGATATGACAACCAAAAATGTCTCCAGACTGTTAAATATTCTCTGAGATGGGGTGGAGAATCACCACCCTTATCTGGGAACCACTGGCTTAAAAGAAAGAAGTAAAATCAAGTTATCTCTGTCCTTTTATATGACTGAGCCCGGCTTGATCAATAGAGTGTTTAGAAGTATCCAACGGAGAACTTTCAGAGTGACTTACTAGCTCTCTAGAGTCTTCCTTAAATGCAGTTCTTGGGGAAGCAGATTTGACATCTGGCAAGAAGGGCTCATAGAAAATACATTTCTATATACACACTGAAAAAAAAAAAAAAGATTTTCTAACTCATGACCCTGAGAACTTGGGCATCTTTTCCTTCGTATCCGCTACGTTACTTTACCATCATCTCTTGGGGAAAAGAGACTCAGTTCTCAGCACTGACAGGTGATGATGACTTGTTTTGTTTTGTTTTGTTTTGTTTTGTTTGTATTTTCTACCTGTTCCATACTGTCCTACATTAACATGAATTAATGTTATCAGGGAAAAAAACTAAGTATGTTTTAAGAACCCCCTGTAGCAGGCTAGGAAGCAAATGCTCGATCCCTGGCTATTGTTGTCCTGAGGTAATCCAACACATTTCATCTTCCCTCTGTACCTTTTCCATCATCTTAACATAGGACACACCTGAATAATTACATTAGTAAATATGAACACGTAGTAGATATGAACGAATATTGAAAAGTGTGAAATACCATGGGAATGAATACTCCGTTACCTTAAGTAGTGTTTCCCTTCAGGTTCTCTAGGCTTTGTTTTCATCAGCTAGTTTACCCAGATTGTCAAAGAAAGAAATGAACAGACTGAGCCATTTGTAGGCTGCAGTTAATTGTCCCTGGAGAGGCATTGTCATTTCTGATAGGTCCAATAGCCTACTCCATTTAGAAAGCCAAAGTCAGGAAGGCCAATCACTTTTACCCTTGAAGTGGGCATGATTTCTGATAAGCCAATTAGTTGTATAGTGGCAGGTGAGTTCACAGCAGGTGAGCCTCTGTGCAAAGTGCTTATAGAGTCTCCTCTCTTTCCTCAGGGCCCAAACATTACATTCTATTTAACATGCTGGTTACCTGCAAAATCTCCTTTTGAAAAATAACCTCTTTGGAGATCCAACCACAATATGTGGAGGGAAAACAAGCCTGAGACCACTTAGCTGCACAACAATAACTTAAATCAAATAAAAGGAGCTGGCTGTTTCCCTTAACAATTTTTTGAACTGAAATTTTCTCACCAGTGGAGTATCAGTGTGTGAGGGTTTAGCCACAAGCTAAGTTAAAGGAGTTGTAATAAGTTTTGAAAGCAATGATTGAGTAGGAAAAAAATGGTAATCTAAGGAAAATATTATGTATCTTCAAATAGCAGCAGGAAGAGTGTCTGCAGAAGACAGGCAAAGATGCAAAAATGTAAAGACTGGCTTTGTGCTACCTAAACTCCTTTTTAAATAGCTTTATCAAAGCATAATTCACATAACATTAAGTTAACTCACTTTAAGTGTGTCATGCAATAATCTTTAGGAAATTTATAGAACTGTGCATTCTCAGCACACCAATTGAACTTGTTTCTGAGGCCTACCTAACATATCGGATTGTCCAAGTCTACCCTAATAACATAATGCACGGGGACACGTGTATGTGGCTGAGTACACGATTTGGAGAAGTGGTGTTTATTCAGCATTGAATTCTTTTTGCCAAGAATTGATTCTAAAGGAATGTAGTGCATGCAAAGAGAGAGATGCATAGGTTCTTCAGAGTCCTAATTCAGGTAATCCCTTTTCAATCTGCTCATGGATACATATGGAATAAAGTATTCTTTGATATATGAATTTCTGCTTAACATTATGTTGATGAGAATCACCCACATGGGTGCCCGTAGGAGGAGTTTATTCTTTCTCACTGTGCATAGTATTTCATGGTATATAACTAATGATACCATACACATTCATCTACATGCCTTTTGTGAATATACGTATGTATTCCTGTTGTTATTCACCTAGGAGCAGGATGACTGGATCCTAGGTTATGCATATATTCAACATTAGTAGAAAATTCAAAGTAGTTATATCAATTTACACTCCACATATTATAGCAATGTATGCCACATCCAGCATTCAAGAATCTCATTCTTGCACCATCACCAGCATTTCATGTTGTTGGTCTTTTTACTTATAGCCATTAGGGTGGGAAATGTACCAGTATTTCATTGTGGTTTCGATTTTTATTCTCCTGATGACAAAGGAGGCTGAATACATTTTAAAATGTTGATGGACCATTTGGATTACTTCAAAGGATCTCATCAAGAACTTTGCCAACTCGTCATTAGAGTGTGTGTTGGACCCTGCCTCGATTAACTCAGTCCTTCAAACCCCCACCCTTGAACCCTTAGCTACTTGCTCAATGGACGGCACAAGCGACCAATGCTTTTGCCTCCTCCCCTACAACATAGGCTGCTTGGGTCTTCCCCAGCATAAGGAGCTGGTCATTAGTGTGGTCTTCCTCATGCCCACCATGTTGGAGCTATAGTAGTTCTGGCTCCCGAGCCCAACCTATAAGACCATGGAGGGTCTACTTCACCCACCAACTCCCTAGAGAATATCTGGAAAGGCAAATTGACTTAACCTAGAAATGTAAAACAGTTAATGCCCTAGTGTGGAGCCCTTTGACAATGGGAGCATACAAATTCTTCCCTTTCTCTTCTTTCCATAAACCCTTCTGATGTAGGCATCTATATCCTGTCCCTATGTCTGATCTAGGGACTGAACAGTCAACTAGATGTTCTTATAAATCTCTGAATAGCTAGGTATTTGCTTCCTTTCTTCCCTACCTCTCTTCTCTATTTCCCTCACTCTTGCTGCTCTGGACTTTCTATACTCCAGTAAAGCAGTATCTCATTAGCTTTCCCTCAGGGTTGGTTTTTTAGAGGACATGGACTATTGATTTGTAATTATTGATACATACCTTTAATTGATTAAATGTAATTCAAGTATCTTGTATCATGTGACTTGCCTTTTAATTCTTATAATGGATTATCTCCCAAGCATATTAATTAACTATAGAGATGACAAGTGATTATTCATTGCACATCTAATTTCCAGGTATTTATAAAGTGTTGCTGCATCTATTTATGGCAGTAAATCTGTTGGTCTCTTTGTACGGTGGTATGTTACTCCTCAGAGTAATCAAATATACTTTACTGAAAGAAAAATGGCATAATTACAGTTAAATAGAGGCCATTCCCCTTGGTCAGTTTTAATGACAGTGCAAATTCTAGCGTAGGCATGGTATCTTCTGCAAGATGTTCATAGTTGCTACTGCTCTCTACATAAAGGGAAAAGGGACTTTTAATTAGTTTTGAAAATGTTGACTTAAAAGTTAAACAGCTTACTTTACTGCAATATTTATGCTCTTTAATATGTTAATGTGCATTGGGTATTTCCAGAAGGAGATTACAGTGTGTATTAACTTCAGATGTCTTTTAAGTGACATCTTGCAGGAAAAATGCTATGAAAGGCATAGATTTAGAAATAGTACACCAGAATGTGACCTACATTACATTTGTAGGCTTAGACATTCTAGTGGAGGAAAATGGATAATTAATGATTGACAGGAGCCATATCTATTTATTATTGATGCTCAGGAGATGGCTTTTCAGGATTATTGGCATCTCCCCCGCATATCTTGAAACCTGCCAAAACAGGTGAGTTTTTGCTTACCTACTTCATGAAGCCATGCTGAGTGAAGCAGTGTGATGAGATTCAGGGATCTTTATTATTTTTTTAAAGATTTATTTTTATTTATTTATGAGAGGCAGAGACACAGGCAGAGGGAGAAGCAGGCTCCCTGCAGGGAGCCCGACGTAGGACTCGATCCCGGGACTCCAGGATCGCACCCTGGGCCAAAGGCAGGCGCAAAACCGCTGAACCACCCAGGGATCCCCATTCAGGGATCTTTAAAAGGAAAACTTCCCCAGCCATAAGGAAATTTATGCTTTGGAATATAAACAAGAACTTTAGAAAAACTCCTTTCAGATTTTGTTATTATCAAAAGATACTGATGTGCAGTGAAAAGACTCCCCCTTCACTCTTTTAAGGTGTCATTAAATTAGTAAAACTTTATTTCAATACCTTTGAAGAGAAAATATTCTAAATGATTACCCTGTCTTCCCAAACTCAGTACACCAAATCCAATTTAGCCCTTCCTTGAAAGTGTCATTATTTTGTGACATTTTGTGCTGAAAGTCAGTGCTGCCCTACAGTCGTTAATATATGTTGGCCATTTACCTCATCCCTATGAGGCCCCAGCTTGCTCTGTTTTCTGAGGTCACTTCTTATCTGCCTTTGAAGTCCTTCCTTCTGATCCCCCTTCTTCACACCCCTCCCCAGACTGCTTCTAATCTACTGGGCCCTTGGAAACCATGTTCACACACTTGTTGATATAGGTAATAACTTCAAGAAGCAATCCCAGAACAAATAACTAAATTGTACTTCTTTGATTAGAAAGAAGTAACTTCTCAGAAACTTTCTTAGTTTTCTTATTAGGCAAATATTTGATCAACAGGAATTAGTATGGTCTGGGGCTGTGTTATGGATAGTCAGGTTTGCCAGAAAAGTAGGGAATCTTTATTTGTATCAATTACTCTTAATTTGTGTTAACTTCAAATAAGCAAAAAAGAAAATATATTACTATTTCAAATTCTATATCATTCTGTATCTCAGAGAAAACATTTTCTCCATTCTACTCTTACATACACGCAATGAATGCTTAAACAACAGTTAAACTCATTTATTGCATAACTCTTATGTATGAGAACCCTGCTATTTGCAAAGAATAGAGCCAAAAGGGTGGTAAATTTGATCCTAGTAGTCCTAGCCAATAAAGTGAAACAATATTCTACCATAAAATTTAACTTAATCACGTTTTAGTGTTTTATATTCAGCACTTTGCTTTTTCATGTTTTAGTGATAAACTCAACAAAATTTCCATCAGTTCCCCTGTCAAGAAAAAAATACAATTGATTCCTAGTTCTGATCCCTTTCTTTTTACCCAAGTCCTTAAAAAAAAAAAAAATCCCAAGAACACATTAAACAGAGTATTTTAAGGGAAATTATCTTTTTAGGGATGTGGGCGGAAGCCACCATTCACACTTTAAGAGACAGAGAATGTTAGTGTAGGGATGCCAATGTGGCATTTCCATACAATGAAGCTAATCCCTACAACCAAACATGTCAGTCATTTCTCTGTGTATTAATGCTCAACTCTCATTTAAATAGCCAGGAAAACTCTGATCTTTGTTTTAAGTGCAAAGCCCTGCTGATGAGCCAACTTTGTTCAGGCCTCCGGCACATTGTTTGTGCTTCATGACCTGGAAAAAAGACCCATTATATCTGAAAATGTTAACGTTTCAACACAGGAAAGGACAGTAAGGTACAAACCAACACGGAGTCATCTTTCCTTTGTACTGGATTTGGTTTCTGAATTCTTTCCTGGGAAAGAGCTCTGGCTGTAATTTTCCCCCGGCCATCTTCATGGATAACATCTCCACATTCCCCATCCTCTTTACCTGCTCTTTCACATTTACAGCAGAGCACATTTTGCCTTGTGTTATGGCACCCTTTACACCAGACTGTAAACTAGCAGCAGGAACAACAGGCTTAGGTCGCTCTATTTATGGCACAACTGTGGGCTCTTTCAAAGGGTTCTGGAACTTATTCTAATGAAATCCAAGCCAACAAACTTTCTTTTCCCTGAAACATCATTATGTGCAAATCAGAAGTCATTCCTTCATTCATTCATTTCTTCATTCATTCATTCATCGAGGATGTATTAGGCATCAAGCACTGTGAAATTCTTCAGGGATCTCACCACCTAGCATGGTGCCTGGGGCTGAGTATGTCCACAAAAATGGAATCATTGAGTGAATGGCCTGTGTTTAGCTCATTGTAATTTCTCTGGAAGAAGAAAAAAGCAATTAACTTCTTATTCAAGTAATAGATGAAAGATTGGGAGGAAAACCAACACGACCCTAACTTGTCTCATACAGATGCAAAGAAATTGTGTCTCTTGTACAAAATCTGAAATCTGTGTCCCTCTCTTATCTTCCTCCAAATTAAAATACTTGGCCTTCCAAGTAACAAAATAAATCTTAATTGGTTCTCATTCAGTCATCAGCATTTATTAAATAAGTACAATGAGTGTCAAGTACAAAAGAGATGACGCATCCCAGATCTTGAGTGTGATAAGGTCAAGCATAACCACGGCTTTGCTGAGTGTGGGGGTGAGGAGATGAAGGGAACTGCCTGAACCAGAGCTGTAGCCATAACTGACCTTGTGAGATGATGCTTCTTTGCACCTCAGACTTTTCTGATCCTGCCTTTGCTATGTACCACTTGCCTGCAGGTGTGGTGAATTTGGATCCTTGTCAGCTAGCTCTGTTGCTGAGAAGCAGGCTTGGTTAAAGGAAAGTGACATAATGTAATTACAGCTGGATGATATTCACTGCTGACCTCATGTTCTATATGACTGCACCGCAGTCACCAAAGAACAAGATTGTTAGGGCATGAAGCTTACTTTGTGTGGCCACAGTGTCTGTCAGTGTCCTCTTATCCTAATTGTAGCAACAAGCACAATATTTAATAGATATATAATAACGATAATGGACATTACCAACCGGTTAAAGTTTACACAACACTTTTATATATGATCTCTCATGTACTCTCCAATCAGACATCATCCTCAAGGGACATTAGTCTGTTATTATAATTTGGAAATTAATAACTTGGAAATAAAACTTACCTTCTCTCTGTTCTTTTGTGCCATTCAGAAACATCAAAACTTTAATGCTTCAAATTATCCAAGTCTGGTGGTCCTCCATAGCTGCATATATTTCTGCTTCTCCCATTGTAAACAATTTTTTGAATGCTTAAATTTTGTAATTATTTAATGAAGTTATTTCTGGATATAAAATAAAATTCCTGAGTGTGTTCTTTCCACGGTATATTTCAAATTCCATAAAATGTTTTACCACTATAAACAGGTTGCTAACCAAAGTCACATTTAATTTATCTTGTTAAGATAAAAAAGGTGAATATTATATTTTGATAAGTTCCTCACACAAGATAAGCCATCAGATTAGGAATGTCTTGCCTTCTGTATTACTTGGTAATACTTGGAGCTGCCTCATGGGGATTTTCTCTCCAAGGACTGGCTCTTTATTTTTTGGAAATGCTTCTGGAGTCATTAATCTGTCCCCTCTGAGTTTAGTGATGAAGGGTGTTTCCCTTGGTTTTAATTTTTGTCATCATAGCCACACCCATGACAATGTGTAGGTCTTTACCCCATGCACCTTCATCTACTTGCTATTTATATTTTAGGCCCTTTTCTCTCTCTCTCTCTCTTCTATATCCCTCTTATTTTAGGCTGTCCTGTTCCTTCTGGAACAAGGCAGCATATAAATAGCCCTGAAACAAAGCACATTGTTAAGGCAAACCAGTCAGGAATTTCTCTTGAAAACAAATGAAGGGAAGGGAGAGTTGCCCCCTATATCCCACTGCAAATATCATAGAACACAGTTTTGAAAGCTCTGTATAAACCTCTAAAACATAAGTGTTGGGCAGTCAGTTAAGCATCTATCTTTGGCTCTGGTCATGATGCCAGGGTCCTAGGATAGAGCCCAGCATTAGGCTCCCTGCTCACTGGGGAGCCTGTTTCTCCCTCTCTCTCTCCTGTTCTCTCTGTCTCTCTGTCTCTCTGTCTCTCTCTCTCTTTCAAATAAATAAATAAAAATCTTAAAAAGAAAAACAAAAAACAAACATAAATGTTCATAAGGAAAATATTGTCCTCATGAAAGCATTGTGACTCACTGCCTCTGAGGCCAGACACAGACTCTTCCTCTAGGCTGACACTGCTCACCTATGAGTCTGGACCATCAACATGATTTAGGGCAGAATCAGAAGTTATGAAGTAACTCTGGCTAGGAGAGAAATGAGAAGAGTGTGCAAAGGTTGATCCAAGTGAACCATCCACTTAGAGTGGGAAAAGACTAGAGATTCTTATTAAAAGAAATTTGTGGCTACTTCCTAGTTTTGTACTGTAAGTTATAGAATATGCCTTTTGAGATGAAGTACTTAATTACTTGATTCCCTTTTAATGTTCATAATGTATTTCTGTAATTCTCTGGTCTGTTTATTTTTTTCTATGTGTACCCTTAAGCTCCAAACTCCATTTCTGGGTTGTTGTTTCTTTTTTTTTTCCCTTCTTTTAACTTTCTTAATCTCTGCAAGAAGTCTCTAAACTATGACCTGCACTTGTACCTCATTCACTTGATTTTCTAGAGATCTATTTCTTGACCTCTTATATGCTCGATTATATCTATGTCATTAAAGTTATGATTCTCATACCTGGAATTTGATTTTTCTGTTTTGATGAATTTACTTCCATGGACATTTCCAACCCTGAGATCTCTGAAATGTTCTTTTTGTCCAAGAAAGGAAAGGATGATGAGGGTTTATACAATGCCTGTCCTTACATTCTTTCTTGATGGATACTCTAAAGCAATTATAATGCCACATTGGTACAATTAAGACCAATGTCTTCAAGTATACATTTATTCAATAGTTAATTGATTGACCCATTCATTTATTAAATCATTCTTCAAATATTAAGTGACTTCTCCATGCAAGCACAGTGCTAAGAAGTATTTCTATGGTAATAAAGTAGGGAGGGTTCCTAACCTGGAGCCTGGTGGAGAGAAACACATGGTTAAGCAGATGCTATAAAGTGTAATCATTACTATGGTCTAGGCATCTGTGGGGTACATTAGAGCACAAAGGAATGGGTGGTCAGTTCTCCCTCAGTTATAGGTAAAGAAAAGCTTTATAAATGACCTAATGATTCAGTTGAATTTTCAAAACAGCATATCCCTAAGAGGCCAGGGGAGGGGACAAGAATTTTGGTGATTTGGGTAGAGGATATAGTACAAAAAAATCCCAAGGGACATAAACCAATTTAAACAGCTTAGGATCTCAGATGTAGTTTTGTGGCTCAAGTGTGAGGTGTGAAGGGGAAACAAAGTAAGAAATCAGTAAGGAAAGAAACAGAAAGGGGCTTAGAATGACATAAGACATTTGGACACAAACCTTTAGGCAGTGAGGATCTATTTGAAGGGTATGGTCAAATTTGCCCAAGCGACCATGTGTTTATACATAAAATCTAACTGTCGGACTACCTATGGGAATGGCAAGTCATGTATTAAGGCTACAACAAAATGTGGTGCAGATTTGCAGTCAATGATAGTAGTTTGGATTATCTTATAAAATGAAAGCTCTCTTTCCCTCTTTTCATTTTGGTCTGTTCTATTGCTTTTTCATCCCGATTTCACATCTATCACTCATCCTTTTCCTAGAGGCTTCCATGCCCTCCTCCTTTCTCTCTGCAGCATCACATTTCAGGTTCTTTGAATATTTTATGCAGGCACTGGCCTTGGCTTCCTCTTTTCACTGGCTGTTTCCTATGAAGAGATAGCACATTTATTTCTCTTGTCCAAGTTCCATGGTGGTTACAAGCTTGCCAGTTAGGCACACATTTCCTAGAGCCATTTTGATCACCTTCATTCCCAGGAAGAGCTTCTCTTCCAGAGATTTGTTGAGCCCAAATGATAGCCCAAGCTTCTGTATCCTCAGTCTGCTTTCATGTTGGTAGACATAGAAAAAAAAACAAGAAAATCTTTCAAAAACATTCACTTTTAAACTTCCTGCAAGTTGCTCAGTGAGAGTTTAGGTTCCTACAATGCCAAAATAAAGACCGTTCTAACGAATCACTTACCATGCAACACTTGTCAGGGATCTCATTGGAGCAGGGGTATCTCCAGAGCTAGCAGAGCTCCAGAAATTGGACTTAACACTATATTTTATCATGAACTGTTAATTATCTATGGTTTAATAATAACGGCCCAGGCAGCCTGAGCCTTACTATAATTTACCAGTCTGACCCTCCCTGACCTCCACAAGAGATGCTATTAATGGCCAGTGAGCTGGTGCACAGCAGTACAGAGAACTGTCTTCTAGGTCATCAGCATAATTTAGAAGCCATTGTTTGTTTAATTTTACAAACCATTAGCATACTCTGCTTCTTCCTTTCACTAAATGTAATCACTGCCTTCTTCTCGGTGCAGACATCCACCTACAGATTTTATAATTTTTTCTAGGAGACTGCCTTTGGGAAAACAATCTCTCCTCTTCAAAACTCAGCCTAGACTTTTTCAAACTTTTGGAGCGACTGTCTAATATAATAAGAGATCTCTACGAGGAATGTTTGGAAAATCTGGATCTAGTTCCAGCCCTAATAAACACTCTCCCTTGTGCACCTTGGCTTTCTCACCTGTCAGAAAGATTAGTCAGCATGTCTGCTTTGCTCTGAAAGGCTCTGTGGCTTGAGGCAGGTCTTTACACTGCTCTGTCACATAAAAAACTATTGTAAACTAGAGAAACTGGTTTTAAAAAGACATAAATCTCTTGGTTTAGGCATTAGTCCCTATAAATCTCATTATTATTATTTGTCAGAGTAATCTTTTCATGAGAATCTGCCGAATCCAATCCAAGAGTGATATACAGTGAACTTTGAGGCTTTTATTAATAAATGTTAAAGTACTTTACTACACAGTGAACATCAGTTGTGATTAAACAGCTGTATTTTTTGTCTCTTTTGTTATTGGAAGTACTCATTGTCCCTACACGTTCACACATTGATTACTGCTTTTCTTGCATAATAATTCATGCACATTCACTTTTGAATCCTTTTGTCTTCTAGCATCTGGCTCTTTATTTTCTGTGACTGTATCTCATAAAGAAATCAAAGATATGGTGGTTATCAGCTTAATGTAATGAATATGTGTGGCTGAAGTGGAAAATACATCCAGGCCTCTATATATTTTGAAGGGTTTTAGCCTTTCAGTGATCAATTTAAGCTAAATAAATTTGTAAGATTAAATCACCACTTTCCACTAGACTATATTGCCATACTGTGCACCTAAGGGTCATCTAAGACTTCGGCTCTCTCTGTTAAATTTGCTCTCTCTTCCAGGTGTGTTCTTTATGAGATTACCCCTTTGGTTTGGGGTTGAGGGTTAGCCAGAAGTCTGTCTCTTTTTGTAAATTATATGCACCATCTAATTTTCTGAGGTTTCTGTATATTCCTGTACAATATATTCTCAATGTCATTTTGCTCACAGGAAATTCCTTGAAAATGGTATTTGAAAATATACCACAAAGTAGAAAATTATCAAAAGGAATTTCTCTTCACTCATAAATACGAAAAATTTTCTGTAATCCATTTGTCTCATCACAAATACTGGGAGTTATCACAGGTCACCTTTAATTAATCAGTTTGTTGTATTAGATAGTTCTAATGAAAATATCGGACAGGAAGAAAACGAAAATTTAGGATTCCATCCAGTTATGAATTACATAGTTTCATTTCAGATAGCTTGGGCAGTTAACATGCTCCTCTAGATTTTCAGTGGCATATAAGCTATCTTATAGATAGACATGCCTCATTGGAATGGAAATGATGGTCTTGCCCTGTTGTAGAAAATTTTAAGGTTTTAAAAAATCTTCTGAAAAGTTAATATGCATTAAGCATAAGAACAGAATTCAAAGTGGTGTGCACTTGAGAATTCTACAAAGAACATAAGATGCAGCAGTGGGTCTCCTCTGACTGCAGATCCATGTGTGTGTGCACTGGCATACAGAATTGTCACATCGCTACTAATGTTTATATAGCACTTGACACTTTGCCAAGTGCTTTCATGGACAAGATCTTATCTGAGGTTCAGTACACTTGATAAATAGGGACTCTTGTCATCTCCCTGGGTCTTGGATGGGGCTCTGAAAAGATAAGGATCTTCCCAGGTCCTGACCCTGGCACCCAGTAAAGCCAGCACTCAAACTGATGTTGTCTGACTTCTAAACTTGTGTTCTTTTTCTCACATCAGATTCACAGACCTAGCAGCAGTATCCACATCCTTTGGTGGATCCTGTTAGAATCAGTATGGCAATAAGATATAAGCGTCTTAGAGATGTAGGCCCTCAAGAAGGTCTGTTGTAAGTACTGTTGTCATGAAATACTAACATTTATTTAGGTAACAAACTGTCAAGTGTTATATAAATATTAGTAATACTGTGACAATTTCATGTGACAGCCCAGAGATCTGGGCCCCGGAGACATCCAGGTGCCTTATTTTCTATTCTTTCCAGAATTCACTAGAGTACATAACCTCGTATTTTATTTTTATCTTCAGCACTCTTTTTTTTTTTTTTTAATATCTTCAGCACTCTTGATCAGCATTGTACAAGTAGGGGCTGAAAACAGTGCCTGGGACAGGGTAGGTGCTCAAGAAAACTTTGTTGACAGAAAGTGATGAGAGTAACCCTAGCTCTTATACCAAAGGCATAGATCTTGATGTATAGAGAGATGTTCCATGAGATGCAAACATGAAATATAGCAAACCAGGGTAAAGCAGTCCCAGAAAGCCCATGTGATGTGCCATGGTCCCACTTGCCCAGATCCATTCACTCCATAGCCCCAGGCAAACCCTACCTGGGTCCTAATTTGACTCTGCTCCTAGATGGCAGAGCCATTGGTCAGCTCCACTGAAAATACGCCTTTTTGTGGTTTATGTAACAATCCCCAAAGTGTTTTCATAGACATTGCCTTTGAGCTTCAGATTAACTCTGAAGGGAAAAATCCCAGGTCCCTGCACCTCCTCGGGCTCCTTGATCTTTAAAGTTCTTCACCATTCTTGTGCTGTGATTCTTTCTTCGCTTGTCAGTTGGAGACATGCATATATCTGTAATGGAATTACTTCCTAAATTTTAAGCAAAGCAAAGCAAATTTTTCCTCTAGGACTTGCCTGCTTATCTTACTTTTTATTTTGGTCTTAGATCATAGTCCTGATTGTTTATATTAAAAGCACCCAGAACCTCTACGTGTGTGTGTGTGTGTGTGTGTGTGTGTGTGTGTGTGTGTCTATGAATGCTATGGCTACACATCATAATTAGATGGCTGTGTACGTGCAAACACAGACCTATGTCTACTGCATTTGTACACAATGCCATATAAGACAACTTGCATCTTTAGCTCAACAAACTGCACATTAAAAAAAACACATATATTGGTGTTGAAATTTGATGGGATGACTTCAGACACCTTTTCATTTCCTGGACTGTATATGCTCTCCTCTAACTGTTCTAAACAAAATTTTCAAGTACCTGGACATACCTGACCCAGTTTGCCTCCAGTATAGTATGATTCCCCATATGTGGAGTAATGCCTTAAGCACATTATAACTTTTGCTATTTTTCAGTAGAAAAAAAATTGTGCTTACCTCGTCATATTTTTCCACTTCTTTAAAAATAACTGAGAGGCTTAAAATGCTTTGCATAAGGACTTGTTTCGTGTCCCAGGCCTTCTTTGGGAGAAAAGAGAAAGAATCCTTTGATGTAAATCTTTTTTGATGTAATCCTTTTCTAATATTAATCTTATTCACTGTGTGTCGATCTTTAATTACCATTAGCCCTTTAATCTGACCACGTGTGGGATTTGGGGAGGGGGTGGTATTTTGCTACCACAAAATGACCCTAGGTGCATGTATTTTAGTTTTCCTTTTATAAAAAGTAAGAGTTCAGAGCCCTAGCCATTCCAGGTCTAAGAGGTATACTTTCATCCCAAAGTTGTCAAGATACAACTAAAAAGTTGGTGGTCACCATGGGGCATCGTAATATTTATGTTATACTATTATTTGTATTAATAGTCATATCACTATAACTTGTACCTTATGGTACTTTATCATTTGGGAAAGAGCTTCTTATACAGTACGCATTCACATTATGTGTTCATTTGAGCCTAGGAAAAGCCCTGTGAAGCAAACAGAGCTTCCTTTTTATGGATGAGAAAATTGGGGCTTGGGGTATTACAGTTTCTGCCCAAAGTTCCTTGTGACAAAGCCAGCTCTCTGACCCCAGCCTCAGGGAATGGTCCATGTGACTTCACCAAGCAAACCTCCACATCATGGGGTCCTTCCAGTTTGGAGGATTTATGGAGAGTAGTTTCACTAGCAAATGTGTTACTGCTGTCTCAGACAGTACCTGCACCCAGGTGTTATCATAGCTATCCAGTGCAGGAGACTGCTTTGGGGAAAGAGGTCATCAGTGTTGCCTCTTTCCCACTAGGCTCTAGAAAAGTGGTGCTTTGTGCTTGTTTAGAATACCATTTCATATTGCAGCATGTTTACAACCTCACAAGTAGTTAGAATGTTATCATTTTCTCAATTTTATTTAAAGGCATATTTGGTCATGTCATTAAGTGCAGGTGTATTTTTATTATTCAAGTTTTTCCTATTCCACCTTTGGCATACATATGATTAAAATAATAATTATCAAGGGATTCCTGGGTGGGTCAGTGATTTAATGCCTGCCTTCAGCTCAGGGCGTGATCCTGGAGTCCCGGGATTGAGTCCCACACCGGGCTCCCTGCGTGGAGCCTGCTTCTCCCTCTGCCTGTGTCTCTGTCTCTCTCCGTGTTTCTCATGAATAAATAAATAAAATCTTTTTAAAAATAATAATAATTATCAGTATTAACCACTTACACCTTCATATTGATTAAGAATTAGAATAGCCTCTTTAAATGAAAATCTTGAGACTGCATGCAAATATAGATTCCCTTAGAACTGGTTTTAACCATCCTTGAACATGATGCTTTTTCATAAATACTTGCAAATTAGCTAATTTGTTGATCCTCTCTCTTTTTTTTTTTTTTGAGGTTGAACATGCAGATATAAAGCTTAACTCCAAAGTAGAAAGAACAATGTATTAATTTGACACCTTTAAAAAAAAATTCAAAAGCACAAAAAAATGAAGTAACCAAAATTGAATCAAACCACAGAATTTCTTTCAAGATAATTATTTACAAAATAAAAAGTGACACAGCCTCAACAAATCAGCTAAAAGTATTCCCCAGAAAATAATCAAATTTCAGAAATTGGAATTATTTTAATCTCAAAACTCAAGATCTGACCCCATAATGTAAAAGAAGAAACTGTTGATCTAGGGGAATTATCCTATTTCTAGATATTTCTGGCAATT
Organism: Canis lupus baileyi; assembly: GCF_048164855.1. Taxonomy (NCBI): domain Eukaryota; kingdom Metazoa; phylum Chordata; class Mammalia; order Carnivora; family Canidae; genus Canis; species Canis lupus. The sequence goes on from NC_132838.1 coordinate 87,727,779, forward strand.
TACAGATGCCTAATTTAACATTCTTACTGTAATAGGACCTCTTTCTCAAAAGATATTGCATATTGTTAACTCATTCCACTTTTGGTAATGTGTACTACCCTGTTGACTAAAGAAGTAAATCCTCCTTCCCCATGAAGATTTCATTTGTAGATACAGTTTTTCAAAACTTTTTTTTCATGATCTCAGTCTTTCTTGTTAGAGGCTTTCCTCAAATCCTAGAAACATTTGGCTATTATTCTATCTGAAAATGAGACACTAAAATGCAAACTGAGAAATCTTTATACTGAGGTGGAACTTAGTAGCTGGTGACCTGGTCAGTGAGTACCCAATATTTTTTGGGAGAACCCTGAAAGCCAAGATCATCAGGTTTCTGTTTGGTGCTCTGAGTATTTACAAAGAAAAGTCCTCCAATGCTATATCTGAAGATGTGTGCAGGTAAGGCAGGCATGGGCAGGGGGTTGCAGGGAAGAGCTTCAGCCACATTGCTCATGTTCCAGCAGCTGAGAGAGGTAAGGAACCTGGGGCTCTCATTGGCCCTTTTGTAGACTTTTGCTTCATCTTCTTACTTCCAGTCTGGTGCCTTGTGCCTTCTTTCAGCTGCATTCAGGACTGAGTCCTCTGAGGTTCAACTTTCCAAAAGAATAAACCTCTGGTTTTCTGACTGTCTATGTAGAGTGGAGGAGGAAATTTGACTGCTTGTCTTAAAGACTTTAAACCAATTGTTCATATGGGTTTCACCCTACAACCTAACCACTCTTCAGCCTTCAAAAATACCTGGTTCCTCTATACCTAAGCCTGTCTGAGATTCAGCCAAGGGAAACAGCCTGTTTCTTGTTGCTTATGCTACGCTTTCCAGTCATTTTTCTTGAAACATCCCCAGGCAGGACTACTGGTTACTACTTATCCATGTAAAGCTTTCAATATATTGTTGGCATCTATCATGAATTGCCACCTCCTTCTCCATTCTCTTGTCCTTGTAGGGTATGCCTTTGTCTTGTTTTTATTGTGCCTTTACTGTCATTATAAGAGAATATTTGAGAGGAACCAGGAAAAATGCATGTATTCAATCTTCCATGTTTGATTGGAAGTGCTCTGAATGACCACTCTAAAATGTACTTTATGATCTTATTCCGAATGTACATCATCACCTCTTAACTTAGAAAAACAGCCTGAAGGGAGCCATGCCTCCTTGCTATTTTCTATGTGCTGGAGTCAAATTAGTGACTCTACTCAAGCCAGAATAGCCAAATAGAAATAGTTAGTGAATTATCACTGGCTTAGGAGAAAGATATTATACAGTCATCCTTCCCAATTATTACAGACATTCTTTAAATGGTATGGATTATACATTAACAATGGAGATAAGACAATAGAGTTGAAGGCAAAATATATATATATCTGTCAATGACAAAATAAATCCAAAGTCAAATCCCCTTATGAATAAAAGATAAACCTTTGAGAAACATCTTAGAGTACAGATACTATTGGATTAACCCTTTCCAATTTTATCTTAATTATCCAGAAAATTTTATAGCCAAGTTTGGACAAACCATACACACACGCGCACATACACACACACAGAAAAAAAGCAAAAAATACTCTTAATTCCTATAAGCCGAATAAGAAATCTTAAAAAGTGAATACATTGTCCTAAAAATTCAAATTTTCAGGCAACTGCTATGTGTTACATGGTTTTAATGGTTATAACAGTTGATAGTAAAGACTAAAGGTAAGCTTCCTTCAGACATAGAAAGCCTCATCATTATAGTGACTTAGGGATAGCCAAATCTAGTTAATACGCCTTCTTGGTTCTATGGAACATGCTACAATCTGTGCCAAATGCAATTAAAGAATGGTTCAAATGGCAATCTGTAGAGCTTTGAAGATATCCGTGGGAAATAGGCTGCCTGGCTGTTCATTACTGTTGTAATAGATTAGAAGTGACATTGGTTTAAAAAAAAAAAAAAAAAAAAGGCAACTCATCATTCTGGTCCAATTGACCAATTAGGGCATTCACACTTGTCATACTGCAGTTGCACAATTGTTGGCATTATTTTTCATCGTATGAGGGTTATGGGAAAGATACATGATGTTTGATAGACTCTTGTAATATCTCTGCCTCAGACCAAATTTAAGTCTAAATATGTGTATTTATCACATAGGAAAAATGGACCAACCAATGGCCATAAGAAATAAGTGGGTTAAAAAAAAAAAAAAGAAAGAAGTGGGTTGATAACTTAAAAAGTGCACATTGAAAAACATAACCAGATGGCAAAAAAAATACAAGATTTGTACGAGCTGCCTCACTCCCCTGTGACATAAATGAGAAGACTCATAACTACAGGAATAGAAAAATTATAGTTACCTCACAGAAGTTTTTCCTTATCATTTCAGATATCCAAGGAAACTTTCTTCCATAATTCATCAAAAAAAGGCATTTATATTGACATAAATATCATAGTATCAGACTATACCTATTGGTTTGCATCACATATCTATTCCAAAATGCTCTTTAAAAATGGAACAGGAAGCATTTTTTAATACTTATGTTCCTTATATTATTTACCACGGTTTTATTAGCACTTTAGATGAAGAACAATATAGTCGGGAATCATTTTGTCAGGAAACAGCTCTTCAAATATCTTTCTGGAATTTAAATCATCTTCCACTTTCCTTCTGTAACTTCAACACTGAAGTTAGAAAGAAGACTGTGTGTAGATGTGCCACAATTTGGACTTAATAAGACCTGGACCAACCTAAATTAAGTCACCCAAATTCATGTTGTCAACTCTCTCTCTTTCTAAGTAGGAGCTCAAGTAGCTAAATGTGGGTGATGTGTTTAAAGAAATCCGAGTGACAATGGGAGCTAGGCAAGTCTGTATTGGTAACATCTAGGCAGAATTATGGATTTCCATGAGGAAGAAAGGTCCCCTTAACCTTTGTTTTGGTTTTATTTCCTCTAGATTATCAGTTATGAATATTGACATGTTATAAATGAAAAAAAAAGTTCTCAAAGGACCTCTTCCACCACCACTATTTCTTTTTCAACATCCCTGCTATCCCTTCAAATCCTCCTCCCCCTGAATTCCAGGTAGTTAAGGTGGTAGAAATAAGTGCTTTAGACCTGAGGCTGAGACTGGATGTTGGTGTCAACTGGATGTATTTGTTATGCAACAGCAAGTTAAGGCACAAGGCAATGGAGGGAAAACTAGACAACTTAATTGCTATGAATTACAGCAATTGTTAAGCCAATAATAGAGTAATTCCTAAAGCCTGGGACTCCTTGGGAGTTCTCTTTGTAACAACTCCACCAAAGGTGCTAACACAGCACCTACCTGAATCAGTGCTTTTCAAAGATGACTTGAGGTATAATTTATATCTATTAAAGGAAAAGAGAAATGCTAAAATAAAAATGGCTCATGGGCTGGTTGAGGGTGGGGTGTGGTTTTACTTAACGGAAGCTGCTTATAAGTAGTTTGGTCACTTGTTGTAACTGGTTTATAACTCTATTTAGGGACTTAATGCCACTTAACTGTTCTGATACATTGATAGCCAATATCCTGACTCTAAGTATAAGGCTATTGGTCTATAGTACACATATTTAATTTTATTTACATTATTCCTGGCCAGTCACTTACAACATATGGATGCAAAAAAAAAAAAAAAAAAAAAAAGTTTACTCTCTGACATTTAAATGTCAATTTTTTATTTATTTGTACAGATATTGTGAAGGGCCATCTTGTGCTTTCCCTATACTAAGTGTTAGTGACCTGGAAAGAAACAAGGTCTGTTCTTCCCAATCTAAGGGAAAGAGATGGGCAAAACTTTGTTTACAGGACAAGTTTGAATAAGTTCTACATAGAGGCACAAGTAAACATGTGGTTCACAAGGAAGGAGTTGAGAAAACTAGGAAAAATCAAGAAAAACTTTGGAGAAGATGAATTTTGGGCTAAGCTTTGAAGGAATAGGTTTTCCTGGGAAAGCAAGCAGGAAAGGATACTCTGAGTCCTGAGAAAAATGTAGAAGCCAATGTACAGAGATGTGAGTGGCCTAGTTTGGTAAAGAGGGAGGATCATTGAGAAGTTTAACGGTAGAGGAGGCTGGAAATGTAATTTGAAGATAAATCACACAGGTGCTTGATCACCATGGTAAAACTTTTGTACAATAGAGGAGACCCACCCATTCTTCCCTAAGGCTTAAGAACTGTGGCTTTTAACCAAGGTCATTTGCCCAAAAGGGACATTTTGCAACAACTGGAGACAATTGTGGTTGTTATAACTGGGGTCGAGGATGCTACGGGTTTTTAGTGGGTAGAGGCCATGGATGTTGCTAAAACCCTTCAAGGACAGGACAGCTCCCCACAACAAAGAGTTATTCAGCCTCAGATGCCAATAATACCAAAGTTGAGAAACTCTGGTTGCAGAAGATATTTCTATGGTACTGGGGAGGATGGAAGAGGGAAACGTGGCTGAGAGCAGAGAGGCCTATAAGAAAATTCCAGTCACAGTGATGGAGCAAGATGACAAGACTACAGTAAAGCAGCAGCAGAGGGTTTGGTGCATTGCAAGTAATCATAAGTAGCCACCTTTAAGAAACTCAGATGCCAGTGACCAAGAGAAAACATTAGCTGTGTATCTCAGAGTCATTCACAGAATCAGCTGTGTTGGTTATTTAAAAATTGAGAAGCTGGAGACCAACCTCACCGACAGATGCAGAATCCATGAACAAGAGACCATCATGCACATTTTTCACTAACTCCTGGGTAATTTTCTGCAGGAGTTTCAAGTCAAATCCTTGATTCCTAAACTTGTTTTCTCATATGTCAAGGATGCTTATAATTATCTCTAGAATTGTCCTGATTTTTTTAATCACTCAAATTAGAAGACTATATGTGCCCCAGCCTGTGAAGTAGGGATGTAAATCAAACACATTCAAGATGTTGCAAAAACAAAGGTTAGCTATGTCTTCTATAAACAGGAACTGTTTGGAACTATTTATATAAATACCACATTTATATAAATACCATAAGACACACCTTTGCCACATTTCACATGCACACTTTGTCCCATGCTGGGGCCATGCTAGTCCTGCCCCTCACATGCCTGGTCAGCACATTCTCAGATGAATGGTTAATTCCGTTCTGCATGCTTTCACCAGGTCACTGCATCCCAGGGAGAAATTAGACATTTTTCTTGTAGGCTCCTGGGGTATCCTATACTTTTCTACCAAGAACATATGGCAACATATTACCAGAGTTCTATCTGAGAGGGAGTCAGGATTTGAGGTAACATGTATTTTCTTCTTGCTGTATAACCATTTTCCCGGAAGTCCCTCATTGAATCAGCACAGCTTTTATAAAATGGAAAGAATATACGGAAAGAGTCGTAAAAAAGTAATTTGATGAGTTTGCATTTGGGCACTGTCCTTGCAAGAGATCACTGTAAACCACACCCTAAAACAGAAAGACACCCTAGGAAGCCCTTCATTGTCAACTGTGGCAAAGGTTGGAGACCAAAAAGGTATGAACTTCACTATAAATATCTGTCCCTATATTTCTTGAGCTCCCTAAAATATGTTTTCCAATACATCCAGAAAGCAAATCCCCAAATGTTGAAAGTCAAGTTCCTTTATTTTTAAAAAGACTTTATTTATTTATTTATTCAAGAGAGAAAGAGTGAGCATAAGCAGAGGGAAGAGCAGAGGGAGAAGCAGACTACCCCACTAGGCAGGGAGCCAAATCAATCTGGGGCTGGATCCCAGGACCCTGAGATCATGACCTGAGCTGAAGGCAGGTGCTTCACCAACTGAGCCACCCAGGCACCACAGTCACATTCCTTTAGATGAGCCCATTTAAATGAAATGATGGGACATCTAAGACTCAAGGATGTCAGAGCTAACACTGTAATTCTAGATGCAAAATAGCAGCTAGGATCCTGCCCCTGGTATAAACAGAGTGTATTGGCCTTTCTGTACTTGTCCTTCCAATGAGCATGTTTCCAGAAATGAAAATACTCTTATTTTAGAAGCCAGCCAACTCTGCCTTCCACGTGGAGGAGTGTACTTGGAGTGTGACTGGAGTCTGGGGCCGAATAGTTGTCTTTAACCCCGGGTTTACTAGTTGCTAGTGGTGTGACCTTGAGCAAGTCATATCCGCTCTCTGAATGTCAGTGTCTTTCACCATGGGGCCCAGGTATATCACATGAGATGCTGCACTTGAGACCTGAATCTGTGACCTCTGAAGAAATAGGTTTTTTGGTGTCTTTTGGCTTATGTTATTTTACTGTTACCTTCTTAGCTGTGCTAATAAGAGTCACTCAAATCACTTCAAGAGAGCGGAGATTATTGTGAGCCTAGAAATTGACTGAAATTGGACTGGGAAAAAAATCAGGAAGCAGGATTTTTCTCTCCATCTCCCTGTCTTCCATAGGCTACCTGGCTTCTCTCTCAGATGCAAGATTTCTGCCTCTGCCTACACAGGTCCATCACTCTGATGATGTATGTGTTTCCCCCTCCAGTTTCTACTTATGCACAGGTGTTGTTGCCTCTTTGGAATTTTCTTTACCTCAAGATATCTCTGAGTTAGTTCTGCCATGGTTCCTTTCCACATTTCTAAGTTCATATTTCCAAGAAAAGCAATATGACTGATCAGTTTCTCTTTGGGGGCTAATCCATAAGTCAAAAGTAGTAGCTCACCAATCAGTTTTTTGCTCTGGAGTCAGGCACCCACCCCTGGGTCCACTGGTTTGTTCAGCTCTGGCCATTGGGGGTGGGCAAGGAGGCAGTATCATAATAGAAATACCCACATATGGACAGAAAGACACTGAGCTCTAGGAAGCACACTGATTTAAGTACTTCAAGGTAACTCATGGTTTTAGCACTCTTATATATGTATCCTTTTGAAGTTTGTTACTGTTCTATCCTGGTCTGTGGTATAGGAAACATACATGTCTAGGGATGTTATCTTGGGAAATGGTCCATGGTTTATAAGGTGTACAGTCTACAGAGAAGTCACTACTCATTCACATGAAACACCAGAATCGGGTTTCATTCTCCTTTGCTCTTGGTGCTATCGTAAAATCACTGGGGATAGTTTCTGTGACCTGCAACCAGGCATCCTTGCTCAGTCACTCAGCAGAATCTTTAAGGGAGAACTTTATAATAATTCAATGTATACCTAAGCAGATCAATAGTATGAAGTGGGAAATGGAGAAGTGGGATTGAGTTTAAAATTAATTTGAAGGAAAGTGATATCTCCCAGAATACTCAGAATTGCTTGCCAAGTTTGAGGGTTGGGGCATCATTCTGAGAAAGTAAACTACCTGAAAAGCCAATGAAGGGAAAAAAATAGCATTAGTTCCCAAGTCTCCATACCTGTAGTCTTGCTGATGTTCTAATATGCAGGGATAGAAGAAGGGGGAAAAAAGAAAAGAAAAGAAAAAAACAAGATTGACTTTAGAAACTCATTTCCAACTGCTTCAAACAGCTTTGGTATTTCCTGTTAAGAAATGTTATTTATGTCAGCTTCCCCAGTGTAGCATTTTTCATTGTCTGGCTTGTGACCTTGTTAGAAATATGGTAGACCTAGCAGTCCAGAGGAATAAGGACTCTTTCTCCTCATGCATGCCACCAAATCAACCAAAGTCAGGACTGGGTCATGTTAAGACATTAAGTTAATTTGTTTAGCCAGCTGATTCAGGCCAACTGCTCTGTGTGGCCAAGAATCTATCAGAAAACAAATCATCATTTCACTCATTGATACAGTCTCTTTCCTCTATTGACTTAGTCTTTTGGCTAAAACAGCAACTTGATACCCCCTCTAACACTGACTTCCTGGAATTTGAAAACTTGGAGATAATTCTATTTGCAAGCCTGCTTTATGATTATTTAAAATAATTCCTTAATTTGAGGGAGTAAACAAGATGCCACAGCAGGCCAGATGCTGCCCCAGCTGCTAAGGAATCAGATGAGAGATATGCCCTCTGCCTTCGAGGTACTTCCAAACTGAACAGGGGGATGGATAAAAAATTTTAGGGAACAGTAGAAAAATTAGGATGAAGGTAGAAGACAGCCTGCTCTGGAGTGAATATTTGCAGTCATGGCTCACATTTCACGTGACAACATCTTTAACTGCTCCTGAAGGGAAGGGATTTGCAGGTGCTAGGTTTGAAGGTCGCTTAAGAGAAACGCACAAAACTCTAAAGGCTGTGCTCCAAAGGAAACTGCAGAAAAGCAGAAATGGTCCAAAGTACCATTGTGATGTCGCCTTTTATTAGCCCACTGAGGAGATGTAATTATTCTGCTAAGTCTTTGTTTTGCTATTTGAGAGCAACAAATTAAACCCCACTAATCTACCTTGCTGGATGGTACTTATCAAAACTAAGAGGCTTCAATTATCAACAGCTTAATAAAGTTACTAATCTGCATTAAATGAAATCCTTTGCAAAATCACATTGAAACAATGCTTAAGTCATAATCAGCCTGCCTGGTGTCTACAGCCTGCCGTGGCTGAGCCCCAGAATGCACTGTGTAATCAAATTCCATGTTACTTAAACTCAGAAAAATTCCTAATGTGTGTGTGTGTGCTTTTTTTTTTAGTCACATTAATTTATAGAGTGCCTTTTTAATCCAAAGAAAATTGATATTTAGGTAGAAGTCAAACAAGAATGTCATTTAAAACTGCTTAAATTTAGTCACCTGTTATACGGAGAAAGCTTAAAAGAATGTTATATTTTGCATAGAGTGAGCTAGCCCTGTAGTTGACGTCTTCACATGATACTCAGAGAATCCAGGGCTGTCATCATGTTATCAGTCCAGACTATAGTACCTTGGGGAGTAATATGAGATGGGCAGTATGCTTTAGGTTTGCAAAGGGAGAAACTGAGGCAATGGAATGCTTTGTCCCCAGTCATAATCAGAGACACAAGTAGGCTATTATTGCATCTCTCTTTCTCTTTGTCTCTCTCTTTCTCTCTCAGGTGACTGTCTTTTTTTCTAAGAAGTCAAGGTAGAAGAGGACTGTAAGAACAGAATCACTAACTGAGTGGTTTAGCATTCATGCAGATATTCACCAAATTACTTGTATTGATGTCTGGCACAAAAGCACAAGTTGATAGTAAGTAACAGTGTCTTGAGGAACTCATCAATTAGGTCTCAAATGTTAAATGATGAGCAGAGTAGGACAGATGCAGGTAGGATTTGTGCATCTAAGAACACAAAGAAAAGGAGCCGTAGAATTAAGCTGAACAAAGGATTTCAAGATTTTGTCCTCAGTCTTACAGACTAATCATTTAAAACGGTCCAGGGCACACAGAACACCACACATATGTAAGTACCAACTAACATCCAGCCATTTGGGATTCTCTTAGTGTAATTTCATTTTTTTTTAACATAGAAAATGCAGAACTTTCTATTTGGATAGAACAGACACTAGCAAGGACCCTCATTTAAAGAGGTCCTTATTACTTAAGAAATAGAAGTTCTAATCTTCTCTGTTATTTTGAATGACACTGACTAAAATTATTTTTCAGATCCTGTACCATCAACCTCTATTTTCTAAGACTTGAAATTTTTTGAGCAAAGGAGTGGTATAACATGATCTAAATTCAGTGGGAAAACAAAATTGATGAGCAATTACACTACTTAAGAAACAGCTGAATTTAAATAATGACATCTATTGACACTAAGAAAAGACTTTTTGTACCTTCAAAATAACACATAGTAATCAAAAGGCTTCCTAAGATTTTTTTCCTTGGATTCCAAAATACTGATTTAGAGGTTCAGAGATTCAAGAGTGGTAGTATGGACCCACTGGCCTTCAAATGTGCTAATACGCTATCCTGTGGATCAAAGGAAGGGTGGAGATTTGATATATTTTAATATATTTCTCTCTTTCCAGTGCTTTCCAGCATGCTTTATGTAACGTAGAATTGGGAAAAGCAGAACTTGGAATGTGTCTACTAAATTCTAACAACATAAAAATGTGCTCCTGTGTGTGTGTCTTTGTGTGCACACGTGAACTCATGCACAACATGCATGGACATGTGACCCAGTGTAATCATTCAGCCAATTCAGTGACAATGCCTTAAGACTGACAGGTATATTTTGCCCAGTATTTTAAGGTTCAACAGATCCACTGGTGCAGAACGTGTTAGGAAGATAGAAGAGCAAGGTGTTCCATTAATGAATATCTTAAAGCATGCTCCATCCACAGTTGGTTGTTCTTTTTCTTGATAACTGTAAAATATTATCCATTATTTTAACAAATGTTTCTTGAGGGTCTAGTAGGTCCCAGTCACTGGGATTAGGAAAGAGAGTAACAAGGCAAGTAGATATGGCCCCTGCCCTAAATGAGCACAAGGATCTAGAATAACTGCCCACCACTAATAAGGATACACAGCATTAACAGACAGGGAAGGGACAAAGTGCTTGGAAGCTCAGGTGAGGACATACTTTCCATTGTAGAAATGGGAAGAAGAGAAGAAAGGAAAATGAAAGCTAAATCTTAAGAAGTAGAAAACCTGAAAACAGTTAAATTAAATTGAAACCACCTCCCTGAAATTATAGAAATACTAAAGGACAAAAGTCAACTAATTGAAAGAAATGCAACAAAAATCATTTAAATGCCTACTCTATGCTGAGAGTACCCCGTCTTCCATACACAGCTCCAGTTCCTCTCTTGGCCCAAAGTGGCCCTTCCTTTCCCTCCTCTGAATATCCCCTCTCAGCCCGTCTCTGTATCTCTTATGTCACTCACACTATTCCAGGCATCAGCTTTATGCTTCCTAGCTGTGTGACATTGAACAAGAAGCCTGACCCCCTACTGCCTCATTGTCCTTATCTGCAAAATGAGCACAATAATATCTCTTCCTTCACAGGTTTGTTAGGTTCAAATTAGTTAATATAAGGAACTAATATAATATTAGTTAATATAAGGAAATAATTAGACCACTGTGTGTGTATATATATATATATATATATATATATATATATATATATATATATATCTAGTAAGGGCATAGAGCTACTACTGCTATGTTACTGTGGCTTTTCTTTTCTTTCTTTTCCCAAAGATTATTTATTTGAGAGAGACTTTGAGATAGTATGAGTGGGGGGAGAGGCAGAGCGAGAGAGAGAGAGAATCTCAAGCAGACTCCCCGCTGAGCATGGAGCCAACATGGGGCTTAATTTCAGGACCCTTGAGATCATGACCTGAGCCAAAACCAAGAGTCAGATGCTTAACCAACTGAGCCACCCAGGCGCCCCTATTTTAGTTTTTCATCCATCTATGGATTTCCCTTCAGAACAGTGCTTTGCCAACTTCAATGTAAGGAATCACCTGGAGATCTTAATAAACCACAAGTTCACATTCGACCCCACCCCTGGGGTGGGGCCTAGGAATCTGCATTTCTAACAAGCTCCCTGATACTGCCAATGCTGCTGGTTCACTGGCTACACACTGGGTCGGGCTGTACGGTCCAGGAACTGGTGCTGGCCCACAACCTGTTTGTGAAAGATGAAGTGCAGAAGCTGAGAATTAACATTTAGAAATTTCTATAGCAATTTGCCATTGCCACAAAGTCCAAGTGAATCATTTTGTGGCATCTTACAAAACTATCAGTTTGGAGTGGACTGAACTCTTTTTTTTAAAATAAATATCCTTCACCACAAATCATTTGAGAGGCATTGTTCTAGCAAACAGTATAAACTGAAAAGCAGATACAGAGTCTTTGTAAAGTCTTGTACTTCCTCTGCAACTAAAACAATTTTGCACTTGATTAGTGTTCAACAGGTATTCTTGAATGCTGATGATAAATTAATTTAAAAAATAAGGGAATGCAGTTCTGATTGCCCATTTTTAAATTCTCCATGTAATGGTTAAAGTCAGAGCTCCAGGTAGCATCAACTTTAATGAAGTATAATTAGCAAGTCCACAGCTAAGCTTTTGTTTACATTTTATTCTTAATGGTTATTTAAAGATTTCTGCATTAGAACTGTAAGCATAGAGAAATGCTTTCTCTACCTGGTTCTCTCTTGTGAAATATTGGATTTGTACATTTGTGAAGTGCATGTTCCTTCTCATAATAATTCACTTTCAAATAATTAACCCCAGGATTTGAAGTGGGACAAAATACACACACACACACACACACACGCACACGTATATGTGTGTGTGTGTGTGTGTGTATTCATATGTGTCCTATACTTCATCATTGTTCTTTATTTATTGTGACCTCAGGTAGAGTTGATATTTAACAGTAATGCACACCTCAGTGTGACATGTGGTACTCAAAACAAAAAGACAAAGGAAAAAGAAATACCTATCCGAACAGAGGTAACAGTATTATTGTGTGTGTGCACGTGCGCAAGTCAACTAGTACTATAATCTATTATATGCCTTTACCTGAAGTGACAGGTTTTTTTTTTAAAGATTGTATTTATTTATTTTAGGGAGACAGCATGAGAGTGAGAAGCAGAGAGAGAGAATTTCAGGCAGACTCCTTGCTGAGTATGGAGCCCAATGCAGGGCTCGATCCCATGACCCTGAGATCATAATCTGAGCCAAAACAAAGTGTCAGACACTTAACTGACTGCACCCATGACATGACAGTTTTGATGAATGGCCACACACAGTATTTTAATACAAGGGATAGCATTCTGGAGTCAGGAATTACATATGAGAGTGTGTATGTGTTTTATGACTTTCCTTGCAGTTATGTCCTGAGCTAGAAACAGGGTATCATTCACCAGAAAGAAGTTTTTTTTTTTTTACTAAAAGTTGAAGAAAGGAACCTAAGATCTCTTGCAAATTTAGGATTTGAAGTTTAGGTTGGTAGGTACATCAGGATATTTGGTGTCTGCTCCATGATTTCCCAGTGATTAAAGACCTGGCTGTACTTCTAACATAGTTATCACACTTATTCCTCATGTGTCAATAGGAATCTTAGAATAGATCACATTATCAAATTACATAAATCTATAGAGAATTGCTACTTATGAAAATTTGCATTTGAAACATCGAATCATCCACAATCCCCTCCACCCAGGTCATGAATATTATCTGTTCATATTTCCTCAAAAAGTAGTATTCAAATTAAAGACTAACTTATATTATGACATTTTTACTCTCATTTATTTGGGGCATTTTTACTCTCATATATTTGGAGCAGTCACAGGTCTGAAAGAAGATTAGTGTGGCTGGAGGTAATGAGCTGGGATGTGAGAACAATGCAAAGCTTGGGACCAGTTGAAGAATTTAGATTTTCTTTTAGTAGTGAGAAGTCACTGGATGATTGTGGGGCCAGGGAGATGAAATGGCACAAGCTAATTCATTGTCTTATTAATTTTATTATTTTTTTTTTTTTTAGCGAGAGAGAGAAAGTACGTGAGGGACAAGGAGGGGGGCAGAGGGAAAGAGAGAAAATCTTAAACAGGCTCCATGCCCAGCACAAAGCCTGATGCGGGGCTCGATATCAGGACTCTGAGATAATGACCTGAGCCAAAATTCAGTTGGATGCTTAGCTGACCGAGCCACCTAGGTGCCCCAACTAATTCATTATTTTAAGAGATAATCACTAAATGTATTCCATATGATGTCACAATGATGGAGTCATAATACAATGCATTTGGCAAAACCCAGAGAACTGTACAACACAAAGGGTGACCCTGACATAAACTGTGGATTTTAGTTAATGAAAATGTATCAGTGTCAGTTCATAAATTGGAACAAATGTAGCAAACCAATAAAAGATGTAAATAAGAAGGAAACCATAGGGAAAGTAGAGGGAGGGAATATATGAGAACTCTCTGTATTTCTGTTCAATTTTTCTTCAAATCTAAAACTGCTGTAAGAAATAAAGTCTCTTAATTAAGAGGAGGAAAAAAGAGATTATTGCTGGATGGACAGTGAATTGGGAGGATGAATTAGGAAGCCACCACAGTATATTTTTTGAAATAGCTTTTTTGGCATAGCTTCTTTCAGAAGAAATTGCTATCAGAAACTGATTTTAGTATCAAACATTCAAAGATTAGAATTCTCTACATTGGAGTAAGATGAAGTGGTAAAAAAAAAAAAAAATAGAGGAGAAAAAAACACATTGCCATCCAGCGGAGCACAAAGGGGAGATTAAATCTATATTTCTCATTACCTAGTGTAATTTTTTTATACCTGCTTCTGAATTTGTGTTCATTTCTGTGGGCATCAAATTTTAATCAATATATTGATACATTTATTGATATATTTGAATCAATATATCAATGTATTAGAAAAAAACTAATATATGTATCTGTGTCTTCCAGGACCTAAAATCTTCCATAGAGATTTTTAAAAAATTTTTAAAGATTTTTATTTATTTATTCATGAGAGACACAGAGAGAGAGAGGCAGACACAAAGACAGAAGGAGAAGCTGGAGCCCGATTCGGGACTCGATCCCAGGACCCCGGATCACAACCACTGTGAGCCAAATGCAGACGCTCAACCACTGAGCCACCCAGGCATCCCGAGATTTTATATTATATTAAGATAAGAATAAATTGAAAGGATAGAGCTTCAGTTGCTAGTGAGTACATAAGGGAAGACATTGACAGTATTTTAAAGCCAGGCCTAACAACCTTGAACTATCTTAAAACTTTAGTCCAACATAACCAGAGGCTGAATTTATGTGGATGGCTTTATTTTCTACTTAACAACCCAGTAATTTGACAGAGAAAGATGGCTATCAGACAGAAATACATTTACACTGCTTTAACTTAATATTTAATAATTTTTCATTTCCAGAGAGTAATAGGAATAGCTTCACATTTACATTGCTGGACCTGTTTGCTTATAACTTGCTTCTAATGATAAAAATGGGATTGATTTGATCTCAATCTCTCCAGTTAAATAATTCTTGATTGCTAGGTTTTAAAAAAAAGTACAAATCATGGGCTGTCTCTGCATATTCTGACCTGAATGATCACCAAGATTTGATTTATCATCTGGTAATGGGTGAGGGCAAGAGAACACCAAGTTCTGGTCTTCAAAACTATCTCAATTGCAGAACTAGAAATGTGAAATTATTAATTGTAATAATGTCTTAATAATACTTGGAGTCTTACTGAAACAGAATTAGAACTTCTCGGGTGTGCCAGATTACTAAACCAGGGGCATTCTTAAGAATGGTTGGCATCTACTGAGAATTCTTTCAGGGATTATTTGCTAATTCAAATCTCCTTATGTACTTTGTCTCAGTAGGCACAAAACTTTGTGCTCTGCTACATTTTTTTTTGTTGTTATCAAAAGAATAATGGTTCCATGAATCTGTAAAAATTAAAATTAAAAAAAAAAACTCATTTTCAAAATGTCTTTACACGTACTCTGTACACACTAATGAGGGCAAAGCTATTGGGTTCTGATTCCCTGAATCCTCAACTCTAAGAACTGGGGATGACCAAAGAGATCACCAAGATTAAGTCATTTGCCCAAGGTCACATGCATAGTTGTCAACAAGCCATGGGTAGGATGCGTATCTCAGGACTCCTGATCCGTCATGCTTACACCAGGCAGTACCTTACAACAGCTTTGAGTGGATAAAGAAAATCAGGATTTCAGAAATAAAATCCCAGAGCCAGATTTAAGTCTGTCCTTAGTGAGGATAAAGAGTTTGACCCAAGAATTGAAATCACTCATTGATCAAGATAAATCAGGCTCTCAGATAAACCAGAACACTTTAAAGTAGTTAGGACTGATGATAAAGAAACTAAAAATAATTGAAAAATTTATACATATACAAATATTTAGAAGTATATGTAAATATTATGTTACATTATAAATATGCTTTAATATAATGTTATAAAATATTTTCTAAATAAAACATGTAAAATTAAAACAAATATAAAAATATGAGTATGATATAAAAATAGTAACAGAATATAGAATATAGTAGCTATTTATTATCAACATAAGAATAGAAATATAGAGGGGCACCTGGGTGGCTCAGCAGTTGAGCGTCTGCCTTTGGCTCAGGTCATGATCCTGGAGTCCTGGGATCGAGTCCCACATCAGGTTCCCCGCAGGGAGCCTGCTTCTCCCTCTTCCTATGTCTGTGCCTCTCTCTCTGTGTCTCTCATGAATAAATAAATAAAGTCTTTTTTTAAAAAGAGTAAAAATAGGAATATATATTTGTATATATTTTAAATGTTATATATCTATGTATTCATGTATATATGTATAGAGAGAGTAGATGAGGGAAGGAGAGAGAAAGAAACACTGATTCCCTTAGCAGTGAACCCTGACGGGGGAGCTCTACTACAAGTGCAGCTAGGTAACCATCCTCACCCTCTTCTCAACATCTTCCTCCTTCTAGGGTGAGAGAGGTAAACAAAATAGAACTTAGCCTCTGAATCTGTGATACAATTGGTCACATAAATTCCACATTTCTTCATGACACAGAATGTTTCCATTTCCAGACTCAGCCTCTCTCCCTTCAGCTCCTGACAAAGTCAGAACAGTGCAGGAATGAGTAGTGAACTGTAAACAGAATTAAGGGCATAGAGGTAGACGTCTCCTGGCCCCAGCTCCTCCTCATTTACTCGACAGAAAACAAAGTTGTATTCCCAATAGGGCCTGACTCCATGAGTATGGAAACCACCACTTGCTCCCATCCCGTCACTGGTCATGCCCCCATACTATTACACAGATATTTCTAACAAGGGACTCATCATTTCAAACTTCCTGGCTTCTGTGGAGTGTGTCAAACTTCATTCTCATAGTTTTGTTGGTCATAATTTCCTTTCATTTTCTCCTTCTCTGGGTGAAGTTTATCTTATCCTTCCTTTTAGAAATGTACACCAGTTGTATAAAGTGGGTACCACTGTAGTTCTGTTTTTTGATCAATGAAGGCAGTAAAGCCTCTAAGAGTATGTTTCATAATCAGCTATTACATTGGAACAAATCATCCATCCGTGACTCTAAGTAGGATACTTTTGAAATAAAGACCTACATCCTCATCAGTGCTTTGATAGTCTGTTAGACTTGATGAAATGTTATACTTTTATTAAGATTGGGATGATTAAAATGCACTTATTCTACTACAAGGAAGACAAAGATCTTTCAGCCCCCTTAAAATCAGTCACAGAGCATAAAGGAACGCAGGGTTCTCTGTATCCTAATGGAAGGAAGCACAAGGGCTTGGGACCTAGCAGGCTAAGCCTGATGGCTGATGGATAACTTTGGCATGATGTAATAACTTCTATAAGCCCCAGTTTTTTATTTGGGTAATGGAATTTTATAATACCTGCCTTACAGAGCTGCTGTGAATATTTATGAAATGCTATTTGTCGAAACCCTTCTGTGAACTGTAGAATTCTTTATAAATATGATGTGTTATTGCCAAGCAGTGATTAGCTGCTTTATGATGAAGAAACAGTCTTCCAAAGAAACATGGAATATATTTTTAAATGGTTTATGAAAACTCCCTTTGAGATTAATATTCTTATATATATATATATATTAATATTACCTCTGCATAAAAAGTCTGAATGTGTTTATAATTTACATGGCGTGACCTATTGATAAAAAATGAGTTTGATTTATAATTGTAAAGCATAACTTATTGAATCCTTTCCCAATCTGGTGATAAAATATAATTTAACTTTATGTTCTGGTGTATATGATTTAAGTGTAGAGGCTATAAAGTGAATTTTGGTACAAATAATTTCAGTCCCCAAAGAATTACTCCCCAAAGATGATTTATTACAAATGAGGAATTCAAGGACACCTGGGTGGCTCAGTCAGTTAAGCATCTGCCTTCGGCTCAGGTTGTGATCTCTAGGATCCTGGGATCCAGCCGTGCGGGGTGCTCCCTGCCCAGCAGGGAGTCTGCTTCTCCCGCTCCCTCCCATACTTGTGCACTCGCATGCTCTCTAAATAAATACATAAATAAAAAGTAAATAAATCAATATTTTTTTTTAAAATGAAGACTTCATATCCCCATAGAAGCCAAGTTAACGAACAGAGGGAAGAAGGGACATGTTCTAGGTGACGCGGCACCATAACAGACCCAGCGTACTGAGTATTTATAGTGGAAACTGACAATGCCTGATTATAAATTTTGATATGAAAATGAATAATTATAACCCTGTATGACTTTTCCCCTAATTGAGGTGGAACAGTGGTTGTGATGATTCATTGTGTTTGGCAGTGGCCAGCCAAGCTTCTCAGAGAACACAGTATTTTGTAGAGTCTGGAAGAACGAAGAGGCATTTACTAAGTACAGAAGCTGGAACTTAGCAGTCTAGGCAAATGGGACAGCATCTTCAAAGGCTGAGAAGTCTGGAATAGTCTGGTCTGTAGGGGAATAATCAATAACTTAGTTTACTGGAGCATAATGTGTTCAAAGATTTGGAGGGAAATTGAAAGATTTGAATAAAGATACCTCCAGAGCCAGATCCTAAAGATTTTAAATACTGAGTGGACCTGATGGTGCTGGTGATGAGGAACCATGGAAGGAAACTGACCAAGGGATGGCCTGATCAGTTATTTTAGGAAGAATATGCTGGTGGCAGCATTCTCTGGAGGCCACTGGCTTTCTGATGTTTCTCTGCCATTGTTTTTTACTTTATAGGTCAACTGCAACTCTGAATATTAGAGGCCACAATATATTTATTTTCAAGCAATAGAATAAGAACAAGGAACATTTAAGAGAGATTGGTCCTGTGTTTCCCAAACTTCAGTCACTTCTCTAATACATCATCATTTTTCTTTTACCTACAAATGATTTTTACTCAAATTTATTCAATATCTTTTCACAACTCCAAAAGGGAAAATGTATGTCCCAGAGCAATAGCATTTGTAAAGTTGCAGGGTTACTGATTGTTTATATATTATGTTTTTTTTTTTTAAAGATTTTATTTATTTATTCATGATAGTCACAGAGAGAGAGAGAGAGAGGCTCAGAGACACAGGCAGAGGGAGAAACAGACTCCGTGCACCGGGAGCCCGACGTGGGATTCGATCCCGGGTCTCCAGGATCGCGCCCTGGGCCAAAGGCAGGCGCCAAACCGCTGCGCCACCCAGGGATATATATTATGTTTTAACATAAACCCAACTATTAAAAGTACCCATCAAGATACCACCCTAAAAATGCCCCTTGAGGAGGGACAGGTCCATCTGCTTCTGTCATCTTACAGCTGAGAAACTGATGTGCCAGTGAGTCAGATGATGTGCCTAAGTCCCTATGTATGTCCCTGATATCCCAAACACAGTTCTAGATGCCGGGGCAACAGAAGTCACAACATAAAATCACTGCCCTCAACAACTCTAATTCTAGGAGGGAACGGAGACAAAAGACAACGACATAAGGACGTGGCATACTGCCAGGTAATGTGAAGGGCTGTGAGAAATACAGAGGAAAGTAAGGGAATAGAGAAAGACACAGTGAGCCTTGAGATAGCTGGTCAAGGAAAGCTTCTCAGCAGTCCCTGATGTGTTCAGGGAACAGGATGTGGGATAGCTGAGGCTGGAGCTGTCCAGGTAGAAGGAACAGGATCCTGGCACCTGGGTGAGAACTTGCCCGACATGCTTGAGAAACAGCCAGGAATTGCAAGGAATGGTGCCATGAAAGCCTGGTTCTTAGGACCACCACTCCCTCCCCTGCAGCCCCATCATACAGACCGGCCCCTTTTCTTTTCTTTTTTTAAATTCTTTTTTAATTTTAATATTTGTATTTAAATTAAATTAATTAACATCTAGTATATTATTAGTTGCAGAGGCAAAGGTCAATGCTTCCTCAGTTGCATAGCACACCCAGGGCCCATGACATCACCCATTTACCCCATCTCCCCACTCCCCTCTCTACATACAGTTGCTGAGAAAAAAAAAACCCAAAAGGACTTTTTGGAAGACAACATGGAGTAGCTAATAATTGTGTGTGTGTGTGTTTAATTTTTTTATTGGAGTTCAATTTGCCAACATATAGCATAACACCCAGTGTTCATCCCACCAAGTGCCCCCCTCAGTGCCCATCACCCACCCCATCCCCCTGCCCACTTCCCCTTCCACTACCCCTTGTTCATTTCCCAGAGTTAGGTGTCTCTCATGTTTTGTCACCCTCCCTGATATTTTCACTCATTTTCTCTCCTTTCCCTTTATTCCCTTTCACTAATTTTTATATTCCCCAAACGAATGAGACCATATAATGTTTGTCCTTTTCCGATTGACTTATTTCACTCAGCATAATACCCTCCAGGTCCCCCCACAACGAAGCAAATGGTGGGTATTTGTCGTTTCTAATGGCTGAGTAATATTCCATTGTATACATAGACCACAGCTTCTTTATCCATTCTCCCCCTTTTCTTATACCAATGACTGACTAGCACACACCCATCCCAGCCCACAGCTTGTCATGCTGGCTGGTTTGTATGTTGCCTATGGTGCTACAAGAACAGAGTTTCATGGTACAACAGGGATTATGTGGCCCACAAAGAACCTAAATTATTTGCCGTCTGGCCCTTTCGAGAAAATGTTTGCTGACTCCTACTCTCTGTCATGCTTTGTTGCTATTGTCGTCCAATGTGGACATCACAGGGGAAAAAATTGCTTTGGACATCTTTATAACAGTGAAATATGCATTTTTCCATTTTAAAACTTAGTTTCTACTTGTAAAAAAATCTGATTTCCGTTTTTAAAATTGAGTTAGGTACCAGTGGAAAGTTTTTGGTATATTCTATTTGAGTGAGATTTTTTTTTTCTTTAATGATGAATTAGGAGAATAAGGTACTCCACCACTACATAAAGAACAACCACAGTTAGCATTACCCTTGTGGTTTCCTCTTGTTAGTATTCAAATTATATTCTTTCTAAACTACATCTGAAACAGGCTGGAAATATACCCTGTCAGGAGTTGCACTGTTGGGTGATGCACAAGATTTTAAAAAGATCCATATGGACAGTGTGGCCCAGAGCTACAAGTCTCTTTGGAACTAATTACCTTCTCAAATCAAAGGGTCCTGAAGATCATCTGTGACCTCATGTGAAAGCATCACTGTCTGACTTTACCTGCAGCTTCCCTTTCTCATAAACAAAAATGCTCGTGGTCCTGGTGGTAATATTTTTGTCTTTGGTAAAAAGTTCGTGGAAGATGTCTCACATTCTTGTCCCTATCAAATATTTCTCTCTAAAAAGGAGAAGTAAGAAAAAAGGAAAAATATATATAAGTAAGACTAGAGAGAATAGAATTAAGAGAAATACAGGAGTGATATTTAAAGGGCTCAGTATGAATGTGAGTGAACTCAAGATTTAAAATAAGTCAGATGAAGGGTTGAAGTAGTGTCTGATGAGGAAGAAGGTTGAAGAAAGCTGAATTTTTAAAGTATCTCCTACATCAGAGCGATCATCTGTAACCAATGTATTTAGTCTTATGGAGAGTCTACAGCCTACCAGCTCCATGTCTCTCTCCTGCTTATCTGCCTACCAACTGTCCCCTTCTTCTTCTCATTCTCCCTTTATCCCCTTCTCTTTCTCCTACTTCTGTTTTTTCTTTCTTTTCTCTGTTCCCTTCTCCACTCATTCTTCAAACTCTAGAAGTCTCACCAGTACTTTATAGAAATTTTCTTTTCACATATTCCCCACAGAGCCCTCTCTGTTTTTTTTAAGTAATCTCTAGACCCAATGTGGGGCTCAAACTCATGACCCTGAAATCAAGGGTTGCATGCTTACTGACTGAACCAGCCAGGCAGTCTCTTTTTTGACTGAATTCTTCTTAAGTCACTTCCTGAACTTCTCCTCTCAGTGACTTCCTGTTATCTGAAACTTAACAGATGAAAAAAAAAAAAAAAATCTGGAAACCTTCTGACCACAAAGAAGATCATTTTAGGACTACAAATATATGGTTATAGGAGGAAAAAAAAAAACTTTAGAAAATATAGAAAAGCAAAAAAAAAAAAAAAGAAAGAAAATATAGAAAAGCAAAAGGAAGAAAATAAAAATTAGCCACAGTTTCTGCTTCAGAGTATTTCCTACCGATTATGTCTATATGCATTTAAAATTTCTAATTATTCTTCACTTATTATTTTATGCCCGCTTTTCTCACATAAGAATATAAAGATATGTATATTTCTCTATGTAATTAGTCTTCTAAAAATTGATTATGATCATCATCAAATGGCATGAACCATAGTTTAATTAGCCTCCCATTGATGGACTTGTATTTCCAGTTTTTCTGTATTATAAATAAAGCTGCAATGAACATCTTTGTGTGCTCACATCTCCAGTGATGCCCTGAGAATAGAATGTGTGGGAGGGTTCCAGCTGCATGGAAAGAGGGGATGCACATTTTCAAGGCTGTCACTACATACTATTCTGTAGCCAAATTCCTACAGACAAGTGAAGGGACTTCTCCATCATGGTTTTAATGCTAAAGCTCAGTCTGATGTTCCATTTACTTGTTGCTTACCATACCACTTCCTTGGTTGAAGGTCATTAAGTAATTTATTGATTCTTGTGTCTGGGGAAACTCAGTATGTTACAGACCAGAGTTGGAAGATCAATCTTGGAAACAGCAGAAAAACAAGGAGAAGGGTAAGGATTCCATCCATGTTTGGCTTAAGTCATCCGGTTCATGCTTTGACTCCCCATGTATTTTCACATAACACATACTAGGTATTTTCAGGAAAAACGAAGATCAGATTGGCACTGCCCTCAAAGATTGACAGCCCAGGCTGTTGACCATAAACACGTCTCTGCTCTGACATCGCCCTGTGGGGAGAGAGAAGTCCTTAGGAGATGCAATGCTTACGTATTTACTTTTTTTAATAAGTATTTTTGCCTTGTTGATATTGGAGCGCTTTTCTCTCCCAATGTGTTCACTTATTTAGGTAATAACTACTGTTATTACCTGAAAAATTCAGTCTCAGGTGATGTTTGTAAGCCCCTTTTGTGTGAGCCAGAAATTCCAAGTTGGGCTACCGCAGGTAAAAAACAAACAAACAAACAAACAAAAAACAAAAACCACCATCCTGGTGTCACTGCTTTCAATCTGTATCCATTTGCTGGAATGCTCACTGCTCATCTCTTTTTCAAGGTAAATGGAAAAGTATAGGTTTCTAATCACACATTTGCAATTGCAAGGGAGGGGCCAAGGATGAGAAGCGCAATCAGGCAAATTTTATTATTTATTGACATTTTAGAAGTTGTGGAAAACCACTGGCAAAGCCCAACTTTATTCTCCTTGGGCTTATGTTCAGGGACCAAACCATTCTTTTGAAACATGCAGAGTTTTTAGCAGTTCCTCTTTAAAGAAATGCTATCATTCCTTTCTTTGGGGAGGAAGGAACAATGCCCCTTGTGTGTTCGAACCACTCAGAGCGTTAATACACTGTTTCCTTAGAAGGGTTTGCTTTCCCGAGTTGAACTTTTCAGAACTCAGAACACCTTATCACACTTTCAGAAGCCTTCTCTCTGAAAATGGAAAAAGGAAAGGGGGGAGAGCCTGTCAGGACTTGTGCCAGTTAAATCCGATCTCTCCGGGGATTTGTTTTTCTTCTGGCGTCAGATTAGATGTTCAAATCAAGCAGTGTTTGAGGGCTGCAAGGGAATGTCCATGGGATTCTTAGTGAGGCTAATCCCAGAGCGGCACATTCCAAGGGACTAATCTACCCAAGTTCATTGCTTACTTGAAACGTCTCTTGGGGGAAGAGCTGGGCAAGTGGCTTTTTTTCCAGTGGGCGGTCATAAGAGCATTATTAACGGGATGACCAGCCCCAGACACAGCAAAATGAAAGCAACAGGAGCTGCTCGTGGGACTGCCTTTGCCACCACCCAGAGCCAGTGCTCAGGTAAAATGATTTCGGCTCATTTTCTTCTTGTTCAACCTCCCAATAGTGAATTGGGGGGACCTAGAGGAAGACCCAAGGAATACCCAGGTAGATGCCGAAGGAAAGCTACAGTCAAAAATGAACACTGGTATTCAGTCCCTTTGGGTCTGTGGTGTTTTGTTCTGATTAGGACAGAGTGTACGTTTGAAACAGGAGAGTCTCAAAATAAGGACATAGTGAAATTTCACTGGATTTGTTCTATAAAGTTAGGGAATTCTTTTTTTTCTTTCTCTCATCTTGTGATTACTGGTCTGGGTTGTTGTCGTCCTGTTACGTTACCCTCTTACAGGGTGATTGCAGTTGTAGTTTCCAAGATTTTCTGGAGACAGATTTAGTACATATTTGATGTATGTACTTATAAACTATTCCTGCTTAGAGAAGTCCTTGATCTTGTAGCTGGTGGAGAGTTGGGAGTATGAAGTATCCGAGTAATGTGGGGAACTAATGTTTGTAGCAGAAGCTTTGTGAGAAAGAATTGAAACCTGACTAAATGAAATAACTTATTTTTTTCCCTTTGGAAAGCAATATTTACAGCTTCTGTTTGTTTCTATCATTTCTGTCCTTTATTGACTGTACGTTTTACTTTCAAAATTAGTACTTTATTCTTTGAGGGTAATCATTATACTTAATTCAAATGTGAATGTCCTCATTTTTGTTTTCAGTACGATGTCCTTTAATTATTAGCCTTTGAAACCACTTCCCTATTACACATCACACATGACTGATAATGCAGAAAGAAAGAAAATAGCCCATTACAAACTCAGTCATGGTGATGTGACCGTTCTACCTTTAGAAAAGAAAGTACAAAGCGATTTTCTAGGGTCTGATGGAAGCCATCTTTTCTAAGAGTACATGAGACTTTTGAAGCCTATTTAAAAAGAAAAGATTTTAGGGCAAACCTGTCTGTTGAAGTTTTGCATTAGAAGAGAATTAAAGGGTCAGTGAGAAACATGGCATGTCAAAACTATTTCATGCTTTCAAACAACAAGGATAGCCATTCTGAGCTAACTTACTTGGATATTGAAGCCAAGTATGAAGCTCATGCAGAGCAGTTCAAAGCCTTTGGACAAAAGCAAAGGGAATTAGTTTAAGGAACAAGTTAAACCATGATTATACATCAAATTTGCCCGCTTCCAAGAAAATAATTTTAAAAATCTATTATCTACCCACACTGAAGAGCTGAATAAAAAAGCACAGTACAGCAAAGCCCACAGTAGAGCATAATCAATTATGCACGATATTTTGTAGAATTCCTAATTCATGTGTTATACATGTAGTCTTTCTATTATGTATTCTGCTTTTCTTTTTCAAAAAAAAAAAAGAGAATTCAATTCAATTATGGATGTTGGAAAGATTTTTATTATATTACATTTGTTCCCCACCCCCTTCCAATTTCCCATACCTTGGCAAGGGAAATGGTTAATCTGCTAGTAATAAGAGATGGAAATTGATCTTGTTTCCTTTTGGTAACAGTGAGATAGGTTTTTCACCATTAAGAAGGTAACTAAGTTGCTGAACTGACACAAGTCAAGATATTTTATTTTAAAAAATTAACAAGTTGGCAATCTCTATGTAGTAATTCTCAGTAAAACTCCCAGTGCCTTCCAGGTTGAAACTGGGATCTGTGAGTGAGACAAATGATCAAGGTATCCTTGGGATATCTAATTCATCTGTCATGGTCCCCCGGGTTCTCAAGTTAGGAATCTGTTGGAACTGCATTTCTTTGTTAGAGCCATTATAATGATTCCCCCCTTCCTTTACTTCTTGCTCCTCTTACAATGTCTTCCTGATGTCACACCCCTGTCCTTTATCCTAAGGAGTGAGATAGAAGACATAGCAGAATATGTTTTACTTCACGTGTGGAGACAGAAGAGGGGAAAGAGGAGGGAAAGATGCGAGTATGAATTGGGTCTAAGGCATGCCTCTAGGAGTTCAACACTGTCCATAAACCAAGGCACTCCCAGGCATGCCCCGATGGCACTGCCCAGATTAAGGGCATTTACTATCAACAATATATAACTTGGAAAGGCAGTTTAGCAGAGTGGGTAAGGGTGTGAACTCTATAGTCAGAGTGCATAAGGCCAAACTCTGGCTTTAACATGTACCTGCTGAATCTCTCAGCCTCAGTTTCTTCAATGGTAAAATGGGTGTAACAGAAGTCCTTTCCTCATAGGGTTCTTAGGAGGACCCATGGAGATAATACACATAGGGCACTTTCCAGGCACATGATGAGCCCTTCATAAATGTGAAATATCCTTGGAGCCTATCATCCCCAATGCAAAGAGAAATCAAACCAGGTCAGGTCAGTTATAGTAGATTCATAGTGCTCTTGTCTGAACCTGCATCTGAACTTTTAGTACCAGAACCAACCCAGCACTGGCCCCTTCCCTTGAAGTGAAACATGGTACCCAAATACTAATGATAACAACTTGATGTGTCAGCTATTATTATTGTGCCCATTTTATAGATGAGAAAAACTGAGGACCACAATAATAATGTGACTTTGTCCATACCGTGGAGTTCCACTCATGCCACTTTTTCTACTGGCAAACCTCATGCTCTATCCATGACACTGCCATTCCTTCTTTCTCTCTGGGAGAGTTGATGGGCACTCCCCCAAATTTGCAGATGCTTCCCCAAAAGAAACTTCTGAATTCTAGCCAAAGTAGGCCACAAAGAAGAAAGGAAAGGGCTTTCTCCCTTTTCTGCTCCCCGAGGTGTAGGGAACGTTGGTTTCAGATGTCCAGTGAGGAATATTTTTACCATCTTTCTGCCAAGAGATGTTATCAATGAAGGTATTCAGTGTCTAGGAAAAATCACAGCCTATGAATAGTTTAACTTACAGGCTTTTCACAAAGATAAAGCCTGGTTTATCTATGCTGCTCAGCTCATTTCTGTGGCAAAGATGCAGCCACTAACTTTTCCTATATATTTGAGAAGAAAAATCTTTGTGATTAGACACTGGGGCATTCTTCATGCCCAGCTGACAAACAGAACTCCAAATGTTAACTTTGTGGTTAGAGGGTGCAGAGGTCCACCTGGATCCAGGGATCTGAGGCAGGATATGTGCTCCTCTTCATGTGGACGATGCATAAACACTGAGAAATTATATGACCCAGTTGTGATCATGACTGAAACGGGATGCAGCTCCTTTGTGCTCCTCAAGCTTCCCTGCCTTGCTACTCTTACAACATTCTTTATCATATGAGATAACTACTGCCTTCAGTGCTGCATGTTTGCATAGGCTCCATCATGAGAGAGGAGGGAGATGGGAGACTAAGGGTTGAGAGCAAACCAGACCTTCACACAGTTTATATAGATGTTTGAGTCCTTGACAGAATCAGAATCAATTATCGCCAACATATGGGGGTTTGTAACAGTTAACACTGGTCACTGAGGCCAACTAAACAGCTAAATTGCACTTTGGCCCTGTATCTTTCAAGAGTATGAATTTAGTCCTGATACTGTGTTAGAGAAAAGATAATACCATATGGAAATAACTTGACAGGGTGCTTTAACAACTTCCGTATTAAATGCTTAGAGAAGGGATCTTCTGAGCAGCTTGCAGGATCTCATGGGAGACTCCTCTGCTATTTTAAAAGCTAGTAAAGAAAGAGGTAAAGGGCTACGGGATGGGCACTATGCTTTGGAACAAAGATGGTACAGTTTGCTGGAGCTTCCTTTGTCCTTCTGGGAACCTAATCTTAATGGCCGGACTTCCTGGTGGACAATCCCAACAGTGCCTATTCTAAGAAGCTGTGTTTCCTATGCTTAAAGACATGTGGAATTTAAAAAAGAAAAGAAAAAGTGCTATCTTTCTTCCTTCCAAAGGCATCAATTACCTGTGAAGTTCTAAACTGTGATGAAGACATTTATCTTCCTATGCTTCCATTTCCTTTTCTCCTTCTGTGTTTAAGCACTGTTAATTAGGATTTTAGGAAAAGCATTATGATGGATTAGGGCTCTTGAGTTGTATAATTCTCTTACCATTTCTTTCCCTCTTTTTTTTTTTTTAAAGAGAGAGAGTAGGAGGAGGGGTAAAGGGAGAGGGAGAGAGAGAATCTCAAGCAGGCTCCCCAAAGAGGAGCCCAAAACAGGCCTCAATCTCAGGACCCTGAGATCATGACCTGAGCCAAAATCAAGAGCTGGATGCTCAACTGACTGAGCCACCCAGGTGCTGCAATTTCTCTTTCTTTCTACAAGGAAAATCAAATGGAAGTGCTAGCCATGAGAACTTCGTATTTATTTACATATATTTCCTCCCACCACTGAATATTTGTTATGTACAGAGCTATAAGCATACTGTTCTGTGTTTTTCATTTCCTCCGTAAATAGTATTGTTTTTCTGACCTTTAAAAATCATTAAGAATTTGTGTATGGTTCCATCACTAACATTTTTCTTTAAGGTCATTTTCTTTGACTCAATATTATAATGTTAACCTAATCAACAGGTTCTGGCAGCAATTGATTTTGTTATATGCCGTGTTTATGTGTGAAGTAACTGCAATTTCATTTCAGTTTATGAGATACTAGTCTATTACATGATTATGAAATTTTACTTTCTAGTCAAAAGTACTTGGAGGTTATGTTCACCTTTCTTCTTTTGTTTTGTTTTTTTTTTTTTTTTTCCAGGCTCAGAAATCCTGGATAGAAAGAGCATTTTATAAGAGAGAATGTGTTCACATCATACCCAGCACCAAAGACCCCCATAGGTAATCTTGCTGTTTCTATAATGAAGTGAGAACACAGAGTAGCATTTACAGGAACAAAATTACAATAGTAACACTATCCATTGCAAGGGATCCAAAGTCAAAGATCATTTTATTTTATCTTTGCTGGGCATCTCTGAAGCAATCTTAGATGTATACACCACATAATATGCTATGCCTACAGTTAATTCTCTAAGAGCCTGTACAAAATAACAGAGATACGCCACTGGGAAGGAATTAATCACTGTCTATAAGTGGGTTATACGTATTTTTAGTATGGTTACTGATTTTTAAGCATTTCATCGAAATGCTTAGTTTGTACCAATATTCTCTGCTATAATGAAAAAGAGATTTTTAAATAAAAGACTCCTAATAGATTACTAATTAGACTGACCTTCAGATTCCCATCCAAGCACATTTTTTAGTAACTACTTACCTTATCTTCAATATCCTAGTTACCTCTCTGATTTTGCCTTAAAGGCTGGCAGCATCTGAGATAGAAAGTTTTCAGGATGCAGTAACATATGAATGTCTGAAAATGCCTTTATGAAAAGGCAACATAAGCAATTTAAAATACAGCTTATCGAGTCATATAGACTAGCTACATAACCTTGAACAAATTTCCTAACCTTCAAAAATGCAATTTTTTACTCATAAATTGAATGTGACACTGTTAGTATTTAATAACTGATAACTGTTTTACTATTAATTACTATTACTATTAATAGTTATAATAGTGTCTCAAAGTATGAAGGATATGTATTGCTATTATTACTAATAGTTATAATAGTGGTAGCAGAAAAGTATGAAGGACATTTTCATGATGTGAGGAATGAATTCTGTTTTCAGATATCTTGTGACTAACATTTTCATCATTTCTTCAGGAACACTTAAGCTTTAGGTTTTTATTCTCAGAATTGGCTATTTGACAGTGAATGTCAATTGAGGAAAGACAAGTTAGGTTGTGACTCACATATGAGTGAGAGTCCTTATTTAAATGTGCATGTTAAAATTCTTCCCTCAAAGTTATGCCATGGCTTTCATGCAAGATTTGATAGAGGGGAGGAGTGAGAGGTAGAAAAATCTATAGGGCTTTTGTTCGCAGGTTCCGATCCTGAACCATATGGCAGGTCTGAAAGGGGTGGGTGGAGAAGGCTGGGAGGCATGGTATAGCTTATCCAGCTAAAGGAAAATGAAGAGCAGGGTGGTATGTGTGTGTGGGGGGGGGGGGGTAGGGAGGAGGAGGGAGGGTGGGCAGAAAAGAAAATTTGTGTGTCAGGTAAATCTTGAGTTCACTATTTGCCTAGTATAGCCACATTGTGGGATTTTGCCTGAGGAATGACTGGCTCGCTATGGTCTGTAGATTTCTCTGGCAGCTTGCCTTAGTGGGTGATCCCATAATGGCAGATACAGGGATTCACTTTGACCTTTTCTACTGCAGGTGTTGCTGTGGGCGTCTAATAGGCCAGCATGTGGGCCTCACTCCCAGTATCTCCGTTCTTCAGAATGAGAAAAATGAAAGTCGCCTCTCCCGAAATGACATCCAGTCTGAGAAGTGGTCCATCAGCAAGCACACTCAACTCAGCCCGACGGATGCTTTTGGAACCATTGAATTCCAAGGAGGTGGCCATTCCAACAAAGCTATGGTAATCAGAAAACCATTTAGTCGCTTCCCAAATTCTTTCTCACAGCCTGCAAAGGAGAGGTGAAGAGCTGGAGATTTAGTCTTTGGGCTTTATCCCACCTTTGCCAGATCCAGGCTGGGCAACCGGCTCTGATGACCTGGCCCCTATGCCTCTCGGCTCTCCTTTATAGAATGGGAGAAAGAAAAGCTTCCTCCCAGGATTTTTAAATAATTAGTATGATATCAGATGCAGTGACTATTGTTATTATTAATAATAACAAGTAACTTTCTATAGTGATCCACTTCTATTATGTTACTCTCTGGGTCTCATCTTTATGGCATGTTTTTCTGTCTCCTTTGATTGAAAAAAAAAATCTTTAGGTTTCTGTTTTGTTCTATTGGTAACTAGGACTTCTCTCAATTCAAGGTAGAAATGATCATCCCAGACTGTTTCCTTCCCTGTTCTAACAGAGATCTTGCCATCTAAAGTGAGGGCTTTTGCTCCAAGCAGCTGTGTTCAATAATGTTCTCAGTAGAAGAGCTCCATATGAAAAGGGTTTTGTTTGGAACAGTGGCTTTAGGAAATAATACAAATTTTACTTCTAAGAGTTGTTGCTTCTAAATTTCAGCTTTCATCATGAACCTCTCCCTACTTGGCTGACAGATTTTTTTTTCCAGGAGAAAAGTACACCATATGTTTTTGGAAATTCTAGAAATGCTATATTTCAACAAGCTTGCTTCTAACAGAGTTAGTGGAGAGTGGAGCAGTTGGAGGTGGCTGCTCTAAGGCACAGCATGAAGTTCTTTGAGTGTGGAGAGGAAATTTTGCTTAGAGAAGCATACTGCAAAATGTAAGGGAAGTCACTTCATACTAGTCACAGGCTAAAAATGTGCAAAAAAGCCACCTCCCTCCCTCTCTTCTCTCTTCCCCTTCCCCTCTATTCCCCCACTCTTATAGGATTTTCTTCACTAAGAATGGCTGACTAAGGTAGTCTCCTAGTTTTTTTCCAAGAAAATCAATTCTGAGCTATGTGTTAGGGTACAAATAGTTTTGAGCAATGTATTGGAAAGAAGAGGAGGCTATGTGCAGCCCCCAGTAAGGCCTGGGGAAAAACATGGTGGGGGGGTGGGAATTAGTCTTGGCCTATACAGAACCAAGGGCAATGGAAATTTGGCAACGTCCTCCTCCACCCAAGGGATGTATTCACCTACACAAAGTCATTAAGGGTTCCCAACTCAGCATAATTTCCTTTCACAGTATGGGATCCAAACCATATACACTGGGGATCCCCCAGGAAATCATGCATTAATTAAAAGTCATGCAAGTTCACTATAAGAAAAGTGCTGCCAAAAAAAAAAAAAAGCAAATGTATGAAAATGGATCCACAGAGAGCCAAGAATATGAGATGATATGAGATAAGATGAGATGAAATGAGAATATGATAATGTTGCAAGTGAAGTGTACCCCCCAAAAAAGAGAATGTGCTACAGATGAGAAAGTGGCTTGGGATGCAGGAATGGTGCCACCAAGCTTTGTGCCCCATGTTGCATAGCTGATATATGATATCTGTATACTATGACATTTAATGGCAGAGGGCAAACTCAAATAGGCACACCTGTCACTCTGTTCTGGAAGTGTGAATACATATGACATGGAACTTTGATAGCCTTCCCAATGCCCCATGTACCTTGATGAAACTCCAAACTACCTGTTGACGGGTCAGGTTAGGACAGGTCAGCTACATATTTGTAGATCCCAGTGTAAAATGAAAATCAAGGCCCCCTCCTGGGGCAGGGAAAGCAATCCCCCGTTCCTACTGCTGTCAACCCCAACTCACAGTGGACAAATAATAGTCAAAGGAATTGCCATCTCTGTAATGGGGCATGCACGGTATCCGGTGTGGGTGAGACTTTCCCCCCTCTCACCTAAGAACCTCACCATGGCACTGCCAGCCAAAAGCAGATACAGCTACTTCCTTGCTCTGTCCTAAGATGCTACAGGGAATATACCCAGCTTTGCCTCTCCCCTCGCCTGCACTCAGATCCCAGTCAGGGATAGTGGGTAATGATAGAACAAAATCTCTATTGCTGCCTCAGGTGAGAATGGAGTGGGAAGGCTAGACTGACTGAGACACCAGACATGGGAGCAGGTGGCTGGGATCCCCTGTGCCAGGGAGGCAGCAGGAGGTGGGATGTGGGACCTTGGACCACCTGTGAGCTGAGGATCCAAGCCCTCTGCACATACTCTACCATCCCATCACACTTGACTTACAAAACAGATTCAAGGATAAAATTGTTGAGATTTTCAAGACAGCAAGTGTAGAGCATTAAACTGTAAACAGTGCCTTTCTGAGCAGTATGACCATGCTGCTTGTACGCCCGTGAAGCTGGCACTGAGATTAGGTCTTGCATGTCCTAGATGGTCTCGTTGCAAACACTATGAGGAAAAATCTTTCTTTCAGAGTCTAATCAGTCAAATGAGGACCAGTTTTCCTCCTTCTTCTTCTTCTTCTTCTTCTTCTTCTTCTTCTTCTTCTTCTTCTTCTTCTTTTATTTTTTGTACAACCAAATATTTAGCAAGTGAGCGTCCCCGCTATGCACACACAATGAACGTTTTGTCCACTTTGAATACTTGGCCTTGAATTGTTCTGGTTCTCGTGTCTAGACAAAGGGGTGGACCTGACAAGTGGTCAGATGTCTTGTTTTATCAGGCAGGATGGTGATTTTGTGCCAATCTGTGCCTTCTTTACTTTTTGCCCTCTCCAACAAACTGGCATGCAGTTTGGACAAAGGGAAAAATCATCAATTACTGTCTGTTAAAGAATGTCAGTCTTCAGATGGGGAAGGCATGGTTAAATATTCACCATGACTGAAACAGGTCAACTAACTTAATGTGCCTGATCCCAGGTTATTCTATTCAGCTAGGCTTAAAAAATACTGAATAATCTCGATCTATCTGTTTTATAGACAAGGCAACTGGAGCCCAGAGAAGTTAAATTCTTCTGTGAGAGTTATTTGATTATTTCATGACAAAGAGAATTCTTGAATTCAGGCTCCTTAGGATTTGCTGTCAGCTCTGTTTCTTCTCTGTCATGTATGCTTGGTATAGACTCTAGGAGATGATTTGGGGGGAAGCTAATTACTGTTATATTTCTCGCTCTCTTATAAGGGTTTTGAACACTTTGCAGAAGTATACAGTTACTATTATTTGATGAGGTTAATTAAACTCAAAAGCTCTGAGCAGGAGGAGGTCTTTGTAAAATTACATCCTAGGTTAATAGAACCATTTTCTGAGCCTTTCCCAGCACTTTGTGGTATTCTGTTCTCAATTTCCAGGCCCAACAACCCTGGGAAAGTTCAGTAGCAATGGACTCAACATCTCTCTCACTTTGCAAAGAATCATGATCCAGGAAGGAGACACTCGTAGCTGACAGTGAATGAGGGATCCTCACTCCCTTCTCTTCTCAACACCAAGCCATGTCCTACCAAACTGCATGCTCCAAATGCCATTCCTGGGCTATTGGAGGACCTGGCAATTCATTCAGGTGCCTTATAAAAGTCAGAACATCAGTACCAAGGAAGAAGATAGTAAGATACCAAAGCTCTGGGTTAGACATTGTCTGAGTAGAGCCAGTTCCAGGCAACTTTTTAAAACTGACATAGAGGACCATAGCAGTCTGGCCCCGCAGCACACATTAGGTCCTCTCTCAAAGGCTCTTCTTTATCTGGGGCTACAGCTGTAAGTTATCTAGAAAAAGTGACAGTGCTGGACTTGATTATACAGAGTCTTATTTGCTACTAATCATCTCTTCCAATTAATGCTGAGCTGACTTGTACACCAGGTAAGTATAACTTAATTAAGGACTTGGATTTAAACCTCTCAAGTCATTCACATGTAATTATCTTCAGGTTTTTCCTTGCTATTCACTGTTTATTAGATCAAGTTGAACCCCTTATTATAGTTTTTATATCATTTAGGTAATTGTTCCTCTGCCTCACTGTCACACTTAAAGCCCTAACTATTGAGCCTTCCAGGATTAAAGCCTTATTCTCTGAGCATTGCCAGTGGGTCAGGAGAATAGAGGTAGGGGAAGCTCCGGTGAGTGGGGCGGTCTGCTGGCAGCACCACAGCATCAACAGTCTCACACTTTTAAAATGCTTTGGGATTGAATTCGATTTTTTAAAAACTGTCTTTCTTTGAATTAGGCATATTTAATCTGGGAATCATCACCAACTGACACATGCCAAATTTGAAACTAAATGAATCCCCTTTCCCAAAACAAAATAGCTACTCACTAGACTGTGGCTAACGAAGCAGCTTTACATAAGCATGGTAAGGTATTTGAGGGGTTTGGTAATTGTTCCATTTCCACTTTCCACCTTTTAATCTTTAGGCCACTGAATCAGCAGTACCCTTGAGAAGCCTTTCTGAAACTGAGAATAAAACTAGAGTTTATCACTTAAACTTCTGGTCCCAATCATAGACCTATAGGAAAGGAAGGAAAGAATCAACCCTCCTCAAAGAAATCTATCTTACCTTTAGGAAATTCCTATCTCTTTGCCTCTAGAAAATTTTATGCTAAACAATTCTGGCAGAAAAATGTAGTGAGTCCCCCCTATGACCTATTTATATGCTCAGTGAAGTTTTATATTTCTAAACCTTTAGGTTTGACTTATCAGCCAGCAGTTGTCACCTGAAAGTACCTGGTATCTAATGCTGAGGAATCACAAAAACAATATAGACTAAAGTGCAATGGCATTTTCATTTCCAAAGTTTTGTGGGTCATCAAACTAGGAATGCAATAGCCAGTGACACCACACATTTGCTTTCCAAGTATTTTCCTTCTAGGGAACTTTCACGTGCTTTAAGCCACCATAAGTATTAAACTCTCACTGTAAAACTAATGACTCCAGGGACTCAGAAAGCTGATATCAGCAAAATTGTGTTAGCAGTTTGATATGACGTGTCCTCCTTGGCCAAAGATTTAATTAAAGGTAGTCATTTTAAAATGTGGCTACAAAGAATTAAAAAAATGAAATGATGCTTATCACATCTCTCAACAGAGAAGAAAATGGGCCAAATTTCCCCCTCCAGCCACAGAAGAAAAGCACTAGAAATAAGTGTTCAAATAGAGTTAGCAATGGTATTTCCCTTATTCCAAACAAGCACTACGTTCAAACTGATAATTTCCCAGAATTAAAAATGGCTTTACAGTATTAGGAAGAGGATTTGTCATTTTACCGTTTCCAGGAGCTTAGCCAGATTTATCATTCTGCAGTTCTTTTACATTTTCATTTAAAATCTGGGCAGAGTTAGGGGGATAAAAATTTAGGGCTAAAGAGGTGACTCATTCATTATCAGAGCCAAATTGTTCCACCAGCTCTCAAATTCAGAATTCCAAAGGAAGATTGTTATTATATTATATTTTAATTAAACAGCCTCAGCCTATTCTAAGTAGTAATGACTATCCCCCCCCCCACACACACACACACGTGTGCACGCACAGCCATGGCCCACCCTGGGTGTTATTATAAAGGCAGAACAACGCTGTCTGGTCTATGATGCATCTGTGACTTCCCAGTTTAGTACAGAGTGAGGCCATGGTCAAGTCAAGTCCTGTTTTGATAAGTGAATAGTAATATTACTAATGATAAAGTAGTAAGAATGGCTTTAGAAAAAACTTCAGTGAAGTCATCTGCTACACAGAAAGGCCTTTAGCATCGGCAGAGCAAAAACTCAAGCTTTGGCTACCGAAGCCATGTGCCATTCAAATTAAATAATTTTCTAATTTCTAATTCTAGTTTTCTAATAGAGTTTCACAAAGCTTAATTTAGTGGTTTGTGTTTGGAACTCAAAAATCATGCTGTATGCATTGGCCTCCAAAGCACCTACGAACAGATCAAATAATATATTTCGACTAGAGTGAACCCCTATTTTATATAGAGCATTCTTGAAGTGCTGTTCTGGGTGTCATTAGCTCTCTCCACATTAGCTCTCCCCTGCCAGGCAAAGCCACTAATGATAGAAAGGAAAAGAAGAAGATTATTCTAGGCTTGGGCAACTTATTGGAGCTCAGTTTATCTCTAGAAATTATAAATTGAGGAGCTAAAGTCATGTGGATGAGGGATGGGTTAGGCAACCTGGAGCCAAGGTAGCATTTTCGCTCTTGACAGGTACTTGTATATAGATAAACACCTGCAGCAGTCACTCCCCAGATAACTCAGAGTTGAGAAACAAAGTGCTCCTTTAACATATCTGCTGAAGATTTAAAGGCAAGTTATTCGGATCCTGTTGTACACAGACGTCACTTATAAGGTGTTTGTAACCTTCATTAAATTTACATGTATTGGTTTTTCAGCCATAACAGGCGATTTTCCTTAATTTAATCTTCACAGGGTCATGTGAGGTGGTCAGGATCAGCCTCATTTCACAAGAGAAGGCACTGAAATTGGCCAAATGACTTAACAGCACCAGTGTCCGAGCTAGAGTGTGATGCTGCTGATGATTGAAAAATCTATAAATGGAAGCACATGTCACCACATCAGATTACTGCCCAAGTGACAAAATTTAGTATACCCATCAGGAAGATTTCTTGTTATTTGTAAGGTGATCCCTTAGCAATTAATGAGCTCACAAGTGGATGGTCAAAATTGCTTATCTTGACAACCAAAATAGCTCCTAATTTCAAATCACATTGACCGTTTATTAATTGCTCTGGGGTCAGCCATTTATGACTTTAAAGCTGCTGATTCAGCACGTGAGTTAGCTGTTACAATGCAAGCACCTGGAGAGTTCCCTGACTAACCTGCTTTTTATGGATGTAAGAATCTAATTTAAAAATTGACATGTTCAGATAATTGTGTCATGTTATCACATTGTTTTAATTAGCCTCTTATCTCCCAAATGGTTTACTGAGTTACTAAACCATAACAATGACAAAAACAACTGATTCACATAAATTCTTCTTTTAAAAAAAAAAAAAAACTTGCCTTTTATTCTCCAAGGGATTACATTTTTGGAGATAATTTGGGTAGCTGAAAATGGCAGAGTTTTCCTATTCACTGTCTCCTGGGTAATTCCTCCAGTATCTCCTCCATTTTTCTCTGTGGTTTTCATGTAAAATATTGAGTGTTCTTTCTACCCTTTGGCCCAGTGAGAAACACAAGACAGCACTTAGAAAATTCTCTTTGGTCTGGGAAAGAGTTGTAATCCTTGCCTCTCATGCAGTCTCTGGGGAGCTAGTCAGAAATGCAAAACCACAAGCCCCACCCCAGACCTCCTGGATTGGAACCCACATTTTTGTCAAGATTGCCAGGTGAGTTGTGTGCATTAAAGTCTGAGAAGCACAGCTCCACCAGAGAATTTCCCGTGCAGTAGTAGCTTTAGTAATGGACTAGATGAGTGGTTGATTATGAGACAGCTAGCTCTGAGGCCCCAGTCACTCACTTTCCCTGGGGTCTCCCTGTCCTTCTCTGTGAAGCAGAAGAATTGAACTAGATGATTTCTAGTTCCCATGATTGCTAAGATATTTCTAAGTTCTCTTTGATTTCTAAGATTGACTACTTCATAGCCAATACGGAAAGTTTTATCACAAATCACAGTCAGGTCAAACATGGTCCCTGTCCTCAAAGATCTTTCAACATGGGCAGATAAAACTGACACATGCAAAAAACAACCAGGGAAAAACCCATCCAATTGGGTTAGTTTGATTGTTATGTTGCATCGATATGAGCTTGCATTCTCAGTAAAAGCCTTTAAAAGATGAGAATCATTTCTGTAGACGAGAAAGGGAGGAACTAGGTATTCTAGGACTTAGGGAACAGCATTAGCCAAATGCAGAGAGAAGTGGGAAACACTTCTAGGTGGAGTCAAGCCAAAGTGGAGAGGACCATGACAGGCAGAAGGAGAGTTTACATATAATGAAACACTTTGAGATATAGTGTGATCCAAAAGGAATTGGAGAAACAACTATTTCTGTCAGTGTCTTGCTGAGGGCATGGGGTCGAGAAGCCTATGGAGACTGTTGCTATAATCCAAATGGACATCTTAGTAAAGAGAATTTATTCCTACAGTGGCAACTGAAGGAATAGAGGGAAAGACCTGGTTGAGAACACTCTTTTCAGAAATGGTTCTCTAGAACTTTGAGACTGCTTGTAGGTGAAAGGAAAGGAGAAAGAGAGAGGGACATTATCACTTTGTGGTCAAGAGTAAGGACTCTGGAGTCTGAAGACCTGGGCTATGGACCCCATCATTACCACTGTCATTTGAACTTGAGAACCTAAAAAAAAAAAAAAAAGAACTTGAGAACCTGATGGATCCTTTCTGTCTGCAAGCTGTGAAATGTGAATGATATCAACCTCCTCCTTACTGAGAGGAGTCATGAAATAATGTATGTGCTGGAGCATAGAATATACACAAAGGTCTTGGTTTGAGATTTGGGGTTTGTTTTGTTTTGTTTTGTTTCTCAATAGAGTTAAGGACCTGAGAGCAGAGAAAAATACATGAAGAGGGCCCACCAGTAATGTAACCTTATACAAATCAGACAACAAGTGCCTCTGTTTCCCTATCTGTAAGACAGAGGTGGGGACAAGGTGATTCAAGGTCATTCACTCCCTACAGAGCACTTAAAGTAACAAGAGTTCTGTGATCACAAGCAAGCTTTTCTTAACTAGGAAAAAGATTAGGCCACTTCAAAAGGAATTGTAACACATTCCATAGATTTTTGAGGGGCACTTTCCTGGGGATCTTTTTTTTTTTCTTTTTTTGAAGGTATAAGAGGGTAAAGGAGAGAATAGTAACTTAAAAAGAAATTTTTTTTTTCCATCTCCCACACTAAGCATTTTTTATTTGTATAGTTTGGAAGCCTTGGGAGTCCCAGCCCTAATTTATTTCACTAAATATCCCTTTCTGGAATTAGTCAAAATGACATAAATTCACTTCAGCAGAGCCGCCAAATTTTAACTACTCGAGTGGCATAGACACAGTGAGCAGGCACAGAAAACATTTTATTCTTTCGTCTTATAATGTCTATTATCTAGATATTTTTCTTTGAGTCACTCAATGAGCCAATAAATACAACGACAGAGTGATAATAACATGGCCTTTATTTAAGAAACACTGTGTTTGTTTCTACCACTGCAATAGCCACTCTTCAGCCCCAAGGCCCCTTGTGTGGCACAGGAACATACATCGTTACTGAAAATTTCTATTCGAAGATATCAGAAAGTTCTTGTCCTTTGCATGAAAGTTTGTGCACGAAATACGCCACATCTCATATTGTAAGCTCTAGTTCAATTCTATTGCTATAATGTACTTAACTAAAATTGCCAACCCTTACCCTTTCCATTCAGGAATTGATTGCTGCTACATAGATTAAATCGTTATAGAACCAGCTTATTAGATTCCAACACCTCTTTGGAATTCTGGTATATGCATGTAGAAAGCTTTAGCTCTTTTTGATATTCTTTGATGAAGCAGTTTAGTTTGTCAAGCTGCTTTCAACTTTTTCTTCTTCTTTGCCTCACATTTCAGCTAAATATATTTAAAATGCATTTTAACAAAAGAATTGACATAATTACTGAGGATAACAAGGGGATCCCCTAGGTCAAAATTATTGCAATCAATTGTCACCTCCTGCATAACCTTATTTATTTATACACCCAAAAGCATTTGTTTGCATGATTACATGCCCCTCTATTCTTTTTGTGGTTATGCTACTTCATCATTAATACTTAACAAATCCCTTAGTTAATCAGTACCTTCCTCTTCTCTCCCACACAACATACAGACTTTAGAATGCTTTAATGCTGATGACTTCCACCCAATTAAATGCTATATTGTCCAGTGCTTTAGTTCTATCCCTTCTCACCATAAATTAGATATTATCATCATTTTTTATTCTACAACCAGTGCTTTTCATAGATTTACCATGTATTTGCTAATATCTTTGTTAGCGATTCTTTCTTGTATCCAAAGATCATCCATTTGGTATCATGGACTTTCTCCTTGCTATATATATTTCAAAATTCCTTCAGTGAAGTCTGCTAGAGATAAATTCTCAGTTTTGGTAGTCTGAAAATATCTATAATTTGCTCTCATCTTTGAAAGATATTTTCACTGAATATAGAATTTTACACTGCCAGATAATTCCTCTTGGCACATTGTAGACTCTGGCTTGCGGCATCCATTTTTGCTGTTGAGGAATAGACCTTCTGTCTTATAATGACTATTTCTTTATAGGCGATTTGTCTTATTTTCTAGCAGCTTTTGAAGGTTTTTTATTTCCCTTCCTTTGGTGTTGTCTGTGAGGTGTCTCTGAGTGCTGTTTGTTTTTATTTACCTTGCCTGGGATTCACTGACATTCCTGGATCTGAGAATCTGTATCTTTCAACATTTTTAAGAAACTCCCAGCCAGCATCTGTTCAAGTATTGCTTCTTCCCCATTATCTCTTTTACTTCCATCTAGAATTCAGATCATCTCCAAGGTTTTCAGTTTTGCTTCTGTTTTCAAGTCCTTTGTCCTTCTAGGCTGCATCTGGTTGATTTCTCTGGATCTGTCATCAGCATGGCTAATCTGTAGCTTAATTTTTTTTATTGTATTTTTCATTTAAGTTATTACAGTTTTATTTCTAGAAGCTGCTTTTGATTCTTTTTCACATGTATTGGTCATTCCTTATAGTCTATTGTTCCTTACTGATATGTTCAATAATCTCATTTGTGTTTTTAACATATTAAATATAGCTATTTATGCATATTCTCTGAGTATTTCAATATCTTTGGGGATCTTATTTTCCTGTTATTTCTTTTGGTTCTTATTCATACTGCTGCATCTCTTGTATTAAAATCACATATAAAAATATGCGATTTTATTTTTTACATGATTTTTATTTTTACTATGAGATGTTTATTTTCCCATGGAAACTATCCGAGCTCCGGATTGAGGACTCATTCCTCCACAGAGGCTTTGCATTTGCTTCTGCTGATTACCTGGAGCCATTCCCCAGCCAGAACCATTTTAAATTAAATACTCTGATG
The DNA here is from genome assembly GCF_048164855.1 of Canis lupus baileyi. NCBI lineage: Eukaryota > Metazoa > Chordata > Mammalia > Carnivora > Canidae > Canis > Canis lupus. The sequence goes on from NC_132838.1 coordinate 87,768,995, forward strand.
TTTTTCAAGCCACATTGATAGTGTGAATATGGATCAAAGCCTTTGGGAGGGCCCCCTGTTTTATAAATAATCAGAGGAGAATTTTTTTCTGCATCCACTCAGAACCAAGGTGGAAGCAGGTAGGCTTCTTTGTTCTCTTCTTCTGTATATCAGACTTACTCACTGTTTTCTTCCTTACACATGAGAGTGGAGTCCTTTGAAGTATCCCAGCTTACATGGGGTCCCCTTTACTGCATAAAGCTGGTAAAGCACAGGTGCCAACATCTTCCCAGGTTTAGGAAAAATCCTCAAGTCCAAAGCCTGCTTTGGTCCTTCCTTATCTCCTGAGGTTCCAGCTTCTACTTTGTTTGGGAATCTGGATATTTGCTCTTTTCATGTCTGCTCTGCAATGCATTTCAAAAGGCTTTCAAATATATCTGCCCAGTATTTCAGTTGTTTCCAGCTAAAGATGGAAGTCTTTATGTAATTAAACTGAGACCTAAATGAGTATGTATGTGGTTATATACATGTTTATCATTGTATGTATTTATAGCATTCCATTTATATGTACTTAGTATACTTATTTCCAGGTGCATCTGCTAATACCTTGAAATCTGATATACGCTTTAGTTTTTTAGATTATTCTGCAAGAATGATTGGCATGCCTTTTGTCATTTGTCTTCTTTAAAAAGATAAAGAAATTCTTAGTATGCAGTTATTATAGACTAAATTAATATAGTCGACAGTTACCTCATTTTAAAATTCTCATTACATTAGGTAGAACTGCAGAATTTTCCAAAACCTGTCAAAGTGACAGGGTCACAGAAACAGATATAGCTAAGTCCAGTTGGTATACTTGGGAAAAGTTGTAGTTGCACTGCGTTTGAGAACAGCAAACAATTTTAGAGTTTGTAATCCTTCACCATTTCGAGAAAACCTTTAAAAATGGTATGCCTTCATCAAGCAAAGACTCTTCTGGTAAAGAAAGTGATTTGCCTTTTTTTTTTTTTTTAATAAAATCAGATTTCACATGAAAGCATTTTCTTCAAGCACTATACACATCATTACAATCAGTAAAGAGATAAGCCCCCACAGCCAGCCCTTCCCTGTCTCCCTAATCGGTGCCATCTTCTTCCAGTATGTGCGAGTATCCTTCGATACAAAACCTGATCTCCTTCTGCATCTGATGACCAAGGAATGGCAGCTGGAGCTTCCCAAGCTTCTCATCTCTGTGCACGGGGGACTGCAGAACTTTGAACTCCAGCCAAAACTCAAGCAAGTCTTTGGGAAGGGTCTCATCAAAGCAGCCATGACAACCGGAGCATGGATATTCACTGGAGGGGTTAACACAGGTAATTTAATAGAAAAAGATGACCTAAGGAAGGCCATGAGAATGTTGTAACTAAGACTATTTTCTCCTAAGGGTAAATATATTTCTGTTCACCCCACCTCATCTCTCACCCACCCCCGTGTGTCCATTACTTGCTGGATCTCCGTCCTCTCACTGATTCTTCCTCCCTCCATTACTGACACAATAACCATAGTTAGTTCTCACCAAGAATTACTTACACTTGAAAAGCAGTTTGGGCCTTTTAGGCTCTTTTATTTTTTTTTTTAATTTTTTATTGGTGTTCAATTTACTAGCATACAGAATAACCCCCAGTGCCCGTCACCCATTCACTCCCACCCCCCGCCCTCCTCCCCTTCCAACACCCCTAGTTCGTTTCCCAGAGTTAGCAGTCTTTACGTCCTGTCTCCCTTTCTGATATTTCCCACACATTTCTTCCCCCTTCCCTTATATTCCCTTTCACTATTATTTATATTCCCCAAATGAATGAGAACATATAATGTTTGTCCTTCTCCGACTGACTTACTTCACTCAGCATAATACCCTCCAGTTCCATCCACGTTGAAGCAAATGGTGGGTATTTGTCATTTCTAATGGCTGAGTAATATTCCATTGTATACATAGACCACATCTTCTTTATCTATTCATCTTTCGTTGGACACCGAGGCTCCTTCCACAGTTTGGCTATCGTGGCCATTGCTGCTATAAACATCGGGGTGCAGGTGTCCTGGCGTTTCACTGCATCTGTATCTTTGGGGTAAATCCCCAGCAGTGCAATTGCTGGGCCTTTTAATATTGATGATACAGAATTTGTAAACACAACGAATGGAATTTCACAGGATATTTTCAATACCTCAAATTGCCACAAGTATCCGAGAATTTTTTAAAGAATAACTTCTGCTCTAAATCGGAAGCCCTGCGTCTGATCTTTAAGTGATTTTTAAAGCTTGACGCAAATAACTTTAATTTTTGTAAAATGCCCATTACATCTGGGACATAAATTGTGACAGCAAAGTCTGGAGGATTGTGTGTATACTATGTAAAATATTTTGTTAAATCAACTCTGCACTAAGAGAAGACATATCACACTCTGAATTCCAAACAATTATTTTTTCTCCTACCAAATGAGTTTCTTTAAATTGTGATACAGATAGACTATCAAATCAATTCTCACAGACCCACTTACAGTTAAGTGCTTGCATGCAGCACATTTTTGAATGTGCAGCCGATAAGGGAATGGATGCCCGTAAATGGATTTGACATATTTCCCCAGCCTGAGTCCAAAGTGCCAATTGGAAGTACTCGAGTAATAACTGCAGTAAGTTCATTTAAACTTGTTTCAAGGGTCTTTTTAAGAAAGATTGCAGTGCTGCGTTGAGGTTGGCTGTGATCACTCAGGATTCCGAATAATTTGATTTGAGGAGAGAAGAGGAGCTTCGCCTAACATTGGCAGTTGATACTTGATTCTTTTGGTTTCCTTTATTTGGCAGGGAGAGTTGGTAAAGTGAGTGATAAATGCTGTTTATAAGATAAGCATGGAGGTTTGGAAACTTGGGCACATTTGACCCCTTTTTGAAACCACCCTTTACAGTAAATCAGGGGAGAACAATAGGTTAGAAAAGCAAATTCTCAGGTGTGGCCCTAGAACCATACTTTTAAGAATCAGGACAGGTACCCATTGAAATCTGAGGAATGTGGACAGCACTGAGTATGGGCAAGTCTATGAATATGGGCAAGACAGCACTGAATGAATATGGTCCTTTCACCCACGAAGCCCAAAGATTCCAGAATGCCTATGAGGAGAAAACTTTAGTAAACTAAGATAACTACTTGGCGTTTTCCACCACTCTCAAGTAAACTGGATTTTCTAACTACATAACTGAATGGAAAACAGAAGCCCCCTCCTCCCCCTGCCGAAAAAAAAAAGAGAAAACAGGAGCCCATGAGATCCTAAATGTCTTATTAAAGATCCGGGCCTGTTTCTAATGTGTTTATTAATTATAATAAATATGACTGCATATGTACATACACACACACACACTCACAGACACATACACATACTTGTTTCAAGGCTCTAAGACTCTAGACATTTGGAGTTGTGGAATAGTCCAAACATCACTCAGGGCCAACTAGTTTTAAATCAGATGTTATCTCAATACTGTTTATTCATTCGTTTGCAGTTTGGGTAGTATTTGAGCAAGACCTGCACTCAGAATTCTCCTCAATACCTAGAATTTGTGCAAACTTTCCATAGGCGCATTTCAGCAGCGAGCTCTGCAGATTGCCCACGCTAATCATCGTTATGTGAAATCCTGACTCAGCCTGTAAAGTGACACGATCTTAGAATGACCTGCTCAGTCAGCTCTTTGCTGTTTATTTTGTAGTAATCAAATATCTACCGAGCAATTATCTTTCAGTGACTGTTCAGGCTTTAGGCTCCAGCTTCTATTCAGCTTAGCTGGCCTCATTCACGCGTGATTATTCAGTCTTTTGCTCTCCTGGCATAACCTGCACCTCATCTACAGACCCACTCAAAAGTTTCTAAAGGTTAAAAAGAAACCGTTAACCATCTTCCATTTCTGGGAACTTGGAATGTTATTTATTACTTTTTTTCTTTTATAAAATGTACCCAGTATCAAAGGAAGAAGTTACAGCATGAATACTGTAAACCAGAGTTCATCTCTGCCTCACGCCAGGCTAGCATTCAATCTAATACCCACAGTGAAGTTCTATTGGTGGCATCTCACATTAGGTAAGAGGTAATAGTAGAATTGTGGCTGATAGAGGGCATACCGTGAAGTTAAACGTCTTGCCCCTGATGAACCTGAAAGGAGTTGTACATGTAAATGGGGGGAAGAAGTGAACACTGATATTCACAGCTTAACTCTTATTTATACTTGAGTTTTTTTTTTTTTACCAGTACTCTATCTTAGAAGATCCCTAGATAAAGCTACCAGTGAAATTGATGTTCTTATTAGTGTTGTCAGTGTGTCTCCATATGGATTAGTGCTATTTACACTACTTTTTAATTTTTTTTTTAAAGAAAGTCTTTCTGTTTGATCTTCTAAATATTTCAGAATGGAATGATTCACACACATGTATCTTCTCCCAAGATTAAACTGCCTGGTGCATTTTGTGTGCTTAGCTCAGTGTTCGAGCTTATACTCTGTGCTAGCACCTGAAGCATGCAAAGATGAAGTGAGACCTTGACCTCTCAACCCACCACACAAGGAGATTTACCCTCATGTGTGATTGTGAATCACAGAAGAATACATTATGTAACATATTGAGCTATTCGAGATATGTAAACTACAGTCTTGCTCAAAGGGAGAAAAAAAATCAAATCCAACTCAGCTTTCATATAGGAAATGGCACTAGGTATGAATTTTTCCTCGAGGAATGGGTGGAATTTTGATACGTGGATACAACTTGTCTTAATGTATTTTATATCTTCTATAAAAATGATTGAGAGGGAGATTAATACATTAGAAACCACATCTTTAAATACAGTTTGTCTTTATTAAAGTATAATAGGTAGGTTCCCTATCATCTTGTCAACTGAATTTTTTTCACTTTTAACTCTGATGAGGAAGACCACAGTGATGGGGAAGGCTATTATAACAGAGGAGGAAAACAATTAGAATGATGAAGCTAAAAAGCTGTATTTATATATTTTTAAACATAAATTCTCTATAGAATATGACAAGGTTTTCTTTACAAGTAGGGTTTCTACATTATGTGTCAATAAATAGGAAGATGAAATCAAGGTTAACAAAATCTGAGCTAAGTACTCTGTTTGAATGACCCTAGCTCATACACAAACCCTGGTGTAGATGTCATATAATATTCCACATGGTGTTTTTTATAGGACATACTCATGGTATTGGTTCTGCCATACTAATATTATTATGTTTATTGTACAAGAAAAAAGTTCCCTGAGTTTAAAAAATCATGTTTGTTTTGTTTTTTTTACAATATTGGACACTTTTTAATTTTTTTCTTAGGAAAAAAAGAATTTAAAGTCGAATGAGAAGTGATTGCTGGAGTTCATATACAAGTCCCACAAATACATCTGACATTAGACCCACAAATTTATGTTCTCTTCTGAACACATGTAGTTTGTGTAGAAATGTGTCAAAATTTTATATTCAATGCATTTAACCTTGTGAGACACATTTATCACAATTTCCTTTAGATCAACAGGGAGTAATTGCTTTAAAGGAAAGAGTAAATACTTCTTTTTCCTCTTAGGTGTTATTCGCCATGTTGGAGATGCCTTAAAGGATCATGCATCTAAGTCTCGAGGGAAGATCTGTACCATAGGCATCGCCCCGTGGGGAATTGTAGAAAACCAAGAGGACCTGATTGGAAGAGATGTAAGTCCTGGAAACTGCCCCTGTCTGTGAATTCTCCTGGAAGTGATATCAAAGGAGTAAAATAAAATTAGAATTTCAAAATACACATATTATATTACTCTTTTGGTTCCCACTTCCCAAAATGAAATTCATGTGAGGAATAGTTTGTTGGAAGACCATGTATTCTCCAAAATATATCTATATAAACTCCAGTGTCAAGTCTTATGATCAGAAAAGATCCCAGGGGCATCTGGGTGGCTAAGTTGGTGAAGTGTCTGCCTGCACCTCAGGTCATGATCCCAGGGTCCTGGGATGGAGCCCTGTGTCATGCTCCCTGCTTATGGGGATCCTGCTTCTCCCTCTCCTCCCCACCCATTCTCTCTCTCTCTCTCTCTCCCTTAAGTAAATAAATAAAACCTAAAAAAAAAAAAAAAAAAAAAAAGAAGAAGAAGAAGAAGAAGAAGAAGAAGAAGAAAAGATCCTAATTAGGGACTTACTAACTATACTCTTGGTTTGAATCAAGCAGTGGTCTTTCCTTACCCACCAAATCTTGTAAGTGCTATTGGCTCAGTATGGTTCAGATTAACACCAGGTAACGTATAGCAACATGAGCTCATTAACTTCCACATTAAATGGAGACCTCTCACCCCAGGTCTCCAGCTTATTTATTATTTGTGTGCCCTTCAGCTAGCTCAGGAAAGCTACAGAGGAAGATCCTTTCCATTCAAGCTGTGGCTTCCCCAGTTGGTCTTTCATTTGCTGAATGCTCAGGCAAGGGGTGGGCACAGTTGGGATCTTGACTTCCCACTCAGAAACTACTCAGAAGCCCTTGACCAAACTCAGCAAGGTGCCGACCTCTCTTTCCTTCTCTCAGGTCCAGAGCCACACACTGACTGATCAGTCAAATAGTTTTTGCCAGAGAGAACTTACCTTACTTTATCTGAGTCATCATCTTACTTCTCTTTCTCCTAGGGTTTTGTTTCTCTTGTGTTTTGTCTTGTTTACCACAAACAGGTTATCCCCAATTTCCCTTACAGGGTTTTCTTTCCTAATAACCACCAGACTTTTCCCCCTATATAACAATTCTCAAAATTCCAATTGATAGGAATTGTAGTTAAACTATATATAATTACCATACTTTATTCACTGTTATTTTCTCTAATAATCTTAACAATTAATTATTGATCATTGCACCTCTAACCAAATCAATATAATCTTCCCTTCCCAATCAAGCCCTACCACAGGGTATAACAAATGTGCTAAGTAGTTTTTCCAAGTACCATGAGGTCTGTCTGAGCTAAAAACTCAGAGCTTGAGAATTAACTGGTCCTAAATTGCTTCTTCTATTGTGCAGCAATACAGTGAAACCATCTTATTTTAATACAACATAGCATCTGCAATTTTTAATATAATGCAAAATACTTTGAATAAAAAAAAATCAAACCTCATGAAATGCAATAAAAGACTCTTTAAGTCCTTCAGGACATTTAAGTGCATAAGAAACATCCTTATCAATGCTACACAATCACGTGTAGAAACACTAATTTATCTAGAAAACATGGGGTAAGAAATGAGATATTAATCTTATCAGTGTAACATTTTCTTAACTAAAATTTATTGGCTGTTTTACATCACACACAACCTGATTATCTCAAGCAGCAATTTCCAAAGTGATATGTAGGTAGAACCCCCTGGAAAAACAAGCATTGCCAATTTTTTTAGAGTATCTAGAACTGGTCTTTGATGAAATATCCTTGGGTTAATGCTTGCCTCAGACTCCAAGCTGGCTTTGAAGTTGATGGTAAACTAGAATGAGAATGAGAGTATGCTAAAGTGTCCTGATGCCAAAAGCATTTAATAGTACATTTTATTAACAAATGACTTAATTATTTTAAACTGTTTTGATGATTCAGAAGTCATTTTTAAATGTTCATTTCTTCAGGATCTCTAGTGTAAAACGGATAAAACAGAGTTACTATTCTTTTTTTTTTTTTGGTGAGGGGAAAGCCGGTTTTGGAACTTTCTTATTCAGATGAGCAATGAATAAATGGAAGCTGCTTACTTCTTTATTCAAGATAGAGTAACCCAATAATTACCTCAGTTGCCTAAGCATTTACAGAGAATGGCGACCGACTGCCTTTTTGTGTGTCATTTTGTATGTCTTGTAAGTTCTATAGGAGTGCAGAGAGACAGTACTTACATTACATTTACTTGCCTTGATGAGTTAGAAGAATAACAAACCCCTGATTCATCTTCCTCCAATTTGAGCTCCTTTCCCCTGATTTCACCTCTTCTTGTGCTCCTTTTTACTCTTACTTTCTTTCTACCCCTATTTCTTCCCAGTGTTATGCCAGTAGGAACTCACATATGCCTACGCATTGTCTGACTTCCCAATGAGAAAATAGTCTTGATCCCCATGCAGAGGGCAGAAGGAGACTCATGTTCAGTAAAATGAGCACATTTATTCTCCATGCCCATAGGGGACTAATGGAGCCAAACTGTGGTTCACAAGGATCCAAGTGAACCTGCAGAGAGACCATCGAGAAAAGGATTGACATTGACAGATTGTAAAGAGCTCAAGAAAAACAGTTGTATTTTACTTTCTTAATAAATCTTTGACCAAAAATCTATTGAATTTCAACCACACTGAAACAACCCTTCCCCACCCCAAACTGGGGAGTTGCAATATGCAAAGGATCTCTCAGGCACTTGGATAACAATGGAATTTGTTTTTCACATTGTATATTATGTGGTTCAAAAGTTCTGTTCTTGGTGTACAGGATTTATGACCTAGTTTGAGGAAATTCTTATATGTGTTTACTAGTCTAATGTTATAATGAAAAAGGCATGTGGTGCTAGGTTGTCAGAGAAAGAAGTCTCCCTAAAAAATCATTGGCGTAGAAGTGTCATCTGGTAAACTTACGTAGTTATAAGAATTTTCATAGCTAGCCTAATTTAGGGCCTTGTGTCCTTTCCCTTCGACTTTATATAATCAAACTTACATGTAATAAACGTCAAGAAAACAAACCTCCTAGCATCAGACATTAGGTAGCAGAAGAAAAAAAAACCTCACGCATTATTAAAAATCATTGCCACTTCAGAATTCTATCAAAAATGCATTCCTTTGAAAGAAATTGTACTTTTGGTCTATTCTATGTCTGTATTCCAGAATAAGGTTGAAGTGGCCCAAAATCAATGTCAAGGGAAATGTAGGAAATGTACTTGAAGTAAAAATATAGGGATAAAAGAAAGGCTCCATTTCTTATGCCTAATATTTTATTACAGTAGATTTATTTCCAAACTGATAGAAAATAAAGATCCTTTTATTTCTGTGGGGATGGTTCTCAGATGAGCACTTTCAGAAGCTGAACATTCAAGTAGTTCTATAGTTATTTTATTGATATAAGTAGTAGACACAGCAGTTATTATTCACAGTAGCACTGATTGTCTCTTTGAAATGGCACTATAAAGGCAAAGACTAGTCCTAAACATAAAAAAGAAAAATTAGCTTTCCCTTGGGTCTGCTTCTTGATATTCTGAAGCATCTACCTCCCTTCAAGTCTTATCACTTAGCTAGACTTTAGGTTAGACTCTAAAGATAAAGGGCATGTATCTTAGGATTCTCAGAGCTCAACTTAGAGCCTCACATATAGCAGGTGCTCAGTAAATATGGATGAAGATGGATTGGGCATAATGAAATTAAGGCTACAAGGAAAATTAATGTTACAGAAAAAAATGTAATGATACATCTTACCTAGTTTGCAACTTTACCACAATTTCTTCTCCACACACTTCCCCAAAGGTGATCATACCTTAGTAACTATAATAAAGGCATTTTTAAATCAAGGCTTTAAATATAAAACTATTTTCTTATATAGCAACTCAAGGTGGGAGGTGGATGGTGAAGCTTCTACATGTTGGATATGTATGGGGGCAAAGAAGAATGGAATGAGAACAGGTCTTTCTGTAATCCCTTTGAGAGAGGCATGATCCACCCAACTGAGAAATGAACTATACTTGATTCTTTAAATTTAAATATCTTCTCTGTTTGCTCAAACCTCCAATTAATAGATCAAAACAACAGAATTTGGTGAGAAATAATGCTATAGATACCGAGATGGTAATAATTTTTGCTCTGCCATTAAATGCGAAAATGACTATTGTTCAGCTGTCAAGTTTTACTACTCCTCTATGATTCCTCCATATGATTCCTACTGCCCCTTTCTTTTATTACAACCCATAAACTTCTCTTCCATCAAACTGAGCTCAAGGCTCACTTCCACCAAGATGTTTTCCACGATTAACTTCACCCATAATGTCATATCCCTGATTGTAATTCTCCTACAACCATCCTCTTCCCCAATTTAGGTAAAACCTCCTCGAAAACAGGAGGTTTTCTTTGTTTCTTGTTAGCCACTAACATTTTGCATGAGCCTGAGGCATTGACATGTGACCAAAAACTCTGTAAGAGTGGATTCCTTTATTTCTAAGTGGACTGACTATAAAAACATTTGCTCTATCTTTATACAACTTGAATTAGCATAATCATAATAATAGTAATTATAATTTATTGAGCTCCTATTTGAGGAAGCTCTCTGTAATTGCATATATTAACCTTATGAGCTATGTATTATTATGTAAGGAAACTAAATAAGGGTTGGAATCAAGATCCACTGTCTCCAAAGCCCATACACTTAACTAGAGGCATGCCAAGTAATATATAAGAAAATACTTAATGATGTTGTTATTGTTAGTTGAGATACTGGCAAATATCAAAGCCTATAAATTGACCTAAAAAACAAACTATGAGATTGACCAGAACCCTTTTCTTTGTCCCTAGAGAATCTTGATCTGGCTAGATGATGACAGTATCCCCATTGTAAAGTCAGGAAAGAACTTCTGTTGAATTAAAATTTTTACATGACTCATAGTGGCCTTAGATTCCCCTACTTTAGAAAACAGTGTGACTAGAATGGTTGCAGGTAATTGAACAGTTTCTGAAACCTTTATAATTTGTCTTTTCCCAAATGTAGATTAACAAAACACATGCCAAATTAGAAATCCAGAAATGATCATAAGAAAAAGCACTTTTCATTTTAACTTTAGGATGAAAATTGTATTTGGGAAGATTTCCAACACATCATCTTATGTGGTTATTAAATTATCATGACATTCAATGATATCTTCTATTTTCCCCTAAACTGCAGGTTTATTCTCAGAACTTTATAACCTTTAAGAGTTCTTATATTTAATTGGAAAGCATTCTTTCAATGCTGTCTTTATATTACAAGACAAGAAAAATCAAGTTTAATAACGCACCTGATTGATACTTCTCATGCAGTTATCAACTCAGTGCATTTGTCACCTATTTCTAAGGCAAGCCAAATATGACTTCATATTATAAGCTCAGAAAACTTCCCAGTAATGGTTCTTGCATGGACTTTATTGGACTTCCATGACTAGGTTATATAAGATGTATCCAGAGGATGATGGCCAGTAGAAACCAACCTTTTAGAAGTTTAGGTGTGATGAAGAGAAGTGATATGAGTAGCTGAAAGGAGCTGTAATTTGAGGGATTTTTCTGCAAGAAGGGAGAGACTTGAGTTTGCTTATATGTTGATGATAGGGGAGAAAATAGAGATAGTGAAAATGGAATTGATGAATAAGCCCTAGAGTGGCCCTGAGGTGATGGGGTCCAGAGCTAAAGGAGAGAGGAACTATCTGTATCCTTATACCTGAAGGAGAAGAGGAAAGAGTATGTATGCAAAGGGTTGGTGGCAGGATATTGATGTGTCAGCCTAGAGGTTATTTATCACTGAAATAATAATAAATATGACAACAACAATAATATAATACCAGCAGTTTTGTTGAACTTAATACATTTCAGCACACATCACAGGTGGTCATTTAATTCTCATAATGGCATTCAGAAGTTGTTCTTTTTAGTATCACTGTAATCCTTCCATGTCGCAGATGGTGAAACTAAACACAGTAAGATTAAGTAACTTGCCTGGTAGTTACATGACTGTAAGTCACATAGCTGAGATTTCAACCTAGGCCATCCAGTTCCTAAGACCACATCCTCACCTATGATGCGGCACGACTTCTCCATAATCATAGCAGCGATCATTTATCTGAGTTCATATGTGCATCATGCCATGTGCTTTATATCTCACTTAATCTTTACAGTACCCCCAATGTGGTGGTTATTATCATTATTAATCTGCACTGACATATGGAGATGCTGAGACACAGAGGGGAACAACCTGCTTTGGGTTACCCGACTGGCAGATGTGTAGGTGTGGGAATCTGGCCACCTGCCCAGTGAGGAAGGATGGTGTGAGGTGTCAGACAGGAGCAGTAAGAGTGGAGGATGGCAGACATCGCTCCAGCCAGAACAGGAAGCAGAGCAGACTGGAGCCCAGACAGGATGCAGAGAGGCACTAGAGGTCACAAAATTATGATGCACCACCTCTCAAGATAGCAATAATAATCCATTGTATTGTCTACTATCTACTACTGTGTAACAGATAACCCAAAACTTAATGACTTGACATTTATTTATTTTTTTTTTTTTTGGTTTCTTTTTTTTTTTTTTTTTTTATTGGTGTTCAATTTACTAACATACAGATGACTTGACATTTATTGTGTCACGATTTCTGTGGGTCAGAAATTAGGAGCTTATCTATGTGGTTTTGGCTTGAGTCTTTCTTAAGGTCACAAGATATCAGTTGGGGCTGCATCATCTAAAGGATCGAATGGAAAAAAAAATTTTAAAAATAATAAAGGATCGAATGGGGATACGGTACCTTCTTCCAAGATGACTCACTCACATGGCTGTTGGTAGGAGTTCCTCATCATGTGGATCTCTCCAGAAGGCTGCCTTATTATGGCAGCTGGCTTCCCCCAGAGTAAGTGATCCAAGAGAGCTAAAAGGAACCCTTTCATGACCTAGTTTTGCAAGTTGTACACCATCACTTCTGTTTTTTTTTTTTTTTTTTTTTTTCTATTTCTTAGAAGTGAGTCACTGAAGACTGCAGACTGGAAGGGAAGATTTTTCAAAGAATTTTTTAACATATTTTAAAACCACCCCACTGATGCATGGTGATTTCTAAAGCAAGTAACCCCTTTTAGAACCTAAGGGCCTTTTTCTACTATAAGTAGGCCCTTAACCTGGACAGTCCGTGGCTTCCCTCAGGACAGGGCAAAGGGAGATAAGTGTGAAATGAGGATGATGTAACCCTCTGCAAGCCCACGAGTTGAGGGACACTTTTTCAAAATGCTGCAGAAAGACATAATTGTTCCACCCGTAGATTTTATTTATTTTTTTATTTTTTTTAAGATTTTATTTATTTATTCATGAGAGACACATAGAGAGGCAGAGACACAGGCAGAGAGAGAATCAGGCTCCCTGCAGGGAGCCCGATGCAGGACCCAATCCCAGAACTCCAGGATCACGCCCTGGGCCAAAGGGAAGTGCCCAACTGCTGAGCCACCCAGGTGTCCCCCACCCATGGATTTTAGTGTGAATTATGCAGCTGAGGTACCTGAGCATTCTTTGGGATGGATCCCTGGATTCGCTGGTTTCATGTTTGGTTTGCTGGGCTGAGACACAGCATCTGGGTTTCATATAACCCTCCTATAGACTTGCAGCTGAGCTGGCTAAATGGGAAATAACCAGCCCAGTGCCCCTGCTAGCACAGGCCTCGCTAGGATTATGAGGACACACAGTGCCTTTCTTTATTCGGTTTTTATCTCATCCTCTTAGTCCCTGTGTTCCTTTTTCTCAGACACAGAGGGTGCTGCCCACGTCTCAGCAATATCACCTCATCCCTCCCAGAAACTGCATGTCTGATCCTAAGACAACCTTGCCCATCCCTTTTGTCTTCCTTTCTCCAAAGCACAAACTCCCATCTTGCTGCCTGCTGCTGCCTCTCCTAACCTCTGCATACTATACAGTTCTAGATGACTCATCTGGAAATAATCTGATCAGCTGTCACAAGAATTTTAGTGCTCAGCTGAGCCCCTGGCAAAAATGTCCAGCAGCGAAACCAACCATAATATCCTTTATAAATTTAAAATCAGACTGGGTCCTCCATTTTCCCTGTAAATGTTTCCTGGCCTATAAAGGAATTTAAGATCTATCTGCTGTGTAGATTTAGAGGAAAAAGTGTTAGTGGGACACATTTGGCCAAAAGACTTCTCTGAGCATCTATAGCTTTGCCTATAAAATAAGCATGGAATGGATTAATCCATGGGAAAGTGTTTATCATGGTGCCTGGCATATGATGAGTGTTCAATAAATCCTAATTTTCTTCCTGCCTAATTTAAAATTGTAGTCCTACTAGGAGGGAAAGAATGATTCAGTGTGCCACCCATGCCCTAGACTGCTACTTGCCGGGGGCATGTTAATATGTACCTCACCAGGTCCTAAGTTCAGGGATTGCCAAAGGCCTGTGATTGATGACTCAAAAACCCAAGGCAGCTCAATTTAGTTCTGTTCAGGAAAGAAGTTGCAGATGAGCAAACTGCCCTTGCATTGTAGAAAGCACTATAAAACAGAGGAAATCCCAGGACATGACTGAACCACATTTTTGTTGTTTTTCTGCACTAACTTGGAAGAAGTGAATGTACTTTTCAACACAGGCTGTCCAGACTCAATCTTAGAAGTAAAAAGCTCTCAGAAACTACAATCAGTTCCTCTATAGATGAGAAACTACCATCCAAAAGGTTTCTTTTAATACATAGAATTTGAACATTTAGTGAAAGGTATTACCTAGGTACAAGATTATATTTCTCCTCAAGCCAGCACAATATTCATCACTTACCTTTCCTCAAGACATTCTTAATGTGTACATAGAGGAAGGAATAAATGAGTTGAAAGACTTGCCCAAGGTCACAAATCAGTAGCTGGAGGAACTAGAACCCCCCCAATCTCCAGACTACCCATTAGTACTCTCGAGTAAGACCAGAACAGGCATGAAAATAGCTAGGAAAACTCAAGCAGGTATCTTAGATCAGCTCCAAAATGATCCACTTAAGCCCATCCATGGGTAAGAAATGTAGCACACTGACACCAGCACATAAAGAATGTTAACATCTTCCATGATGTCTCTAGATCAATCCCCACCTACAAATACATTACATAAAAAGACTTCACCCTCATTAATTTCCTTTTGCAAAAAGATTTTTATTTAATTATTTTAGAGATAGAGAGAATGGGGGAGGGGCAGAGGGAGTGGGAGAGAAGCAGACTCCCCACTGAGTGAAGAGCCCAACTTGGGGCTTGATCACAGGACCCTGAGATCACAACCTGAGCCAAAACCAAGAGTCAGCTGCTTACCCAACAGAGCCACCCAGGCACCCCCACCTTCATTAATTTCTTAAACAGCTTCTACTTCATTGCCTTTTTGTTTCAGAGTCAAGGTATACAGAGGCCTTGGAGTCAGAATTTTACCAATCAGCGTACAAAGTGCTGTAAATATATTAAAGAGTGCAGAATTCTCCCATCTACCTTTGAGGAATAAGAAAGAGGCAAAATGTCATTACTCAGAGGTATTCTGACCTGTGCTACCTGAAGAGTACAAAGCACCTAAAATCCATTTCTAAGCAAATTTCCCTTCTAAGTATATATAATCCCATATTTACCAATAATGAAAGATCACATGATATGTAGGCCTTTCAGATGCCATTCAGCCTTTATCAACCCAGATTCCTCTTCTGAAATATGAACATGGAAAATTATTTGAGTGTCTCCCTTAATTCCCTCAAAGATGGTACCATCCTATATTCTTAGGAAAGTTGATCTATTATGTACAGGCATTAGGGCTTGATTCTCTCAAAAACAAAGTGGCTGAGAAATGGCTAGAGCAATCTAATATGCCTCCAAGTCCTGAACATGTCACAGTTGTTCTTGCTATGTGCTCATGTGCATACACACACGTGCATGCATGCACACACACACATTTCCAAAAAAAGTCCTTTTTTAGGAACTCTTAACAATGAAAGTGGATGCATTACCTCCAAAATTTTATCAGAGGGAAGACATCATTTGTATTCATGTGACACAAAGACATTATTTCTTTTCTTATTTGAGAAACATAGCAGGAAGATCAGCAAGTCTTTTGTAGATATGCAAATTATAACTCAAACAAGAATAGACTGCTGGTATGTTTGTTATGAAGAATATTAAGTGGGTTTTGTAGGCAAGTTGGACTAAAATGCACTCCTCTTGAAGCATTTGGGAAGTTCTTTCCAACTTTTCAGTTAATCCACAAATAATTCCAGAGCATCGCCCTCTTAAATGGCCTGAGAGGAGGCGACCAAGTACTAACACGTTGTGTGTTTTGCCAACTGATTGCTGATTTTTCACTTTACTGAAATTGATTGATTCAAATCTCTTGAGTAAAACAAAGGTCAGTGATTTGTCTGTCATTGTGCCATTTTGGTCCCTTGCTAGCAATTGGAAAATCAGCTTATAGTTGGTAAAATAGAGCCAAGCTTGAGAAGGAATTCACATTTATAGATTGCCTGCTAGAAACCAGGCAAAGTGCCAAGTGCTTTGCACCTATAATCTCATCTAACCCCCATGAGGTAAGTGGTTTTCTCATTTCCCTTTTACAGATTAAAAATGTGAGCCTCAGATTTACACAGCCACTGGCAGAACTAATAGGATTCAGACAGATTTCCATGGCTCGTATGTTCAGGATTCTCCAGGATTCAGCAGATCTTCCTCTAGTGAGGATGGGAAAATAAATCAGAGCATTTTAAGTATTTTTCAGATGTACATCCCCTATTATGCAGCAGACAAAATCTCTGCCAAAATATGACCACCTTTAACTTGTATGATCAGATGAAATGGGGAGCAGTAAGATGAAGAAATTAAAATTCATGGATGACACTATAAACTTGACCCTCTTGCCATGACTGATTCAAAGGAACAGTATTTCCAAAGAGCTGGTGTGCCATGTTTCACACACACAAAAAAAGGTCAGAACTCAGAAGGCTGATGCCCTACTGTCCTTAGAATCATGTGATAGAGGAAACAGACATATAGAGTATAGTTAGATGATTTAATGATGTTCTGGTATTCTCAGATTGTGATAAGTATGTCAGATGGCCCAGAATTACTTTCACTACCTTATTCATTTGAAAATTTTATGTTCACTGATGGTCTTTCATTAGGTTCCCAGGAATTAGAAAATGTGTTCTTGTGTCTCAGTTAGAACAAGTGTCTGGGATTCACTATAATACATAGATTAACCTCTAGAAAATCCACTGTCCCCTGCCTCTCAAAGAAATAATTTGGGTCTTCCTCCTCCTTGGCATGGATACTTGGGAACCTGCTGTCAGAAAATAGAGAACAGTAACTGAAGTATTTTCTTTTGTCCAAAAGCACAACGCAGAGGCACTTTAAGGATAGGAGAAAAGTCCTTCTGCTAAGCCTCTTTCAACAAAGCATTAATATTTATTAACTTGTACTTTGCTATAGAATGAATGTTTTATGATCAAAAATGAGTAACAACAAAATGGGAATTTTAACCACAAGTGACCTACTCTTCCAGTGATAAAGAACTCAGGATGGAGTTAGCAAACCACTGTCTCTTTATTTTAGGGGACTCTTATGCACTCATCTAGACAAAGGAGTAATTGAATACTGCTCCATTACTGGAAAAAAATCCCATCCATTACTGGAAACAATAATCAAAAAGTTATGAGCTTCCTTTATCACTAAGAGTCAACTAAAATGAAGCTATGAATTAATGTTATATTAATGCTACATTAACAAATAAGACATATTAAAAGGAATGAAGGATATTTGAAAAGCTCAAAATTACACATTTTGAATTTAGATGAGATCAAATCCCAAACAATTCAGAAAAGAGTAGGCCCCCCCCCTTTTTTTTTTCAATTCTGAACAAAAGCATGCCTGTCTCAAGTTTTCCTGTTCACTCATTCACTATGTATTGAGTAGATTCTGTTTGCCAGGCACATAGACTTGGATTTGGAAATTGGAGTCAAGATCTAAAAAATGACTTTTATGAGATCTTTACTATTAAAGACTGCCCTTACTAAACCACTTTGTAATTTCTTTAACAAACTACTCAATCTTACTACAGCTTTTCATGGTGAGTTATTACATACTAAAAATGAATGAGAACATCTCGATTCCATAATTGTGCACAAAGGCACAGAAATAAAAACCCAGTAGTATTTATTTCTGTGCTGTCATTTCTGATGATTCAGTACAGGGATAACTGTTACTGGGCCTGGGTAACAATGAGCTTGTGAAATATTCCTTTTCATAATCGTGAGTGAATTCTCTACCTAAATATTATAGGAGTAGATTTCCAAAATATCATCTTGTTTCTGTTGTGTCTAAGCAGTGTGGGAAAGGGGAACAAAAGCACAGATTTTGGACTCATACTTGGGTGTCAATTCTGGTTCTGTGTGTAAGAAACTCTTGAAAAACCTATTTTACCTCCAGTTCTTTTTCTCCATCTACAAGATAAGCATAAGAGCATCTACCTTGCAGGATTGTTGCAAGGAACATAGATAATGTCTACAAAGCAACTAGAACTAGCAACTAAAACTCACAATAGGTTTTGCCTTTCTTTTGATATCAAAAATCTAAAAGACTTACTCTGTTTTAGGTAGTATAATTCACCATGACATTAAAATAACACAACAACAACAAAAAAGGCAGAGATGAATATTTTGATTCATAACCCACCTCAGGAGACATGTATTTGACATTCAACATTTTCACTTAAATAAGGTGTCTAAGAAGAACAGTGTTCACTTTTTATTTTTTCATTTTTTATTTTTTTACTTATTTATTCATGAGAGATACAGAGAGAGAGGCAGAGACTCAGGCAGAGGGAGAAATAGGCTACTTGCAGGGAGCCCAATGCGGGACTCAATCCCGGGCCCCCAGAATCACACCCCAGGCCAAAGTCGGCGCTAAACTGCTGAGCCACCCAGGCTGCCCCCCTTTTAATTAACAGATCTTCAGATGACTGAATGGGCTGGATAGAAACGATCACCCTGGCCCCCACCCCCACCCTCACCCGCCTCCAGAACCATAATTGCTCGGCTCTGCCCATTAGAGTATGGACACCATGGAGAAAAGAAAAAAACCACATGAGTAAACATGAAAATTACTTGTGGTTTGTCAGCAAATGAAAGATCGACTTTAAAATGACACAATCATTCACACGTCAGTTTTTGAGTATGATGAGAGCACAAACTCTAGCTTCTGTATCAGTTCAGCATATAAATAAATACAATAAAATTATTCTTTAACTGTAATCTTGCTGGGACTGGGGACATTGACCATAAAACTTGCTCCCCACAGCGGTATTAGGAAGAGGATATAAACTCCATTTTCTCTGTACTGAAGAATTGATTTATCCTTCTCTCTCTGTTTCCTCTCTGTCTGGTTCTCCTTTTCATATTTTCCTCTTTTTTTCCTCTGACTTCTGCTTCTTCCTTTTAAAATCCTGCAGGTGGTCCGGCCATATCAGACCATGTCCAATCCCATGAGCAAGCTCACTGTTCTCAACAGCATGCATTCCCACTTCATTCTGGCTGACAATGGGACCACCGGGAAATATGGAGCTGAGGTGAAGCTGAGGAGACAACTGGAAAAGCATATTTCTCTCCAGAAGATAAACACAAGTAAGTAGGTGACTGCTCCCGCTGTCATACCTCATAGCAAACATGTGGAAAGTGAGTACTTCGAGTATACCATGTGGCAATATTATAAAAACTTGAGCAAATTGCAAACACAGACCATGATGTGTCTGCTGGACCAGTGGTTAGAACCTGAGGAAGTCGTCTGGAGGAGGAGGACTGGACATGATTAGTGGACTAGTGCTCATTTGTCACAGGTGAGAAACCCAATCCCATCTGGGGTGTACGCATACAGACACACTTTTCTTTCCAAAATTTCTCTACATCCTTTACACAGTATTCTATCTAAAGAGGAAAGGCACTGGAGAAATTGTTTCTATTTATTAAGCTATTTTTGTTGGCTAAAAATAATATATATATAAATATCCAATATATTTATTAGATATAAAATTTGTATATGTAACTATATAAAATTTATTATATATAAATATACAAATATGTTAGATATTTACATATGTGTAAGTTTTGATCTTAGCATAGATCTGCCTACACGATGGAATTTCAAGGCAACTGAACAAAAGTAAACAAAAAGTATCCTGTGTAACCATCTTCATAAACTTTAATTCTGTATCTTAATTCTATGTATATATTTATTGTCTTTAAACATAATATATTTAGATATATGTGCATGTGTATGCACACTACATAATTCATATCTGATGGTGACACTAAAAGTACCTCTTAAATACTCAGGTGTTCTATGCTGTATTGACTGTGCCCACAATGAACTATGAAAAGGTGACATTGTGAAAATAGCAGTGCTTCTCAAATCACTAAGTGGCTTGCATTTAAATGTAACAGAGGTAGGAAAATCATCTACTATCTCTCCTTACAAAATAAACTTCAGTTTGTTTCCACAAAGTTAACACTTGAGGAGGATTCGTGGCAGGCTCCCCATTTAGGGTAGTCGTATGTCCCTTCAGGGAAACTTGGATCTATTTGATCAAACTTTCAAAGCCTATGATTCTAAATAACAAAAGATTCTCCTCTTTGGCTAGATGTGTTTCGAAAAGCTCAGTGTGCTGTGATTCAGCTTGTCCAAATGGCTGTTCTCTATTCTTTTCTCTGTACCTGTCTGGGGTGGGTTTTCCTTGCCAGAGCCACCTTCCTCCCAGAACTGGAATGTTCTCCCTGTCAGACCACACCTTCTCTCTTATGCCTTTTGTAGCCCCCACTCTTAGGAGCTACTACTGTTTTTCTCTTTTTCACAGAAGAGTCTGAAATAGTACATTTTGGTGTAGGCCTAAAATCCAAGTTGTATTAGGAAACCGTCTTCTATCTAAGGATCCCCAATGTTCTTTGGAAAGAGAAAACAGGATTATCCAAAGCTAAACCTCTCTTGGAAGAAAAAAGAATAGAAAAGACTAGAAAATCGATCCAGAAACCGGCAGAGATCAAATGTAACAAAGCACTATAACCAATGGGTGGTAGATTTTGTAAAAACTAAAATGGAGTTGTATTACAATAGTTGCTAGAAAAGGCAAATGTTAGGTAACTAGTGGTATCTACTTAGATTTTGACAGGCTGAAACATTACTTTGTATATATCATCAGGTTAAGAATAAGAATCTAAATGAGAGTGACCTAAAAGATGCAGGATGGGAGCAGGATAGACAAAGAACAAATTCAGGGTCAGATTCAGTGCAAAGAATGTCATTGTGCCAGACCCAGTGGCAGCCTGGCTAGTTAGTAGTTAGGAAGAGAGCTAGGCATGTGGTGGTGGAAGTATACACCCAGCTCAGGGGTGCTGGGGGAGTTAAACCCAGCCAGGGCTCTGTGTGCCAAGCTCAGTGCCTCACAGGCTGCCCAAGGAAAGGATGCTGTAGTTCTAACTGGTTGTCCTAAAGGGAATATCTTTTTGTAATTTAAGTACCTAGAGGGTCACCTCTCTCAAAAGCTCCCAGAGGTGCTAAATGTGTGGATGGCCTGCAGCAGAGGCCTGGAGAGGCTCCTGTATGGTGGCCTGGCCACAATAAGGAGCAGAGCCCAGAAGCATGGAGTCAAAAGGCAGGCCAAGGCTAGTAAGGGTGTCAAAGATGCTGGAGGAGCCAACAGCCCTTGCACACACACACCTCATGCCATTCAGAGGGACAGTGGACCCTTGCTAGATGACCAAGGCAGGGAGAAGCACACAGAAACATTGACAAGTGGGGACCCAGTCAAGGGTCTAGGCTGAAGAACCATGCACCCAAGTACAAAGCTGAGGCAGAAGATCAGAGAAGCAGGCCAGAGATTCTTGAACTGCTCCAAGTCCACAAACAGGGTTAGGTCTGGGGTGAGGGATGAGCCCCCAGCTTGGGTTAAGTGACAGTAGCTGGAATGAGGTGGGGGCAGGGGGAGCCAGATGGCCGTTGGAATGATCATATTTTATAAACATAATTGTTCTCTCTGCTTTGAGATCTGTATTTGAAGATTTGTAGAAACCCACAGGCTCCCATTGAGTAAAAAATAAATGGGAAGAGGAGGTTAAAGAGACCCAGAGGAGATTTCTGAGGTCACAGGAAGTAAAAAGGCTCAGGGTGAGCAGTTTGCCCACAAGTTGTAGTGAAAAACACTACGAGTTAGCTTTTACACCAGCTCTGTCCCTAAGCTTAATCTGAGAGGGTGATCAACTTGTCCCAAGTGCCCGTCACTGTCTCCAATTTATTATTGATTTATCTTCCCTCAGTCCCAGGCAAACCCAGATGATGGATCCACCCTCCAAGTGAGCAACTCATAAGTCAGTTGGTCTCCTTCTCTTTCTACTGCATTCACCCCAAAAAGTAGGGAAGGAGCAGCAAGGTGTTCAGAGCTTAAGGAGTGACCCAGGCTCCCCAAAGTAGAGCAGGACCTTGAGACCTCAATCTAGTTAGCAGCACCCCTCCCCTCCCCTCCCCTGGAGAACACAGAAGCCTCCAGAAGAGGACTAATGAGGGGGAAAGTTGACCTGGTTATAATAGGAGACAGAAGTACGAATACAAACCTTTAAGGCAATCAATCTCCCATCAATACCTTTGAACAGCAACTCTGCTTTCTAATGTGGACACTATTTCTTTTCATTATGTCATAATCAGTAGCAATGTAGTTCTTCCAATCAAAAATAAAACTTTCTTTTGTAAGCTGATTCTAAAAACTTCATTTGCTTTTATAGCTCCCTCCAACAGTTAAAGAAATCTAAAACACAATGGTGGGACTCCATTTGAGGCCCCAGTTTGGTCTCTTGAAAATCAGCCGCCCTACCACAATAGCACTCCTCATCACCCCCACACCTCGGATGACACCAGGGATGTCTGGATGCACTGTGCGTTTTTCTCATCAGAGTGCCACTCCTCCTCATCACTTAGGGGTGACCTGCCTACCACAGTAGCCTTTCAACAAGTCTGTTTCTTACTTACATGCAATAATCTTCTGAAGGATATTTTCCTTAAATAATAAGTGAATCCTGCTTGGGAGAACTTTGAACCCTTTCTCATCAAAACGCTAAGTATTAATGATAATATATTACGAGCACCAGTGCTTTAGATGTGTCTATGCACTCTGGCATCCATTATCTCGTCCCTCTCCACACACCCCCATCACTGCTGTCAGCAGTCCCTTCTGAAGTATTGTCACTGGTTCCTGAAAGACTATGTAAACGGGAACCCTTTTGGATATGAACAGTGACCTGCTTTGGAACACTCTCCCATCTGCAATTTACTAAACTTCAAATTCAACGAGCACAGCCTCCGACAGTTCCAAGCATGACTTCTTAAGATACAGATACTTCTTGAAGTCCTGTTATAGACCAGCCATGGCTGAGGTCTGGAAAAGCAGCTGTTGACAATTCATTGAGCTGAACTCCAGAGGGGCAGAGTAATAGGGAAATAAGTTGATAAATAAATATATGATATCTGGTAGTAAAAAGAACTATTAAGAAAAATAGAGAGGATCCCTGGGTGGCTCAGTGGTTTGGCGCCTACCTTTGGCCCAGGGTGTGATCCTAGAGTCCCAGGATTGAGTCCCACGTCAGGCTCCCTGCATGGAGCCTGCTTCTCCCTCTGCCTGTGTCTCTGCCTTTCTCTCTATCTGTGTCTCTCATGAATAAATAAATAAAATCTTTATTTAAAAAAAAGAAAAAATAGAGCAGCGGGAGGTGATGACTGAACCTGCGTGCACCTGTTTGCGTGCATGGGCACCTGCGCATTGAGAGGATGGTGTAGAAGCAGGTGGTCAGGGAGGGTCTCTGTGAGGAGGTGACGTGGAAGCAGAGACCTGAATGAAGTCAGGGAGCCCATGGTGGGGAGAACATTCTGAGGAGAGTGAAAGTAGAGACAAAAGCCCCAGGTATTCAATAAAGAGCAAGACATTTGGGAAAAGTTGGAATTTATTCTAAGAGAATTTTGATCTGGCAAATTGCAGGATCTACTTTAGGGTTTAAAATATTACTATGCTGCTGTGTGCAGAGATCAGACTGAGGTAGGGACAGGATTTCAAGCAGAGAGACATTTTGGTAGGCCATTGAAATAATGCAGGAGGCATTGCGTGTAGTTGGAAATAGAATGGCAGCAAAAGAGGTAGTAAAACGTGATTGGACTCAAATATATGCATAGATATTTTCTTAACTGATCTTTGTTGAAAATATAAAACATGCATAGCATAAAATTTGTCATTTGAACCATTTTTAAGTACACAGTTCAGTGTCTTTGAGTCCATATACCTTGTGTATGACCATTACCATTGTCTATCCCCAGAACATTCTCATCATTCCAAACTGAAGTTCTGTACCCATTAAACACTAACTCCCCCTTCCTCCCTCCCTTCAGCCCCTGACAACTATTATTCTACTTTATATCCTTATGAATTCACCTATTCTAGGTGCCTCAGGTAAATCATATAATATTGGTCCTAAGATGTATTGTTAAGGTATAACTCATGAGGACCTGCAAATAAATTGGGCATCCAGGGTAAGAAAGAGACACGTCAAGGAAGCTGCAAGGCCATTCTTAGCAAACACTGGTATATTCTTAAAACAGGGGGGCTAGTGAGAACTCTGAAGAAGTAAACTTTTGAAGGAAAAAAAGGGACTTTGGGCAAAGTCCTTGAGAGAGGGAGGTGATGAGATTCAGTGCACAAATAAAGAGCTCAGCCTTAGGACAAGGGACAGCTTCATCCTGCATAGCAGGAAGGAAGGCAGAGCATATGGGCACAGACGTGGGTAGGATGAAATATTTTCTGCTGGGATTATCAGGTACTTCTCTGTAGACAGTTTCTGTATAAAGAAAAGAATATGGGAGGTCATCAGCAAAGAATGTGGAAGGGGAGGAGGTAGAGGAGATTAAGGGAAAGAACTACAGCTCATGTAGAGACAAGGAGAGTAACCTGACCAGGGGAATGTTGCATTGCCCCATCGCACCCTGGCCCCACTTGGTATTTGTGGTTGCGAATTTCAAGAGGCACAGACCCCCAGGATTGTGTGTTTTCTTTGAAGCCATGGTCAGCTCCAGGGACAGAACAGTCATAAAATTAAGTTAAGCATCTGCTGGAGTTTTGCCTGGCAAATAAGAGGGAGAGAGAGGCAAGGAAGTGAGGCTGCATGTACTCTAGAATCCCATATACCTGTATCCCAGGAGCATCCTCAGTGTCTGTGAATGAAAGCAATGCTGTGGCTGACGTTCACAAGAACATAAAATCATTCATCTCAAAGATCAGACCGAGGCACAGAGAAGTGATGAAGAGAATTATCAAAGGTGACCCACACCTTTCATTAATATTGCCAAACATCACATATGAAGTTTGAACTATTTCAATAAACAAAGGTACATAATCAAAAATGCTTCATGCTTATTTTATTGCTGTTCACATAGTCACATAAATTGAGGCAACTTAGCACATTGCTGGGAACATACTAGCTGCTCAGGAAATATGTATTAGCTACAAGACTACCAAGGGGCTGCTCCAGGAAGTAGCATATAAGTAGCCCCATAGGACTTTAAAATCCCAAGCGTATCTTTTGCAAAATTTTTATTGTTAAAATTGTCACATACAAAAAAATTGGAGAATATTTTAATAACCCACTGTGACTGTCACCCAGCCCCTACATTTATCAGTCCATGGCCAAGCTTAGAATCTCTCTATATATACCCACCTACATCCTCCTCTGGATATTTTGAAGGAAATCCAGACAGCATATCCAGACAGCATAATCCAGACAGCAATATCCATGAATATTCCAATATCAAGGCGTTTCTCTTAGACTCTGTTTCTGGGTCTGTGAACTCTGGTTAAATGAGTTAGCACATGAGTCAACATATGAAAGAATTCTGGCATCTGGCCATCCAGAAACACTGGTTCCCTTCCTGCCTTCGTGGTGGTACAGTGCTCCTCAGGCAGGACCCGAGGACATTACGTAGCCTGGCTGCCATGGATTCCAACCTGAGACCAGACCCTCTCATTTGAAGCCTATCAGAGTCAAGGGTATTCATCACTATATATATAAATATATATTAATTTTTACCACAGATCAGGCCTGGCTTTGCTTGTTAAGGGGAGCCATGTACCTCTGTAGTTACTGAAAAAGTCCAAAAAGAAAAAAATGAGGCTCAAAATTATATTCTGGAACGTATCCTCAAGGCTCTGTTAACACGACTTGTTGAAGAGTAATTGATTTAAAATCCTAACTGTTGCAGCAATAACCAGGAAACTCTTTTGCCTTTTTCTCTATTGTCGAAAATATATTCTACACTGTAGTTCTTCCGCCTGTCTGAATAAACAAAGCATAATGGAGGAAATGTAGTCTTTCTTTAGAGATTCAAGTTATTCCAGTGTCTTGGAGCAATCATGGTGACTGTCAGGATTGTCGACTACTGTGTTTGGAGGTGTTAGAACTTGGACTAAATGTGAATCAGCCCAGAATATATCTTACACTTGAAATTTTCTTCTTGTAAGTTACCATTTTACTCAAAAAGTGGATTGAAGGAAGAAGACAGAAATCTCGTTATCTTTGAGCTCTATTTGATTAAAATGTTTCCCCTTTGTTGTCTGAATTTTATTTTAGGTTTGCCCAAATGCGAAGTTTTATTCAGACTGCATACCTAATTATATTGTGAACATCAGTTTAGGTTGTAGGAAATTTCATTACGAAGCTAGAAATTTCTGACTTTGTCATCTCCAGACTATAAAGTGAAATCCCCGTCAGACTAAATCCAGTCTGAGGGATTATGTCCCGATGGCAGTCATTATAGAGACATTTATTTTATGATATTAATTGATGGGGGTGTCTGGGTAGGTTTAGATGTCCATAGCCAGTACTTTTGCTACTGTCAGGGTTTGCTGGAAAGAAAATTTGATTCTCTGCCTTTTCTTTGCCCCAGAGTAATGACTGACATTTGAGCATAGCCTCATCTGATGAAGACATGAAGAATACTTTTTCTAAAGCAGGAGCTTAAAGCAGGCTTGGTATTTCTGAGTAAACAAGGGGCAGAAATGACGGCAGATTTCATAAGCATAATCACATTTGGTATTTGAGGATATTGCTATTTAGAATTCTCTAGGAAAAATATGCTTTATTATGCAGTCCCTAAGCCAACACACCTATTTATATATGATTGTATGCTTACTCACCCAAACTAACAAAAATAATGAGAAAAATGACTTCCAACAGTACAGGATGTCATCCCTAATAAATTAGGTCTTATTGTGGAAGCAAATATACCCCCTTGCCACTGAGTTACATGATACATGAGCCACATGAACATTCTAATGCACAGATTGAGTCAATGCTGGTAAAATCCAATTGGCTCCAAGGGATTTTATTTTAAAAAGTTCATCTCTATGACATCACACACATCAATTTAAAGCATTTTGTTTCCATGAAATTTCCATCAACAGAAGTAAGTACTCATGACTGCATCTTTCATATCCCACTCCCTTTACCACCATTTTGGGTGATAATGCTTAAACATGGCTCTAGTGGTTTACCACTAGGGTGGCACTGCCTCCCCTATGTAGCATTTAAATATATCAGGGGGTATCGGAGTTGACACAATTTCTAGTGCTACCGAATGGCGTGAGAGAAGAGGCTGGAATGTTAATTTTCTACCTTGTGCAGAACAGTTTCACATGAATACCCACCTGGCCCAAAGGCCTATCACATCCCTCAGGAAACACTTGCTACTCTAAGCAAGTTTCCTTGACTTTTCGTTTTGTTTGTTTTTTTCAAATCTTTCCAATAGCCCATATCTGATTTGTCAAGGCCGCACCCACAATATTCTAGTCTAAAGACATATAGAAGAAGCAGCAATAGCAAACCAGCAGAGAGATTTAAAATCTTTAACAACTGGTGAAGACACTGGTTTCCTAAACCAACAGCATCAGCTGGCTATCAGCCCTGGCATGCCCTTCAGATCCCAACATCACTTGCCATTGGGAAGTTCTTCCTTATATCTGACTTCATTTGCTCCGAGTCTATTCTCTCCTGGGTGAGGACTAAAGTCACTGTCTATGTCTGAGCTCTTGGTGTAGTTGAAAACTGCAAATGGACTTGAGTTGACCTTTCTGTCATCATGGCTGTAAGGAAGCTGTTTTTCATTTGAAGAGACACACCGATTTGCTTAATGGGCAGAAGTGACTCATGAGGTAAATCAGATCAGTATTCCCAATTCAGCAGCGCCCGCTCTGAGCACCACGGCTTTATATGTTTCAGGCTCAGTGACTCTAGAAATGTGCTCGACGCTGGGAGCTCTCCTGTCAGAGTCCTTGATACTCAGAGAAATCCTACTGTCCACTGTTGTTAGCTCATGTGGGGGCAGAGGCAGAGATGGGGTTGCTTTACCCATATGCCCCTGGAAAGCCTACTTGGTAGAATGCATTGCCCAGGGAATGTTTTAATAAATCAAGTTTCTAGTAGAATAAAGAATTCAAAATTGAATATAAAGAGGACTCTAATTTTTAATCTATAAATGACTGAGAATTTTGGAGGAAGTAAGGGAGCAGGGCAGTAATATAAATCTTGAGTGAATGAATAAATGCATGGTATAAAACTCCACGAAGCAGGGCTTTTTGAAAATTCACATTTCATTCCTGGTGTATCCTTCTCATTTCCCTGGACTATAGTAGACCCTTTATATGTATTATTTTTCTATTGTTAAATCATGAAAGCATCTTACCCAGAAAATTTAACATAGATTGTCTGAAGAGTACCACTGACATCCTTGATTGATTACCAACATCTCTGACACTCAAACTAACAACGTTGTGCATAGTAAGTGCCCAATAAGGAGTTGCTGGTTTGAATGAAAGAAGTTTAAGTTATTTGATCCAGTCCTATTATCATAAGAAATGTGTAAATTTCAACTTCAAAAAAAATCCAAAAATATTTTAGTAATGGCAGCATCATTGAAATAAGCATATGGTTTTCCAGGGGGGCTATTTTAAAGGATTGTAGTCATTTATATATAATAAATAGTATATCCTAAATACTATACATATTCCTTATTTTATTCTTACTATGATTGTGAAGTCAGTCTCATTTCTTTGTGTTTATACCAAATACAGAAAGGCTAAGCCTGAGGTGGTTAACTATAGCAGAGAGGGAGACTGGCATATGTGTGTGTGTGTGTGTGTGTGTGTGTGTCTATATATATATAGTCAAGGAAAGCTGTAACGTGTGAGTGCCATGAAAGGTGTTTTTGAGAGTTTTCCATTTTGGAGTAGGTTAACTATCCATACAGTAAGAGGTTAGAATTTGCAGGAAACCATCAAGTCCCTTGCCCATAGCAGGCATTGCAAACCTAGCGTGACTTTTCCTTTGAGCCTTGACTCAGCTCAGAACAATTTTGCACTCATTAGGACATGGGTTCTGTTGCTGTAACAATGACTTAAAACAATGGATGCCTAAATGAGACAGGAGTTTATTCCTTATGTATCTGTTATTCTGAACAGGAGTCTAGATTTAATGTAGAGGTCTCCCAGTATTGAGGACTCAGATTCCTTCTTTCATTCGCTCTTCCCATCCCTGTCGTCCTGGTCCATGGGAGCTTGCCATCACATCTACTTTCTAGCCAGAAAGAATCAGGAAAAAGGAGCAAGGGAAAGTCATGCCCTTCTGCCCTTTGAAGTCACAATAAGAAAGTCATACACACCATTTGGCTTCCGTTGCACATGCCAATATTTGGTCACATGTTCACACCTAGCTAAAAGGGGATTTGAAAATGTAGTCTTTATCCTGGGCGCATACATTGGGAGCTAAAATC
Organism: Canis lupus baileyi; assembly: GCF_048164855.1. Taxonomy (NCBI): domain Eukaryota; kingdom Metazoa; phylum Chordata; class Mammalia; order Carnivora; family Canidae; genus Canis; species Canis lupus. The sequence continues at coordinate 87,798,579 of NC_132838.1, forward strand.
CTTTCACAACTATGAAGAAAGGGGAAAATTAATTATCATGGTACAGCTAGCAGTTTTTGCCATATCTTTTCAGCTTAGCTTTTCAGATTGTTAAGGAATGGCTGATTTGTCATATGAGATAAAACGTATCTGCCATTCATAAATAAGGCATGCCTGTCATAGTTCCAATATGTTCACTGGGGAGCCTAGTCTACAAACAACTCCTATAGTGCATGCTTCATACCATGTTCTTTCACTCTCTACCTGGGAGTCTTTTCGGGATCGGTAGTTGGAGAAGTCTTGCACTGGCTCTGGAAATTGCAATTTCCACTTGAAATTGGATTGAGACAAGATGTCTAAAATTATAGAGATTATTTTAGATCATTCTGGTTTAGTTAACTTCTTAAGTTAGCTAACTCAAACAGATCCCATAGGCCTCCAAGTAATTGCATACACTGCGCTAATGCATAATGCATGTGCATTCCATAATGGATCCTTAGTGGAGTCACTTATTTTTTGCACATCATTTGGTAACATTTTAAATCCCAAAATATTAAAAATATATAGGAAAGATTCCATGTTTCCATGACACTGTACTCTTGATACAAATGTTTCAAAGATAAATCCTGGAAAATAATTCTCATATGACCTACACATGATTGTAATCTTGGTAATAGGCAGGAGGATGGAGATTGGTCAGCCTCTCAAACCGTAAGTCACAAAAGGACTTCAGCCCTGTTGAGAGAAAAGGACTAAGGAGCTGTCTTAGGGATTAAGAGCATTCCCCCCCCCCCCACTCTGTTGAGGAAACACTTGAGGAGACCTAATGAACAGATGAGTTTCTCAAGGATTGAAATCCTTCTTATGCCAATTATCCAATATGACATTTTTACATTTTAATAACCCTGAAGTAATGACTAATAATTTGGCAAGATACAGCTGAAGGGCTCTTAAAATGTTTTGAATGTCAGTAAATATAGAATTGAGAGTATTTGCTGATACTGAAAGTTATAAAAAAAATTCATGAAGCTTCTTGTAATAAATGGTGAATTGGGTCTTCTTTGGACTGAGATACCCATGTCCTTGTTTATCCAACCCTAGTTAGTTTTTCGCTTGATTTTAGCTTGTATTATTCAATAAAATCCCAAAAGCAGAGCTGTAGGCAGTTGGAATTTACTTTCTATCTTGCTAAATGAATAGAGGTAGGAGGATCTAATGCCTTACAGATTTAGTGAAACCATAGGCAAGTGCTTTGAAAACAAACCTCACCTTTCCTCTCTGAATACTACATATGTGGAACTGCTATGTTTCTGCCAGGCCTTTTCCCTTCTTCTTTTAATAATACCAAACTCAGGGCTACAGTGACATTCACACAAACTGAGTTGCTGTAGTAAACAAATTCAAAGCTTAGAAACCCCATTAGCAAATACTGACTCAAAAAACAAATGATAAAATAAGGCAAATAATTGCAATCATGACAGAGGGCTAATTTCCATAGTAAAGAATATCCACAAATCCAAAAGAAAAATTCTGTAACAAAATGGGCAAAATACATCAACAGGAAGATCACAGAGAAGAAAGTACAAATTTCCTTATTCAAAATTAAGGAAATGAAAATTAAGACAGTGAAATGTTTTCAGCCTATCAGTTGGCAAAAAACAAAGTTTACGGATATCACTGTCAATAAATATATATATAAATATGCATTATTTTGTGTGCAAATAAACCTTATTTGGAAGACAATTTGGCTACCCCTATTAAATTTTATTATTTTTTTACCCCTATTAAATTTTAAATGTGTACACTCTTTGGCCATATATTTTTACATCTAAGAATTTATGCTATTCATATTTACTACAGTAATGTTTACAAAGATTCATGAGTAAGTGACTGACTAAATTATATGTAAACATATAGTGACATACTCTGAAGTTATTATGAATAATGCATTAGATTGGTTTGGGCTCATATGGAAAGATATCTAAGGGTATTTTTTTCCTAAGTTAAAAAGATTGTTGTAAGCCAGTACAGCTGTGTGTTTATGATTAAATTTATGTTTATAAAAATTTGAAAAAATATACATATATGCTTATAAAATATCTGAAAGGACACACATGAATAATTAATAGTCACAGCTTATAGGGAATGAAACCTGAGGTAGAGGAGGTATGATGAGAGCTGATGTGTTCCACTTCTACCTTTTAAATACTTCTTAATGTTGGTGTTTTAGTAGTGGAAGGGAGAAAAGAAGAAGGGAAGGGAAGGGAAGGGAAGGGAAGGGAAGGGAAGGGAAGGGGAGGGAAGGGAAGGGGAGGGAAGGGAAGGGAAAGGAAGGGGAGGGAAGGGGAGGGAAAAGAAGAGAAGAGAGGAGAAAGAGGGGAGGGGAGGGGTGGGGGAAGGGGAGGAGAGGAGAGGAGTAGAGAGAAGACAAGAAGGAAAAAGGGAGGGAAGGAGAGAAGAAGGAGTTGAGGGAAGGAAGCAAGAAAGGATAAAAGGACAGGGGGAGAGAAAGAGGGAGGAAGACAACCTTTGGCAATAGCCTATCCATGTAATGTATGAGTTTAGAACTTTCCTCCCTCAAGTGTGTGCATATCATTCTTGACCTTAGGTAAGGAGCCAGCACTGCCATGTGTTCCCTTGCTCACTCAACTTGCTGGGGATCCTCTGTTTCATCTAAGACAAGAGGAAAGAGTTCAGTCAGGAAACCTAAGGGAAGAGGCTGATTAAAGACACAACATAGAAAATAAAAAAAAAGAAAATAATATTGTCCAATCACACATAAAGGATGTGTATAAAAATTATGAGACTGGAGCACCTGGCTGGCTTAGTCAATTAAGCATCTGCCATTGGCTCAGGTCATGATCCCCACATTGGGCTCCCTTTTCAGGAGGGAGTCTACTTCTCTCTCTCCCTCTCTCTCCTCTCTCTCTCTCTCTCTCTCTCGTTGTCTAATAAATCTTTTAAAAAATATATGAGACTAATGTAACAGATCTGATGCTTACACTTGATAGTAGCTGAAACCAGAAGCAAAATTATAATTCCCTATCTTAGTGAATGACAAACAGCCCAAGTTTATTCCCAATCCTTAACCATAACCAGACATCCTGGTATAATGGGGCTCTTGAAAATTTCCTGATTTTATGTATTTACTGTGAGTACAGTTCAGTAGAGCTGGAATTGTTCATTTCCCCTTCATTATGATCCTGGCCACCCCAAAGTCCAGCTCCCCTCTCCCAGAGTCCTCCTCCCTGAGATGGGGCTGGGTCACACAATAGCTCATTCAACAGCTGATTCATGTTGGATATTGTCTGTGGTGCTAACTGTGGAAAAGTAGCTCCTGCTGCATTTTTTATTCCATTCTCCCTTTAAGATGCTTCATATGGAGCCAAAACACAGGCTTAAAGTTCTTCAGCTTTTCAAAATGTAGCAAAATGAGAATTCCAAATATCTGTCATTTACAATAAATAATGATTGCTCTGTCTGTTATATTTCCCCTTGACAGTATTTCTATGGCTCTACCAGTATTGGCTTGTGTGCGTATAGTATACAAAGCACTGCAGGGTTTGCAAGATAAATAAAGCATAGTTGTGTGCTCAGAGAACTTAGAGTTTTACAAATAAGTTAACAATAACTAATGTTTAATTGAGTGCTATTCTAAACACTTTGCAAGAAATCATGATTTACTCCTTCTGACAACCCTATGAAGTGAGTACTGTTTATTATCCCCACCAACAAAAAAGAAAACTGAGGTCAAGTGATGGCCCCAACGTCAGCCTGGTAATAAGAGGCTGACCCGAAAAGTCTGCCTGCGTCAGAGCCCCCACCACTGGGCTGTTTCAGTTCAGGATACAAAGAGCAGCATTATACTAAGCAGCAAGTGTTAAGTGCCCTTTAATGACATAAAATACAACAGAAATTCATACAAAGAGTATTCCTGGGTGGAATGGTCAAGGGGCTATGTGGTAGAGGTATTTTAGGTAAGATTTTGATGCGTGGAATGTGAGCAATGGATCGCGAGCCCTGTAGATAAAAGCTTTCAACATCTAGAAACAGTGCATAGCGTGCAGTCTAACTGAATTTGCTTTACTTTCATTAAATTTTATATCCTATCTAGTTGCATTATTTGAGCTGCAAATATAAATAAGGTCTATGTGTGAACTGGGGTTAGATTTTTAGGAAACACAAACATCAGAATCATAAGGAAAAGATAATATATGTTTCATTGTCTCCTTTTTCTAGCCACTCCTTGACAGGGATATAAAGGTAAACTATAGAATAATATATGAGAGCTGGGGCATTATTCTATAGAAAGAGATGTACAGATGGGGCAGGCGCAAAGCTACTCATGCTCATGGGATTCTGTATAATCATATATACATACTATTATCATATATATAAGTCTATATATTTTTTCACCTAGTTCATTGCCTTCACTTTCCAGATAAGAAAACCCCCTTAGAGAAAGTCACATGCCCTACCTCTTTCATACTCTGCATTAGGGCACGGATCTTAGCTGAGCTCAAAACACCACACTCCCAGTCTGCTGCTCAGCATAGTCGCTGCGTTAGTTCGAGAGGTACTTTTCTTACTCTATTTAACACAACACCAGAAGAATTCAAATAAAGAAAGGTTCTCCATGTACCTCAACAAGGAATGAAAGCAGAGTACTTAGGGCATTAGCCTCATTGGATGCAAAATCATTGGCCCTTTATTTCCCCATTGTCCCCCTCAAGACCACTTTTTTCCACAGTTCCCAGAAGGGTAATCAAAGAAATAATGAGACATTTGGGGTCACAGTTGACAGACGCCAGAGGTCTAGACATTTCTGTTGTCAACCATGCACATATCTTCAACAAATCTAGTTAATCTTCACTAAAATGTCATCTCAACTTTTATTCATTAGGGTTTGGTAACTAGAAGGAAAAGAGAAACAAACTGAAAATACCAGTGTGCCATTCGCTCTGCAGGGAAGGCACAGCTAAGCCAGTTTTGTGCTTGGTTCAATAAACAAATGCTTGTGCTAAATTTCCAGAGGGTTTGTGTTGTTGTCTATTTGGAGCTTTGTTCATAGTATTTAGCAAGCATCTAATTGTTGTACATGGTGGTAGAGAGGCCTGGGGAGGCGTATGCTCCCAAGCTGAATTTATGTTCTCAGGAATATGCTAATTGGTAACTTTCTGGAAAATACACAGTAGTTACTCTTGGCTTATTATTTTACAAACTATTAAGAATCCAGAGGAACTAACTCTTACATTTTGTGCTTCGAGGGATATTGCTTTGTGCTTTCCCTAGGGAGAACATTCTTATGACAAGGCAGCTTTGCCAGGCTGTGGGCACTGAGGAATCACCAAGTAATATTCCATAAAAGTGGATAAGCCCCTACCATGTCTCTCACCGACCAGCCACCCCCTGCCCTACCACCGCCCCCAATTGAGGCTGTTCTAGAAGTCTGGTTTGAGGATCTGGAGGCGCCTGTAAATGTTATTTCTAGGAAAGGAACCAAGAGAGGCAGAAGCAGAACTGTTTGTGGGATTCTCCCCTGAGGCCTAGACTTGAAATAAGATACTGAATCATCTCAACCCAAACTAGCTTCTTTGGTAAATTAACAACTCCAGAGTCATAAAATTACAATTAAATTTACTTCACAGTTTGGGATAGTATAGCCAAATTAGTAAGAAAACCTATGATAATGAAATAGATTTGGTGACTTTTTCTGTAGTTAAATAGATACATACATATATACGTAGAAGGAAGGAAGGGGTAGATCTATGATATGGATAGATTATATATATATAGCTATATCTGCCTAATTAGTCATTTTCTTGGCAATGAGAGAAAGAAGAGAGGGTAATGAGGGAATCTTTTCAGTAAATAATATGCATGTTGAATGACACGTTGGCACTGATTTCAATTCCTCTATGAAGAGAAAAGAAATTAAATACATTAGCCAAGGGGATAAAAAAATAATCCTTTTAGGTCAAAAGTAAGCCAATCACCTGAGAACAGGACACATATCTCAAAAAAACAGAAAAGTGTTTTTAAAAGGAGAGAGGAGACAATCTAGTTCTTGCTCAGTCTTGGAAAACACAGAATCAAATTCATAATTATTGTTGTAATCACTATAACAACAGCTAGTATTTCTTGAGGATTTACTAAGGGCTCAGCGTCTTGACAAGTCCTCAACGTGGACTGCCTCATTTAACCCTTTGACCACCAAAGCAGTTACCTAAGCTAAGATAGAATAATGAGGGATGCTTCCTCCAGCAAAGGGGATGCTGATTTGAAGGACCCAAACAAGTGAAGGAGCAATGCAACCAGGCATGGCTGGTACAGAAGGCTGTTTGATGCTTTGCTAAAGTCTGAATGTGCAACTTGAATTACCATCACAAGTACAAATTTATAAATTGGGTGAGTCCGTCTGCTTTAATAAAATGTATATTCAACCATTGGGTTGTAGAAATTTCAAAGATTTTATTTTTTGACAGGATGCCTGCCGTTTTTCTCTCTTGACTCCCGCTTGTTTTATTCATTTTGGGGTAGTTGCCAATTAGACCCAATTGGTAAGTATAATTAATAGACAACATGAATCTCCTCTTAAACCCCAACCAAGAAAATTAACCACAAAACCATTCATTTCCTTTAAAAATTGCTAACGCTATCTCTCCCTGTGACTGCTGTTTATCTCTTTCTAAGACTTCCAACCACATCTGAGATTAGTTACTCCCTATTTTTATCATCCTAAAGTCCCGCATAAGACAAGGAGGAGGGAGATAAGCATTTCTTGAGGCCCTGGTATGTCCAGGCACTATGCTAGGCATTCATATGTACTATCTCTTTTAATACAGAAACACTTCAAGGTAGGGATTATTATCTTCTTTTTTTTTATAGTTGAAGAAAAAGTGTTTCAGAGTAATTAAGCCCTTGTTCTAAATCCAGTTAGTGGCACAGCATGGCTGAAACCAGGCTGATGTGATTCCAAAACCCTTGCTCTTTTCATCCCACATAAGGAAGCATTACTTCATTCAAAAAGGCACTCCCCTAAAATCTTGTTAAACCCAAATTGGAGAGTTTGGGCATCATTACTTTGTTCAACAACTATTTGAACACAAATTCCATGTCACACATGGGTTGAACATTGGTTCAATTGGAACTCACCAGCTGCAGAACTTTGGGCAGAAGACAGTGGTTAGTGGCAAGATGGTGGAGGAATTCACAGGAGCAACCATGAGGAAGAAATAGGGCAGAGTGATGGTCCAGGGTGTGGTGGGTGAAGATAAACAGAGAAGCTCCTGATCATGTACCCATGGCTACAGTCTTTTTTCATGTGACTTGTGGACTTCCCTTTGTCATCCTATGCCTGAGAATATATGAAGGAGGCTGGGAAGGCAAAGGGACGTTCAATTGTCATCACTGGCATCTTTTTTGATCATTGAATCATCTTCAAATGCATTGGGGTAACCATGACATGAAAATTTCATCATTGAGCCCATAACTGTTCCATGAGATCAATAACAGTGCCGAGTTAAGGATCATAGCAGAACTTCATCCAGGGAGACCTGGAAGTATGAATTTATACTCCCACAGACTGACAGCCCTAGGTTCAAACCACATGACTTGAAAAGGATGTTTAACTTCCTCTGGGCAGGTTGTATGTGTATCGGGGACATTTCATTGCTTTTGGTGGATACTCTCGCCTGTTCCCCCCAATCATTCGGACTTTTTACTACCTGTAGACTGATCCAATCAAGTAAAAGACCATCCAAAATACAAATACAAATACATGATCAGTTAACTTTGGGACTCTGATGCCCTGCCATTTTTTAGATGCTCTCAGCGGAACATGTTATTTGAAGTTTTCTCTGCCTTTTAAAGAATTTTCCCCCTGAAAGAGTAGGTTGTGTGAAGAAGACAATGCAGTGTAAACATCTGCCTTCTCTTCATCTTTTGAAATGGTCTGTTGCTAGTTGGCTGTTACCAAAATGTTTGTCATGCTTGGCACTAAAAAGTCACTTTGTCAAGCAAGACAATAATGGAGACAAGAATAATGTTGGGGGAGTAGAACTAATGTTAGTGAAACCTGTTTCTGGGTATCTTCCTATCTTGTCTATCTGACTCATTTTCCTTTTCAAGTTAGGAGTGCTTTCCTAAAAGAGAAGTGCCTTAGAAATGCATTATGTATTAGAATGACTTATTTGGGGACAGGGACAGTACTTGTAAACAAATGAGTTAACCTGGGGAGCTGTCCACCGTTCTGATAAGATCTCTTAGGTTCTCTTACATTCAAGGAAGAATGCTAAAATCTCTTTTCAGATTAGAAAGACTGAGGTTCCAAACATTTGGCCTTTTGGTCTCAATGTCAGCAAAATCTGCTGGTTTTGGTCAGATCTGATAGATTACTCTCATGATAACATAGACCTTCTTAATGCAACCCAACCTCTTCCTACTTTCACTGCTAAAAGCAAAGTCTTTCCATATCTTTTCATCTGTTGTTTTTCTATTTTCTCCTTCTTCCATAATGCATGCGGACCTTATGTTCCTCCCATTCCAAGCTACTTGCAATTTCCCATCAATGATATAATGACATACTTTGTCAGATGTGTTTTCCTCCTGTTTTGACATTTGCTGAAATTCCAACCTCTTTCAACTCTATTTATTGACAGAAACCTACATTCTGAACCTCAGCTTGAAAATCTTCTCTCCTGTGAAATCTTATCATGATACACACACACACAAACACACACACACACAGTGATTCTTGTAACCACGTAACTACGAGTTCACCACGTAACTCGTATTGCCACTGCGCCCTGTGTAAGCCTCTGTTGCAGCGCTGCCTCTTTGGGCAGACTGGTTATCTGTCCACCTGCCTGCCCCTCCGTCACCTGCAGATTGTGAGCTCCTTGTGAGCAGAGCCTGAGTTTTACTTATTTTTGTCATCTGGCAAACGTAGCACAGTGCCTGGTACATGCAGGTAGGTGCTCAATAAATATTAATTGTAAACATCGATACATGTTTTTCTGGCCTTATTTTTAACTCTGGTATCCAGTCTGACATAAAAATTTAATAGAGGAGCTTAGATGTTAAAAGCTACAAAGGAAGGACACATAATAAAGCAATAACACATAGACTTAGGGAAGATAAATGAATAGGAACAAGTACAGGCAAAGACCATCACGAATACTTCCGACTGTCATGGGCGTGAAAACATTTATTCTGGAAATTTGACTGTGCTCCTGTGGCATCGTGATTCTTGTTAAAACCTTTCCACCTTATGAACTTAGAGGGTCTAGGGATGTGTATTTTTTTGCAGCAGTCAATGTCATCGTGGCTTCGTTATTTCCATTTACACAGAAAAATAAATAAGTATTGATTTTCCCCCACTTATTTAAAGTGATAATTGCCCATGGCTGTTTTTCAGTCTAGATTAGGATCAACCATTCAGTAGAAATGCATAGCTAACTTTAGAAAGTTAGGCAAACATAAAATAAATGGCAGGACGTGTGCTTTCTGCGTATTTTCTGCTATAATCAACAATTTTACAGTGGGATATATTTAAAGAGGATAAGGTATCTCATTCTCTACGGGTCTAAAAAAAAGTGGGCTGAGATTTTAATTTGCCTATTAGGCCAGGGAATTTGTCATAGGACCCTTTGCACCCCCTCCTAGAATTTAAAATAATATGCCTATCCCTTCAAATACTATTTGGATCCTTTCAAATACTATTTGAAACTGATCGCTATGAGAGTGAAGTCTATTTCATATAGGCTTGAAAAGTGACCAGAAATAGTGCCCCCAAGGCGTCAGTAATAAAATTGTCATAGATTTTAACAGAATACAAATCTTTTAACCTTGAACCTTCAGCTAAAGATACTAACCCCTAAGCAGAAAAAAAGAAAAAAAGAAAAGAAAAGAAAAGAAAAAAGAGGGAAATAGAGATGTTATGCCCTGATAACAGCCAAATAGGCAAATGGTTGATTTTTTTTTCTTTTTTTGGGCATCTGGAGCTGAAACAAACAAGCAGCTCTTCCCCTCACTGAACAGGCTGTCCCTGTTCCATGAGGAGGCCAGATTCTAAAAGCTGCATGGAGTTCCACAGGCCACAGCCCCATAGGCAAACACTGAAGTCTTAAATCTCAGGAAGAGGAGGAATCAACAGTTCTTGTTGGCTAATGAGCCTTGGCGTCTTGGCGTCCACATAGGGTTCTGTGGGCAATTCCTGCTGGAGCGAGGGAGGAGGAAAAAAAAAACAACAACAGGTGCGCCTTTGCTAAAACAGGGGAATGAGGACTGGAGAGTCAGCTTTTCTGGTCATCAAACAAATCTGAGCTGAACCTTTCCTCATTAGCAGCATTGCTTCCACCCAGAGGGAGAACACAGGAAGTGAGAACCGACACGGGTGCACATCAGAATTTATTAGGAAATCATGGGGGAGATTCTGAAAGAGACAATTAAGCATAGTGTGCCCACATCGGGAGTTTGGGGAGAGGTAGAAATTTCTCACCCTTTCTGTTCCTAGATTCGGTTTGCATGGCATGCATGGAACAGGATTTATTTTGTTCTGTGGACTTGTTTCCATTATTCAAGTAATAAGGACTGTCGTAGTGGATATGAATTATGGCTCATAAACTTAAGTATGTAAGAAATGTTACATAATAAAAAAATTTCCTTGGGGCGCCTGGGTGGCTCAGTGGTTGAGCATCTGCCTTTGGTTCTGGTCATGATCCTGGAGTCCTGGGAGCGAGTCCTACATCGGGCTCCCTGCATGGAGCCTGCTTCTCCCTCTGCCTGTGTCTCTGCCTCTCTCTCTGTCTCTCGTGAATAAATAAATAAAATCTTTAAAAATAAAACAAAAATTTTAAAAATTAAAATTTTCCTTAATTCACATAGATCCAATTCCAAGCCCCCGTTCCATCTAGTTTTGGGAAATTCAGTCTCAGTCTTTATTAGGTCTCTCTTCCCTCCCTCTGACCCCCTTCTCATCCCTCCCCTTCTCCCTGCTCCATTCCTGTCTTCTCCTTCTCTCCCTTCCTGCCTGTTCTCGCTCTCTCTCAGCCTTGTAGCATCCCTGGGAAATTAGGAAGGGGCCTCTTACTTCCCCTCAGCCAAGGTTGCCATTGCTGCCATAACTGCCCAAGCCTGCACATTCCCTCCCAGGCCAGGCAGAAGGCTCTGGAACTCCAGTGCTGAGCAGAGCCCCAGGGTGCACTTCAGGGCAGTCCCTCTCAGGCCAGATGTCCATGCTCATCCTACCCTCCTGGAGTTTTCATTTGGGTGGAAGGAAACAGGAAAAAAAATAAGTAAAACATGTAGTGTACTGCATAGTGATAAATGTTAGGGAGAGAAGTAAGGCAGAGAAGCCAAAAAGGCAGGGATGGGGGCGGTGTGTAGTGCAAGGAAGGGGCTATAATTTTAAACAGAGTGGTAGAGAAGGCCTCATTGAAAGGAAGCATTTGAGTGATGAAACAAGTTAGGGAACACCTTGGGGAAGACTTTCTGGCACAGCTGTGAAAAGGCACTGAGACAGGAATGTGGGTGACATGACTGGAGAACATCAGGAGGCCTGTGTGGCCATGTGGAAGGAACAGGGAGGAGAGGAGCAAGAAAGGAGTCCAGGGAAGGATCAAGGGCCAGACCCAGTGAGGAGGGTAAGAACTTCGACTTCTGCATTCACCCTGGATGAAACAGTAGCTTGCAGTTTTGAGCAAAGGAGTGTTTCTTGTAGGTTTCAACAGAATCACCTTACCTGCTGCATTGAGTTGCCCACACAGGGAGCAGGTGTGAAAGCAGAAATACCAGTCAAGAGACCATGGCAATAATCCAGGCAAAACCTGGTGGTGCTTTGACGAGGGGTGGTAGCAGTTGAGGAGGTGAGAAGTCTAGCATATAGGCTATAATTTGAAGGCAGAGCAGGCAAGATTTACCTTTAAATTAGACACAAGTTGTGAAAGGGAAAAGGTGAGGCCAGGATGACTCCAATTTTGGGGGTGCTGCCCAGCTAGAAAACTGTGTTGCCATTTATTTGGATGAGGAAGAACCTTGGGATGGGAGTGGCAGATAGGAGACAATATCAGGAGCTTACTCTAGGCATGGCCAATCCGAGGTATCTCAAAGTGCATGTAGCAATGTCAAGAGGAGTACAATTGTGCCAGACTAAAGTTCAGTGGAGATATTCAGTCTGGAGATGTAACTATGGAAATTGTCTGTGGGTAGCCAGTGTATGAAACCATGGGAGTGGGTGAGGTCATTGAGGGAGTGTGTGAAGAGAGGAGAAAAGGAGACAGCAGAGGACCAAGAATGATTCTTAAGACAGTCCTTCTACCAGAGGTCAGGGAGATGAGAAAGGACCAGCAAACACGAAGAAGGAACAGCTAGCGAGCTAAGGAGAGAGAGCTATCTGGAAGCCAAATGAAGAACATATTTTCCAAGAGAAAGGAATGGCCAACTGCATCAAATGCTGTTGACAGGTCCAGTAAGAAGAAACCTAGGGGGATGCTTGGGTGGCTCAGCAGTTGAGTGACTCCCTTGGCCCAGGGCATGATCCTGGGGTCCCAGGATCGAGTCCCACATTGGGCTTTCTGCATGGAGCCTGCTTCTCTCTCTGCCTCTCTCTCTCTGTGTGTCTCTCTGAATAAATAAATAAAATGTTTTAAAAAAAGAAGAAGAAGAAGAAGAAAAGAAGAAGAAGGAGAAGGAGAAGGAGAAGAAGAAGAAGAAGAAGAAGAAGAAGAAGAAGAAGAAGAAGAAGAGGAGGAGGAGGAGGAGGAAGAAAAAACAACCTAGGAACTGACCAACAGGGATATTGTGAGTCCCTTCTCCCTGTGTCATCTGCTCCTACTCCTCCCCATCAGAGACACTTGCCTTCACCACCTTCTCTTCAAGACACTAGTGAGCTTAGGTTTTTAACAAAAGCTGTTCAGTGAGTTCATCCTCAGGCCAGCAACACAAATTTTTCCAGAGAAACAACAGCTCAGTGGGCCTTTTTGGAGAAAAAAAACAAATGGAAAACAAATATGAATTAACTAGTAACTCAAAAATGATCCTGCTGCACAGAAAAGATATTACTTACTTCTAGGCAAAGTACCGAGTAGAGAATACATTAAATATAGGTAAATAATATTCAGTGGTACAGTGAAACCCTGCTGAAATAGGATGAAGTGGGAAGCCATGCATTTTGAAATAGTTGGTTCTTGGGGCTGAATTGCAAGAAAAGCATGTATCTTCCAGTAAGGACAATGTTTTTTTTTTCTTAAGATTGTATTTCTTTATTCATGAGAGACACACAGAGAGAGAGAGAGAGGCAGAGACAGGCAGAGGGAGAAGCAGGCTCTATGTGGGGAGCCTGACCTGGGACTCGATCCTGGGCCTCCAGGATCACACCCTGGGCTGCAGGCGGCACTAAACTGCTGTGCCACCAGGTCTGCCCGACAATGTTTTATCAACCATGTACAACTAAACTGATGTCACTGCTTGGCTTACACAATCAGCTTTCCAGCTTGGTTAGTTTCTCATTGATCTGAGACATACTCAGGCTTGGCAAACTAGCAGATGTTGCCTCATGGGAATCATTTTTATCACATTGGTTAGACCCAAAGGTTGGCAAACTACAGGCCATGGGTCAAATCCAGCATGCCATCTGTCTTTGTAAATAAAGCTTTATTGGAACATGGCTATGTCCATGCTCATTCTTTGGTGCACTGTCTATGGCTGCCTTCATGCCATGGGGGCAGAGGGGAGGACTTACAACAGAGGCTGTCTGGCCTGTAGAGTGGAAAATACTTACTATCTGACCTTTTGCAGAAAAAGTTTGCTGACTCCTGGTTTAGACTTTAGAATAGACTACTGAAAATCTAACATGAGTGTCTCAGTCCTACTCCATGGGCTCTTATCTTAAGTTACTACAAAGGACACACCTTAGATTTCACTTCTTTTCATAGTTGGAAGTCTCCTTTACTTATAGCTTAATGCTGGGTCAATGGTTCTCATAGTGTAGTCTGTGGACCAGCAGCAAATAGCATTACTTGGGAACCTGTTAGAAACGCACACTCTCAAGTCTCATTTTAGATCTACCTATTAAGAAGCTCAGGGTGGGGGGACAGGAGCTGTAGGGTGTGCTTTAAGTGCTCCCTAGGTGATTCTGATGCATGCTACGCTAAAAAGCCAGGCGCTAGAGCAGAAACTGATCAAGGAGAGCTAAGAACTTGAAATGGGCATTTCTACACACCTCCTCCTGGTGATAATTTTCAAGGCACCAACTAGTTCTTTGTACATTAGAATTAGTCTTTAAAAAAAAAAAAAAAGAATTAGTCTTTAGAGTGCCATTTTCTTGTATATAACATTAGGGTAGTGCCCTTTCTAGAATGATGGTATTAACACTTATTACTGCAAACGACTCTTGGTGGCAGAGTAGGAATAAGCCGAGTGGATCTTTCACACAAACATGACAGAGTAGGATAATAAGTGAGTGATTAAGGACCCAAAGACCATTGGATGCCCCTGGGCCATGACTGTCTGCTGATTCTTCATCATGGCATCCCAATGTGTTTAAGTGATAGAATGTAATGAGGCATTTATTTATAAGAGAGAAAAGTAGACGGGATTTATTTTCGGTACCATCAAGGATATGCTAGAATGAGAAAAACTTTAAATCGATATTTTCCCCCTATGGGATTTATGCAGGTGCTGCTGGATTGTAGATGCTATTTTCTTTTGCTTAATGATCTAATCCTTCCCTGGAGTTTCATCCCTCTGAGAACCTAACAGGAAGGAATATCTCTAATAATGAATAGCTGTGGTTTAGATGGAGCTAGAAACCTGATCACAGAGAATCAGAGAGGGACAACAGTGGGTCTTGGCCTTATTAAGCAAGGAGGAGATGCAGTAAAGGAACAGCAAGCAAACTCAGGCCCCTTTCTAAATATTGAGGCTGGTGTCCATGTTTAAAATCTTCCAGAAATAAGTTTGAGACGCTAAGACATGAGAAAGGTAGAGTGATGATATGTACTGGTTTGTCCAAGACCAGATAGTTCTGGCTTATACTGTCAACCCTGAAAAACTACTAATGATTGATGACCCCTTCACTTGGAAAAGCATCCTAGTATTTGTATGATAAATAGCATGGTCACTCCAAGTGAGAGACAACCCAGTGGAGTCCAGTAGAGTACAGTGTGCAGACTCTGCTTTTCCTAGCAGGCCCCTGTTTTAAACCCAATTCAGATATGCAATTAACTCTCTATGCCTCAGTTTACTTAACCATAAAATGGGGATAATGATATCTCTATCATAGGGTTGTTGAACAGACTGAGTAAACAAGTACGATCCGCCTGACTGCTGCCCAGTACCTCGTAGGTGCTCAACAACTGCTGTTTCCCATAAGATAAAAAGAAACTGCCTTCAGCCAGTTGGCTGAACTGGCTTCACTACATGAGATCACTTGGAGCAACCCAGAAATTCATAAGTGACCTTGTTTGGGCTCCATTTGTCACTAGGGTTTTTAACAGTTTGTCACTGTTGTTTCCTTTTGAGGAGCTGTAAAAAACATAAATACAAAACTGTCTTTCAGAGAAGGCCATATTTGTACTTGGGAAATAATTTCACATTCACAAGTTTGAACCAGAGGCTTGAGTTTGTTAGATGCTCTGCTGCAAAGTGAATGCCAGAAAGTGAAATACGAGTATTATAATTCATGTTTTGGAGCTCAAGAAAGCCCAATAAATTATACTTCACCCTTGATGGGACGAGACTGGAAGTGACAGAGAGCGTTGGGCCCCAGAGTCAGGCAGATGGAGATCAAAATATCATTTTTATTAATGGTGAAGTTGTTGGAAATAAAGACTTAGTGTGAGGGCCAAATGGATTGGCCTACTCACTCCAGCCTCCAGACAGCAAACCAGAGAAGAAATTTGTATCTACAAAAGACACCTTTACTAACAGCCACTGACTGGCACTGATCCAAAGGAAGAAAGAAGCTAAATTCTCTTCAGTGGAAGTCTTTGAGTAGATTTACTCTATCTAACCAAGAAATATGGACAGACATTAGCGATCACTGATCACATTGCTCAGTTTTATATGTGGCGAAGAGTAAGGGAAGGGCAAGAGGCTAGATGTGCTCTACTAACAGACCTCCATCCACACAGAAACTTGAAACAGGGGAAAGAAGGCTCCTCGTGATGTTGTCATTCATTTCTCACTGAGCCTTTAGTCACAGTAAAGATTTGATTAGACTTGACACACTGTCTTTTAGAAAAGATGCCAGATAATCAAATAAAAATGTATCATTTCTCCCAATTGCTGGTCAGAAATTGGACTAAATACCATTACTAGATCCCAAATAGTCAGAACATTTGTCTCATATATGATAGGGCAGTCAGTTATTTTAAAAACCCTGGTGGTGAATGAAGGTCACTCCTAGCCCACAGCACCTTAGCTGCTGAATCATATCAAACATTTCGGAGGGAATTAGGTTTCCATTTCAGTCATGCAGTTCTCTACCCATTTCATCTGGAGGAAGTAATAGCTTTCATGGCTATTGTTCCAGCAAAGGGAAGAATGTAAACCTTTGTTTACATCTTTGCCCGTCGATGGCCAGGACACGTTGTCACTCCAGCTGGGTCCAATTCTGAGAAACAATGAGGCCTCAATTTAAAAGTACAAGACAGCTGAACCGAAATTGGCTCTTTGAGTCACTAAGAATCTGGACTCATCCAGACCTAATCCAAATGGACAAGTGAAATATGAGCACCAACCTGGGTGACTCAGCATCTTCTTCTCTAGGTCTCTGACTACTGCTGAGACCCATTGGTGAAGGCCTATGAAAGGCCAGCATGGAGCCACTTTTAAGCCATTTATGGCTATCATCTCTACTGTCAGCAGGACACATCACTAATATTGAGAGATGGCACTCAGTCCCTTAATGACCACCAATTTATTCCCATCCCTGCCCAAGGTCTAGACCCCAGACTCTATACATTTTAATTTTGTTTTACTTCACAAGTATTTAAACTACCTACTATGTTTGAGGCACTTTGGAAACCAGGATGTTGCTTAAGGGAGGAAGAGGGGTTCTATTCCAAGAATTTTAAAATTTAGTGGATGAAACTTTCATGAAAGCAAGACAGAATAAAATACCTGCCAAAAATTATGTAAAAGAAAAACAAATCCACAATGGACTGCAAAGGAATGAATGATTAATACTACCCAAGGGAGCTAGGAAGTGCCTCAGGAAGTAGTAATGTTTGAACTGAAATTTGGAGATTGAGTTGGGGTCTCTGAGGGGCCACAATATTAGCATCTGTCTTCCTCATCCAAACTCTGAACAATTTGAGAAATTAAAAAAAGAGAAGTACTCAATGGGACTCAAAATATCACTTTTTTGTTGGGCAAGTTAGCAGGTATGGCTTTAAGTCTCTTGGTCAAATGGGCTTGATGGCTCCTCCAAAGAAGGCAGCATTCCACAAGGAGCCTTCACCCCACCCCCACCCCACCACACATGGCTTTAGGCTCAGGGCCCCTGGAGAAGCTGGGAGACCTCATTCTTCCTCACGGACCGGGAGTGGGGAGAGATACTCCCTTCTAAAAATTAGGATGGCTAAGAATCCTAGATGGTGGATCACAATAGTCTGATGAGACCAGAGTTAGGGTGAACAGAGGGTTCTTGTGGGAGACAAAGCTGCAGATGAAGGCTGGGGCCAGAACATGGGGAACCCTGCCTGTCACATGAAAGGTGTGGGCTTTTGTCTCTAAGCAATGGGAACCCACTAAAGAAGGCTACAGAAAAGACTGTATTTATGATGAAAACTAGCTGGTGATGACTATTGTGGAGGCTGGGAAATTAGTCAGGAAGTACTTCTAGTAGTCCACAGGAATGAGCATACCAATGAGCATAGAAACTGGGCATTTAGAATAACTTAATGAGGATTTAAATCAGATCTCAGTGCCCTGGAGCTCAGGCCAGTTAATTGAGGGAAATTGCTTGTGTCACAAAACATCTAAAACTTTCTGGGGAAATTAATTACATAATCATTTAACCTATGAGAAATAAGGAGATAGCCTGATGGTAATTCAGTGTCCTCCCTTTCCTGCCTGCCTTCCATGCCTCAAGTTTTAGTGAGCAACTACTACATGTACAGCACTGTATGGCATGCAGGGAATACAAAGACAAACCTACCTAAATAGAGAAAAGAGGTGCTCAAACATGTAATCAATGAGACAAAACTTCAAGAGAGAGGAAAGGTACTATGAGAATGGTTTTATTTATAACAAAGTAATTGATGGACACATTTATAAAGACATATTCAGGGATCCCTGGGTGGCGCAGCGGTTTGGCGCCTGCCTTTGGCCCAGGGCGCGATCCTGGAGATCCAGGATCGAATCCCACGTCAGGCTCCCGGTGCATGGAGCCTGCTTCTCCCTCTGCCTGTGTCTCTGCCTCTCTCTCTCACTGTGTGCCTATCATGAATAAATAAAAATTAAAAAAAAAAAAAGACATATTCATTGACGTGGGCTTTTAGAAAAAGCAAATGCTATGAGGAATCACAAGTGAGGATGGTTACTTCTGCCTGGTGGGGTAAGAGGGGAAGGGGCTCAGGAAGATTTGTCATTGAGCCTGGGAATTGGAGATGAGTGTGAGTTCCTCACACAGAGTCAGAAAGACCATTCCTTAAAGAGAGAAAGACCTTTTCACATTTTCACATTTGGGGCAGGAAGAAGTAATTGCAGCCTGTCTCAACTAGTACAAAGAGGTTTTTGGAGGAAGGGCAAATTAACATACATGCTGCCATTTTGCCATTACCTGCAACCTTTCTCTTTCGTACCATCTACCTCTCCCCCCTCTATCTTCCCTCCACTGTGGACTAGATCTTTCCATGTTATGTTCAATCCACAATTCCCTGGGCTGCTCTGCTGCCTGCTAATTCCATCAAGAAACCAAAGGAACTTGTTTGGGCTGTGGACCTAGATCCTGGCACATTTATAGGGGAGGATAGACAAAGTATTATAAAGTAAAATGAGTTAGGACCACTCTGATTACCTTCTATTTGAGAAGGCAAGGGGTGCTTTTTGATGTGGTTTTTGAACAGACAAGAAACCAAGAAGCCTGTAGCTTTGTTTGGGCGAGTTTTCTTGTAGACTTAGATCAATTACATTAAAACATTCAGCCGGCAAACAATGCCCCTCAAAGAAAATGCTGGCTCTTTCCTTTTATGAAAGTAATACTTGCACCACAGCCCATGGGATTGGCTATTCCCTTTCTATTGAAATGATTCACATAGAATGTTCCTTGAATGTCTTGGTAATAGGCAAACACTAATAGCAGGATATTTCAATCAGAACTGGCTGGCCATAAGGGAATAACTGTTTCTCATTGACTAAGTCAAAAGCCAAGTTACTTTATTAGCATATAATATACTTGGAGTCAGTTTATGGGCTTTGTTATTTGGCATTTGCATCTTTGTCCAACCCACAGAACTCAAAAAGCCCTTCCAAGCTGGTTGAAGAACTAAGGAGAGGCTCATGGTAGAAGGCATTTGGGGAGTGATAGAAAAAGTCACCTAGTAACTTCCCTTCCCTTCACCTACCCCAAAAAAGAAAGTTTTAGCCTTTTGGATACAAGGAAAAAAAAACTGTCTTCCTAAGCATATTATTGGGCTGTATGAGAGAACATTCAAACTTTGGAAAAATATGTTTCAAATTATTTGTCAGAGCCTCTTTTGGTTTAAAAATATGAAATGCATTTATTCTTCTTTCATCCTCATGAATATTTATGTGTATTTAAAGTAGAAATCTTTTATAGGCTTAATAAATATAAATAAGCATCTTTATATCTGTTTTTGTTTAACCATATGGTTCTTAAGTGCCAGACTCCTCTTTTCTAAGTGTTTTAAAAATAATGACTAATTGTAAATAATATCTCTCTCTCTCTCTCTCAATCTCTGTCTCTCTCTCCTGCACACACACACACACACAGGCCTCTCCCTCCCTCTCAGGCCACATGATCTCTTCTCTGTGGTACCCTCTGCCCCTTCCTTTCTTCCTGCATCCAGTCTTCTTTACTTTTTTAATCACCCTTCAAGATCCCACCACAGCCACGGCTCATAGAGGCTTCACTCCCCACCAATCCACTCTCCAGTTACTCACTTCAGGCCTGAGGGTTTCCACTCCAATTCCAGGAAGCCCAATGTGGCACACTGCAAGTCTGGAATCCACCTCTAGTCCAGTAAGCTTTGAAAGAAGCCAAGTAAGGCCAACCTTCTGTGGACAGGTCAATTCTCCAATAGGGAAGCATAACATGGAGGACATGACAGGTGTTTCCAGGACACATACTACAGTCACCTCTTTGGATGGCCTACAGGTACCTCATTTAATCCACTCATCCACCCTCCCAGTCTGTCCTTTGCCCTCTGATTGCCAGATAGAAAATCAAAACAAGACAATCTCCAAATTGAAAGCCAGTCGGTGGGAGCTAGTACAGCGTTCCTATGAAAACACTGGTAGCATTGATAATGCACAAAATAGATTAACTCAACAGTATTGAAAACAAGATGGACAAAAAGAGATTTTCCATATTAGTTTGATAGATTTTACATTCTCTGTCCCCAGGAAAGGAAATGCTATATCATCAACTTTAAATCACTTATCACTAAGAGAGGCATTCATATTATTTCAAACTCTGTATCTTTAATGTCTTACAACCATCTATCTCTAGCCAAATTTGCTGAGATTTTAAATATCAAGATAAAATACACATGTGTGTTGATTCTGGCATATTGGCATTAGCTATAAATGGGAAGGACTGTATATGGAGGGGACCCATTAAGTTAAATATCAGTAAAGGAGTTGCCATAGGAATTGGTGATGACAGGAAAAGACATTTAAGAAATTCACATTATTTTCACCTAAAGCAGGGGGAAAGTCCTAAAGGGAATTGGAAATTTATACTTTGGGAAGTCCCAACCATAGGGAAAGACCCCAACCATCTTTCCAAGAACTTCCTTCCCACTTGAGAACCATAAGTATCCAGAAGCGAAGCATCTTGTTGCATGCGGCTTTATTTTCACTGCCTAATAGTTTGTCAGGTACTTTATACTCCAAATGCTTCCCTAAGCATCAATTTAGGTGCAGAATTATAGTGACAGACATTATAGTAATTTATAATGACACAAAGGAGTGGTCTGCAGTGGGTTTGGCATTCACCAATTGGTTATATCACTTGGATTCACTAAAAGATAATTGGGTTTATTACCCAGTTCCAAGTAAGGCCATCCTATTGTCTTGAATAGATAGTATATTCTACCTCTAAAACATGAAGGTCATATCTAAAACATCTGCTTCCACAGAAAACTGAAAGATCATCTTTTCAGAAGAAGAAAAAATGTTTGCTTATGTCATACCTTAGATATTTTTTTCTTATGTTGTTCCCTAGATATTTTCTTAGGCTCGCTCTATTCTTTCATAGCTTGAAGATTTCCAATTGAGTTTCCTTTTGCAAAGTACAGCATACTAAAGTATTCTGTCTCTGGGCAATAATATTCTATAGTTGTATCTGCATATTCATGTGCTATGAATCTCTCTAATTATAAGAAGCACCTTGAACTTAATAAACAAGAATAGTTTTGAGTGTCATCAGTTTCACACCGTGATTACCAGATTTATGTACTTTCCATAAATCTATCCACAATTTTTCTGATCATAGAAGAGATGTACTAAATAGATAAGAGGGGGAATCCCTGGAGGCAACCATTGAGCGCCTGCCTTCCATCCAGGGCATGATCCTGGAGTCCCAGGATTGATTCCCCCATTGGGCTTCCTGCATGGAGCCTGCTTCTCCCTCTGCCTGTGTCTCTGCATTTCTGTCTCTGTGTGTGTGTGTGTGTCTCTCATGAATAAATAAATAAAATCTTTTTTAAAAATAGGTAAGAATATCAAGAATGTCTTTCTGAAACTATCGGTTGAAAGTTGTGTATTATGCAAACTTCAGCCATTACTTCTCAAGTGGGTAGCAAATTGGTGTCCATTAAAATGAGGCAAACAACTTACTGCTTCTCTTCCCATCACTATAGTAATTGCTAATACCTCCCCATGTCCGTGCAAGGTTCTGTTTGAAAAATGCAAAATCTTGGGTAGTTGTTGAGTTTTTATGGCCTTGTTATGTAGTCCAAATGCAGGAAATAGTGACCAGTATTCCCTTGGTAGAGTCAACCATTGAACCAAAGACTGGGCTATTCAAGAGAGAAGCTGGATGAAGGGAACATGTTCAATGCTTTATAACTTTATGCAAATTTTAATTATGCAACTTTAAAGTCATGAAACATATACTGGTAAAGTCTTACCATATCCGTAATTTCAAAGCATATGAATTCTCCACACAAACTAGCAAATCATCAAGAATCACATAATCCCAGTGCTGCAAGGCCAATGTATTAACATGTTGTTGTCACACAACTTTTGGGGGCTTGACAGAAATGCCCACCCACCATTGACAGTCTCAGTCTTGAATGCATTCTTTAGGAAATCATCTCTCACAGAAAGTTTGAATTTCCTTTCTAAATGGCCTCTACTGTAATAATCACATGATTTGAGGCCTAGGTCATTATGGCCTACCTATATAATCAACCCTCTATGCTCCTTCTTCATGTAAATGTGAACCATTTCCCAACAGCAAATATATTACTCCTTAGGCCCATAGGCATCTTAGATCATATATAGTGATGTTGACATAAAACTAAAGTGTTAATTTACTTGGATCAAAATTCTCATGTTATCCAGGCATTTTACTACAAGACCGAATATTTTTACAAGTGCCTGAACTGATCATAGATTATGATCTTATGTCAGCAGAAATAAAGAGAGAAAGAATGAGGAGAAGCCTTTTGGAATTTTAAGACATTCTTCTATTCCTGCCACCTCCCTTCCCCACAACACCCAACTCAGTTTTTGCTTAAGCCAATTTTGACACTTTCTGCCTTTTGAGAGCCCAGGTTAAAGTACATAGCAGTCAGAACAAAAATGTGACAAGAGTCTAAGAGGTTATCTTCTGCAAAGAACAATTAATTGGGGTTTGGCTTGCAATTTGAAAGCCCTATGTCAACCTGGAATCTTGTAGAATGTTGCTGTTAAATCCATTATCCCAGCCCACAGTTTTGAAGGCTATGCTTCCAGTTCCAACATTGCAAAAGCTCAAGAGTGTGGCAAACATCTTGCCTCTTCCTGCTTAAGCAACTCTACATTACTGTAAAATTAAATTCTAATGGAAATCTCTGAGAACTACTGAAAGCCATTGGTTATGGTAGAAAACGAAAAATTATAACTAAGGAATTAACCTATTTTTCCCCAAAAGCACAGGAAATATATTCACACACACCACAAAAGTCCCTGAGGGCACTAGATAAAGTGAAAAAAGTTTCCTGAATAATAGAGATATTTTTTTAAGACTGTAAATATGAACAACTATTTTTTTTGTTGTGAATGGCTAGTAGGTTTAGCTGAACATGGTATAAATTTGCAATTATCTTCAAAAGGATTTACATTTATTTTGTTTGGGGCATGAAGAAAATAGTATTGGGCCATGTGAATCAAGCTAATATGTAGTAGAGTCCAGAAAGAAAAATGTTTTATGTCATTAATAGAAAATATACTGTTCTTAATATTTTAAAAAGCTTTTTCTTTACTAATGAAGTCATAGGCCACAGATTCTATTTTTATATTTGTGACTTTCTCTAGGGCATCTTTGATATCCTGTGTCCAAAACATAACTTAGAAACTAAAGTGTGAACAGAAGAAATATAGAAAAATAAGAGAGAAACCGAAGGGAAGAGTGACATCCTACAGATAGTATTTATTCTGGAAGTTTAGCCAGTTAGTGGACAGCGATAGTATGATATAGTTCCCTTGGGCATAGAGTTTCTTTTGAAAACCCATTCTAGAACTTCTTTCACAGGCCTCAGTGAGCTTCATAAAACAGCACAAACTGAAAATCTATGCAGCTATAACAATATGCTTAATTTAGGGTAAAATTTTGTAAAGGGTCCATTTGCAGGTTTTACATAAATCACTTTCAAAGATCCATAAACTCTTGAAATGACATACAAACATTTTTGTGACTATCCACATATGTGTTTATTTTTCTGGAGAAAGGGTCACTAGCTTTCATCAGATTTACAAATGTATTCAGAGATCCTTGTCTCCAAAAACTAGGCCATGAACCACTGCTTTCATTCATTACTATTTGATATCATTTCTTTGCTCAGAAACAAAGGCTGTGTGTGTGTGTGTGTGTGTGTGTGTGTCTCCTGACAGAAAGACTTAATATTACCATATTGTGGTAGGTTTAGTTTACATAGAACATGATATTTTTAGATATAGCCTCATGCTCTACCTCCCATAACTAAGAAATTCAAAAGTACTTATTATTTTAGACTATAAGGGCTTTTATTATCTATGGAACAAATCTCCATGTATTATCACTGTAGGAAATGGGAGAGAATTTGGAAGCCAGATATATTCAGTATTTTTGAAAAGGGAGATGATATCTTGATAGTTCTTTCAATTTTTACCACTAGATCTTAATAATAATATAAATTAATGTAGTTGTTTTCATCCTTTAAGCGATAATGGCTTAATTCCAAATATAGGAAATTTGATCATCTAAAATGTCTCTGTGTTTCTAGGGGTTACAACAATTTGGTTCATTAATAAATACATTGATATGAAACCATTAGACAGTTTATTGCTCTCAAGTCATCCTATGAAACTTGATCCTTTGCACCTCTGTATCCTTTCAAAGGGAAGAGAGGCTTCCAGCCATCTTGCCTATTGTCTGATAGATTGTAGATCACTGGAAATTCATGAAGGCTCATTCTAGGACTTCTCCATGAGAACATTGAGTGGATCACAGTTGGTCTGTGAGTTGGAGTAAAGATCCCACTGACAGAATCAGTGCTCAAGACCAGAATTTGGCAAAGGGCTCTCTTGGAAGAACCTAGAAATAAGTCTCAACATACCATTTGGTATAAAACAGCAAGTACAATGCATTGTTCCTTGATATGCAATAATACGATAGCATGCACTGAAGCAAGGAAAAGGGGAAAATTAGATGGCATAGTTCTTTGGGGAATACCTCATAAAAGAATTTGAAACATTGGAGTAGAGACTCTTTTTCAAGGCATATTAAAATAGTGATCCACATAGGGGTGGGTATGTCATATGTCAGCAAGTTGTCTTCCAAAAGAAGTGTGTTGTATTAACATTTCAAGTTAGCCTTTAGTTTTCAAAGAGCCTTTCAACAGGAATTTCTTTAATCCTCATAATCAGCAGTGGGGAAAATATTTCCTTCATAGACACGTAGAATTTTAAAGTGACATTTTGCCTGAATCATTAAGGGTTTTTGGGCCAAAGAGGAGCTGCTTTGACCTTTCACTTCCCTCTCCTTGGATTTGAAGGGGTAATTCTCAAAACTTCTCCATCCACAGAAACATTGGATGGCATCACAGGTCATCCCTCTCCTCTGATTCCTTCTGCAGCACAAAAAAAGAAATCTTGGGACCCCCAATCGTCATTTTCTTACATTTTTAAAACATTGATTTTTGTGTAACTGACATTTTGGATCATTCCTTTAAGATGAAAATGAAACCATGAAAAACATTGACTTAGGAAATAAAAGGCCCCAGAATACCGATGCACTGTAGAAGTGTAACAGGTCACCCAAGTCAAATACAATCGCTTATTAATGGAACAAGAAAACAAACCTCCAACTATTATTTCTCACAGGACAGCAGTTTCTGGATGAAAGAAAAAAAACACAGCAGGAGGGGAAAGGGGAAAAACTGGGATTGCTAAAGGCCTTTTTTGGGTTTTTTTAGTTCATATTTACAGAAGTGGTACAGAATCTTGATTATTTGTTTTTTAAGTTAACTGCTCAGTAAAAAGCCATCTCATTTTTATGGTACTGGTCAATTCCTTAGTTGTTCTGGGAAGGTGAAGAGTGAGAAAATGCAGTATGATACCAAAATAAGCAAGAGAAGTGACTCAATGAACTATGATGACACTTGAGAGGTTGCTCGAAAATGCGCTTCATTTCTTTTTCATCACATCTCTCAGGGGCGAGAGACATTAATATTCCTCTTTAATATGTTAGGTCAAACCATGTGTGAGTGCTGGCATTAGGGGAATTTTTACATCTTCTAGCTCACCATTAATAGCTTAAATTCTTTAGAAAAGGTCTGTGGCACCCCCTGAATTCAACAACTGTTTCCGGACCACCCCTTATGTGCTTGGTGGCACCTTGCTCAGTGGTAAATGACACAGTAATGGCAAGTAGCAGGTGGCAGATGGCAGGTACCGCATCTACTGTGTTCTTTATCATGACTGTTAAGCTGTTAAGAACCAATAATCAAGCTGATCATTTATGGTCACTTATGGATAGACCCTAATGCAGCCAAGAGTTGACCTGACAAGTGCAAACCTGCCCCCAGTTGTCTCGAATAGTCTTTGATAAAGAGAACCATTCAGGTGTTTTCTCAGCACTGTGATGATGTCAAGGATCCAGCCCATTTTAAATTCCCATTTTTTGTATAAGAAACTGAACCACTGGGTTCATGTGAGACTTGGTTAAAGTCTTTTGGCTGCTGGCTCAGGGCTTCATCTACTAACCAATTCCTTTCTCTCCCTCCTCACCCTATGCACCCCCTATCCCTGTAAACTATGGCAGTGGGTGCCATCCCCGGCCCCAGCACTGCGGGAGCTCTGGGGAGAGGGCAAAATCACATAGACTCTCTGGTGGGAAGATTCTGCTGGAGGATGTTGTATAAAATTTTTGCTCCATATTTTATCCCTATATGTTGTTATCTCCCCCTTGCTCAGTAATTTTAGTTTGTGCTTTTTGTTCCCCTTTTTGTTTCTTTGGTTTGCTGGCTTTGTGTTCTTTTCTCTTTTTTTTCCTTTTCTTTTCCTTTTTTCATGCAGGAATCGGTCAAGGTGTTCCGGTGGTGGCGCTCATTGTGGAAGGAGGACCCAATGTGATCTCAATTGTCTTGGAGTACCTTCGAGACACCCCTCCCGTGCCAGTTGTTGTCTGTGATGGGAGTGGACGGGCATCGGACATCCTGGCTTTTGGGCATAAATATTCAGAAGAAGGCGGGTAGGTAATTTGTCAGGCCCTGTAAGAGACCTTTGAGTACAAAGCCTGTGTGCCAAGCTTGGGAAGATGATATCAGTTGATTGCGATGTTTGGTATGGGAAGGTGCTGGGGAAGAGCAGGGGAACATATTATAAATGTCTAAATGTCCTAAATGAGAAATTCCATGAAAGCTCCACTAGACCAGTCTTATACAGACAAAAGGAAAGGAGGAGGTTGTAGGACTTGGTATCCTTTCTCTTCATTTCTTCTCTTTTTTGCTCCTCCCACTAAGGAGAAGCAGGGACTGGGCTTTAACACATAAAGCAAAGCTAACCTGGATCATATAGTTCAGGTTAGTACCTTGGGAGAGGCTGGGATATATAGCTTCACTGAACTGCTGCAGGTTTACAAAGGCCAAACATTTACAAGACCTTTTGGTGGCCCGTGTTGCCAAATCCCCCTAAATTCGCTTAGAAAGCAGAGCCACTAACCACTCTGGTCCTCTGTACACCCTTCCTGGACTCCTCGCCCTTCCCATGCACTTTCCTTGGTCTATATATTCCCCATTGCTACTTTCAACAATCCAAAGTCCCAGCCCCAAGGAGGGCTTCCCTTCCCATACTTCCCTGCCAGTCTGAGTTCTCTCCTGATGAATAGTAAAATCCAAGCACTCTTGCATATTATTAGATCAAAGTAAGTCATCTCAAGGCATGAATGTGTGTGAGGAGAAAAACTCAGGAGGAGTCATTGAATTTTTTTTAAATGTTGTAAAAAGTTTTATTTAAAAAAAAATGTTTAAGAAAGTTTTTTATCTCTATACCCAACATGGGGCTCTAACTCACAACCCTGAGATTAAGAATCACATGCCCTTCTGACTGAGCCAGGCAGGCATCCCAAGTCATTGAATTTTTAAATAAGGAACTTCCTGACCTAATCAATTCTCCTAACACATGAAACTGGTGGGAGAAAGGAGCCCCAAAGGAAATGGGACCTTTTATTCATCCCTTTTACAAACATACACAAAGTGGCTCCTGGGTGCCATGCACTGAGATGGGAAAAAGCATAACAACTATTCCTACCCTCAAAGAGCTCATAGAAAGTCTGTAAGTAGACCAGTATGTAATGATAACAGAGAGTGATCAGTGAGCCTGCCGACTGCAGGACATGCCCTCCTCCACCTGTCTGCCAGGCAGCCCAGCAGCGCTCCAGGTGAGCCATTAACACAGACCCTTCTCTGGTAAGTGTGTGAACCTAAAGTGGCAAAGGGGGCGTAGGAAAGTCACCAGCCCTCCAGGTAACATTGCAAACAGTTAAAGTGATTTCAGGCCTGTGAAAGCTATTGATATGAAAACAAAAAAAAAACAAAAAATAAATAAATTTTTTAAAAAACCAATATTGCTGAGCATGAAATTGGAGTTTGCTTCCTGGCAAATATAAATTACTTTTATCTTTTCCTTTCATTGTAAATATTGGTTTGTTCTATAGCTAGAAAACTGAAAAGAACATTTGCCCAAAGCCTTCATGTCATTTACCAACCAGGCAGAGTTCAGGATCCTCAGCTGTTCTTTGCTTTTATTAAAAATTTAGCCATAGTTCTCATTGATTCAAATATAGCAACGTGTTCCTTTTTCAAAAATAACTAAAGTACTTATACAGTTTTTAGCTTTGGCTTACTTTTTTGCCTCCCAGTGCTTGTAATTATTTTACTGTATTTCCGAAAAGTAGAGACAAGGTTGCATTCAGGATGCACATTTCCTTTTCAGAAAATTCATGAAAAGTGAGCTGCTCATCACAGTATTTCAGGTTTCCTAGGTCTGTACACAATGAAGGTCTGAACCCAGGGCCTACTTTTTGTCCTTATTGGGGGTTGTATACTTTGAAAATGTTACAATTTTCCAATTCTTCCTGCTTCTGTTTTTTATACAGTGGAAATGTTACACATTTTAGAGCTTGGGTGGGGTGGGAGGGTGTGTCTGTATTATTTAAGCTAGGGGACAGATACACAGGGCAGTTATGTGCTTCCCCAAGGCCACATGGCCCAGGATCTTGTGCCAGGATTCTTTCTGGTCTATTATAAAAATTCGCTGAAATGGATTTTGTGGTATGTGCCTTCGTGTTTCTTATGTAGTACTTCAATGATACTGTCTTTTAATACAAGTGCACTTAAGTTTCCTTCAGCTTCCCCTTTGCACTATAATTTCTAAATTTTTTTGTATTATTCCATGTATTCTCAAAAGATAAAATCAATGCATTCCTGGTGGTAAACCAATGTCCAAGCTGACCAAAGTGGGTTCCTTTCCCCAACCCTTTCTTTTTTTTAAGACTTTTTAAAAAGTTTTTATTTAAATTCCAGTTAGTTAACACATAGTGTAATATTAGTTTCAGGCATCATGTGGATTCTTTTTCTTCCCCTGACACAGATACAAATTAAGAGTCAGAAATATGCCCTTTTAACTTTAATCAGCAATTTTACTTTTAAAATGAAAGTTTAGTTTTAGTTATGGTTATTTTATGACTAAAATACACAAAATCTCTCTTTTTTAAAAAAAAAAAGATTTTATTTATTTAGTCAGGAGAGAGGCAGAAACAAAGGCAGAAGGAGAAGTAGGCTCCCTGGATCACGCCCTGAGCTAAAGGCAGCCACTCAATCACTGAGCCACCCAGGTGCCCTGCAAAAGCATAATCTATATAGGATCTTTGCAAACACACAAACCATAGTTGATTTTCAAAGAACCCAAAGGCATGCAGATAACTAGCATGATGATAAAGAATTGAGTTATAATTTCTTATGTTGGGAATTATTAAAATTAAAACTTTAAAAAATTTAAGAAACATTTAGAAACAGGAAAATTGAAACTCCAAGAGAAGCTTTGTATTGAGAAGCTTTGTATTTGTCAATCCAAATATATAAATCTATATTTATTTATTTTATATGGTATTATAATAAAACTATGCCCTTGCTCCATGAGAGGAATTATAAATTTATCATGATCAAATGAATCCATGGCGTTTCTCTGGATCATGTGAATAACTGCCAGAATTAATCATGTTTATTTAGCTTGAGTAAGAATTTGGCCACACATGTGCAGCCAATTTAAAAAAGCATTTCCAAAGAATATTATTTTGCAGGAGTGTGTTTTCTCTATGCTGAAAAAAACAAAAACAAACAAAAATGAGCCTATTTTAGACTTTCTTCACCAAGAATTTCTTCTTCAAGTTCTACAAAATCCAACAAAGTTGGGATATGTTTCACTAAAAATAAATATCAATGTATAACTATATGTTCACATAAACAAATCTATATAAATAAATGAGTGTAGTTGTACATATAAAATCGATGATAGAAAACACATACACCTTTTTTACGAAACCTGAATCAGAGTTTGTAATCATTGATTTTTACTTTTCAGTTATTTTACTAATTTAAATATGTTTTAAAATGTTTTAAACTCATTTACAGTTTGTTAAATAAATAATACAGGTCCAAGAACTATAAATGTGTGTATTCAGCTATAAAGTTTTTCATTTTATAATCTTAAAGGAGTGAATGAAATTTATACACCTTGCATTTTAACTTTTGTGAACTTGATAATTTTGCCTTTAAACTCCCTGTTATTAACCATCTTCCAAGAATATAAATTTGAAAGGGCATCACTATGGAAGCAAATTATAATTGGCAAAACTAATTAACTTTTGTAGATGAGATTATTTGAGGTAGAGGAAGACAGGCCATATCTATCCCAACACAAATGGGTTTGGGTAAACTAGGAGGCATTTGCAATTAAATTCTTACTCTTGCCTTCTCTGTCTCTGCTCCATGGTACATGCTACCCAAAAGAAATGGCCAAACTTTCTTTTTCCCTTATTGTTGTACTTGATTTTCTATTTCTCATCTGTCATAGTTTAGAATGAGTCACAAGTCACTTTCCCTAACTCATTTCATTCCTTAAAAATATTATCAAAATTTTTTTTCTAAACCATGAATGACAAAACACTGAAAAGAGAAACAGATTAATACTACCAAAGGGGTATTAGATTTGATTACCTAAGTTTTCAGATACAAAGATTCCACTTTTTGCTGTTGACCAAGCAAACTGACCAACATCACCCATAGTCAGGAACACCTTTCAGGCTATAGGTACCTGCAAAGTCAGAGATGGCTTGAAAATTAATAAACTAAGTCTCAGATTGCAGAGAAACGTGGTCTTGCTCCTCATTTATCAGTGAGAAAGTGCCGCACAGATGAAAAATGTCAGCGTGGAAAAGGCATCTGAATGAATGTTCATTCTGAAATGATGCTCCTTGTTTATCTGGATTTTACTGCTGATCCTTACATTTATTTTAGTGTCTTTTTCTCCAAAAATAATTATCTGGATTTACCCTTTTTAGAGAGCCTAGGATAAGAAGCAGAACCTGTAGTAGCAGAAAGCCTTAAAGATCTTAAGGTAGTCTATTGATAACTTCTGGGAAATTATCCATGGAGCAGACATCAATAGATTTTCACATTCTTTTTTTTTTTTTTAAGATTTTATTTATTCATGAAAGACACACACACAGAGAGGCAGAGACATTGGTAGAGGGAGAAGCAGGCTCCCTGCAGGGAGTCCTATGTGGCCCGACTTTCACATTCTTATGTGTCAGATTTGTGGAGAAACACTGAGGAATGGCCTGCTCTTGAGGACAGGAATAGATAATATATTTCAAATAAAAAATTTGATTATCAGGGTGCCTGGGTGGCTCGGTGGTTGAGCATCTATCTGCCTTTGGCTCAGGTTGTGATCCCAGAGTCCCAGGATCAAGTCCCGTATCGGGCTCCCTGCGGGGAGCCTGCTTCTCCCTCTGCCTATGTCTCTGCCTCTCTCTCTCTGTGTCTCTCATGAATAAATAAATAAAATATTTTTTAATCTGATTATCATCCTTGTTTAAAGGGAGCTTAATAAAGGTCCCTACATTTTCGATTAGCTGAGGTAAAGGCATAAATGGAAGACAAAGTAGAGATGAACAAGGAAAAATATGTTGCAGGGCTTCAAATTATATCACTATATCACAGATGTAACAAAAGTTTGATTCTCTCCAAGTACACCTCAAAATGACCAAAATCAGGAGGGAGTCACCAGAAAACTAGCCATTTTAGAAATCCAGACGTAGTCTCTTTTCTGTAGGGCCTATCACTCTGTGCCATGGTTACTAATGTTTTCTTCTGCTGCTTAAGATTTCCGTCTAAGGCTGAAGGATGTCACAGCCCTATCATTTGTCTCTATGAGATCTGCTGAAAGAAAGTAATTGATCTCAGTGGTTTGTATCCCAGTATGATTTAGACATAATTGGAATGTCAAGAGAGAAAGAAGGAAACAAATATCAAGCATGCTGACTCCAAGTGTCCATTTCAGTTTTCATTAATTTTATCTTATCTTGTCTCTTTTCCAGAATTTTCTATAAGAGGGCATGTCAAAACTTGATTCTGTTTTGTAACTTCCTCAGAAGGGAAGGAAAGACAGTTGGAAATACCTTGTACAGACAAAGGATACTGGGGGCTTTATTTACAAAAAGTGTTGTTTTTGTCAACTGTTTTCTAAGTTAACATTTATTGAGTGCCTATGCTCTGCATGGAACTTTTAGAGAATGAGCAAGACTTGCCCCTAGCAGAGATTCTATGAGGAAATTAAAACATAGGCATGAATACAGATAACTAGAAGGTCAGGTGTGCTGTGGTAAGTGTTTCAAGAGCCCAGAGGACAAAGTATCTGAGTGTGGTATTCCTCCTAAGAATATATTCAATGAAAAAGAAAAAAAAAAAAAGAATATATTCAATGGAACAACTCTGTTAATTACCCACAAAATGGCAATATAGTGACTCTGTTGCTACTGTTTTCCTTTTCCATCAAAAACTGGATCCAAACTGAGGGTCAGTTTCTTGAATGACCAAGAAAAAGCTAATATTTGGCCCTTTTATGTAACTCAACACAGAAAAAAAAGAATCAGTCTGCAGAGTATTGAAGGAAGTTAGTAAAAGAGATAATTTTATCAGATAGTGTGTATGTGTGTATACATATTATTACATTGAATTTATATATACTCAAATTTATATATATTTTAATATATTATATTAATAATATATAAAATTATAATTAATATATCAATATAATATAAATGCATTATAGATAAGTTAGTATATATTTTATGTACTAATATTATATCAATTATATATTATATAT
The DNA here is from genome assembly GCF_048164855.1 of Canis lupus baileyi. Lineage (NCBI taxonomy): Eukaryota > Metazoa > Chordata > Mammalia > Carnivora > Canidae > Canis > Canis lupus. Next base: position 87,831,879 of record NC_132838.1, read on the forward strand.
TAATATATTTATATATTGAATTTAAATATTTCAGTTTAATAAAATCAATTTAAATGGCAAATTAATGAAATTATATATGATTATATATATATACTAATGCCTATAATTACTAAATTGCAATTTTTATATTGCAATTTTTCCCGTTGTAGAATATATTAAACATATTGCTATGTAGATACCTGTGTCGTTGTCTCCCAAGTTTCACAAGGCTAGAGTAGCTTCATTTATTTAGGAAACTTCATAATAATATACTGATGTCTTCCAGTTTGCTGCTTGATCCCTCCATGTTGTGTCAGCATGGAGAGAATGAAGCACTGATTTTAAAACAATTACCTAGCATTCATGGAAGAAAGTATGAGTGAGAGGAAAAGTTTTATTGATCTCAATTGGTTAGTCAGTTCTCCACATTGATTAAATTTGCTTTAGAATTGCTCAGCTCCAAGTTGGGAAAGTGTGGCCTTGAATATAAACAGCAAACATCAGAAAAATACACAGAGCCGCATAATCCATTATGACAAAGAAATCGTTTTTCGGAGTACCACTGCCCACGACTTTTAGACAGCCCATCAATGCCAAGTGAAGATTTCAAAGGATGGATTAACTATGTTCTCTGAGATTTGCTTAGCTAACTTCCTGGCCACTTGTTACACAGAAAACATTCAAAATAGGCATGTGGTTATCACACTGCAGCATGCCTGAGAATGTTAGGAGACAGCCTCCCCCTGAATATTCTTATTCAGTGCACCTGGGATAGGGTGCAGAAACTGCTTGAAACCAAAACCATAGGGATTCCGGGGCCTCTGGGGGGCTCAGTCAATTAAGCATCAGACTCGATTTGGGCTCTGTCGTGACCTCAGGATTTTGAGGTCAAGCCCTGCAGAAGGCTCCATACTCAGCAGGGAGTTGCTTGAGATTCTCTCTCCCTCTTTCTCTGCCCCTCCACCTGCTTGCTGGCTCTCTCCCTTTCTCTCTAAAAAGGTAGTAAATCTTTAAAAAGGAGTCCCGGTGATTCCAACCAGAGTAGTCCATGATCCATGCCTTCAGAAACTCTTTCTAAATGTATATGAATGAACTGTCTTCATACTTCTCTGATGTTTTCAGAAAGAGCTTCCTCACTTTCTGTGCCTCATGTATATGCTCAGCACACCAGCCCTTGCATTGTTACCACAAGCACTTTGTACCTTCTGCCAAGTTTTGTCTCTGGAACCCAGTTGACTTGAAAAGTCTATTTAGCACGAATCATCTCATTTATTTCTTGATCACAGCTATTCTTGGTTCCAAACATCTGTTAGACTTGAAAATCCCTCCCTTGAAGGAAAGGAAAGCCACACCACAAAAATACTCATTTTGAAAGGACTGGTAGATTTCTCTGTTCATATTTTTATTTACATGGATTTCTTAAGGGCATTCAGTTCACTTCCTTATTTCTTTTGAAAATGATTTTCTGACTAGTTCAAAATGTATGACCAATTTCAAAAGAGAAAAGAAAAAGAGAATGAGAAATATAAAAGTGTTTAAAACCAAAATGGTGCTAGTTGTGAATGATGGCTCTCTCTGCTGTCGGAGACACCACTGACAATCATCAAGGCCACTAAGTTCCCCATTAGAAATTTTCAGCTCATTTTCCTTTGATTTCATAATTCCAGGGGACAACCGTTTAAGATTCCTAAAGTCCCACTTACCTGGTAGCATTAATTTCACTTTCTTAGAGCTCTTGGGTCCCTCCCCATATGAAACCTCAGAAGTACAATATATAAAACAGACAAAATACATGTTTGCTCTGGTGAAGCCAGGGTGGAAGGCCTAGACCAGGGGTTCTTAAGTATTTGTCTTGAATCAAAATCACCTGGAGAGCTTATTAAAAATCAAAGAGCTGGGCTTCATATCAGTTTTTCTAATTCAGTCTGATTGGCCAGGTGATTTGCATTTCCAAGGAGTTCCCAGAAGATGCTGATGCTGTTGATCCAGGGACCATAACTTGAGAACCACTGGTCTAGAGCCCTCCTCTCTCTGCCTGGCTCTCACCCACTAAGGCAGCTCTGAGCAGCTTTGGAGCACCTCTTCAAATTCTAGGGGCTTCCTTGTGGAACCCAGTTGAAGACCATTAATCCACAGGTCAAGTCCATATTCCTTTGCTTGGTTAGACTCAAGACCTTTTCCATTCTGGCCCCAGCCTCTCTCTAAGACCATCTCAATGAACGTTCCATTCACCAGACAACCAAGCTAAATTGTCCTCTCCACTGCTGCCATATGCCTCTCTGCCTTAGCATGAAATGTACATGTACATTTCCTTCACTGCTTCTACAAGGTAGCTTTCTTTCATGAAAAGAAGTAGCGAGGGCTTTAAAATCCACAAATACATTTTTTTTCACAAATACATTTAAAATGTATCTGAGGGAGCCACAGATAATAAAATGCCCTGGTATTTAATCCCTCTACCTTAGAGGAGATGAATTTTGAATCATCCTGGCTGACATGAGAACCTGCAGCTTCTAGAAATAGAGTGGATTAACATCTCACCCAGGAGTATCATTAATAATAGATAATGTTTGCAATGTTCTTAATGGATTTACATTAGAGTCCCCACGCAATTCTCATTGTTGATTACGGACCACAGGATTCATAAAAACTAAATACAACAGTGGCCACCTGCTATAAAAGCTTCTTCCACCAGAGACACACTAAAGATGCATTAAAGTAGCATTCCAAGGTTAACTCACGTCTTTATTACTGTTGTCAAGAAAAGTCTCCCTCAACTTCAATAAAGCTTCTTCTTTAATTGTCCTAATTGCTGGGCAACTGTCCTAGAGTTGATCCACCTATTTGTTGCATTTTCTGGGTATATTCAAAGCAAATTAAATATCCATACATAAGCAGTGACCCCTAAAGTAAGTAGTAAAAGATCGATTCCTTAAAATTCATGGAAGTCATAGTTCAGTGTCTTGGAGACAAACCTAGAATTTGGAGTTCGTCAGCCCTATGATATCCTTGGTATTCACCATTTAATAGTATGTTTGAGATCTCATTATCTCTAGCGCAGGGATGACAAATAGATTTCATCTTGAGTGTCAACAACAATCAACTAGTCCTGGCATCCTAGAATATTGTGTTGAGAATGAGTCTGAGGGCACATTTGGGCTCAGGGGCAAGATTGCTGTGATGGATTAACAATGATGAAAAGAAGGAAATGTACAGTCAACATGCCATGTATGTCTACTTTTATTCTCGACGGAAGACAAAATGTTATAGATAACCCCATATATCACTATCCGGCAATCATCAAATAACACATTGAATTATGAAGCCAAAGGAAAAATAAGAAATTTATCTGCCTAAAAGATGTCTGGTAAATAATATTTCATCAACACTGTGAAGTACATCGGTCTAAACTGTCTGACAAATATGAGTCTCCCTACAGGCATAATATATAGTATATCAAAAACAAGAGGGTCTTTTTGGGGGATACTGTTTGAGGCTGGATTGTGGGACAGATTAACTGAGCAGTTGTCTACGGATAATTTATAAGAAAGAATAATTTTAAAACAGCAAGGAATTAATCCATCACTAATCCATCTAAAAATAAAATAAAATTATACTTGTTCCAACATCTCATAGAGTAGGATATGGACTTAGAAGGAATCTTTGACAAATTACTTTGGCAGAGAATTGAGATTTACCCCACCCTCTCCCTCACCCCACCCCCTACCCTGCACCTCTGACCCTCTTCCCAAAAGCATACTTGAAAAATTGAAATTAATATTTTTAAAGCTTCTGCATGCAAGAACCTGACCTAAACACTATATGTCATAAGCTCTATGGGTAGCTGTGATAATTGGCCACATCTAATAGATAAGGAAATTGAGGACAGAGAGATTAAGAAGTTTGCTCAACATCTCACTACTAGGGAATGGTCTGTCCAGGCACATTGGGGTTGGAAGCTAACTAAGCTTCTAGCAGCTACACTGCTGCAATGCCTCTAGGAACTTGAGACTCAATAACTGCAGGAGATTTGCTTGCCCCAGGGCTGAGTTACTCTTAACAACAGCTTTCAGCTTTCTCCTTTCTCTCACATGCTGGTTAACTTCTCTGAATAAATGTTGGACCAACCTTTAAGACATGTCAGTTAAAGAGGTGCCTGTGTTTTTACCTGCCCAAGAAGCTCATACATCTAAGTCCAGCTCTGATTTTCTCTTTAATAGAGGGCCCAAAACAATAAAAATCCAACTATTTCTCTTGCCTGTGTACATGCAATAGTCGTTGATGGGATTTCACTTGGAATGAGCACAGAAGATGTGTTTTTCCCTTTAATTTTGGCAGCAGAGAAGCTACCTAACCATGTGGTAGTCCCTGTATTCATTGGCAACACATAACAATTTTTACTCTTGGGCATATTCATAATCAAGAGAAGGAAGGGAGAGAAATTAGAGACACAGCCAAAACTGCTGAGGATTTTTCACCTAAATGTCCTGCTAGTTTCTGCCCAAAGTAAAGAGCTTGGCAACCCTGTTTACCTCAATATCACTGCTATCCAGTAGAACTTTCCATGATGATGGAAATGTTCTCTATCTGTCCAGTCAGATAGTCACTGAGCACTTGAACTATGGCTAGTATGACTGAGGATTTGAATTTTAAATGTACTTAGCTGTAATTAATTTAAATTCAAATTGCCACATGTGGCTAACAGCTATCATATTGGATAACATAGCTGTAGTATTTCTGTAACTGAGCTCCACCAAATGGGGGAACCCCTTGAGAGTCTGACAGATTTTCAATGTTATTTGACATTGTTCTCTTCGTTTTTTAATTACATTCTTTCATCCAACTAACATTACGTGTTCAGCCATTCAACAAGTCTTTTTTTAAAGATTTATTTAGTTAGTTAGTTTGGAGAGAGAGCACATGAGGTGGGGGAGGGGCAGAGGGGGAGAGAATCTCAAGCAGACTCCCCACTAACCATGGAGCCCGATATGGGGCTCAATCTCACAACCCTGAGTTCATGAACTGAGCCAAAATCGAGAGTCAAATGCTTAACTGACTGACCCACCGAGGTGCCCCTCAACAAATATTTTTTAGAAACCTACTATGTTCTAGGCACTGTTCTAGGTACTGACAAAAACACACCTGTCAACAAAATAGACAAAAATGTTTGTGGTTACAGAACTTACGTTATTTTAGCAGGGTTAGAGAGTAAATAGTAATTTAACATAATAAACACCTTGTATAATGCTTTAGAAAGTGATATGCTATGGGAAAAAAGAAGGGTAAGGGGAATCAAGGTAAGGGTGTAGTGGAAAAGCTTCTGTCTTCAGCACCTTGATGAAGACTGAGAAAAGAGAATACTTAAGTAAACTGTGTTGTCCATGCATCCAAGGAATTAGTCTAGTTAGGATTTTCTTAGGTTAATCTGTCTTTATGAAATGTCACACATAAAATGCCTCGCACAACAATCTCACTGCACCACCCTCCTCCTGATTCCTTTTGTATGTGTATTGGGATCTTCTGTTTTACCATATCTAGCTCAAGATTCTAGAGTGGATTTTAAAAATTGAAAACAATAAAATAAAATAAAGAGAAAGTGAACCAATATGATAAATGCTCCCCATGAGGATGCTTCCTTCCCAGTTACAGGCAGCTTCTCCAAGATCATTTTCATTACCTTCCATTACTAGATAGAACCCTCAGGAAAAGTCCAGGTGAACCACTTTTCTAGGCTACATATTCAGATGAGATGAGAGATATTATTTTCACAGCTCTCAGCTGACAGAAGCCATTTGTATCTGGAGTTTATCCTCAGTAAAAAGTCATGCAAAGTTAGTCCCTATCCATTGCATTCCTTCTGTTGGTCACTTTCCCGTGTCTCATTCACATCTTCCCCAATTTTTGTGTGTGTTTTTTTTTAAGATTTTATTTATTCATTTGAGACAAAGACAGAGAGCATGAGTGAGGGGAAGACGCAGAGGGAGAGGAAGAAGTAGACTCCTCCCTGAGCCAGGAGCCCAACATGGGGCTGGATCCCAGGATCCAGCAATCCTGAGCCCAGCTGAAGGCAGATGCTTAACCAACTGAGCCACCCAGGTGCCCCATTTTTTTTTAAAGATTTCATTTATTTTTTGACAGAGATAGAGAGCACAAATATGGGAAGTGACAGGGAGAGGGAGAAGCAGACTCGCCACTGAGCAGGGAGCCTGATGTGGGGCTCAATCCTAGGACCCTGGGATCATGACTCAAGCTGAAAGCAGATACTTAGCCAACTGAGCCACCCCAGCGCCCCCTTCTCCAACTTTCTATCCAACTAGTGCTTTCTACAAACCATCAGCATCAGTCAGTTCATTACATGTGAGTTTAAAATGAAACATCACTCAACCTAAGAGTTGTTCTAAGGGCTTCTAATTGTCAAACGAAATATTTGTTTGCCTTTTAATTAATTAAAAGGAACATTGGGCATCTGAGAATCTGGGGAGTCACTCTGGGGAAATAGTGGATCCTTGACATTACATTAGTCTCGGGCTTCTCACACATAAGATACAGAACAGCCTGTCTCCAGGATAGGACAGAGAAGTCTCCACTTGTATCCAGTCACTAAACAACAAATGACTAACTTCACATAACCACAGTAAGTTGAGGTTAGTATATAGTTCATTATCAAAGATTCTTCCTTCCTGATTGTCTTGTCCTCTAAGTTTGGCTCTGGTGCTTTCAGGTATATAATCGTTAGCAAATTAGTTTCCCTCTGCAGGCTCCAGACTCTGCATCTGCAAAATGGTTGCTCCTAAACTGTGTCATTATGTTATTCCCAAAGCTCAAATCCCACAGCTGAATTTTCAGATTAGCAGTGTACAGACTCCAGAAATATCAAAAGTTCAGTTGTCATCTTACTGGTGAGGAGAAGCTATTTCAGGGTTTTAAGAGGTAATAGAATCCTATTTACTTTGTAGAAAGACCATTCAATCAACTGTGTGGAATGGATTAGAGGGGGGATAGAGACAAACCCAATTAATAGTCTGTTGGTACCATCTGAGTAAGATACGAAAAGGGCCCAAACAAAGGTAGATCATGAATGATATAAACTGGGGCCATCTGGGTGGCTCCATCTGTTAAGCATCCAACTCTTGATTCTGGCTCAGGTTATGATCCCAGGGTCATGAGATCAAGCCCCTCATCAGGCTCATTGCTGGACTTGGAGCCTGCTTAAGATTCTCTCTATCCTTCTCCCTCTTCTCCTCCCCCCTTTCTCTCTCTCTCTCTCTCTCAAAAAAAAAAAAAGAATAACATAAACTGGAACAATACTTCAGTAAGTCAAAATTTCTCTCTGGTTTTTGGCAGTTGCTTTGTGGTTTTTCTTCTTCAAACAGACTTCAAAGTGTGGTGAGGGCATCAAGAAAATGCCCCCATTGCTCTTGGTGGTGGCTCAAAGTGGGCATTAAGGTTGGCCCAAGCATGCACACATTTTAATGAAGATGTCCTTTGCATACTGCATTTAACAGGGAAAAGTACGATGATGGCATCCATGGAAAAAAGGCTTCGGCCAGGTGCCCAAGGCCAAAAAGAAATACCTGGTACATAGTACACACTAAATAAATGTAGACAGGCTGCTGATTCAAGAATATTTGAATCAGAAAATATTTACAGGTACAACACTTCAGATCAGCGATAACATTTTGAAAATACTTCTGAGTGCTTAGACTATCATTTTTAAAGAAAATGGTGATTCTCATCATCAGCTATTAAAAGAAAAAATGCTGAGTAAGACAGCTGAGGCAGTTTAATTAAACTGTGGAAAAGATCAGTGCTTTATCCCATCTCATCTGAACAGAGTCACGTGATGAATTTGCTGGTCTCCAAGATGACCACCATCAATATATTCCCTCTCTGCAATTTCCTACTTTCCTTCCACCAAGAGCTGGAGTCTATTCCCTCCCTCTTCTTGAATCTGGGCTGCTCTTAGTGACTTGTTGGGTTCATTGAATGTAAGGAAATGACATTCTGGGACTTCTGAGGTTAAATCAGAAGTCTTGAAGTTTTTGCCTGGGCCTCTTCAAACTCTCTCTTCGAGTCTTCAATTTGAGAGAAGCCAGCTGCCATGTAAGAAGTCCATCCACGGTGCAACTAGTATTGTTTGTTGAATAAGTAAATAAATAGGTGTGCAGATGTTTGCAAAGCTCCAGCAATAATTAAGCCTCCTAAATTTGCTATGTTCTCTACTTCCCAAATGTAAGAAAGAACTGGTGATCTCTGATCTCTCTGAAGAGACAGAGTTCTTTCTCCAGCTTGGATTGGGAGTGGCCTTATACTGTTGGGCTCTCCAAGGATGCAGAGCACTGTTGGTCTCAGAAAGGAGCTCTGTATTGCACACAAAGGCCCCAGCCATTGGACGTGCTACTTAACAAGAAGAAATATCAGTGAGCAAAGAACAGTGTGGGACTATGTTTTAATAACACAAATACTTGCATAGGTATTGGGCCCTATACAAAGATTAACTCATTAAATATTCAAAAGTCTATGAGATAGGCACTCCTATAATTCTCATTTTACATATATGAAAAACATGACATGGAAAAACTAAACAACTTGCACAAGATCATATAGCTAACAAATGATAGCTTCACTCTAGACAGCCTAACCTGGTGACTGTGATGCTTATTTATTCACTGTATTGTCCTACCTCTCCAGGAAGAATTGTGACTCCAGAGTCATGGCATTTGGGAGGAAGGGGTAACTTTTACTAACCAAAAATAAGGAGGAAGAGAAGGAGGAGAGGAAGGAAATGGAGGAGGTAGGGAGGGGAAGGCGGAGAAAGGAGAGGAGGAGGTGAAGAAAAGAAAAATCCCATTGTTTGTGACAATAGGCAAGATATTTAATCTTTCTGTGTCCTAAGGTTACATGTAGTAATTTGCTTTGGCATGAAGCAAATGACAAAATTTCGTTTTTCTTTAGAGCATTAGAGGTTCTCTGGGAAATGATGTCTTTTAAGTACCAAATTGCAGTATTATTAATGATCTTTATATAAGTAAAATTCTCTCATACTGTATCTGAATAAATTAACTGCGAGCGTCTGTGGAGGGCAGGAAAAGGGCTTCACTCCTTGATGAAAGCCATTAACCTAAGTCTAGCTCTTTGCGTCCCATTGAATTCTAAATACATTTTCTAATTTTTAAATCTAGGAACAAAACTCTGCTATTGCAGGTAATTGAAGTCATTCTGAGAAAAGTGTGCACACATGTATTGTATTGCCAACCTTTGAACAGAATGTGAATAGCCAAGTATGGGAAGTTCCGTTGGTTACTCCAATCACTGGATGAACATTGACCTATTTCAGATACTTCTGTGACTCATCCAAAAAGCTCCAGATCACAAGTTCAGCATTTAAATGGAAACACAAATGCCATAGTATGGAGATTTTCCTCACTTCAATGACTACCCTTCCTAAATCAAGAAACATTCTAATTTGAGGCATACCAAAAATAGCACTGGTACATATGGAGTCTCAAAATTAACAGTTACTATAAATAGGCACCACTTTGTCAAAGACCCAATTCTAAGACTAAAATTTTATATAATACTATGACCATGTTTTGATGTCAAGAAATTTTCAATCACTGTTCTAGTGCCATAAAAAGAAATCTAAAATGGGCTGATTCTATTTTTTGCTGATGATTAAATATCACGGTCATTCCAGTGTTGTGCAGGAAAAAAAAGTGGGAAGAGCTAGGGAAGCCATAATATCAAGAGAGCAGGCTTCCCGATATCCTACAGAATATGGCCACAAAGAGAAGGTCTTTAGAGAAGACAGAGGAAGTCTTTGTGCCAAATAGAAAACATCTCATTCAGCATAGCAAGCACTTGTGAGAAATCAGAAGCAGATAAAATCTTCAGCACACTAAGTGCACTTTGCCATTGTCCTCATTTTTCCCCCTATCTTCTCCAAACTCGTCTGATTTCCTTCAGATGGTCTATCAAAAAAGGAAAAGCAATTTCCCAAAACAAATATACTTAAATTTCTACTTCCAATGCAGATGATTAGGAAACTAAAAAAACATATTTATAGGTTTCAAACAGGAAAAGCAGCCCTACAGATGGAAGGCTGAATTCAGCAGACTCAGCTCAAGCCTAAGATCATCAACCTATGTGACTTTGTACAAATCATTTGGTCTTGTTGGGCTACAGTCTCCTCCTCTGCAAAATGGAGCTAATACCTGCTTCCCTCTCAGATTGCTATGAAAACCAATTTATATGGTCTCTGTAACCCATTGTGTGTCCTAAACCATGACGTGCTCTGAACACATCAAATGTTATACAGGATCTTCTGTTAAAAGTTATTGAACTTTCTGCAAAAAGCATGGGACCTAATAACTGTTATTTCTTTGCCAAAAGGGGGGAGATTTGCAAGTGCTTGTGAGCCCTTTAAAGCCAAAGAAGCATCAAAAATGTGACTTTCCTCTTGATGCAGTCAAGATGGAAAAAGAACTAAATGCAGAATAACAGTTATTTAATGTTTAATGAGTATAACTTAATGCTTTGGAAAGACCAAATCATCTTTGTGCCACATAAAACCATTTTGCTCCATCAGTGATGGGCACCTCACACTTTGCAAAACACCAGTCTAGAGAATCCTTGTACTTCTAGACATAGAATTCCAGGTTCTTTCTGCTAAATGACTTAACCAAAGGCACAACTTCATTCAGTTGCAAAATTGAGCTAAAAATATAAGATCTTTAGTGTCTTTCAGTGCTCCTCACCAATAAAGCTCACAATCAACTAAGTTGTGCATGATTTCTCAATTTTTACAAAGTGATAGACTACATACAAATAACAAATCCCTCAGTTAATGACCTCAGGGAACTGGGATTTCACTGCAGATGGTTAGCAATGGAAAACAAATTTTGAGTTGTTATCAAAATTAAACACCTGCAGATGAGTGATTGAATCAATCAAGTGGCTAATCAGGAGAATCTCTTCTTGTGTTGTTAATCATGTACAACTTTATGTATTGAATATACATTTATGTATACTCAATATTGCAGAACTCTAGATCCATCCACATGGGTTGCCTGTCAAATACATACATGCCCAGGTATGAGTGCTCATGTATTAACCCTTTAAGAAATTTGGCAACGCAGACATGATCATGTCACTCCCCAGTGGCTTCATTACCTGTGGGATAAAATCCAGAATCTCTAACACTATCTTAAAAGTCCCCCCTCCACCATGGTCTTATCCTCATCCCTTTTGCCGCACCATCTTGTTCCAATATTTCTTTTGCTCTTCATGTTCTAACCATACTGACCTTCTTTTATTTCCTCAAAACTAGGCTTATTCATGCTGTTTCACCTGCCAAAAAGGCTCTTAGTTAGCCCCACCATCTCCCTGATCATGCTAATGCTCATTTATTCTTCAAGTCTCAGATTAAACAGCACGTCCTCAAAGGAGTCTTCCCTGTACCCCCAAATTAGATTATATTCAACTGTCACAAATTCTCTATTTCTTTACTACTGTCAATCACAGTTGAATTGCTGGTTCCTGTCTTTCTACTCCAGTGTGTAAGCTCATTGAAGGTTGGGAGTGTATGTCTCTCATCTATCCCTCTAGCTCTGGCATGTACAACAGAGTCTGGTACTAAATAGACATCACTAGGCAACTGTTGAATGAATGAATGAATACATGAATGGTTTCAGATTGGTCTACACCTAAGGCAACAGAGTCCTCCAGAATAATTTAGTAATCTTGAGAAGATCTGGCAGTATTTTTCAGCTTCATCTAGACCATTCTCTTTTTCTAAATGTTCATGATATAAAGGTTCCGGGGCAGGGGGTGGGGTGGAGAAAGTGTAAGCCAATCCTCCATAGAGCTGAGTGACATGCCAGGATCCTTGGTATAATTCTGTCATGAGGAATGCACCCTCCTCAAAGCTTAAGGCACCATAATGTTCAGCCTAGTGGGCTCAGATGATCCTCACACAATCTTGGGGAAAAGAAGGCCACTGATAAGAAGATATCCTCAAGCCTTCCATCTGGCTTTTTTTTTTTTTTTTTTAAGCAACAAAAATTAGTCTACTTTCACATTAAAGCAAATGTTATTTTTTTAAGATTTTACTTACTTACTCATTCATGAGGGACACAGAGAGAGGCAGAGACATATGCGGAGGGAGAAGCAGGCTCCACGCAGGGAGCCCGATGTGGGACTCAATCCTAGGATCCCAGGATCACGACCTGAGATGAAGGTAGAAACTCAACCACTAAGCCACCCAAGTTGCCCCTGAAGCAAACATTATAATTTGCTTCTCAAGTAGCCACAATGATGAAGAGAGGCCATGGTATAGGGTTCTTGGTGTAATAAGAGGCAGTGGTGCAGTGGAAAGAGTATTGGACGAGGAATCAGAAGACATAGATTCTGGTTCTGGCTCTGCCACTTATTTGCTGAGGACCTTAAGCATCCATCTCTTTTCAGCTAAAATACCCTTCCCTTTTAAATTCTATGGACCTTTGGCCTTCAGGGTTCCCATGAGCACCAAATGAGATAATTATATTTTACTATTGTATATAGGAGTTTCTAGTTCTTCAATTACAGAAAAAAAAATTATAAAACTGTAAAATGCTAGGCAAAGTATGATAATTTTGTCACTGGTCCTTGGAAGCAGTTTCATCTTCCTGATTTTGGACAGAATCTATAACAGTAAAGTGATTTTTCATTCCCTGCCATCTGATGGCTGGTAAAGATAGCCCTGTTCACACCAGGCTAGTGAGGGAGGGCAGAGTTAGAAGTTACAGCTGGTTCATCTTCGAGAGGCATCAGGGCAGTGATTGGGTATAACGTACCTCCCTTGCTTTTCCTTGTTCTTCTATAGCATGAAAACTGTCTTTTAATGAAGCAGTCCATTATTAAGAGTCTGTGGGTCATACTCTTGTTGGCTGTAACACAGCAAATGCTTGACATAAATGATAACCTGAATCATAGGTCAGAGAAGCTCCACCTACAGGAAATGGTTTTAAAAGAAACATAAGTCCTATCTCTCCTCATTCATGCTCAAATTACTGAGATGGAGGCTTTTTCCATACAATTAGAGCTGAAGTTGACATTTAAAGCTTCATATAAGTAATACAGTAAATTTTTACTAAGATGCTAATAAGCAAGGCTTTTTAAAGCGGCACTTGAGGAAGAGGGTATTAGATACTGTCATTATAAAAGAAAAAAAGACAAAAAAAAAGACCCAAATTAATCTTCTGACTTTACTCGTTCAGGTTATGAGACATTAAAATGGATTTATTTTTAAGTGCGCTGTTGTTTTTTTAGATTATCACAGTCAAAATAACTGTGGTGAGAAACATACAGGAAGAAATAACTCCTGTCCAAAGCCGATCCTCACAATGCTTTCTTGAGTTCTAGAATATTTCTCAGAAACCTGTACTGAAGAAGAACTGGGTTGACCCATTGTTGACATTGTTCCTAATTGCAGACTTATCAACGAATCCCTGAGGGACCAGTTGCTGGTGACCATCCAGAAGACTTTCACGTACACTCGGACCCAAGCCCAGCATCTGTTCATCATCCTCATGGAGTGCATGAAGAAAAAGGAATTGGTATGTAAACAGCGTTCCCCACGAGTGGCAGAGGCCTCTCCATATTCCTTTAGTCCGTCGAAACATTTTCTTGAATCACACACCAACTGTTCTTTATTTCCAGCCAAGCTCACAACGTTCCCCAGGCTCTATTGGCTCCTGTAGCCTCCTCCCCTCAGTAGCAAAGACACTACTTTTTCTGCCCAGATTTAATGAAGTGTGTGTAGCTGGGTTTCAGCATCCTAGTGAAGCTTACCCTGAATGCTTCCGATTGCCTCCACAAAGGAGTGGAGGAGAGAAAATAGGTTTCCTCTGGAAAATGCTTCCCTTGGTGCTTCCCTTTGCTTGGGAGTAGGGAATCACTGATGGGCTTATTGTCAAATATCTTAGTGACACAGGGGCTGGGCTAATGTGCTAATCCATGCAGGTAGAAAAGGGAGTGACATGCCCACGGAATGCTGGAAACTTCTGTAGCTTCCAAAGTGTCCTCCAATAACTGCTGAAACATTCCTTACATCTGGTGCAAGTGTCTTGCAAATGTGGTATCATCCCAGAGACCTTCTGTTAGAGTGAACAGAAATAACACGAGCTAACATTTAACGAGTACTTGCTATGTGCCAGGCAGCACGAGAAATCTTTACATGCATTAACTTCTGTGATCTTTACAACTGTCCCAATGAGAGAGGTACCATTATTATCCTCACCTTACAGATGAGGAGATGCAAACAGACTTGATTAGTAAATGAGGGAGCAGGACTCAACACCGTGGCATTTAATCTCTGCGGGAAATGCTTTTATCAGAAATTGTCTCATTGAATCAAATGTTGTACATCGCCCACTCTGAGCAGATTCCCTGCAGGCCTCAGCAAGCAAAGACTATCCTCAGAGGTCATTGGAGCCCGCCTGCTGACAGGGGAAATTAAAAGAGCAGCTTAAACCTGAACAGAAGCCTTCCTCAGGTTTTGAATCACCCTAAGTCTGCGTGGGCATTATGGAATGATTATCTTTGGGGATATAAGGGGGGCACTTCTCCTCCAGAGGGACACCAGGGCCAGACTCTGAAAGGTTCAACCACAGGGAGGCAGATAGGGTAAGGAGGGGCTGGAGTGAGCCGCTTTCAGCCAGTTCCCCCACTAAGCATGGCCTAGAGCGGTCTTGCTCAGGATGGTGTCCTGATGCCCAGGACAGCTGCTGACACCCACAGAGGCTCACTGTGACTGCCAGGAGGGAGGAGAGCAGGGAAAGGAGGCAACTTCTGAGTTTGAGAAGCCAAATATTTAGGAAAACAGGACTTGACTCAAGTAAGCAAGACCTACGCCCAGCAAGTATCCTCCATGACCTTTGTGAGAACCTTCAGCCCCTTCTGGGTTTTGCACCTCTAATCCTTGAGTGTCCATAGACCCAGGTAGTCTGTCCACTTTGTATAGAGAAGCCAGCACACTGATGAGGTTCACAGCCACGACTGCTGGTGCCCGCAAGGAGACTCAGTTCAACACTCCCTCTAGCCCCAGAGGGGGGCATGAACCCCTCAGCATGCCACACATAGGATGGGTTTCCTACTGACTTCATGCTAACAGTCAGTTTCCCAATGCCAACTGTGAAAACTTACCAGAACTATCCATTTCTGGGGTCCTGTAAATTTCCTAGAAAGGCAGTTAGGATTAAAATTCAAGGAACCACTTAGAAGTCATAGAACCAAATGAAGGTGAGTGGCCTCCCCAAGTGAAGTATTCCGCAGGACTATTCCCTGGGACTCTACCTAATAATCATTATGTTGCTTCTTCATAGCCCCTGCTGTAAAGGTCAACTGTATCTTAGTGACAGATATTTACTGCAAGATACGTGAGATATCCCTAGCTGTGGGCTAAGGCAATGCAATCTTAACAGGAAATAAGTTATCCTCTTCTCAGAACTGGGCAGAAATTAAGATTTTTTTTTAAATCACAAGAATTTTCATTTTGGAGGGACTGTTCATGTGCACAGAAAGCACCAGATGCTTTATAAATGATGTGGACATGAGGCAGGTATTGTTTCTCCCCTTTGGAGGCGAGTCGAGGAAGAAAGTGAGATGGAGGGAGAGTGGAGATGTGCACACCGCCAGGAGGAGCCCGCCGGGAGGGGGCGTCCTGCCGCAGAGCCCAGGTGGCTCCTACTCCCCAGGCTGCCTACCTTAGCACATCTCACGGCCAGGAAACAGCCACATGAACTTGGTGAGAACCTTCAGCCCCTCCCAGGTTTGGGGTGAAAGTTTCCACTTCTCAGAAGTTCACATGGAGCTCTTCCTCACTTCTGTAGCCTCCCAGTTGCATTTATTCCCTTCACAGATGAAGTGGGATAGACCATTCTGAGGTCAGTCTAACTCTTGCTAAGTTCAGTGAAGGGATCTGGTGCCAGAGGCGGGCTGATGTCTTTCTCACCCCCGCATCCTTGTAACTTCTGTAAGAAAGAATTTCACCAGGGATGTGTAATTAGCTTGTGAAATTCAGGTGCCTGGGCCACGTGGCCTCATGAAAAATACCCCTCGATGGGCCTTTTGGTGGTACTTTCTATTCATTCCATATTGTCCTTGGAGCAATTTACTTCTCCTCTTGGGTCCAAACAACATCTCAGAATCTGTCACCTTTTGAGAAGATACATCCCCCTAGAAAGCAGCCTCTGAGCTACGTTCCATCAGAGTTACCAAAAGAGAAAGAGATTAAATCTGTTCTCAGCAGCATATCAACTTGGAGGCACCTCGTGTCCTGTCACCCCCTTCCTCATCAAGAGGAGTCTAGTCAGGAAGAGCTCGGGACCAGGAAGAGGACCCCAAGTGGCAAAGCACAGTGTGAGGCTGATTGTATGTGTAGAAACCAAAGTCTT
Source organism: Canis lupus baileyi (assembly GCF_048164855.1). Classification (NCBI taxonomy): domain Eukaryota; kingdom Metazoa; phylum Chordata; class Mammalia; order Carnivora; family Canidae; genus Canis; species Canis lupus. Next base: position 87,848,291 of record NC_132838.1, read on the forward strand.
CTAGTTCCAAAGTGCAGGGCCAGCTCCTCGCCCCTGCTCTGCCTCCTCGACATCCTGTGCGCCCCTTCTAACCCTCCAGCCCCACTGCTTTAGCACATTTTCCTTCCACTCTGTAGTGAAGGAGGACCTCGCTCAGCCATGTAAGCCCCCCATGGTATGTGGGGCCCAGACCGCGTCCCAGTGGAGGAGGCCACTAGTCCAGAGACTAGTTCACCACCTTTGTGTCCACACTGATGGTTCCTCCCACCTGCTGTCCTTTCTCAGCTGCTGGACCTCACACGGGCCACCTTGCCACCACCTGTCAATCACACCCGGGAGTCAGGTCCACACTCAGTGCGGACTCTGCTCCCAAAACCAGGACTTTAAAATCCACTCCCAGCTCCAAGCACAACTGCCCTCCCTCCTCCACTTGCCACCATCACTCATTCATCTCAAACTTGAACACCAAGCTTCTCTGTGACTCGCTAGTCAGAGCTCAAACTTCTGAGATGATTTTCACAGAAGCGGAGTGGAATTGAGTGCAGTGTTCTCTGCCCTGTGCCTCGCAAGGAGCGCAGACTGTTTCCACTCTTCGCTGGCCGGGGTCCTTTCACTTACCCACCCCTCTGCCCCTGGGCCTGCTGCTTCTCGGTACCACTCCCAAAGCAGGGTCGTTTCGTTCTTACTTGGGCCTCTAGTGATGCCAGTCGTCTCTCCTGCTCCCTACAATTGTGGAAACCTTGATAGTCTGACTGCCACTTGGGGACCTTTGCAATACCTATGACTGCCTTTATGGTATGGGGACACCAGCCTCTTGCTTCCTTCCCTCCACTGAGTTCTCCTGTGCTGTAGTGATTCTAAAGCCCAGAAGTGATCTTTGCAACTAGACTAATAAGTATGCTTATCCAGTCCATCAATTCAGGATGTACATGAGGGAAAATAAATTGATTTGTCCTTAAACCTCTTCAGTCAAGAAGCTTCTGGGGATGCCACAGAAACACAGTGGAGAGGTAGCTTGGGTGCAATCAGAGGGGACCTGGGATCGAGATGTATTTGGAAGATGATGGACACACAGCCTGCAAGGTGAAACTGTTCCTTCCTAGCAGCCAAAGCTGTGGCATCTCAGTGTCATCACATTCTCACCAGGGGAGAGGGGGGACACCTTCAGGCAAGGAATAGCCAAGGGCTACTCTCAAATCTAACAGCCATTCTCCACTGACTGACCATCGAAAATCAGGCCACGGGTCAAATCTAACACACAAGCTGTGGTCTGCTGGCCCCTCTATACAGTAATGCCAGTTGCTTCCAACTGAAGCACAGAATCAATGACATCACTCATCTGAATGTAAATGTTTCACTTATATTTCCAGTCTTAAATTCCATCGCTTTTTTATGGACCTTTCATGCTAAGGAAACCAATCTTCTTGCAGTTATTTTTTATTATTATTATTGCCTGCTTCCCTGCATTTTTTCAAACTTAGGGCTCTCTCAATTAGCCATAACCAATTGCCAAACACACATATGCCTATGAATGCACGAGTGCACATGCCACATTCACACACATGCATACACACACACACCTAGAATACACTGCACTCCTTTATTTGCAGCTCTCTTGTGTACTTATCATTTATACCTTAAGTCATTTATATATCTTTGACTTCTCATGAAAGCTGTTAAGAGCAGAATCTGTGTCTAATTCATTATTCTGTTTTCCCTTCACTCACTTATCCCTTATCCCTTAGCAGCAGAGCATATACATAGCAGACACTCAATAAATCTTTATTTAATGGGTGAATAAATGAACGAATTCAGATGAATATACATTAGTGGGGACAGATACGTATTTAATATCTATAAATTGCCTTAAAATCTCCACTAACGCAGTGTTACATCTCCTTAGGGAGTCATAGATTTGGTTTATGGACTTAGGTTTGATTCAGGGCCATCTGCTTAAGTTGTGGGAGGTATTCTAATGTAGTGGTTATGAGGAAAAAGCTCTAGGAGCAGACAAACCTGAATTCCAGTTCTGGCTTTATCATTCAAGTGACTTAACTCCATGAAGCCCCAGGACTGACCACTTTAATAATACTTATGTGTTCTAGATCTACCACACTTCCTCCTACTGGTAAGATTATACTTTGATTCTTTAAAAAAAAAAAAAAAAAAAAAAAGACACAGTGAGACAAAAATCATCATAGACCAAAAGATCAAGACTGGCCCAAGGGTTTCCCATGCCCTATATCCATGCCCTGCCAAGTACAAGGCCAGGCAGTCCCCAGATGTCACTCACACGGCTTCCTGTTCTTGCTTGACAGGCTATAGAGCTGGCGAATCTCCCTTAGACACTAGGGAAAGCCACAGAGAAGTGTGGTCCGTGTCTTTCCGATGAGTCCCTGGAGGCCAATGTCCTCTACCTTCCAATTCAGGGAGATCTGTTTCTTTACGAGGGTGTATTTAAAGTGTATGCTGATATCACATCACAACTTTGGCCGCATTTGGAAAAATGAGAGGCAATTCTCTCTACCTATCTTCATAGATTCATAAAAACTAAGCAAACATGACTTCTAAACAAAGAAGTTTCTTCTCTTTTTGTCAACAAGCCCCTTCTATCCAGAAAAGGACCACAAAGTCTGAGATGTTCCTTGCTTAGAAAATCAGACTCTTGATACCATGGGCAGGCAGCTGGGTGAGTGTTACTTGGCAAGTTAGGGTCTCAGCATCGTGTAGGAGATGCTCCTGAAGACCCAGGTTACCCTGAGTTACTAAGAATGCAGCATTTTAGCACGTGTAAAGAACATTGACACAGTATGAGGCTCTGAGGAAGCCCTGGATGACTTTCACTATAATTACATTTATTCTATGAGTAACTATAGATACTAATTCGAGTGTAAGCACAGATGTCTACACTTGCCCTTGTGTTTCCGTAGTCCTAGCTAAAATTGTTAGTTAGGCACAATTTGACCTTGGAAATCTATCATCCCACCTTCATATTCCAGCTTCCCTCTTTGCTCATCTCAATGGACAGAAAGTACAGACAAAAGGAAACATATACGTAACCTGCCACTGTCTACCCTGTTTAACACCAACAGCCAAACAAGCACAGTAGACTCCTATGATCATGAGGGGAGAAAACAAAGCTGCAAAGGAAGGAGCTTTTTAAGCCAAATGGCTGAGAGTCATAGAGTCATGTATCAAGTTAAAAAAACAGTCCTTTACAACACAGGGTTTGGAGAGAAATAGAAATGCTCTTTGAGATAGATACTGAATTGTACCTTACTTCTTTTAAGTTCATTTAAATGTCATCATCACATAATTTAAATCTCAATATTTTAAATGAGATAGTGGGAAAAGAATGCAGAAGAAGTATAGCTCCCTTAAAAATGTTCTCCATATTACATTCTCAACACACAGTGGGTGATTGCAGGTTGATTTTTGAAGGTTCTGAAACTCTTAGATTAGAATATCATTTTCTAGGAATAAGGATGATGCAGGTTTTAGACTCCATTTGCTTGGCTTCAAATCCCAGATTTGCATTTAATGCATGACACTCAGCAAACTCTTTAATCTCTAGATACCTTTGTTTTTTCTTCCAGAGAATTATGTCTATTTTTCAGCTAACCAGAAAAATGAAACAAATTGGAGGAGTCCATAGAAGTGTACAGAAAAATCCCATTTGATATCCATCCTCACTATCAAGGTCTCAGACTCTCTCAGAACCAACAGAAACACCCCTGAACTTTCCCAGCCATAGTCAGCAAAAATTATCAGTGGATTAGAGGCACTAGAAAAACACAGAAAATGCTCTCTTTTACTGAGAAAAATAAAATATTATGATAAATGAAATATAAATACACAAGAAACAAACATATTATTGCATTCCTACTTTAAGAGCTGACTTATTAAATATTATACCTAACAATTGTTTTGAGTTTCAGATCTAAGACAGACTTTCTAGAGACTGGGTTTCAGAGACTCCACATCTCACCTCTACTCTGCGTTCCACTCTGCCCTCAAGGCCAGGGTCTCACCCTGTTTGCCTTGACCAATGGTTCCTGCTTGGCCAGTCCCTCGGTTCCAACTGACACTCAGCTGCGGAACACCTCTTAAAGAACAGCTCTCCTAACTATAACCTCCCACCCAATCAGAAACCCCCATTGTCCTTAGCAGTGTTTGCCAAAGTGAGGAATGCTGTTTGCATAAGAGATTGTTTCAGGAGGAAGACAAATCAATATTTTTATTTTAAGAGGCATGTTTTAATTTGCATTATATTACAAATAATGACAACAAAACACAAAACCATGACTAGTAAGCCTAAATAAACACAAAGTTTAAAGGGGAATCAATTCAAAGATCTGATTATAGTGTTGGTATATAGATATGGCGAAACAATGAAGACTGTACAAGCTAGACTGTTAGCTTGGAATTAAGTTTCAGTTCCTTAATGTAGTATTTAAGGCCTTTCCTGGTCTGGATCTGGTCTACCTTTCCAGCCACAACTACTAATACTACTAATTTTATCCCTTATACTTTAGTCTAACCAAGTCCAATTTTCCTTGAGGTAAAAGACCATGCCTTATACATCTTTTTGTATTTTGTGAAAGCTCTTGAATCCTCTCTTCAAATGTTAAATGTAGTAGTTTCTAGAAGTACTGAGATGGATTCTCTACCCCTACCCTACAGCCGATTCCCAGCTAGGAATATTACTATCCAAAAAGGAATACAGGGACCAGAGTTTTTTTCTGAATTCAATAGAGTAAGAATTCTTAGCCTTGTGTCTAAGAACAGCCATAAGTCTTCAGTAAGTTCCATGAGTCCCCTGAAAATATATGCAAAATTTTGCAAGCATAAGCATATTATGGGAAGAATACATTCAATTCTCAGATTCCCCAGGGATGAATCACTCCAAAGAGTTAAGAACCACTGTAGTAGATGCCCTCCCATAGCAATAACTACGTTTGGACCACAGGACCCATAAACACTGCCTTTCGTTCCTTCTAGTCCCTCAGAGATACCCCATCTGAATGAACATTTAACCTCCAAGGAATTTCTAACTGTGTGCACCTCCACGTCTCTCATTAACAGTTCCTGTACACGTAAGCTCTTCCATGCTAAACAGTCAATCATGCATTTCAGGAAGCCCACAGCTTGTAATTGGGCTATGATCCAAAGATCTATTTACAGCTCAGAACCCACTGTCTCATAAAGCAATGTAAATAATAGAGCAAACTTCTGGTTTGCTATAAAGAGACTAAGAACAGGAAACCAGGAAGTGTACTTCCAAAGAAGAAAAAGATTGTCATCCCCTTCTCTGGGACAGGATGACCCTAGTCACAAAATTGTTCATGTATTCGCATTTTAGAACCTGTTCCTTCTTCCTCCCTCTTCCACCCCACCCCAGAAGCCTCGGATTCACATCATTTCCAGACTCTGCTTCCTCCAGCATCTCCTTCACAGCTAAATGCAAGGAGAAAAAGCGTTAACAGACGCTGGTTTAACCTTTCTCTCTTTTTAATTTATCTGGAGTTTTCTAACCCTTCCCAGTGACACTTCCTTTGACCAAAGGCTGTAGAACTCAAGTTTGAAAATTACAGCTCCAAGGGGCACAGGTGGTTCCCAAAGTATTTATTTCTTCCCACCGCTTGGATCCCATGGAATGCCCTCGAACCTGTATGCTTTGGTGTGGTTGGAAACTGTAGTGTTTGCAGAAGGGTGGAGGGGAAATTAAATGGGAAGGAGCAAGAGAGGTTGGAGAACGCAGGTTATTTGTAAACCGGGTGTCGAAAAGCAGGATGCTTTCTGTTCTCCCTTCCTGGCTAATCAATGTGTATACAGTACCTCCTGTCATGTGAACTCATTCACCCACATTTCCATCTATATTAGTATTTATGCTTCTTCTTATTAGGTGTGATGCCCAGTAAATGAATACATTCATCAAATCCCAAGGTTTCAGCCTGGGGCCATTAGCCTGAGGCAGATCACGTGTCACCCAATAGACCATTCTCCCAATGTATTATCTGCTTTCACCAAACCCCAGCCTTGACCGGATAAAATTACCCTGATCGAGGAGGACAAACATACACCGCATAAAGATGATCACTGCCGCTATCATCTCTATCATTTATCTTTGATTTTTATCTGCTCTACTTGGCTATTTTCTCCCTCAAAGACAATCTAAATGTCGTGCCTGCCAATCTCCTCCTTTATTTCAGAACTGATTTGCATTGTTTTTTCTCCTTCTCATCTGGTCTTTTTCTCTCTTGTGTTTTCTTTATGCTCCTGCCCAGTTCCACGGCTTATGATCAACTGCAGCCAGGGCTCAGGCTCACTCTGGAGCTAATCTTCCTTCTTTATTTCCCTAATGACATGGCTAACATATCCCTGATCCCCATCCTTGTGGACCACAGCACCGGCCTCTGGTGGCCACACAACTGTAGTTTCCTCCCTCTTGTACTCCTCCTCCTTCCTTTTTTTTTAATTTATAGAAACATAGGCACATAACCCACAGAAACATAGAGGTTCGAGGTGTTGGGAAAACACAGGGCAGACAGAGGCTCCAACATTGGCCACATGTTGGAATCACTTGGGGAGCTTTAAACACAACAAGCCTGGATCCCACCCCTGGCGACTCTCATGTCATTGGCCTGGGATGTGGCCTGAGTCTGAAAGATGGTAAAAGCTTTCTCACAGAAGAGAATACTTGCTTCTGCACCATTACTACTTACAGTTCTATGTCTTTCTATGCCTTTGAGCCTAGATAATTGTGGTATAATTTGTCACAAGGAGATGGGCTTAATTTTTTTGTAAAACAAAATTTCACCTATATGAAACTCCTCATTTTCCAAAGATGCCACCAACTGAAGTGTCATGATATATTAAGAACAGGCCTGGTGGGAGGCTGGAACAGAGAAAAAGCATAATTAAGTGAAATTGGCCACAATCAACTTGATTTTAAATACATATCTTCCTCTGCTTGCAGCGGGGTTACACCCTGATAAACCCATCATAAAATGAAAATATTATTAAGCCAAAAATGCATTTAATTCAGCTAACCTGCTGAACATCACAGCTTAGCAGAGCCTATCATGTGCGTGCTCAGAACACAATAGCCTACAGTTGGACAAAGTCATCAAACACAAAGCCTACTTCATAGTAAAGTGTTGAATATCTCATGTAATTTCTGGAATAGTGTACCAAATGTGAAAAACAGAATGTATGGATTCAGAATGGTTGTCAGCATACTGGTTGTTGACCTCATAACTGCAGGGCTGACCAGGAGCTGGGGCTGCATCACAAGAAATTGTCCTAACATATATCACCAGCCCAGAATGATCCATATTCAAAATTCAAAATCCAGTTTCCACTGAATGCAAATCACTTCCACACCAGAATAAAGCCGAAAAATCGTAAATTAAAGCTGGGAACTGTCTATACTGGGATCCCATTCTCCAAGTGCTTGGCCATGACTTCTAACAAGTGTTCAGAAGTTGGGGGACTTCACTACCACCCCAAGGGCTCTGTACATGCTCGCAATGACCCCTTCAGTGATCAAGGACAGACAGGAAGAAAAAGGTGTCGCCGCCTCCTGGAGAGCAGAGAAGGAAAGGAAATGGAGGACGAGGAGTATATTAATCCCTAGCCTGCCAGTTGCTTTGTAATTTTATCTTCCCCACAACACTAAGAGACAGAATGTCCTCCCTATTTTTACTGACTTGAGATCAGTCAGCTGATAAGTGGCATGGTCGTGGCTCCTCCTGCCCTCCCATCCATTGCCATCGTCCATTCAAAGACCATTTCCCTGCTTCTTCTCTGAGAAAACACCAAGTGTCAGATGACATTGATGTGGTGGGAGGGTCTAAGGACCCCGGGGCCTTGGGATGGGAGACCACAGTGGCTTCTGAGTGGGCCAAAGGCAAGGACTGGATCCTGTCACCAAGCTGGGCCGCCTGGCGAAGGACATGAAGATCAAGTCCTGGCGGAGATATATTTCTTCTTCCTGCCTGTTAAGGAATCTGAAATCACTGACCTTTTCCTGGGGTATCTCTGAAGGATGAGGTTTTGAAGACTATGCTGGTGCAAAAGCAACCCCATGCTGGCCAGTGGAACAGGTTCAAGGCATTTATTGCCATCAGAGAGGACTACGGGTATGTGGGTCTGGGTGTTAAGTGCTCCAGGGAGAGGGCCACTGCCATCCATGGGGCCATGATCCTGGTCAAGCTTTCCACCCACCTATGTGGCAAGGCTACTTGGAAAACAAGATCAATAAGGCCCACATTGTCCCATGCATGATGACCAGCTGCTGTGGCTGTGCTTGTGCACCTCACCTCTGACCACAGGGGCACTGGCACTGTGCCTCAGCTCCTATGCCCAAGAAGCTACTGATGATGGCCGGTATAGATGACTGCTAAAACTCAGCCAGGGGCCACACTGCCACCCTGTGCAACTTTGCAAAGGCCACTTTTGATGCCATTCCCAACACCTACAGCCGTCTCACCCTGACCTCAGAAAACAAACTGTGTTCACCAAGTCTCCCTCTCAGGAATTCACTGACATTCACTGACCCAGGCTCCAGCTGTGGCCACCACATACTTTATACAAGAAAAAGAAAGTGAATCAAAACCAGTTACAAAAAACAACAATAACAACAAAAATGAAAGCAAACAAACAAAAAAAAACACAAAAAAGCAAAAACAACTACCCTACTTCTGACATGGGTGAAATAAAGTTCCCTCGCCACTGCCCACCAACCTCATTCTAGGTAGGAGCCAGGGTGGTTTCTACCCAGAAGATAGGGAGCTTGCAGCTCTCCGCCTCACCTGGAGGTAGGCTGACTTGGGGCCCAGGAAATAAGGTTGGATTTTTCCTGGCAGCATGTTAACCTCCACAGGGCCCTGGCTTGGGGGGAGAAACACAAATTCCACCAGTCGATTCCAGCAGGGGCTGCACGAATGCCAAGAGCAGAGTGTGAGTCCTTTCATCAGGTTCCCCCACCCATGGAGCCAGTGGAGAACAACAGAACGTTCCAGAACCACACCATCCTGTCAGCTAACAACACTAACAAACCATCAAATGCCAGGGATTTGAACAGGGGCAGGCTACCTCACCTTAACGAAGTAGCACCATTTTTTTTCCAAATCTGTAGAGGACAGGCTGGTAACAAAGGGAGAGATCTCATTACAAAGTGGCACTTCCAGGGGCACGGGGTGCAGGGTGCAGGGGGGAAATGAGAGACTCTCAAGAGGTTTTCCCTGAGAATGACTGCCAGGACTTACACCCGTGTGTTTCCTTGCTGTGGCACTGGTCTCTCATCTCAGCCACTCTGGGTTTCTTTGGTCTCTGGCATTTGCTTGTACCCTTCCTTCTGCCTGAAACTCTTTCCCTCTAGACTTTGCGTGGCTGGCTCTTGTCATTTTTCATACTCAGCTTGAACACCCCCTCCTCCAGGAAGCCTTCCCTGACCACCCTATGTAAAGCTCTTCCCCCTTTCCCTCTGTTGTTTGTTTTGTGATGGTGCTTGCCACCCTGTGCACTTCTCCCATTTATTTGTGTTTGCATGTGTTTGTGTCTGCACTTTTAGACTCCCTGAAGACATGTCTCGTCCAGCATGTCACACATCGCTAGATAGAAAGTAGATGCTTGATTTAAATGCCTGCTGAATAAATTCATACACACAGCCCAGGTCTGCCATATTTGATACTGTATTTTTTCTCCCCCTGCCCTTTTATTTTTTTTCCAACTACTATTTAGGGAGGACTCTATTTCAGACCCTCTGCTAGGCACGTTGCACATATATTTCATTTGAAACTCAAAATAACACTATGTGATAGGTGTTATTTCTCCAATTTCACAGATTAAGAAACTAAGGCTTAAGACATTAGGTTTCTTGCCTAAGCCAGCATCATAATTGAAACAGCCAGCCTTCAAGCACAGATGTGTCTAATTCCAAAGCTTTTGCTTTTCTCACCCTCTGGCTCTGTCTCTATGGGGTGGGGTTGGGACAGGCAGCAAAAAAAAGACATAGTATCAGGGAGGATGAGTAACCTTTCCAAAGACTGGAACAACAATGCGTCTCATTTATCTCTCTTCCTCCCCTTGTAGTTGTTCATTCCTTCTCCCCACGCCACCATCTCACATTGCCAAAAACATGCACATTCACTGGCAGGAAACACAGAAATGATCCCTGTCAGAGATAGTGCTTTCTGGAAGCCTTGAAGTCAGGAAGTCACTTTGAACAGCAAGCTCCTTTTCCAGGGCTTTCTGGAAATCTCTCTATATTTCCAGCCCCTCCATACACCATCCTCAGCACCTGCACCTGCAGAGAGCTGCCCCTACAGTGGCGGAATGCTCTGGAAAGGGCCACTGTGCCCGGATAACACACCCACCGGCATCCCAAACTCAGGACTCCCAGGGGCCGACTGCGAGTTCCATTGTGGACAAAAATGGGGGCATGATGATGAAGGAGAGGACCCCACCCTGACTCCAGCAGAGCCTGAGATTGCCAGGACCCATCACTGGCCTTTGTGTGGCTTTAAATGCCACTGTTCCAGCTCTGCCTAAGACAAAATGTTTCTCGACAACCCGATTTCCAACCAGACCTCAACCATCTGCCATCCAGGAGCCGTAATCCCTGTCTTCCTCTTTCATTGGTCCTCAGAAGATCTCCGTCCCCACTGCAGCTGTTTTATCTCCTTGTGTGGGTTGATTTTGTCACTCTGCCAGCTTAGCGGTGCTTGGTAGCCTTCTCAGCCCCAAAAGGGTAAGCCAGAGGGCTCAGAGCGCAGAATTTTCCAAACCTCCTTATAATATGCCGGCAAACTCCCAGATGCCCTGTGGGCACGGGCACACAAAGGGGCGGGAAGCAGAGCAGATGCCAAGCACAGCACACATTGTACACAAATAAACATGGGCATATGCAGAAAGCTCACTGCGGGAAAATCCAAGCAGGAAATGCATCTTTTTTTAAAGCCAAATCATCACACATGCCAATAAATTTTGAGCATTGAACAGAAGTCCAGAAGGTATGCGGGAAATGCTAGAGGCATCCATGGGGTGGGCAGGTTGGAACATTCTAAATCACACAGAGCAAGCTAAAGTCTGTTACCTGCAATACTCTTCTGTTCGACAAACTATTTTTGCAGTTTTTCATTCATTTCTTGAGTGCCTGCCACATACCCCGCAGTATTCAAAGGGCCCAGATTACAGCAGTACCAATCCTCATACAGCGTGCATGCCAGTGGGGAAGGGATAGTAAAGAAATAAAAAAGATACGGAATGGAAGAGGCAATGATCTTGCGCTAATATATCAAGTACCACCAGGATTAAAGACTTGCCACCAGATTTAGCAGGATGGATTTTGTTGGTGACCTTGAGAAGTACAGTTTCAGTGGTGGTATAGAAGAAAATCCTGAATGCAGCACATTCAAGAGAGAATGAGACTTGTAAGGAGTAGAAACATGTGAGACTAAAAAATGCTTTGGAGGAATTTTACAACTTAAAAAAAAAAAAAAAACTGGGGAGGCTGGAGAACCAAGATCAAGGGATGGTATCACAATAACTCTTGTCCATAAAAAAATTCTGTGACTTTAAATGTTTACCCTCTTCAGTATTGGAAGAGGCAGGGTGGAGATTTTGGTAATTATCTTCATTCTCTTTTAAACCCGAGAGAAATGACACTGAAATACTTTTGGCCTAGAGGCCACTGAGAAATCAAAGAGATTGAAATAATAATATTTAAAAGAGAGCATTTACTGGGTGCTTATGAGATACTAGTAAATTATAAATATTCCCTCTCTTTCATTTAAATCTAAAAACCACCTTAACAACTAGATATTATTGTCCTCTCTCCTCTTTAAAGCTGAGAGAGAGTAAGTGATTTGCCCAAGAGAACAGGGAAGGTTAAGTAGCAGCTTCAAGATTTGAATCCAGACTTGATTGAGTAAACGTTTTGAGTACTTTCCACTTCTCTCTACTGATGTATGGACTGGCTTTTAACTCTCCAGCCTAAAAATCTCACCTCCCAATGGCTTGATCACATGGAATACACAATCTAAATGACCTCTGGGTCTCAGCCAGCACTGCTTTTCTTGGGTTCCATGATTCCTTTACAGGGTCAGAATCTTCTTCCCTATTTGAATTACTTTCACATCTCTCGGTGAATAACCATCTTGAACTTGAGTATGAACATAGCTTTGACCCAGTTCATTTTTTCCATTGTAAAAGCAATACATGGTGATTAAAAGTAAGTTTATTATTGATTTAGAGACTACCACAAAATAAAAGGAGGAACAATATTACCCACAGCCCCAAAAGCCACCAAAGACTTTTGTTAAATTTCCTTCTAAGGTAGTTTTTTCCCTATATGTAAGTTTCCAGATTTGTTTGAAACACCATAGTAATTATATTTATATAAATATATTTTTTTGGACAATGAGGTTTTTTGTTTAGCATTAAAACACTTGCATTGTTTTATATAATTCATAAACATACAGTTTTTAAGGTTAAAATCATTCATTATTTCACAGTGGGATTCCCCTACCAGAAACATTAGGTTAAATTTTAAAGTCAGGAAAAGACATAAAGCGTGCACCTAAGCCCTCCTACCCATACTTTCAGAAGAGAGTAGATGTCTGGTTATAAGGATAACAGAGACAGTGCTACCAGTAGCTTCTTTCCTTTCCACCATGACTCTCAAACTCATTTTCTGTAAGATATCTGTCTGGGCAAGAATTCACTTTGTGGTCATCCTATTATCAAAGTTACAAATTATCAATGTTATGACCCTATTGAAATACTTGAAAAACCTTTGGATTTAGTAGCATGCCAACACCACGTCTACCTTAACAAAGCCTTCCTCACCATTAAAATTGCACGTGAATACGGTTTATGAGCACCTACTGAAAACTGCCCAATATTCTAGCATTTGAACAAAGGATGATTGTTAAATATGATAATGCAGAAATGGCCTTATTATTGGACCTTTTCAGTCATGAAGTTTATATAATTAATTTTAATTCATGTAATGTCAAAACATTTTGTTGGGCAACTTGCCGAGTTGGGCATTGTCATGTTAGACATGGTGGGATTTGACCTTAGTCAAAACCTACTAGAGAACCTTTATCCCCTGCATATGCAGTCCATGTGAAGGAGCCATAGGATAAGAAGAAATCATGAACAAAAAGAAATATGAAGACCCAGCCAACACTTGACATTGGTGATGAATGCAGCCTATCACTGATGTATTCCTGCCAGTCTTAGCTTGATTGAATTTGCATTCTCCATGAACGTGGCTCTGACACTTACCCTGGAGAAAGTCCCATTGTAAGTCTCCTGTTTGCTGAGTATAATTCAACTAGCAAGGTTATCTCCATACCAGCTGTTGACCAACAAAACAATGACCTATTATTGAAAAGTCAATAGTTATTGAATAGTTCGTCTTTATTCTTAATATGCAATTAAGACTATGTCAGGAACAGAGGTAGAAACCAACTAGAATCACCAGAGAATCCCCCTTTACTCCTCCTCTCACATATGCTCTGGTTCTCTTTTTGTCTTTGTTTTCCTTTTGAATGGTTTTGCAAGTGGTGTTACCAATAAATCTATGTCTGATCAGAAGTGGTTCATTTGGTAAAACATGACTGAAATCGAACTATTGATGAACAGTATTTTTTTTTTCTTTTCTGGACAATTCTCTAAAGCAAATAAGAAAACAAAAAACATCCATTTCTTCTTAACAGCTTTGTCTCTCACCAGTATTTTTCTAAATTACTTTTCCTATGCATTTGGGAGGAAGAAATAGAACCCTTAAAGTTTGGAGGAACCAAGATACTGGAAAATGTGGGGAAAAAATTATTTTTTCAGGAGAGGACATACTCACTAGCTCAAAGCCTAATTTTAAGTAGTTTACAGCCCCCATGACTATCATTTATTCTGACTTGAGAAAGAGTAACTACTTGGGGAATGAAGGATTTACAGTAGCAGTTGTTGGAACAACTGGCCCTCAGCCTGGCCAAACATTCTCCAGAATTTATAACATAAAATTGCCGTGTCAGAATGAGCCTCCAGGGAGCTAAAACAACCAACTGACAAGCTGTTCTGCTGCCTGTTAAGGCGGAGCGGGGGTCTCTCTCCTTCTGGATCCCAAAGCATTCAAAGTTAGACCAAGTATTTAAGCCCCCAGGGGAAATTACCTGATCATCTCATCATTCTGGCATTATTAAAAAAACAAAAAAACAAAAAACAAAAAACAAGCACAGACACAGGACAGTTATTCCTAGCTACCGTGGCCCACTTAGCTAGGATTATGATTTACTCCATAGGGAGTTAAAGGACACCACAGCAAGAAAAAGAAACTGTAGGGATCATTGAGATTAAATCAACCCATTCAGTGTACTACAGGGGAAATCAGGGCTTTAAATAAAAACTGTAATAGCAACAGCATTTACCGAACACTTTTCTAGGTGGCTGGGTTTTTGGAGCCCATTATCAAGCTAGTTCAGTTTCTCCAAGATTTTGTCATGATCTTTCTGACTGTGCTATGCATATTAATTCACTTTTCTCACAACAACCTATGAAAGCAATCTTTTTTAAAAAAATGTAAATCCAATTTAATTAACATATAATGTATTATTAGCTTCAGAGGTAAAATTTAGTGATTCATAATCTTGTCAGTGTCATCATCTGTAAAACAGATGACATGCTCAAGGCCACAGAGCCCATTAAGTGGCACAAAATATTGTATGGCCACCTATTATTATATTATCTGTAACACATTATTTCATGATAAAATACAATGTTATAACAAATTTATGTTATATAATAGTATTCTATGTTGAAACGTATAAAAATGTATTTCTCTAGAAGGTTCTATGCATCAAATATTTTATTCAAGAGTGTTGCAATCCATCCAGCATGCATTGCTGAGGCCAGTCAGGAAAAAATAATATGCCATATCCCACATAATAAAAGTCCTCTTATTTCAGTAAATAAGAAATAAATGAATTGAAGCATCAACCTTGCATCTGGAGAAGGTGTTCAGAAAATATCTACTAAATCAAAATCTGAATTTTACCTTAGGATCAACACAATGGATCATATGGGTCGAGAAATCATAGTTTCAACACTAAGATCTAGACTAAATGGCTTTGGATGTGAACTACCAACTGGATGGAATATTTGAAATAGGAACGATTCTGGAAAATTCCATGTGTGTAGTTAGCATATTGCTTAATGTGTATATATAATGTGTGTATTAGATGTGTGTCAGTGTAAAATGTGGAATGCTATTTTTAACTTCTTTGGATTGACATTTAGTCAAATATTTCTAAAAGTTAAAAAACCTGACCATTTAAAAAGCTGTAGGTAAAACCCAACAAAAAACTGAGCTGGAGTGAAAGCAGGAGCATCCAAAATTCTTTCACAAGTCAGCATAAGTAAGTTACTAGTGATAAAGATGAAGTCTTCCCCCTGGATTCTATCCCAGTTCCAGAAATACCTCCTTTCCTCTTGCATATCAGAAAGTATGGGATCGATCACTTTGAAAAGGTACATTTAGAATGCTTGTTTCAGAAAATGGCAAAAATATCCTTCTGCTTTAAGGGACTTTCAAGTTCTTTCCCAGCCTTTGCCACATAGGCCTGGGTGGTTCTGTCACTGCTTAGTGTGTTCAATGAAGCAGGGCTTGAAAGCAATCGAAAACTTGAGTTGATTAGACCTCTACCAGTAGCCAGTCTACTTGAAATTACAAGCTGGACTCCTTGAAATGAAACCTGTCATACCGAGCAAAGCTGTTGACTGCCTGTCACATCTGGAAATTCTTAGAGAAATTGAACTAGCCTGACAGAAGGACTCAAAAAAACCAAACAACCGGGAAAATATTCACGAGCCTCCTCTTTTTTTCGCAGCATCAGGGATGCTAGTGGCTGTGGGCTGTCTTCCTCGTTCATTCTTAGAGGCATGATGGTCATGCTTTAGTTGTCTTACTTACTTATTTATTTTTTGTAGGCTCCACACCCTAGGTGGAGCCCCACACAGGGCCTGAACTCATGACCTTGAGATCAAGACCTGAGCTGAGATCAAGAGTTGGATGCTTAACCAACTGAGCCTTAGCGGCCTTTTTTAAAAGTTGATGAGTGATACTTGATAAGATAGTGTCTTGAGTAAGTAAAGGATTTGTCACTCACATGATATTTCTTCTTTTGGAAAAAAAAAAAATTCTTCCCATTGCCTGACTTATTCTAGGGACTGCCTCACTTCTATCAGGTCTTAGTCTCATGGAGTTATAGTGTCCATGAACTTGGCGTTACCTACTGTTTCAGATTAACGGTATAATTAGGAAGAGACACTAATGGTGTTATGTTCTGAAATAGGCTCTACTACCTAATAAAACCCAGGTTTTTCTTTTCTAAGTGGTAAATAAAAATAAAACCCAGTTCCCTTTCAAGGAATTAGAATTGCCCATTGTACCTAATATAAACCCACTAATTTTCATTTTGTTCAAAATTTCAGGGACCCACTAATTTTAAATTTTTTCCCCATGGCTAAATTAAGCTTCACTTAGCTGCCAAAATATTCTTTTGTTTCTTGCTATGGACCACTATGGCCAGAAAAAAGAATATATCTCAGGCACATTCTTCTTATCTTGTGAAACTGTATTTATTCTTTTAACTAGTTTTTTAAAGATAATTTTTATTTTTTAAAGATAGATTTATTTATTTGTTTGTTTTTATTTTTTAAAGATAGATTGATTTATTTATTTGTTTGCTTGTTTGTTTGTTTACAAGAGACCCATAGAGCAAGGCAGAGACATAGGCAGAGGGAGAAGCAGGCCGGGAGTCCGATGAGGCACTCTACCCCAGGGCCTGGGCATCATGACCTGAGCCAAAGGCAGATGCTAAACCACCGAGCCATCCAGGTGCCCCTAAAATGGTAGTTTTTAATCTTTGAACTGAGCTTTACCCTAAGCTATAGTTCCAATTCCATAGAAACAAATATCTATGTAGAACCACAGTGTCACTAAACTTTAGTCTAAAGTGTGAATTAAATTGTATGTTCTCAGTTATCCAAAACAGGAGATAAAGAGAAAGTGATCCTAAAGGCAGGCACAGTACATGAACGTATACAGATATAGATAATATAGATATATTCCTAGGCATGTGTAGGTATGCATGAATATATTATATACAATACCTGTGTGTGTATATCTGCTACATATTGACTAGTAGCCTTTAAGTGGGTCATGGTGCAAGCAACTGTGCAGTGACACTTTAAAGATCCCTAGTTAATATTTTACCTAAAGACTCCTAGTAAATATGTGTGTATATATATGCACGTATTAATTATTGATTATTAGCTATTGTACTATTATATATTTATATAGACTATTAAATATAGTCTATATATACCATATAGACTATTAAATATAGTCTATATATACCATCAAATTTGGTAGTATGTGTGCATGCACATGTTAACTAGGAGTTTTTAAATATATATATATACACATATATACACAGTGTTTATGTGTACATACACTGTGTATATGTGTATATATACACAGATATATATACACATATATACATAAATGTGTGTGTGTGTGTGTATATATATTTCTAAGTCCTTGCAGGATGCCTTAATATTTCTGGGAGGAAGGAATAAAGGAGAAAAATATAACTGAAAGAAATGCAGGGTTTGTACGAGAAAGGGACTCAGCATTACAATGTTCCTTGAATGTTTCCATGCATCTACAAGTACATCATTTAAGCTATGTGGTGTTTCATGGCAATGGGCCGATAAGGAAGAGGTTAAAAGGCAGAGAAGCGTCTCTCACTGATGTCCAGAAGTGAACGGCAGAGCAGCCGACTCAAAGACAGGTGCTGGACAGGAAATACTGACATTCTACTTTGCACCACTGTCGCCTCAATTAAATGCAGTAGCTTTATAATTGCTAGCTAAAAATACACACCTCTGCATGCCATGCTCCCATGCCTATTTTTGGGAATTTGACTTTCTTTAGCAGCTTGCTTTATTCCATGCCCATTCTTCTGTTGGGCACCGAAGGGAATTCTCTGTTCAAAAAGCAAAGTCCAAAAGAGCTGCTGATCAGTGACAGATAACACCTGTCTGGGATGATCTGGCCAACCAGTGGGTGCTCTTGCCAAAACCATAGAGAGGAAGTTCAAGGCTGAGTGGAAACCGTGTCTTTCTGTGGAATCGGGTTCTTCTTCCCCTCTCCTCTGAGTTGGTGGTTTTCCAGGGAATAAGAGATGAATTGCGACCTTTAGAGAACCCTAGGGAGATGGGCCAGCCACCATGATTCTTTCTTTCTGCCAAGCTTTTCTTTTCCTTCCAGCTCACTGAGTAGGCAACTGCCCCCCAACAAGGGGAGATGAGGCTCCCATGATAGAGTAGCTGGTCAGGGGGCTTGGGAGCCATCGGGCTGTAGGGCTCTGCAGCACCAGCCCTTCTTCCAGCAGATCTGCGTGGCCATGGGCATCAACTGTGGAACACTACCTCGACCTCAGTGTGGCTGCCAGTAGTTCTTCTGCTCACCCCCCCACCATAGAATCCAGGCCATTCTAATGAGCCATCTGGCAGAATGAGTGGGGACGCCTTTAGGCTGGGTTGTGTCTGAGAGCAGGGCATGGGAATGCCAGCTCTGTGACTTTGAGTTGAGTTACTTGACTTTCTCAAGTCTCAGGTATCTCTACTGGAAAACAGGAATGAGGACACTAAGGGTAATGGGGAAGATTCCATGAGAGTCATATGTATATCGTGTTTAGAGGCGCGCCTGCACCCCACAGCTGCCGTTATTATGAAGAGCTCACTTCCATTCCCACTTTAGGCAGATGTGCTGATTTCACTTAGCAGCTGCTCTCCTTAAGAGTCTAGAAATGTTAAATTCCTTATTCCCTAAGCAGGGAGGAACAGGAGGAGCTGAAATAAAATTAATTAGAAAATGTGCCTGCCAAAAAAAACCCATGACAATACCTAATTTATCTAAAGATCTCTTATACAGAAATTTCAACTGCTCTGAACTGGGAAATAAGAAATGGAAACAAACAAACAAAAAAAGACTTATCTGAATGTCAGCATTGGTATCAAATAATCTGTGCACTAAATCCCACATGGTCATGGGCACTAAATGCCACCGAAAGCCGCACTCTTCTGCTCCAGCGTAGCCTGGTTTTCCTGCCCTTTGCAGCCAGAAAGCAGGAAGGCATAATGAATGAGCATTGTCAGAAGAGTTGGACGGAGTGTCCAGAATCTATAAATAGCAGATACAGGATCTCTAAACATGAGAAGGCTGAGCCATTTAGATAGGGCCAAATAGGCCTACCTTCCCTGTCAATGAGAACATCGCTAAATCATGCCAGATGAAAAAAAAAAATGAATTTTCATTTTACTTAATGTAGTCTAAGAAGACAAATGTGTCCATTCCATTTTAGACAAGTTTCCACCCAAGAGAATTAACGTGTTTTTACTTGGCTTTAAGGGATAATCCGTACTTAACTAGAAAATTTGCTTCGGTGGAACACTCCATCCTTTATATCTCTAAACAGGATAGACACCATTGTCTAAGTGGACGATCAATGTAGCGGGGGGTGGGTGAAAAAATGCTGGCAGTTGATTGATGAGATAAATACAAAGTCAAACATTTTTCTTTGTGGAAAAGGCAATACCAGTTAAAAAGTCCATTCTGGGGATCCCTGGGTGGCGCAGCGGTTTGGCGCCTGCCTTTGGCCCAGGGCGCGATCCTGGAGACCCGGGATCGAATCCCACATCGGGCTCCCGGTGCATGGAGCCTGCTTCTCCCTCTGCCTATGTCTCTGCCTCTCTCTCTCTCTCTCTCACTGTGTGCCTATCATAAATAAATAAAAATAAAATTTAAAAAAAAAACTGTTTAAAAAAAAATAATAATAAAAATAAAAAATAAAAAGTCCATTCTGTCACCCAAGAGAATCACACTCCGATTGGTACAGAGTTGCCTTCTGGGACAACGGTTGGCATATTTAACATTGCCTAGTCACATGACTCATAAAACCACTGTGTGTGTGTGTGTGCACACGTGCATGTGCACACCTAGCTTCCTTTTGCCACGATAGGCAAGCAGATGTGCGCAAAACCTCCCTACAGTTTTGCAGAGCAAAAGAGAGCCATTTGATGAGAGATTCTGTTTCCTTGGGGTTCTCCACATACACACACTTTACCCCCGCAGCAACTCTACCCTTAAAAGCTCTTGGCAGCTCTTGGGTTTGCCAAATTCTTCCCTGTCCCCGCTTCAGAACCTCCGCAGGGCTATGGGAGAGCTCCAGCGAGAGGCCTGGACAAGCACGTCATTCTTTCTGGTCGCCAGTGCAAAGGTTTGCAGTGCCTGTGGGCAGCAGAGACTCTAATAAGAGTTTGGGTTTCACTGGAGGGCAGAGCACTGTCCCCAGCCGCCCCTGCCTGGCAGGGGCTGCCCTTCTCCTCCACTCAGCTTGGGAGTCAGAAAGGATAGAAGTTATGGATAAACTCACCATCTTCCCCCAAATCATCGTGGCTTCTGTTCCTGTTAAGAGCAACCTCATGCTGTCAGCCCCGAGGCTGAAAAACGAAGAGTCATCTTTGCTTCCTCCCTGATTCTTGACCCCTGAATGTCAACCCACTTTGCGATTCCAGCAGCCCCCTCGTTCCCATCACAGAGCCCCCCCTGGTTATCCATCTCAAGTCTGCTGCAAAGGCTCTGATGTTGGACCCCAACTCTAATCCCCAGCCTGAGATTAATTTGCATCTGATAGCATTTGATTTCAGCAAGACAGCCTAGAGCGGCTCGGGGCACAGCCTTTATAGCTGTATAGACCTGAGATCTCATCTTGACTGTCATGTTCCCCTAAGCGCTCTTGGGTGATTAATTTAATCTCTGAGCCTCCTAGGGTTGACTTGAGGATTAACAACGTAACTTGTATAAAGTGCTTGGCACCAGGCCTAGGTATACTGAATTCTGTCCAGATCCCTTAAACCCAAAGATCGTTCACAGCTTGGCCTCAACCTTCCTTTCTAGGCTGCTTCATGAGTCACCTTCCCTTCACCCAGTGCTCTGGCGAAACAATATTTGTACGTGATGGTTTCCATGCTTACTTTTTCTTCTTGTCTTTTACCATGCTCTGCTTCGTGCCCCTCCCACTACCCCACTGCTCTATTGAAATGCGAACTACCCCACAATATTCAGACCAAATCCTGGTCTCATCCTTAAAGTTTTCTTGGGTCACACCAGTCAGAAATGACCTTTGTCTCTTTAGTCCTTATTAGCCTAGTTAGAACTTTCTCATGGCCTCCATCACAGCTTCCTGATTTTGATCACGTTTGCATCTCTATTTCTCCCCCAAATGTTTTCACATCTGACATATATGCCTATGACCTGGAGCACATGACCTGAGGCAGAAAAACAACTCTAAGGGAGAGGGGAGAAAGAATTGCTGCATGTGGGATGAAAGCCATCTCTCCTCAACAGACATGCTCCAGTAAGTCAATAGTCCTGACATCCTGGCCTGAAATTTTTTATGCTAAGAGTTTTGACCCTGGGATGGTTAGCAGCTAGAGCTTGCGCAATGAGCATCAAGGAGAATAAACAACCATTCAAAGGGCTGTGTGTGTTCATATTGGCCCAAGGAGGAGAAAAGGGGATTACTTCAGTTTAGAGGAAACAATGGAGCTGATACACTGAATTGTGCTTTCCTGGAATCAATCGCATCAGAGTTTGAAAGAAGAAAAAACTCTTCCAAACTGTATTCACTGCAGGGTAGTATATAATATGACAGTAGATGGGCCCTGGACTAACACTCCCTTTTACCATTGGACCAATGTCATGTCCTGCCATTGTCGGGCCAGAAAATGCAGTTTCAGGGAAGCACTTCCATTCTCCCACCAGCTTTATTATGAATTTGTCAAGCTGGTTTAAGGGGAAAAGCTTCTGGGGCTGCCTTATGTTTCCCTTTGTGTTTTCATTCTTGTCCAATGACAAAGGAAGCTCTTGCTTCTTATTCTTCTCCAGTGGCCCTAGGATAAAAGCTGTAGAGAAAGCACAAATTGAAATCAAGAACTGCAAAAAAAGAAGAGAGAAAAAAAAGGCAGTGTCTCCAGGCCAGGCATTGTGTACATAAACAAGGGATTTTCTCTGCCCCATGGATTGTCCACCAGGCACACAAGAACGAGAAGAGGAAAGTAGCCCCAGGCAGGCAAGCAAACTGAAAAGCAGAGGAGGGTCTGGGGAACATCTGACTCTCAGCAAATGATCTTTGTGCTTTTCTCTCTTAATTACCACTGTTTAAGACATTAATCATCATTCTAAAATATCTAAAAATCTTCCTGTATCCCCACTTGCAAATGCTTTCAAATACATGCAGTCAAACAAACACATAAAATTCAGGATTGTCTTGCATCAGATACATTCTCCAGGACATCCCAGCATTGGCCCAACATGCCCTTCTGATGTGGGTTTGTGTACTCAACCACAGTGCAACCCGGAAGGCTTTCTTTCTTGAGCATCTCACTTAGGCTAGGAATTTATTTTAATATTGGTTCTTATGACCACATGGGGATATCCTTGACCAAATAGCAGGATCAGTTTTACTTACTGATTAGCTTGCAAGGGTGCATATGAAATGAATCCTAATCCTCAAGGATCTGAGTACCCTTGGAGTATAGCACTGAGCTTGTCTTGTCTTTACTGGTGAGGCTGGGGATGAATATTAGGTGGAAACCTGATGGGTCTCTGAATGACAGACAATGCAGAGATACATGGACACCTAAACTCAGACACTGAGCATCTAAGACCCCAGCCCTGCCTTTCTTGAATCCAATTAGGACAGTTCAGTCTCAGATATGGTAAAAAAAAAAAAAATAATAAATAAAAATAATTAAAAAAAATATATATATATATATATATATATATATATCTTGACACTGTTAAAGACTGTAAGGAAGCCTTTATCCAAGGAACTATGCATAGGCTTTTGCAGCAAGAGAGAGAGATTGGGCTCAACTCTGAGTAAAAAAAAGAAAAAGAAAAGTGGGAATTTATAGTCAAGGAGTAGAGGGAGGGGATCAGTGGATGGGAAGTGACTAAGAGGGTAGGAGGATTCTTATGACACAGACCTAACAAAATTCTTGCCAAATGCAGGCCAGGGTGATCAGATATCACTGGGGAAGGGTGGAAGATAAGGAATTTGGCCAAATATGGAGAGTGATTGGATTCTGAGGGTGGGGAATGCTTCCTAAAACAGAGTAATGCAGAGATGAACATGGAAGCCTGAAAGTTGGAGCCTGGTAGAGGAAAGGGTTCAGAAAAGCTAGGCAAGCTTTTTTTTTTTTTTTTTTTTTTTTTTTTTTTAAGATTTTATTTATTTATTCATGAGAGATACACAGAGAGAGAGAGAGAAAGAGAGAGAGAGAGGCAGAGACACAGGCAGAGGGAGAAGCAGGCTCCATGCAGGGACCCTGATGCAAGACTCGATCCTGGGTCTCCAGGATCATGCCCTGGGCTGAAGGCGACGCTAAACTGCTGAGCCACCCGGGCTGCCCAACCTAGGCAAGCTTTGATCAAAGAGAGAGCGTTCGTCATACACAGGCCCCATCTGAAAACCACAGGCCAGATTTGAACTGGGAATGAAGGATTCATGCCACATTTACCAGGCACCCACAATATGCCAAGCACACTGCTGGGTAACAGGAATGTAGAGATGGAAGGATCCTTGCCTTCCAAGAAATCAGAAACGGTTGTTGAAAGAGGGAAACAAGCCAACAGGAGACCATGCCCTCAAACCAGGCTGCCTGGCTTTGAATGCACCCCAGCTTTTCCTGACTGCATGGCTTCCAAATGGTATCTAACCTCCCTGGCCTCCAGCTCATCAGCTGGGAAATGGGAATAATTGCAGAAACAAGATGATAGAGGTTTGTGGGGCCAGCCAAAGTCTGTGTGTGAACTGTGTGCAGTGTTTGGCATAGCAAACAATCTTAGTAATCTTACTGTCACAGATGGTGGCAGGGTGCATAGCAAAATGTCAGCGCTGTGACACAGGTAGAAGTACAGAGGGCAGACTCCAACCCCAGTAAAAGCTACTCTGATTCCAGATGGACTCACAAAAGATGATACTTGAATAGTGCCTGAGAGGACCAGGGGGGCAGATAGTCAGGCAAAGCTTGAGGGAACAGACACATCCTCAGAGGGAAGAGACAGGACAAAGCCACTGCAGTGGGAGAGGGAACAGACCCAAGGAACATGCCCAGCTTAGCAAATGGGAAGGGAATTAACAATTCTTAAGCCCATACAAGATCCTAGATACTGTGCTATATGATTTTAGAAGATGATCCCACAGAAAGCTTTGCAGTAATCCGGAGACAAGGAGCTATCCCTGTCTTTCGCACAGAAAGAAACTGAAGCTCAGAGACTTACAAGAGCCCCTAAGCAATAACCTAAGGTTGCACATCTATTAGCTGGTGTGATTCACTTCTGAAACCGAAGGATGCTAAAGCTTGGGTTCTGTACATAGTCTGTCCTCTCTGAGTCAGAGCACAAGCTGTGTCAGTGTCAGGAGGGCTGTGGAGGATACTCATGGCTAGACTAGGAAAGCCCCAGTGTTCACAGTAAGGGGTTTAAGTGTTACCTTGGGAATAACAACTTTTTCTGAACAGAGGAAGGGTTATTACTAATTCCAGAGGCATAAGAACTGGGGGTGTAAGTATCACCAACATGGTACTCATGGCATGGAACAGAGATTATGGTGCTATGGCTCAATGACATAAAAGGGAAATGTTTTTAAAACAGTAATTTGTTCCTATGAGTTTGACTTTTTTAGGCTCCAAATGTAAGTGACATCAATACAACATTTCTTTTTCTGACTTTTGTCTCTTAGCCTGATTCCCTCAGGTCCCTTCCATGTTGTCCCAAATAGCAGGACTTCCTTCTTTCTCAAGGCTGAATAATATTCCATTGTGTGCATTATCATCCATTCATATGTTGACACTTAGGTTGTTTCCGTATCTTGGCTATTGTGAATAATGCTGCAGGGAACACAGGAGTACAGAAAACTTTTTGACATTCTGTTTTCATTTCATTTGGATATATACCCAGAGGTGAGATTGCTGGATCATATCATTAGCTAATGCTACAGTGATAATCATACTGCATTATATAAATGTATCAAATTAACACACTATGGGCCTTAAATGTATAAACCATTATGTGTCAATGACATCTCAATTTTAAAAAATGGTGATTTGCCCTAAGCTAATGAACAGATGAGAGTGAGACAAATGGAAACGAGGTTTTCATATGGTACCATGCACAGAAACCAAATCCCTTCTTAGGGATGTTCTTGAGGGAATTAATGTATCATGTAGGAAGCCAAACCTATTAGATGTCCCCAAAGCAGATTTTCTGCCATTTCAAGCACAAAGAAAGAAATTCTGTGATCTCTAAGGCTAAAAAGAGCCCCAGTGATCACCTAGTCAAAGTTTTTTGGGGTTTTTTTTTGTTTGTTTTGTTTTGTTTTGTTTTGTTTTGTAAATGATAAAACCAAGATTCAGAGAAGTGAGGTGATTAGGCCACAATCCTTTAAACATGTGACATCTGCCATATGAAGCTAACCTCATCCTGTCAGTCATACAAAGAAATCACAGGAATCTGAAAGCATCCACACAGGCAGGCTCCCAGAGGGCTGCACCAAAGGCATCTGTCTACCAACCTTAGAACCTGACAACAAGATCATTGGTGGGGCAACTAGACTAGCTAAAGAAGAGAAGCAAGAGAACCCCACCCTCTGCAGCACTTTATGTTGCTTTCTTGGTAATCTCACCATTGAAGAGATAACAGAATTATATGGTATCTTAATAAATACAGTAGGGAAGTCAGAAAAAGATATCATTCTATCTTGTAATGATGAAAAAAAATAATAAAGCCACCAAAATAACCCCTAAAAGTCATTACAGCCCCAGTAAGAAGCCCATATGGTATTGGCCTATGAGAACCATCTGTCCTATATTATTTTCCTCAGAGATTTCTAATTATTTTTTAAATATATAAGAAAACACACATGAATCCAATAATGTCCCTCCTGAGTTAGAAAATAATACTAAAGGTCAAACTGAATTTTCACCCATCTGTCTGGCTGACAAGATGGTAGATGACAAATATTCTTGATTCTGTTAGCCAAGGCTATGAGATATATAAAGAAGCTTCTAGAAATATTATTGCTGGACCTGTAGGATTTGTCATGTTGGCATCCAGTGAGATACATCACATGGTTATATAACAAATGAAAGAGATAATGTCAATCATCAGGAAAAGAACTGAAAGCAGGAGGCAGTAGATGACAGGTTGTCATATAGTTCCAACCCCCTAAAAAAGCCCTGCTAAAATTTCTCCGAAGAATTAATAGAAGAGGAATTTAGCCTGTTCCCATTTTTTGCCCTCATCACAAAATCAGCTAGACTGCTTGTTCTATCCTCCCCATGTGTCACCTTAGGATCACAAAGTGTTCTTCAGATTATGAAGGATAGTCAGTCATGATCCAGGGAGCCTGGGTTGAGTTCCTGACCCATATTTAATAATTTCCTTCCTGTGACATGACTGAACATGCTAAAAAGCAAAATACAAAAAAAAAAAAAAGAAGAAGTCTCCAAAGCTCATGTTCACCAAACGATTTAATTTTCACTTTCCAGTTATTAAGCCAGCACTGCCCTAGAACCAAGGCAGCATGCTAAGAGGGCTAAAGGAAACATCAGGAAAGTGATGAGGTCAGTCTGTTTTTGCAAGACCTGTCTTTTTCCCAAAAACAAGAGCCTAACACCTCCAGGGTGTTGGGAGTTGTGCAAATAGTACAACAGATAAGAGCTGATCCTGTTCAAAGCTCCCACATCTCCAGAGAGGAAGGCTGCACTCTCTGACTCTTGACTGTGCCTCTTTCCTGCTCCCATTTTGGTGCAACCAGTTTTAGGAGACTTGCCTCCCTCTCTCCAGCACCTTCACTAACTAGATTGGAGGCCCTTACAGCAAATCTGATTCAAAAACAACACAAGTTGTTTTGTTTTGTTTTATTTTGGGTTTGGGGTTTTTTGTTTTTGTTTTGTTTACTTCAACTAGTTTATCATGTACTAAAAGACTCATTTCTAGCTGTAAAGGCAATTTGTGACAAGAGGTCCAAGCTTTGGGGAATCTATCCTAAGGATAGAATGTCACATGCAGAGCAAGTTGTAAATGATATTCATCCCATCATTATTTGTATCAGCCATTTAGACACAATATAAGTGTCCAGCAAAGGAGGTATTAATTAAGTGAGCTATTCATATATCTTGGACAGAATCTCTATAGATAATGAACATTATGCTTTTATTTTATTTTTTTTAAGATTTTATTTGTTTATTCTTTTTTTTTTTTTTTTTTTTAATTTATGATAGTCACACAGAGAGAGAGGCAGAGACATAGGCAGAGGGAGTGTGGGGAGCCTGATGTGAGACTCGATCCCAAGATCCCAGGATCATGACCTGAGCCAAAGGCAGATGCTCAACCAGTGAGCCACCCAGGTGCCCCAAATATTATGCTTTTAGAAGAGTTTCCAATAATACAAGAAAGTGCTTAGTTAGAATACTAATGGAAAAGAAAATAAGAATACAAAATAGAACTTCACAAATATGCCCAACCCCCTACACACACATATATATACTGTGCCTATGGGAAAA
The DNA here is from genome assembly GCF_048164855.1 of Canis lupus baileyi. Taxonomy (NCBI): domain Eukaryota; kingdom Metazoa; phylum Chordata; class Mammalia; order Carnivora; family Canidae; genus Canis; species Canis lupus. Next base: position 87,875,981 of record NC_132838.1, read on the forward strand.
AAAATTGGAAAGGAAAGAAAGGAAAGGAAAGGAAAGAAAAAGGAAAGGAAAGGAAAGGAAAGGAAAGGAAAGGAAAGGAAAGGAAAGGAAAGGAAAGGAAAGGAAAGGAAAGGAAAGGAAAGGAAAAGAGACTTGAAGGAAATATACCAAGATATCATTAGTAGTTATCTTTTGATAGGACTTGGGATTTGGGAAATTATTTCTTATTTGACTTTTTCTAAACTTTCTACAATTTTCCATGGCAGTCATGCATTGCTTTTATAATAAGAAAAAAATTATTTCTCATATTGGAACCATTGGGCTTCTGACCTCTGAATTGAATTTCTTAAAGGAAGGAAAAACCCACTAGTCTTCTTAATTACAGTGGGCAAAAAGAAAGAGAAGTCAAGGATTAGAGTCAAAAGAGCAAAACCTCCTCCATTCTCTAGCACTCCAGTAATTGCTCAATCGTGCATGCATGAAGGTCCCTTAAGAGAACATGACGTTATGATAATGTGGGTGTGCTTTAATCTGCTAAAAGCAACCTAAGCTGAATTGTGTCCCAAAAGTGGAGAGAATACACCTTTAAAATAAACTGGCATATCGAAGCAGTCAATTGATACACTGGCAAAGCCAATATATAATAAAATATCTTTCAATAGTCAAATAATCACATATTTTATCTAATGTGTAAATTCATACATCTGAGTCTTTTTAAAGTAGGGCATACTAGACTTATAGTAATTTCATCCAGTTTCTATCTCCATAATATCACCATTTAGCCACTTCAATATGAGACTGTGAATCTTATTCACAATTATTATGTGGGGAGTCAATATATAGTTTACATGGAACTCCATAACAAATAATTGCACTTATTTGGTATTAATTTTCTCACAAAAATTTTGAATATCATTTTCTGCTGATCTTTGGTTTGTTCATTTCCAGATGTTTGAATTTCCTCCTCCCTCCATACAAATCAGCGTGTCCAATTCCAATCCAGTACTTTTGGCACAATGTTACCTTTAAGAATTTTGTCAACCAGGGGGTTCTGGGTGGCTCAGTTGGTTAAGTGTCCAATTCTTAACTTTGGCTCAGGTCATGGTCTCAGGGGGAGACGAAATGGAGTGAGATGGAGTCTGGCTCTGTGATCAGCAGGGAGTCTGCTTGAAGATTCTCTCCCTCTGCCCCTCCCCCTGCTCTCTCTCTCAAATAAATAAATCTTAACAAAAAAGAAAAAAAAAGAATTTTGTTAACCAAAGGGAGTGCATTTTTGCAGATGCTGAAAATAAAGTAAGAATATGTTTTAGGTGCATAGGATTCTATTCATCAGGTTGCATTATTCTCTTCCCCATGCCAAGTGACATTTAGTTGTACCAGAGTGAAAACTGAAGCCAGCATCTGCTCAAAGGCCTTTTATTACCCACCACAATTCCTGCTTAGATCCTTGTTAGGGGTCTTATATCATTCTGCGTCTTGATGAACGTGGATTTTTGCATTTCCTATTAATCACACAATTGTTTCAAATTATTTAGAATATTAATATTTCATCAGGGAAATATTCCGCCTAACTGGTGATTTTTTAAAAAGATTTATTTATTTATTTGAGAGAGAGTGCACATGAGCAGGGGGAGGGGCAGAGGAGAGAATCTCAAGCAGCCTCCCCACTGAGTGTGAAGCCCCACCCAGGGCTCCATCTCACAGGCCTGAGATCATGACCTGAACCAAAATCAAGAGCCAGAAATCAAGTGCTCAACTGACTGAGCCATCTAGGCGCCCCTTTGCTGATGATTTTTAAAAGTCACTGCATTGTGATGACTGAATGACTTCTGGATCTAATCCTCTCCCTCTCTCCCTGCTCCTGTCCCCAGGAAACACATCTCCAGATTTTATTAAGAAATTGAATGAGTAAATAGGAAACATTTTAAAGATGTTTCAGATGTAGCATGTTAATGTCCTCAAAGCTATTGGTCAACACTATTATAGATGGGCTTTTTCTAAATTCCTACAAAATCACAAGAATTTTACTGGTGATCTATTTGTAGCTGTGGTGTTTCTCTAAAATTCTCTGACATGTTCCAAACCACTTGTCAAACCCAGGTATCATCTCTTGCATAGCTAACACAGCATGAAATGATTGTGGAATGTTCTTTTCTGTTTTTGATAGATAGAGCCAAAGTGTCCTTGCAACTTACAGATATTTTTCAGCTTAATACCATGGTTATTTTCATTTTCAAAAGCCTGCCTCAATCTCCATGTCGATTTTCACAGATTCATTGCTCGCTGGGACAGAAATATAAATCACAAGTTAAGCTAATTAATAGACATCTTGAAAAGGAGTCAGTTTAATTTTTCCAATATGTTTTTCTGTACCTTCATCTTGTTCAACAACAGGACCTGCTGGGTTTTAGAAGTGGAAAGTCTCATGATAAATTCAGCCATATATACTCTATTTTATTATTTAAGTGGTGAATATACCGGTTGGTTGCCCAGAAGATGAATCAAATCATCTTCAAATACAAAATTACTGCTCCCAAATCATTTCTTACACCTCTGGGATTTTGTCATTTTTCTATAATATTATTCCTGCCTTGAGTCCTTTTCTATAATCTGGTTTAATCTACATGGCACCAAAGTTTCAGACACTCTGGTGAAACATATTTCTGGGCTAATCGATGCTACTGTATCTCAAAAACATCGCACTTATACTAAGCCTCAAATAATTTCTAAAACTCAGGCAGCCCAGTTTTGATCTCATAATATTTGACTAAGTGCTTAGCAAGTAATACAGTGCCCAGAAGACTCTTAATTAAAATTGATGGTTGACACGTGAAATACGTTCTTGGCATATCGCCTAATATGACCATTCGCTTTAGCTATGTTACCATCCCAGGTGAAATGTACTACTTTTGCATTTTTGGTTTCTCCAAACCAGTTTCCTTAACACAGAGATTTGGTAATGATTCAGCCTCTCAGCAAACAATACTGAGCAAGGACTAGCTCGTGATCCTGCCTGTAATGGACCTCGCTTTTATACAAAGAGACATGTACAAAAAAAAAGAAGTGAGGGTTAAAGCAGAATGCTGGATAGCCTCACAGAGCACACGAGATGAACGAGAGGGCTTCCTCAATGGCACATGTCAAATGAAAGGCTTGTGGTTTGTTCTGCAAGCAGAGAAAAGGGCACTACAAAAAAAAAAAAAAAAGGAACCGAAACGAATAAACAAAGGCTAAGAGGATGGAAACAATTTCAGGGGCACTTAAAGGAGCAAGTTTCTCAGCACGATTGGAGCATCAGGAATGTGGGTTTGTGGCTGAGGTAGTGGGAAGAGCAGCAAGGGTGTAGCAGTGACCATGTATCAGAAAGAGATAAAACTAAAGAAATAGATGAGAGTGTGATACTGGCGTTCCTTGAATACCCTGCTAAGAATTTTTAGCAATGGGGGCACCTGAGTGCCTCAGTCAGTTAAGCATCTGCCTTTGACTCAGGTCATAATCTCAGGGTCCTGGGATTGAGCCCTGCATGGGGCTCCCTGCTCATTGGGGAGTCTGCTTCTCCCTCTCCTTTCTCCCTCTGGCCCTCCCCCAACTCATGCTTGTTCTCTCCCTCTCTCAAATAAATAAATAAATTTTTAAAAACATTTCTTAAAAAAAAAATTTAGCAATGAAAGCCACTAAAAAATTTTAGTAAGGAGGGTGTTATAATCAAGAACATTGCCTGGAAAGCAGCATGGGGAATAGAATAGAAAGACTAGAATGGGGAAGATCAGTGAAGAAACTCCTAAATAGCTCTGAGTCTGCAGGCTGAACAACGGCTGTGATAGAACCAAGAAGGAAGAGGTGCCCAGAGATGCACCTGGACATACCATATATTTACGCACTTCCCTCTGTCTCTCCTTGCGTAGAATGCACTAGAAGTAGGTGGCCTCCATGAAGGCAGGAATTGTCTGTCCACTTTGTTTACTGCTCCATCCCCAGCACCTCTCTGGTGCCTGGCACAGAGATACTCAGTGAATCTGTGTTCCACAACTCCCTTTTTTTGTCGCAGTGTAGGCAACAGATAGGATGCCCTGACTCTATACTTTTTTTTTGACTCTGTACTTTTAATGGGGTGCAAAATGAGAGAGCGAACATAAGCAGAGGTGCTGGTTAGTGGACAAGTTCAAGGGGCGGAGAATACTTGTCATTTGGAAAGACTTAACTCCTCTTCGATCTGAGAATCAGAATTGCATCTGTGCTAAGGCAATTTGTCTGCAAGTGAGCTGAAGATAGAAAATGTCAAACTGAATTTGGGGAGAAGTTGTGAGTTTTTTAACAAAATGTTTGATGTTTGTTCTTTCAAATCTTGAAGAACACTTTAATCTCCCTATATTTCATAGAGCTTTGACAAAATAACCAACCATGTCAAAAAATCCAAGAGTCACTTTTTGGGTATATGTTGAAAATACCAATTCTATCATAAAGGAAAATCAGGCTTTAATTACTAAATCACCAATAAAATAACTGAATAACTTCTCCTTCTGTGTAATTAAAATTTTTGTCTATTAAAGTTACATTGATAAGATTTGATAGAACGAGTGTATGTGCCTATCTCTCTTCTTGCACCTCAAATGACAAAAAAAAGGGCAAAAATAACAAAAAAAAAATATATTTCTTTGAAACAACCCCTATCAGTGCTTAGCAGGGAAGAAGATAAAAAAGGATACCATGCTGGGAGACAAGAAATTTTGAGTAATTTCTGGAATATTAAAAGCAGGTATAGAAATTAGAGTTGAAAAAGAAAGAAGAAAGAAAGAAAGAAAGAAAGAAAGAAAGAAAGAAAGAAAGAAAGAAAGAAAGAAAGAAAGAGAAAAGAAAAGAAAAAAGAAAGAAAAGAAAAAAAGAAAAGAAAAGAAAAGAAAAGAAAGAAAAGAAAAGAAAAGAAAAAAAGAAATTAGAAATTTGCAAGGGGACCTGAGTGGCTCAGTTGGTTAGGCACCTGACTCTTGATCTCAGCTCAGGTGTTGATCTCCATGTCTATTCTCTCCCTCATTGTGGCAAAACTTAGAATTATATATTAGCGAATGCTATAAAGTTTACTTCCTATGTAGCTGGAAACAGGCAAGCAGTATTATTTTTCCATTATACAGATAGAGAAATCTAAAATCTAAAGTAGCTGAATAAAATAGCAATTTGGTGTAGATATTCAAAGAAACTTTTGGCTTCCTTAAGTAGCTTCCTTCTGACTTCGGAGAAACCCTTGGTCATGGTTCAGCATTATTTTGGGATTTGTATTAATTCAACACGTATTAATCCTTCATTGCTCCATTTTTATTCTCCTTCCTTATTTATCCCTGGAGAATACTCTTCTCCCCTGGATTACCAAAAGGAAAGATGTTGTTGTATTTCTGATTTCCCCTTCTTACAATCTGGAAATAATTGCTAAATTATTCTAAAGGGGGTTCAAGGTTATTGAGAGGATGGAAGGATCTAGAGCCATTGCAATGCTGAAACCCTTCATAACTATTGCTGAGGAGTAAGCGTGGTGATGGCTATGTTGTACACATGCATATGCATACACACATGTACATACGCACATAGGACCATTTTCTGAACGGCATACTAAACTAGCTGCTTTTAGACAATTTCCCAATTCACAGTTTACATCACAGCTAACACATTTTTGTAAATCCAGCAAGTTTGAATTCTAAAACTGAAATGATAGAAGAGGATGTTTTCCTTGGTCTCTGGTTTCTCTCCATTGTAAGAATAATCAATGCAATTATGTGAGGTGATCTCTGTTGGGAGGCTACAGAGTCAACTTCCTCCAAATGAATTGCAGAACACTCGAGTTGAATTCCTGCTGTCTGCTTACCCTGTGGTCAAGAATCTACCTTGTAGATATTAAGATAGTCTGTGTTCAGATATGGTCTCATTGATTGAGTTTCTCTTGGGGGAAAAACATGCATTGCTAATGGTCACCTTGTCTCAAATTACAGATTACGGTATTTCGGATGGGATCAGAAGGACACCAGGACATTGATTTAGCTATCCTGACAGCTTTGCTCAAAGGTAAAAGAGTTTGTGTGTCCAGAGAGTGCAAAAATAATTTAAATAATTTAGCAACTTTATCTCTTAATTGGTGGGTATAATCTTAAATGATACCATGATATCCAATTATTGATAACATAAGGACTTCTGGATGACATTGTTCCTGCTATGAAATTCTTCTATGATCGAGCTGTCAAAGTGTGACTAGATTTCTTAAAGTTTAAATATATTACAATTCAATCATGTCTACTGAGTCATAAAAATATACAAAGGAAAAAGTTAATGTCATATGTAAAATACTAAGTTACTGAAGTTACTTAATAATTATTATCCTGTCTACTTTAAAAAACCATTTAATATGGCATAGATGATAGATATAAAGATATTATAACACATTAAAAATGTGTTGATTAATTAAAATGGAAAATCAAAACCATTGAGAGGAAAGAAGAAAGAATAAACAAAAAATAAAACAGGCTACTATACTTGTTGTAATGGAACATTAACTTTAGCTCTAAGTTTCCTTGAAGTCCAGTGAAAAATAGAAATGCCCTGGATTTTATGATTTTCCTTTAGAAGATGGATATTTGTCCTATTCTTTAGTCTCCTTTCTATCAAGAGGATACATACATGTCTCACTACATGTTCTCATCCTTGGAGCCATATCAAGAGAAGAGCAGTTTCCTCCAGTCTCCACAGATCAAATTCTGCCCTTATGTCCCTTAGTAGGTCTATACATTTGACCAATAACATTCAGCAGTAAAATAAACAAAAGGAAGTTATCTCTATTCAGGCCTGAACTGAAAACCAGAACTATAAGATGAAACAAAACCACCAATCCTGTTGAATGTGGCTCTGAGTTCAAGGTGTTACCCTCATTCTCCCCAAGCACCATACTTTGCCTCCTGCCCCATTTATCACAAGGTTGGTGACTACCTGTTAGGAAGCCTTCATGGATTATAATCTCTGTAAGGATAGAGAATGTGTCTTATCCACCAATGGATCAGCATCTCACCTAATTCTTCACAATAGGGCAGCATTCAGTCAATTAGTGTTGAATACGTGAAGGAATGGATTACTGAATGGATGATTATTAATGATTCAGTGATAGACTTAACATTCCAAAATTGAAATTCAGAATAGCAACCATTGTGTTCTAATTTCCAGTCTACCTACCTTTTTTCCACTATTAATACTTTCTTAAATACCCACCAAGTGGCAGCCATTATGCCTAGTGCTAAGTTTTTTACAAATACTATAAACATTAATTATTATAACGACTGTGTTGTGCAGCAGCTATCTTTAATCCCCATTCTACAGACAGGTAAGTGGAGCTACAAGATTTAAGTAACTTGCTCAGAGTTACCATGCTAATTAATCAGCCTGAACTTAGATCTAGGCCTAACTCTTCACCACACCACATGTGGCCCCCTTGGCACTAGAAGTCATTGATCCCCTCCATGTATTCCCCAAAAGTATATTTGCACATTCAGTTCAAAATCCCAATCACATTTCAGAAATTCACAATCCTGTGAAGTGTATCATGTGTCCCAGGTTGAGAACCTTTGTTCCAAAGCATTTCATTCCAATGAACTGACAAAGACATGTAGAAGAATTCATGCATGGAACCATGCATGGGCCGAACCACAAAGCATACTCTGGCCACCATTCTCCATTTGTCAGAGATCAAATAAAAAGCTTGAGGCAGGAAATTCTCTGGTATTTGCTCTTCCTTCACAAAAATAAGAAAAAGTAATAAAGCCACTAACATTTATTGAAGACTTGTTAAGTGCCAGACACTGTTAGATACATTCTATGTATAAATTTGTTTAATCTTTACAAGTTCGATAACCAGTTAATTGTGTCTTATACATAAGGAAATCAAGACACAGAACAATTAATTACATGCCCAAGATAAGCTGGCCAGTAAGCAGTAGAGACAGGCTAGCCCCATAGCCCTCACTTATGTAAACCACCAAGGCATCCCTATTGCGTTGATGATAAGAAGTAGAATGCCACATTTCTCGTCTTAACCAGAACTCAGCAAACAGAGAAGCAGCCCCATTACCAGTTAAAAACACACAAGCCATCACAAAATATCTTCTACTGAAAATATTTTTTTCTGCTTTCACCAATTTGTGCTTTAATTTGTGTTTCGCCTTTAGAATTTATTTGTTACAATATAGGATAGTTGTTTCCTGACTGTGCATGACAGACCATATGAAATACCTTTTATATTGTAACCAAGTAGTTATACATATGTTTTTAGAAAGCTGAAGTTAAAGTACATGAAGTAATATTTACATTGGCTGTATGCAATGAAATTGGATATTTCCTATTCTATTCTATTCTCTTTAATGCTGATTATATCCCACTAAATTGATTTCATGACCCACTAATGGGTCATAACCTGCAGTTTAAAAAACACTGCCGTAATAGATTAAAGGAAATTATGATTGCTCTAAGAAATTAACATTTCTAATCACTATAATGAATATTATTTATGCAACAGTTGATGCTAATGGGAATTTATGCCGTTAAAAGATTATGATGTGTCAACTCTATTTTGCAAAGGCTTTTAAATGCTCTCTGATTTTGACCCAGTTGATTTGTGAAGGATGTCAAGCATAATCCTTTTGCCAACTTTCTTGGAGGCCAAGAGCATACTTACATCAGTTTCAAATTCTATAGTTTGTTAAATTATTTGTATGTACTTTTTAAATTATGCCTGGGCACGTAACATGGTTTAACACTTAATTTTTACAATTATACTTAGTTTTCAATTATGCTATGCATGAGGAATTTTTTTATTGTCAAGTTTTTATTTCCTCCATCATCTGAGAAAACTAGAAATTAGAAAGGAGGTGGGGGAGAATGCCAGGAAACTAAACACTGGTCCATAAATCCAGAAGAAAAAAAGGGGGAGGGACTGTTAGGAAACAGGTGACCATGAGGAAAGTCTAACTTTGCTGACAACTTGTTTCCCATCCCACTGGGTTTGAGTTTCTTCAGTATCTGTATATATATATTTCAGTATCCGTATATATAAAGGATACTCTTTATAAGATACAGATCTGGGGGGTATCTGTTCAAAAATGAAGAAAGGAGGAGACAAAAAGGATGTTATTCCAGAGGTCTTAGAGGTTCACGCTTTCTTTGAATGCTGACCTGGGGTAGCTTTTGAGAATAAGTGATATGACATGTGTCTTTCACATTAAGGTAACTGCTCTCCAAGAGTGGTGGTCTGAGGCTACAAACTGTATACCCTACACCCTTCTGCTTTTCAGCTCTCCTCTCCTGCTGCCACGCATAGTCAGGGGAAGCCAAGGAACATGCAGGATGTTGACTATTCAGAAAACAACAAAGAAATTTTTAGAATAAGCATGTCCCGAATATTGCCTGGGATATACTCATACTAAAAAAGCTGTTTATTATTTATCTGAAATTCAACCTTAACTGGGAGTCTTGTATTTTTATTTGCTAAATCAGGCATCCCTACTCAGAGGAGGCCTGATGCCATGAATACATCTGGACTTCAGACACCTTGAGTGATTCTATGGGGAAGTACTCAAAAATCTAGGGGAGTTGCCTGGTCTGGCCCCTGTCTGCCTCCTGCTCAGCCTGGCCCTGCCTAAATCATCAACCAGAGGGAAGCCTCTGGTTGTTTCCAGAGGCTTCCCTGGAAACAACCCCAAACTCACCTTCATAAACTATTCAGTGTTTACCAGCCTGCTCTCATGGCCAAGTTGGTCATGCCTCTTGCTCTGGCCCCTCTTGCTCTGGGCTCCATAAAGCCAGAAAACATCTGCTCATAGCAGGGTCCCTTGACCCTCTCTGTGGATATAATTACTTTCAATTTTAAAAAATCTTTTCTTGTACACCTCAGAAGTCAAATCATGTGGATGTACCCTTTCAGTTCTGTGCATGCACTAAAGTATAATATGGGCGATCAAGAAATTCTTTTCCTTTTTTAAAATTTGTTTTTATTTAAGTTTGATTTGCCAACGTATAGTATAATACCCAGTGCTCATCCCATCAAGTCCCCTCTTCATTGTCCGTTATCCAGTTACCCCAAACCCCCGCCCACCTCCCCTTCCACAACTCTGTTTATTTCCCAGAGTTAGGAGTCTTTCACGGATTGTCTCCCTCTCTAATTTTTCCTATTCAGTTCCCCTCCTTTCCCTTATAATCCCTTTTACTATTTCTTATATTCTCCATTCATTTCATTCATATATGAAACCATATAATGTTTGTCCTTCTATGTATGATTGACTTACTTCCCTCAGCATAATACCCTCCAGTTCCATCCACATCAAAGCAAATGGTGGGTATTTGTCCTTTCTAATGGCTAATATTCCATGGTATATATAGACTACATCTTCAGTATCCATTCATCTGTCGAAGGACATTGTGGCTCCTTCCAGTTTGGCTATTGTGGACATTGCTGCTATGAACATTGGGGTACAAGGAAATTCTTTTCCTTTGGGTTCATTCTTCACTGGTAAAGAAGTTCTGTAGCATGGGAAAAGACCTTTATTGCTTATTCCTTTCTTCTGAAAAGCATTTTTTTTAAATCTCAAAGATATCTCAAAACTCGGGATCCCTGGGTGGCGCAGCGGTTTGGCGCCTGCCTTTGGCCCAGGGCGCGATCCCGGAGACCCGGGATCGAATCCCACATCGGGTTCCCGGTGCATGGAGCCTGCTTCTCCCTCTGCCTGTGTCTCTGCCTCTCTCTCTCTCTCTCTGTGACTATCATAAATAAATAAAAAAATTAAAAAAAAAAAAAACTCTATGCTCCTCTTCAAAACTGCAAAGGTCATCAAAACCAAGAGTAGTTTGAGAAATTGTCACAACCTGGAGGAGACTAAGGAGGCATAATGACTACATGTAAGGGGCATCCTGGATGGAATCCTCAGTCAGAATAAAAGAAAGAATATTGTGTTTAAAACTGAGAAAATCTGAATAAACTAGGATTTTCATGGATTTTTTTAAAAGATTTTAAGGGAAAATAGGAGAACTGAGCTATCATATGTTTTGAATCTGAGCAGGAGACGTACTGCTGCCAAGAAAACCTTTCATGTCATGTCAAAATGACAAAAAAGGAGAAGCATCTTATAGAATTAGCTGTAAAAGTCATGTAGATATGTAATCAAAATACTGTACTATGTGTAGGCAATATTTAATATAAAGGGTCTATATAAATCAGATAGGTGTGGACAATAGCTGATCACTATAAGAAATGATTAGAAATATCACTGGGGAATCTAAGTAGCAATATTTGAATGCAGGACTCATACGGAACAATTTGTATGAAATCCAATTTCCCTGTGGACTTACACAATCATTTCAGAAAAAAATTACCTAGTTCCTCCCATTTTTTTGTTATGTTTCGGTTCTTCAGACAAAATTAATGCTATCTATAATTAATTAATTAATTAATTAATCACAGATACTTATAAGTGGAGGACAACAACTTCTTTTTAAAAGAGACATTTGTAATTTTCCTGAAACTATGAGGCAAGGAGTTTGAAATAAAAATTCAAATGCCAAAAGAAGAGCCAGTATGTTCTAACTTTAGAACATTCTCAAGAATGCTGTTGATTAGATCATACAAAACAATGAAAATCACTGTGTTCTGAACCTTTTTCCTTTAAAATTATATCTTTCCCAGCAACTAAACTTGAAATAAAAGTGGATAAAATTTTAAAGAGGAAAACTCAGTATATCTGAATGTTTTGAAACTACTTCTGAATGTATGACCCTTAGACATATTAACTAGAAAATGCTATTATTATCACAAACTAGGACCGACATCAATAGGCAATTAGTCTTGCTAAATAACTCGTCTTAGTTTTTAAGTGACTTAATTAATCCCTAGTAAAACAAAATTGTGGCATTATTCTGAAGTAGTGTGTGTCCGATAATTCTATGCACCAGGTAGACCTCAAAAGCAACTAGCATCCGGGAGTGTTTACTGAGAAGCTACCTTGCTTGATCTCAGATGATTCATGAATAGATTTAATGGGAATTAATTATGGCCTTGCTTTAAAGATAAAGAATTATTTCTGATTATATGTTCAATCTTTCCCATCCCTCTTTCCCATGTGTAGGCAGCTTAACAAAACACATGCGTGATTGCTTTCCTTGTAATAATTTTTTTAACCTGGAATTGTTTGAATAGCCTTAATACAGCCAAGAAAAAAAAAAGAGAGAGAGACATTCATGTTGACACTTTTATCATTTATATGAGATGCAAAGTTATCAGTTATTAAATATTATACAAATGGAAGTAGATGAAATTTCATCTAAAAATAAGATTGACAGGGTCAAAATGTGTGACATGGTCACTTTATTTTAAGCTTATAAGGGCATTGGGGGTAAACTGGGAGAATAGTGAAAAATATCTCAGAGACAAAACTCACTAGGTAATTTTTACAATGAAGATTCTTTACACAAGTGTTAAATCCTTCTCTGCGTGAGGCCACTTTTGGTCTACCTTCTGTCCTTTGATTTGTAAATCAGGCCTCCCCATGTGCACCTGTTTCCTGATGGCTCATTTTACCCCTTTTGTCACAGAGCAGATTGACCAGGAACAGTTAGAGTCCTGTCAGGGGCTCCCCAAAACCTAAGTAGTAATATTTGAATTCAGGACTCATAGGGAACAATTTGTACAAAATCCAATTTCCCTGTGGACTTACACAATCATTTCAGAAAAAAATTACCTAGTACCTCCCATTTTTTTGTTGTTTCGGTAAATCAGGACATCTGCTTCCTTTAAACTTTCAGGGCTCTTATTAGGGCACTTAGCTGTCAGATGACCTTAGCTGCACACATGCCCACAGTTTCTCTGGCTAAAATCAGTGTGATCTGACACTTGTTTCATTTTTAAAGATTAGATCACCAGTGGAAGAGAGTGTCAACCAGGAAATTTTCTGGTTACAATAAAAGAAACACAATTCAAATTAGCTCAAGCAAAAATAAATAAGATGGACGTGTGGGTTTACATGATGAAGAAAGTGAAGGGTAAACTGAGTTCAGGCAAAGTAGGATCTGGGGCTCAGATGATGTCATTAGAGTCTGTCCTCCATCTCTCAGATATTAGTCTGTATACCTGTCACACAGCATGGCCATCGGCAGTGCTAGGCTCATACCAACCAACTGAGTGAATCCCCATTAAATTCCTAGGACTTACAGCAAAAGGAAACCAGGGAGGACTTGCATGTGCTTCCCTTAGATCAGTGCCTGCCCCTGAATTCATCACTGTGGCCATGGGAGTGGGACAATCCCTCTGACCATGAAATGGGGAATGGTCTTACCTTTCCAGTTTCCACCCAGGTTACAGAGTTATGGGATCCCCCCCTACCCCCCCCACAAAAAAAATATTATGTAGCCTGGAAGTAGAAAAGAGTGCTGGTAAGACCAATAGCAACTAAAAAATATATACACTTCTCTGAAGTTGAGACCCAAAGAGTGTCAGATTTGCCTCAAATGCAAATGCCTCAAAATCTATATACCAGGAATAAATTCTTCATCCCATAGACCAAAAATAGAAACTAGGTCAAATGAATACTAATCAGAGTCCAGCCATTCACCCAAGTCATACTCAATAAAGTTCACTTTAGGTAGACCTAAATATGTAACTTATTAATATTTTTACTATACAATGATGTATTGTTATAATCACCATTCACTTTTTCAATTTTAATGGTCTGTGCTGGAGTATTTCTGCAAAAAAAAAAAAATGTTAAGGGAAATGACATTTTTAGCACTTTTTTCCCAAGACCAAAGTCTGTCTTAGAAAAAATGATTCCATAAAGGCCAAGTCGCCCCAGGCTTTCCCCATTGGGCACGTTCCACGCCATCCTCCCTGCCATGCCAGCCCCTCAGAGTGCTACTTGCCACAGCGGGACTACCCAGCAAAGGTCCCAATAATAGTGACAGCAACACCCATATGCAAAGCATCACTACTCCTTGTTGATCAAACAGCTTCCTCTCATTGAGGCTCAGTTTCATAACCTGTAAAGCCCAGACGATTATAATATCTCTCTCATAGCCTTTGTAACCATTGTAGCCAATAATCCAAGTAAAGCATTTAACCCAGTATCTGGAAAAAAAATCTATTTAATAAATGATGGACTGACTGATGATGATGATGCTAAGCTAGAAATGAGGACAAAGACCACCTCTGTTTTACTCACTGCCATCTGCACACAAACACAGTGCCTACCACGTCATCAGTATTCAAAAACAATCATCATTTTTTTAAGATTTTATTTATTTATTCATGAGAGTTATAGAGAGAGAGGCAGAGACATAGGCAGAGGGAGAAGATACTCGACCTGAGCAGATGCTCGACCACTGAGCCATCCAGTTGCCCCTCAAAAACTATTGTTAAAGTCATGAAGAAATGATCAACCGGCTTTAAAATCAGATTAGGTATATATTTAGATTCTACTTCTTTCTTGGCTGTGGTATTCATTAAGGAGGTTACTTAACCTCTATATATGTGCCTCAGTTCCCTTCCCTGTGTGAAAGAAAACCAGAGCTCTGTCATGTGGGAGGATATAAGGGACACTTGAGATGGTGACATTGGAAGCTCGTTGAGGACAGGCACTCTGCCTTCTTTATGGTAAACATTTAACAACTAGTATTTTTATACCTTTTCCCTTCTCACATAGACCCTAAAAATTGCTAGGGAACTGGCACGCCCCCATGTCCAAAACCCAACAGAGCATAAAAAATGTTAAATTTGAATCACCTGAAAACAACAAGCAACCAATATATAAACCTCAAGCATACGTGTAAAGATCCAAAATAGATCCATAAAAATTAGTTTCCTCTTGAAAATGGTTGAGAACATGCTAAGCTGCCTTAAAATGAAATTAATTTTCTGGCGAGTTTATTTTCTTACAAATCCAAGTAGATCTTAGAGCAATAATGCAGACAGCAAGGTAGGTAGCAACTTTAGACATTTTTGTTTGTCTCAGTTGGAGAATGTGATAAAAGAATGCTAATTTTTTCATCCTGTTATGTGTATGTTTTACAATTCACAAAGCATATTCACATAAATTTCATCATCTAATCTTTGCAACAACTCTGTAAAGTGGTTACTAGATAATTTATCCCTAAACTGAGACTTTCTTAGTGATGAAAGTAAGAAGTATTGGGACAATTATGCCAGAAAAACTAGAATAAACCAGGTAAACTGGTTTATTAGAATGTCCAGGTAAACTAGGAAGTGTTATCATTCTCGATTACAAACTCATCTTCCGTAAGAAGTTTCTGGAAGAAAATGTCTTCTTTGCCTTTGCATCCTAACACCCAAAAAAATGCTTGACATATGGTAGACATTATATATATGTGTGTGTGTATATATATATATACACATATATGAATATATGTGAATATGTATGAATATATGTGAATATATATGAATACATGTGAATATATCTGAATATATGAATTTATGTGAATATATATGGATATATATGAATATCTATGGATATATATGAATGTCTATATGAAAATGTATATGGATATATAATCATCAATGCAATAATTCCAGAAAATGTCCCAGAACTCTAAAACACACACTTCTAGATTACAAGCTCCCACTGAGTGCCCGACACAGTGGGTGAAAATAAACCCCTGTCAAGTTGTATCATAATATTATAGAACATGGGAAACCAAATATATACATTATATTAGTGTATTATATTATATATAATAATTAAAATATTGAATATATTATATTATGTATTAATATAATACGTTAAGCTATATATTATATATTAAGCCATATATATTTTATATGATATATATTATAGATAGATGTATAAATTATATTTAATATATTTTAATATGATAGTATTTACATAGTTTATAAATTATATCGCAAAATATTATATGGTATCATAAATATTACATACATAAAATTCTCCTATGAGCTTCCAAGGAGAAAAACAGTTCTCATGCAAAGTAGCCAAAATGCTTTAGATTTCTAAACAACAATGTAGAAAGCTGTAGTGCAATGCCTTAAAAATTCTGAAGAATATTTATTTGCAATCTAGAATTCTATGCCTAATCTACCAGCCACTTGCAAGTGTAGCCTAGAACATTGTCAGACATGAGTTATCCAAACATTTACTACCCATGAACTATTTCTTTGGAAATTATTGAAAGATAAGCACCCCCCAAAACAAACAACAACAGAAACAGAAAACACGGAACACGGAAAGTGGGAGCTCTATCACAGAGAGAAGTGTTGGCTCTCCCTGGATGATGACACAGGGAGACAGTTCTGCACCAGCCATAGGAGGCCAAAGCAGGAGCTATCAGACCTTTTTCCTAAGACTCAAGCCTGGAATCAGCATAGTGTGGCTTCTGCTGCATTCCATGGGCTAACGCAAGTCACAAGACCAGGCCAGATAAAGTGTGAACGCTGGGAGATAGTCCCTTAGAAGCTACCTTTAAAGACTAGCCACCATGGAGGACCAAAATAATCAGCTACAAGAAGAAGTGGTTGCCTCTGGGTAAAGAGACATTGGATGATGAGATTTGTGATTTTATGATAAATCTTGTAGGAATAGATGACTCTAAAATCTGTGCATGTATAATCTCAGTAAAAATGAGGTGCACAATGGATTACCTGGCTCTCAACGAAAGGCACAGAATGAGTAAAGGACAATGGAAGAGACAACAGAAGATAGGACATCATCAATGCAATAATTCCAGAAAATGTGCCAGAACTCCAGGGGATACATTTCTATATAATCCTGCTAAAAATCACAATATGGAAGATGCAAATATTTTACTTACTCAGCCATGTAAATGAATTCATTTTTGTCATATCACAAGCAAGCAGGATCACCCAGTAGAGGTTTTTTTTTTTCTTGTATTGCCTCTGTCTTAAGTTGATAATGTTTCCCGGTTTTGCATATTGCACATAATACAGGGACACTTTTATAAAGTTGTTTTTTTTAACATGTTAATGGGAGACTTTGTGAAGTACTGGCTTCTTTTATTGCAGAAAGGGCACACAGTAAAGAGGACTCATCCATTTAGCTAGGTTGGCAAAAAAGAAGGAAATAGCGCGGTGCTCCACCATGTTATTAATCATAAGCCATATAATTTCATTTGTCCTTTTTGCTTGCATATGTTATTAGGATACAAAGAAACAGTAGCGATATTTCCTGCAGCAACTCTTGGCAAATGTCATCACATAGACAACCTGACTTTGTAAGGTTTTTATGCAGTGTTGGCCCATCAAAGTCTGAAATGAAACTAACAGTTTTTCCAAGTGAGTGAGACCTGATACAGAAAACCCAGACCCAAAAATTAGAGACCAACAAAACAAAGTTCAATCACCACCACCTCCGCCCACCGCTAGATCCAGTGTCTAGGAAATGGAGGGACCCAGGGCAAAAAGAGTTCAGCTCTTATTCCAGGCAGGGAGCAAGGGTGAGAGGAGGGACTGCAGACCCTCACAGAGCCTTAGCTCACCTCTGAGGGGCCAGAGACGGTGCAGGAACTCCTCAGAAGGCTGCAGCAAGTGCCTCGTCATGGTTACACCAGGCAGCCCAGTGGGGTTGGTGGAGCAGAGGCACTTTCCTAATTGAATGTGGTTATAGATTATATGGAAAACACCTAGCATCCAGGGCTTGGGCTGCCCAGGCACAGAGGCGCTACATACCAGTCTCCTTAATTTACATCCCTGCAAAACAATCACAGTCTTACAATTCAAAGAGATCATTCCTCTCTAAACTCCGCCTCCTGCTGAGCTGTAACAGAGCTACCTCTTCTTGTTTAAATTCGGCACCTAGAGCTTCAGCTCACTTGAGGGAGTGTCAAAAAAGAAAACCTCAGGGGCAGGTAGCCTTTGATTGATTCCCCAAGCTCTATCAGAGGACCGCTCCCCAAGCCTATCAGCAATTCTGACCTGCGCATCAGCCCTGGGTAATTTAGGGAGTGTCAGTACTTAATTCTGAGGGTGACTGCTTTACTACACAGGAAATATCCCTTTTATGAAAATTCAATGACACGTAATCAGTCGCATCGGCCACAGTAGAAACTGCAATCTGGAGCAGCTGCCTGTCTGCGATGGCATTACAACTGGATCAATTTATTAAATTATCATTAACCTGGCCAATTTATTGTTGGGAATATGTAAGATACTAAAAATATTTGCAGAGTGCTTTAATTTGACAAAGCAGTTTTTCCATCTACTTTTCTATTTCACCTTCCAAGCAATCCCCTGATGGAGATATTATTGACCTCATTTTTTAATAAGAAGCAGCTAAATCTTAGAGAGGATAAGTAATGTTCCTAAACCCCGACAGGGAATAAACAAGCTCAGCGCCCTTTCTCTTCCACCCAAAAAGTCCTTATGGCTCCTACTTTATTAACATTTACTCCACCCCTCCCCTATAAAGGGTAACCTGACACAGGTCAGAATTGAACCAGGAAGGGCCTGCCACCAGGCTACTAACTGATTCAAATCTCCTAGAGGCCACTGTGTGTCAGTCTTAACATCAGAAGTAAATGCCCTAATCGCCAGTACACCTGCTAATGCACAAGGCATTCACTTAAGTTGTACACATCTTCAAAGTCTTAAAATATGGCAGAAGTACACATCATAATGAAAACTAAAGAAAAAGCTAAAAAGGTGCAAACCAAGGGGACTCCCTGTTGCAGGGGAAATTTTATTATAAAGGCAACATTTCAAATGCCCCTCTACAGTTTGGAGTGCCAACCTGTGATGTCAAATAAACAGCCTAAAGAAAAACAAATAAATAGTATGCCAATTACTTTCCTGGAGGAATTTAAAATTAAGAAGATACCAAAACATAAAATAAAATAGATACTTCAAAAAAAATCTTATTAATCCTTAAATTCCACATATGATTGAAACCATATGGTATTTGTCTTTCCCTGACTGGCTTATTTCACTTAGTGTTATACCCTCTAGATCCATCCTTGTCATTGCAAATGGCAAGATTTTATTCTTTTTTATGGCTGAGTAATATTGCATTATATACACACCACCTTTCTTTATCCATTCATCTATCAATGGACACTTGAGCTCCTTCCATAATTTGGCTACTGCACATAAGCTGCAATAAATATAGGGGAGCATGTGTCCTTTCAATTAGTGTTTTTGTATTATTTGGGTAAATACCCAATAGTATGATTGGATCATAGGCTAGTTCTATTTTTAATTTTTTGAGGAACCTCCATACAGTTTTCCACAGTGGCTGCACCACTTTGCATTCCCACTTTAAACTTCTTCAAGTTTAGAAACGTAATAAAAATCTTACTAATCCTGAAAATCTGAGCCTTCAAATAAACAAAATGTAAGAATATCCAGGCAGGGCTCATTTTGTCCATACAGATGTGCATCATTGTATCCAATCAATAACTTCTTAAAGTATATTCACAAACTGTACCTTTTGAACTGCATCCTATTTTAGATGCACTTATAAAAAATTTTTAAATAATAAAACCAGATAAATAAATCTCCAAGCCTAAATGGGTTGACTGACAAAAAAATAAAAATAAAAATAAAATTAGGGGCACCTGGGTGGCTCAGTGATTGAGCCTCTGCCTTCAGCTCAGGGTATAATCCCTCAGGGAGCCTGCTTCTCCCTCTGCCTACGTCTCTGCCTCTCTCTGTGTGTCTCTCCTGAATAAATAAATAAAATCTTTACAAAAATAAATTTAAAAAATTAAAGAAGCTGATGAGTGAATTTTAGATACCATTTTAGCGATTCTGGCCCTAATGATAGAGCCTTAGAAAGTATTGTGGCTCCCTTCGCTCATGCAATGTGGGTTGTTTATGATCAAGAAGACAAAAGCCTGTCTGCCTAATTCCCTTTGTATCATGAGTTCAATAAAGTTTTCTAAGTTCCTATAAATTAAAAAAAGAAAAATAATAGTTAGCTTTAAAATCAGCCTGCCTGCATTTGAAACTTGCCTCTGGCACTTCCTGGCTACTTTACCTTGGACAAGTTTTCATGCCTCAGTTTCCTGTCTGTAAAATGGGGAAAATGGCACCTCATAGTTTGTTGTGAAAATGTGATACGTGAACACTTAGAAGCAGTGCCTGCCACAGCTAAACATGACAGAAATATTAGTTTTATTATCTTATTCACTAAAGATAAACCGAAAAAGAAAACCTTATCTTCCTGCAAAGGGCTCTTTCACTCAGCTGCCTGTTTTGTCTCTTACAAACCAAATGTGAATTTCTTCTAGCTAAAGTTAATCCAATTTTTCCTGATTCCTTTTAACTTCCTCCTGGGAATCTACCTAGAGTTATTTTTACCAAAAGAAGATAGTTATCATTCAGGGCAAGAAAATAGAGCAAAGAATAAATTATACACAGACCTCATCTACTTTTTTATGTGCACGTTTCAAGTCTTTAATTTGGTTTTTCTCGATGTAGCAGCCGCCTTCCTGAGAAAGCCTCACCAGGGTAGGTGGGTGACTCTGCTCTGGGAGACTACTGCAGGTGTAGCCTAGCAACCCAGTCACATGACAGGGTCTCTCCGCTAGTTTCCTAACACTTTTGTAGTTTTCATATAGGTAAAGAATGATATCTTTAAATGAATGGATCGTTCAATTTTCATTGACTAAGATCCTATCACATTTCGGCACAACATCTACAAATAAATTGATGGAAATGAATAGAATCCCGCATGTTCAATCCAGACAAGATTCCTCAGATAAAACATGGAAAGGTCCAAAGACCTCAACAAGAAGAAATGTTTTTCAACTAAGATAGAGATGGGTGGTATCATCCTGTGTATCACACATGATGGCACCACTAAAGACATTGCAGGGTCTGCAAATCCTGCCCCCTTCATTGCCCCATCAAGCAGGACCATACTTGAACCATCAAGGTAGGATGAGACCCCTGACATTTTTATTTAGCAACTCTCCCAAAGGGAGCCCACAACTCCATTTACAAGCCACTGAAGTATTTAGTGACCTTCAGAGTATTAAAAAATAAAAATAAACAAAAATATTTCTTCAAACACGGAATCACAGGTCCCTAAATAAGCAAACATTCCCTGCAATACGTGCCATTGGTACCATGACATATCTGGGATGTCTTACTACAAGCAAGTGGGCCTTAACTCTGCACCCAAACCCCCTCCTTCTCAAAGCCTCAGACTGGCACATTCTCCACATTCCAACTTTCTCTTCAACTCCTCACTGCCTCTCACTCTCAGCAAGCGGTATCCCCTCTTATTTCACTGTCAATATTTAGCTTCATCCAAGCTCCCTTTTTCCCTACTCATGAATATTAGTTTCTCCACTCAACCTCATTGCTTTTCCTCCTCACCCCGATGCCATCTCTTCTTTGCTGATGGGCTGCTCTCTGGCCTCCATGCTGCAGGATCCCATCTACCATGTACTTGCTCTTGCCTCCCTCCCCTAGGACTCTGTTGCTTCTGCCCTCAATGCATCCAGGTTCCTTGTCACCTGCAGAGACCTTGGCCCCCAACCCCCAGGACCCTCAAGGAAGTGTCTAACTTTTCTTCTCTTGATGATCCAGCTCTGAAAGCTGACCTGCCTTTCCACCAACTGTCCTTTCCCTCCACCTGCTCTGAATTCTGGGATCACTGGTCCACACTGCAAATTTTCACATTCCCCATTCTACCCCATCCAGTTTCCTCACACAGGAATCAGTATTCCTGAAAACCCCAAATACTCTTCTCACCCCAATGATTATTATTATTCATGAACATCCAATAACTTCTGACAGTGTTAACTTTACTTCTTACCACAGTTCTTTTTTACCCTGAGGGAAGACCTCAGCTTAAAACCTGGTTCTACAAATTACTCCATCTCACTGACCCTCTATTTTCTGATCTTCAAAGTGGGGATAAAGATATTCACTGTACAGGGGCTTTGTGAGTATTAAATGAGATAATAAATGTAAAATGCCTAGTATATGATTGGCTTTCAATAAATGATGGTAATTGTATTTATTTTTACCTTTCCTCGGTGTCAGAGATATGGAGTGTTCTACACTTCTAGCCACTCCTTTGTCTCCACCAGATCCTCTTACTTCTCCATTCTGCCTTCTGTCAAGATTATGATTATAAAACTCCATGGGTTTAATATCATGTGTCCATGAATGACCTCCAGCCTCCCTCCCTGCCCCCTTTTCTAACTGCCTACTGGACAACTCTCTTGGGTGTCACTTTGCACCCCAAATTCAATCAAATTAATTGTCTTTAAATATACATATATTTTTAAAAAGTCATCTTTTCCCAAAAAAGCTGATTTCTACCCAATTTTCCCAGTTATGTCCATACAGACCCTATCCATGGAGTTCTCCAGGCTCCAAAACTCCACCACATTTTTTCCTCTTTTTTTTCAAGCAAATTCTTACTAATTCTGGCCATTTTTGCCACCATAATATCTCATATGTCTATTCCTTCTTTTTTCTCCTCATTCAGCACCAATCAGGACTTTGGACCTGATTAATTGCAATGGCTTCTTATGAGATCTTCCTGATTCTTATTGAGCATATATCCCTATCCATCCTTAATACTTTGAATAGTAATGAAAAGATCTGATCAAAAACACTATTCTACCTACAGAATCCTTTGGGACATCCAGTGCAAACATGGCAACACAAATTCATTAGTCTCTTCTTCTAGAAACCTTCAAAAAATCAATAATGAAAGGGGAAGGCAAAAAACAAGGAAACTTTATCTTGACAAAACTGGGAAATATTCCAAAATATGTGTAAATGCAAGAGATCTGTGGGAGGAAAGAGTAAAAGCTGAGGAGAGGAAAAACTGGCAGTGGCAATTCTCAGAAAGCACCAAAATGTAATTCTAGATGCAAGGAATGCCCAAAGGTGCAAAGTTCTCTCCTTTACCTGGAACAGCATGTGCAAGAACGAGAGTGAGTTCGATGGTGCCCCCAATCCTGACTTAGTACACAGATATAGAGGTGGTGGGCTCTAGAATTATGCAGATAAGTCATGTTTGTATCAGGGAGCTTATCTTTGTGGTAGCTGAGAAGAAAACCTTCCAGTTGTGAATAATAAGTAGCCTGGAATGCTACTCTGGGCCCATTATAACCCAACTCGCTAGATGATAAATAATAAAAAAGCAATTAGCATATAGATACATTCTTAAAAAAAAAGAAAGAAAGAAAAAAGGGCAAAACGTATGCACAGAAGAATATCTGTAAAAGTATTCCAGAGAACAGATGAATGTTATGAATAAATATTTTACCATGAACTTTAAAAAAAAATTAAATCTCAGTGAAGTACTCTATTTGTGAAGAAATACTTCCAAGTTGGAATACCAAAACTCAGGTAAGAGTAGGTGAGGCAGCAAGAGGAGATATAATGTGCATAGCACTTGGGAATAAAGTCGAGAATATGAAATCAGCACAGAACTGCAGACTTGAGAAAGGGTGCAAGATCAAATATGCATCATGAAAAACAGAGCAAGACACAAAGGATAGAAATGAGGAATGAGAACAGAAATAAATGAAATGGAAATAGATCATTAGAATTAATGAGAAATTATATTTATAGAAGACAGAAAATGGAGATCCAACATAAGCATAACTGGTATCTCCAAAGAAGTAAACCAAAATAATGGATCAGAACACATACTTTAAAATATAATTTAAGAATTTTTTTTGTTATAAAAAATAGTGAAAGGGATTAAAGCGGAAAGGAGAAAAAATGAGTGGGAAATATCAGAAAGGGAGACAGAACATGAGAGACTCCTAACTCTGGGAAACGAACTAGAGGTGGTGGAAGGGGAGGTGGGCGGGGAGTGGGGGTGACTAGGTGACAGGCACTGAGGGGGGCACTTGATGGGATGAGCACTGGGTGTTATTCTATATGTTGGGAAATTGAAGACCAATAAAAAATAAATTTATAAAAAAAAGAATTTTTTTTGTTAAACAAATTTTGAGACTTTGAGCTAGATATTGAAAGGGCTACCTTGTGCCAGGTTAAACTGATTTGGGATCCTCAACACCTAGACACATCCTAATAAAGTTACTGAAACTCAATGAAAAATAAAGACTACTTTGGGCCACCAGGCAAAATGATCAAGTCTTTCATGAGATTAAAAATCAAGTTGGCTACAAACTTTCTTACAGTAACATTCAATGCCAGGAGATAATAGAGCAACAGATTTTTATATTGAGCCCATGTCATTCAACTATAAAGACTACTAAAAAAAGCAGCTTAGAACATTCTAGAATTCTGATAATATTGTTCTCATGAGTTCCTCTTGGAAAAGCTACTAGAGAAGATACAACTTGACTAACCAGGAGATGCTTGGGTAACATTCTGGCAAAATCACTAAGTGTAAGCACTGATACTAGAAGCTAACAGAACTAAGATACAAACAAAATGGTACTGAGGGGGGCACTTAATGGGATGAGCACTGGGTGTTATGCTATATGTTGGCAAATTGAACTCCAATAAAAAAATAAAAAATAATAATAATAATAAAAACAAAAAAAAACAAAAAACAAAAATGAGACATGGAGTAACAGAAATGAATGTAAACATTACCTGCCTTCCAAGGTAGAAATAACACAGCAATGAAAAGAAGCTAAGAGAAGGTTGGAGGGAGAGGTAGTAGGCTTTTTGACTCATTATAATATCTGTACCTTTCGCCTCCTAAAATAAGGAATGTAAGACTGACAATTCAAACAGTAGTAGTAGTAGAAATGTAAGAATATTTAATGGAAGGAACCAAATAAAACACTAAACATGTAATGGTATATTCTAAAGTTCAATGGTGGAAGCTTCTCAGGAGAGAAGAGGAAGAGAAAGTATGCAAACAACATTCATCATTGCTCACAGTGGTAATGAGTGCTGTCTAAAGAAATAGAATTAGGAGTCCCACTCCAGACCAGCCAAATCAGAGTGACTGCTGAAGCAAGATTCCCAGATGAATCACACATACATTGAAGTTTGAGAATCCTGCTCTGCACTACAGCCAACGTATGAAGTATTCTTGGTCCATTAACTCCATTTTACCTTCTTATCTTGATGGTTTACCTACAATAGTATTTTTACTATTGGCTAGTAGTGTTAGTTGTATTTTACTATCATAATAAATTACCACACACTTAATGGCTTAAAAGAACAAAAATTCATTCTCTTATCATTTTGGAGGCTGGAAGCCTAAAATTAAGGGATCAGCTGGGTTATGTTCCTTCTGAGAGTTTCAGGGGAGAATCACTTCCTTGCCTTTTTCAGCTTCTGGAGGTTGCCCACATTCCTTGACTTGGGTTCCTTTCTTGCATTGGTCCAACTGATGCTTTCATCTTCACATGTCCTACCACTACTTGGAGTCCCCTGCCTCCCCCTTCTAAGGACCCTTGTGATTATATTGCATTGAGCCCACCAGATAAGCCAGTATATCCTCATCTCAAAATTCTTCACTTTAATTGTGTCTTTGACATCCCTTTGCCATATTAAGTAACATCTTCACTGGTTCCCAGGATCCAGGACATGCACATCTTTTTGAGAGTTGGGGGCATTATCCAGCCTACCACACATTCCATTTGTTCAAATCTCCACCATTCTTCTCTTCTATAATCAAATTCGACTTCCTCCTCAAAGTGACTTAACTGACAAGGGAGTGCTCTGAGCTTCCATGCATACAGCCTCTTACCACTTTGCTCTTTGATATCGTCATTTGTATACTTGTCACAGCTCTCCCTTTATCTCATCCCACATCCATTCTTATTAGATTGCATTTTCCTTGAGGGAAGAGATTGCAGATATGCTTCTGTCTCCATGCTCTACTAAAGTTGCACATGCTAATATCATCAAAGACTTCTTAATTGCCAAATCCAATGCACATTTTGAAGTTCAGTCATTCATTCAACAAATGGTTACTAAGTACCTATTATGTATCAAGCACTGTTCTAGAGTCTAAGAATACAATAGTGAATAAAGTAGACTAACCCCCTGGCCTCTCAAGGTTTACCTTCTGGAGAAGGAAATAAATAATAAACCAATAGACACTTGAGTGGTGCCTTGTAGTAAAAAGAGTTGTGAAGAAGGAAGGCCAATGGAGCACCAGGATAGCTGAGTCAGTTAAGTATCCAACTCTTGATTTTGGTTCAGGTCATGATCTCAGGGTCTTGAGATCAAGTTCTGTGTTGGGCTCCACATTCAGTGGGAGCTTGAGAGTCTCTCTCTTGCTCTTGCCTCTGCCCCTCCCCTGCCTCCATGCTCTCTAAAATAAATAGATAAATATTTTTTAAAAGTCTATCTTTTTTACTTGCCCTCTTTGCAGCTTTAATCCTACTGATCACCCCCTTATTCTTTGAATTCTCCCTTCCCATAGTTTAGGGCATCATGATCTCCAGATTCTCTCTGTTGTGTGTGTGTGTGTGTGTGTGTGTGTGTGTGTGTGTGTGATTTCTTTCTAAAGATTTGCCTTACTTTCATAGACTTTAAATATTGGTGCTATTCAATGATCCATCCTCTTCTCTCTTCTTATCACCTTAATGCTAATATTTTCCACATCTGTTTACAGACCTAACCCTTATCCAAGAATGCAATTTTGTCGTCCCCCCCTTTTTTTTATCTTGCACTTGCAAATCTCAGTTGGTCATTCTATATCTGGGCTCCCAAGTTAGAGATTAGAGGACTACTTTTAACTTCTCTTGCTCCCCACTTCAAATATCTTACCCAAAGCTACCAATCGTGCTTTCTAAATATCCCTTGTCCAAGCAACTCCTTTAGATCATTATCCCTTTCCTAGAATATTGCAAAACTTTCCTTATTGCTCTTTCTCCCTCAGTCCAATGTCCCTTCCAATCTATCCTTCACACTGCTGCCCAAGGAATTTTTCTAAGACATGGATCTGACTAAATTATTTCTGAAATAAGGTTTTCCAATGGTTTCCTTCTGTCTTCAGAATAAAGGAAAGCTCCTCCAACATCATGCACAAGTCCTCCCATTCTGGCTTCATCTCTCTCTGCTTCCTTTCACATATACCTCAAGTACTGAATCTCCCTCAGTGTCTTCCCATGAATTTCCCAAATTCACAGGGCTATTCAACCCTCCCAATCTTTGCATAGGCTGTTCCTTTTGCCACAATGCCTTTCTTCATCTCATTTCTCTAGTGAACTAATCTCTCCCTTAAAACCATTATATATGCACTTAAATCTTCCCTGACCTCCTGCAGAAAGAGGAAATCTTAAAACCATATTTTTTATATCTTATACCTACTTGTATTCATTCCCACATCAGGGCCTTAATATTTGATGCTCCCTCTTCCTAGAATTCCCCCCAAACCCCCACCCCCTGCCCAGTTCTTCACATGATGTCTTTTTCTAATCATTTAGGTCCCCCTCCCCCCCGCGTTCAAGTGCTACTCTCAGAAAGGTCTCCTGTTCATTCATCCTAACAGCAGCTCTATCATCACCTAGATTATTATTAGTACCCCCAATACACCAGTGCTTTAAAAGGTCTTCTCCATGCCCACTTGGCATCTGGCATCATCCAGGGCCACAGTGGCATGTGGGTAATGTACCGTTAGCCCAAACCAGGAACTTCATGGACCCCAGACCCATGTCAATACTTCAGGGTATGTTCCAACCCTCTATTTCTCTCACAGGGCCAATTAGATGCCCTAAAGGACACCCAGACTTGTACCTAGAGGTTATCCAATGGCTTCATATCCAGCCCTGGTCTCAGGAGGGCAACGTGGCAGGCAGATCACGCCGGCTGACTAGGTCAAGTGAGACTGGGTAACCAAAATGGTGCTGCCACATTGAGCTGGAGTGACTCAAATTGTTCCTATAGACATAGGTCCCATGTTTCTTGGGAATGACCCTACTCCTTCATAGCACTTACACAATCAGAAAGTACACAATTTCTTAGTTTCATAATTCCTTCACTTTGAGTGCTTAGAAGAAAGTAGTAAGCTCTGTGCACAGGGTGACCTTAGCTATCTCACTCACCATTGGATGTTCAGTGTTGAAAATAGTTCCTGGCATAGAAGGTATTCAATATCTATTGAGCAGATAAATGAATGACTGCATGAAATGGTGTATTTAATTACAGACCTGGCTCTTCCTCTAGAATGTAAGAATCTTGGGACAAAGGACTGCCTTACACATGTTGGCCCTCATACTGGCAGTGCCTGCCATAAGAGAAGGCATAAATCTGAATTTTTTAAATGTGTAAATAAATGAATAAACAAGTGGATAAGCGAATGCATATATATTATCTGGACTCAAGACTCTTCACCTTGTCTTTATGATTCTAATGTGAAAATGAGGTTAAGGATGTCTTGTTCTTAGAAGCTCTCAGGGAGCTTTTAAAAACTGCAATGCCCAGGACCAATGAAACCAGAACCTCTGAGATGGCTGCCAAGCACAAGTATATTTCAAGCCCTTCAGGCAATTCCAGCATGCAAACTGAGCATGTGGCACAGCCATCCAGGTTTGTGCAGGACTGCCAGGTGCCCCAGGATGTGGACATTTCAGTGCTAACAGAGTAACTATCCGGGGCAGCTGGGATGGTTGGACAGCCTACTTGAAAACCTCTGATCCAAACTGTCACCCAAGATCATTTTTGAGTGATGTATTTTCAATTTTTGAAAAGTCAAGACTCACTGGCTTTGTGCTTTCACTTGACACTTATGTAATTACGTTCAGGTAACTCACATTGACCCCAATAGCTGCTTCCTCCTATGTCCTCTTGTTCAGATTTGTGCTGCTACTATTGACTGGGTGACATACAAATTTGTGTCATTCAAATGGCAAAGGGAATGATTAAACTATTACAGCAGGTCAGCAATGACCAACAGAGCCTCTAGGGAACCAAAGGAAAGTATAAGGTTCTACCTTTTCAAATGCATTCCCAATGAGCCTTCACTTTCTTTCCTTCAGAATGATGACTGTACCTTTTGACATGTTCCTATTTATCATTTGTTTACATCCATTACCCTGGTATTAATTTGCAGTTTCTGATATCACTTGAGGTGATAAATAGCTTAATAGAAAACTCCCTGTGTAAACTGAATTAATATTCATCATCCCAAACACTAATTAATTCACTACTAGTATGTGATTTATATGGAACCCATCAATGTGTAGACACCAGAATCAAAAATCACCCTTTGACCTGTAAGGAGAAAGTGGCACAAAGCTCTCTAGGCCCTTTGTTATTCAAATGAAGGTCTCAGATTATTAGCATCAGCACCGCCTGTGAGCCTATTAGAGATGCAGAAACTCAAGTCCCATACCAGACTTAATAAATCTGATTCTCTGGAGTTGGGGCTCAAGAATGTGTTTTTAAAAGCTCTCCAGGGGCACTGCATGGCTCAGTTGGTTAAGTGTCTGCCTTCGGCTCAGGTCATAATCTTGGGGTACTGGGATTGAGTTCCGAGTTGGGCTCCCTGCTCAGTGGGGAGTCTGCTTCTCATTCTAACCTGTTTGTGCATGCTCTTTCTCTCTCTCAAATAGATAAAAATTTTAAAATAAAAAGATAAAAAGCTCTCCAGGTTATTCTTATGCATGCCCAAATTGGAGAGGTGCTGTCTAGAGAGCATTTTGCTCACCTCATTCTTAACTTTAATATCTCAGAGTGGAAAGGGAAGAGGCAAGGGGAGGCAGAAGACAGAATCATGCTCTGGGCACATTGAAAACACCTGAAGATCTTAAAAATTATCAGAGCCTGGCTCCCACACCAAGCAGAGGGATGTAGTTGTTTGGGGGTGCAATCTGGGTCTATGGATGTTTTAAAAGCTTCTCAGTCATGGGCAACAGACTTTGCGAATCATTGGTACAGCTTCATCACCAGCAACCCTATCTGCAGCTCGTGGTTCCGAGCCTCCAGCCAAAAAATCCAGAAAAATGGGCAGTCCTAGCATTTACTATCCCTCCTTCCCTGACAAACATCAGAATTAGCAGAGATAGAATGAAGGAAAAACTCACTGGGGCTGAATCTCACCCCTGTCATGATAAATGCTTCCCCTGTTTACCTTCTGTTATAGCGATTTGGTTTTTAATCTCTCTGGACCTCAGTATGGTCATCTGTCAAACGGACACAATAATATCCATTCCCCAGGATTATTTGGGACATTACATATAATATGTGCAAATGCCTAATATTTTGCCTAGCACATATTAGATGTCCAAAAAATCTGAGGCAGGTAAGAATGCTGTCTCTGTACCCCGCTCCCCTGCTGGTAGGACATCTAGCAGCATGAAGACAGGCAAATATTTAGGGATGGCTCCTGGTCAGGGTAACAAGGGTGTTAACTGCAAAACCCTGTTCACATGTGAATTCATTTATATGATCTCATTCTAGTCTCATATCCCAGCCAGTAAACAGGACAATTCTTACTGTCCCCATTTCAAAAGATGATAGAGCAGTAATAGAGAGAGGTCCAAAGTCACGCAGCTGCAAAATGGCAGACTCAGGGCCCAGTGTTCTTTCCACCTGTCATTCTCAGCCTCACACCCAGCTGCTTGGTGGGTTGCATTTATTGACAGGATGCATCAATCATTGATCAGCACATGCATTGCTACTAGACCAGCACTGTTCCAATAGAACTTTCTGTGATGATGGAACTGTTCTAAATCTATACTCCCCAACTCAAAGGCTGCCAGCCACATATGGCTACTGAGCATTTGAAATGTGGCCAGTGTGCCTGAGGAATTAAAGTTTTTGTTTTTTTTTAAATAATAAATAAAGTTTTTGTTTTATTTAATTTTATTTAATTTAGATTTAAATAACCACAGGTGGACAGCACAGATCTAGCCACAGAGTCTAGAGAAGAAGGAGAAACTGAAAATGTATTCCAGTGGCTTCTGCCCACAAACCAAAGAAAACCTAAGCCACTTGTTTGCCTTTCTCTTAAAAGATCTTAACTCTGGGCAGCGCCAGTGGCTCAGCGGTTTAGCGCTGCCTTCAGCCCAGGGCCTGATCCTGGAGACCCAGGATCGAGTCCCACTTTGGGCTCCCTGCATGGAGCCTGCTTCTTCCTCTGCCTGTGTCTCTGCCTCTCTCCCAATCTCTGTCTCTCATGAATAAATAAATAAAATTAAAAAAAAAAAAGATCTTAACTCTTTGTCAGTAGAGCGGCAGAGCCAGCCCATGAGGTGATGAGGGCATAGCACCATGTAATATACAATTTGAAGGATGCTTTGCACCAGTGATTGACCAGCAGAAACAAAACATGTTACAGAGCACTGCTTCTCAAACTTGAATGTGTGCATGAATCATCTGAGATCTTGTTAAAATATAGATTCTGATTTAGTAGCTCTAGAGTGGGGCCTATGGGTCTGCAATCCTAACAAGTGCCCAGATGCTGCTGCTGCTTCAGACTAGCAATGCTGTTGAGCAGTGGGTCTTCACTGAGCTGGTTTTATCTCTTCCCTTCCGCCTGGAACCATTTGGTAATATCTGGAGACATTCTGGATGGTCATGACCTGAGTGGGGTCTGTCATTGGCATCTACTGGGTTGAATTCAGGGATGCTGCTAAATACTCTAAAATGTACAGAACGACCCCCAAGAGTAAAGAATTATCCTGCCCCAAATGCCAATAGTGCCACGTCTGAGAAACCCAGCTGTCCAGCTGTGTCTACTCTTCAGGAAGAAGGGGGTTGATGGGAGAGTAGGGGAGTAGGTCTTCTTGGTATAATAACTGATCGTTGCTTTCTGTCTCCCACTTTTTTCTCCTACTTGTCTATACACAGGAGCAAATGCCTCGGCGCCAGACCAGCTGAGCTTAGCTCTAGCCTGGAACAGAGTGGACATCGCTCGCAGCCAGATCTTTATTTATGGGCAGCAGTGGCCGGTAGAGTATATGTCATCACCCTGGGAAAAGCCCACTTGCCTGGGCAAGGGTATTTGCCTAAGAAGTCTCTGAAAGCAGCTCAGGAAACTGCTGCCTCTTTTCCAGGATGGAAATGATCCCTCGTAGCCATCTCCTTGTTCAGCCCTTCTCATATTTAGGAAAACACTGCCACCTGGTTGAAGACGGGACAAAGCACAACTGCAAACATTCCAGACACTTCCCACCTCTGAGTGGCCTTTGATGGCAATTTTCAGCTGCACATGATGCTGTTTCTTTCACACATCTGAAAAAATATATATAAGACAAGACTGTATTAATTCAAGTGAAGGAAGGAATGGAACTGGCAGTTTGTTTCTGGTTGTCTTTGAGGTTGTTGCTCTGAGTGGCGGTGCCCCACGCTAGCGTATGGCTTGGTCATACCTCAGGACGCAGAATTAGCAGGCTTGCACATGCAGGTACCATCTGGTCCTGGTGGCTGAGCACAGGTCCTCCCTATTCCCAAGAACAACACAGAGGGAAACAAAGCTTTATATAACTGTTCTTGGTTTGTTTCCCTCAATTGACACTACCAAAAATAAAAACTTGGAAAATTGACTCTTGGGTGGTTTATGTGTGTGTCCCTAGGAGGCAGCCAGCAGTCTGAAATCTGATTTCTGTGCTGGAATAACTGGAGGGCAATACCCTCATGGAAAGATCTCATTTAACCCTTTCTTTCTTTCCCCCCAGACAGCTTCTACCTACGGTTAAGCCCCTGTCTTTATTTAGTGCTGCGAGTGGATTGCTAGTGTGGAAAGATTTGTCAAGGAGTCTGGACACTGGGAAATATTTGTGAAATGAATTAAATAAAACCCTGGTAAACAGACCAAAGGATCTAAATAGTTGCTGGGTCTCTGCATAGAAATGGGTGAGACAGAGGCAAGGTAATCTAACACTTAATTAAAATAAAGAAGGGAGGGCCTACTTTCTGATCTGTTCACTAGGGTCTCTATTTTCAAGGTAGCCAGGGGTCTAATTCAGAGCCTTGAGAAGATGAAAGGGAGGACAGCTAAGCATCCACTTTGGCACTTCACTACTATTGCAGAAGTTTGGTCAGAGAACACAAGGATAATCCTTGTATATCCGGCATCTTCTCAGACTCTTATTTTGACTTCTCAAAAGAGTCAAGGAGGAAATAGCTTTTAGAACTAGAAACCTTTGAATTCTATTTGCAAATACAGGCCCAAAAACACAAGAGAGATTGTGGCTGTCCTAAAAGTGGAGTTGTTAGCATGTTCTTGGAATGCTGAAGGTTTATCAGATGGCAAAGGCATCCATTTCTAAACTGTTGAGGTGAACACCAAGGAACTGCATCCCTAGAATCTGGGGCAGACTAACTCAGTGACTTGATTTGCAGGTGGGGTCTTTGGAGCAAGCCATGTTGGATGCCCTAGTTCTGGACAGAGTGGATTTTGTGAAATTACTCATAGAGAATGGAGTAAGCATGCACCGTTTTCTCACCATCTCCAGACTAGAGGAATTGTACAATACGGTAGGACCAAGCTAAGGCACTTTTTATTTTCTCTGTGTTTTTTTTGTTTTACCTTCTCCTGCCCCCAACATGCCTGTGAGTCTCTTCCCTCCTCTCCAAATGCATGGATCATTTTTCACAAATGCTCCCTTAGACCTGTAGACAACAATGTCAAATCACCAAGATTCCACTTGTTTTAACTGCTCAGTTGTCAGCATCTAAGGCAGAAAGTTATATGATCACACCAAAAGCTAACATTCTCAGATTCTTACACAAAACCACACAGTTCTGAAAATTAGAACTCAGTTTATGCTCTAAGCCCAGAGGGTATTTGAAGCAACCAGCAGAGGAGAATTGATTTAATTCAAAGGAAACCGATTAACTATCCTGCACCATCTTGTTACCCCCAGAGCTATGACATTCATTCCTTTTCCTCTATAGTGGAATAAAATATAAAATACCCCTTGTTTGGAGTTACCCAAAAATATTTCTTGTGTTGTTTTGTAACAATTTGCTAATTCATTTAATAGGGATACCAAAGAGTAAGTGTAAAGAAAAACCACTATTTATGAAGTTGTTTATAGTATTTGGTGAGTTAAGTACATTGGTCGAGCTAATGCTAATATCCAATAAAGTTTAAAGAGTAGATATGGAAACCTCAAGAGGGAACAGGATGCTTGGAGAGTACAATTCAGGAAGGTTAAAAAAAAACCTTGCTTCCCAAAGGTTCTGCACCTACCTCAATAGCTTTTGCTGCTTATTTTTTCAAATCCCACAAAGGCAAATCCCTTTGGATCTCCAGTAGACTTATAATCTGGTATACTTACATAAACAACTTTGCCACATTTCCCAAATATTCTTTCAATCCAGCCGTGATTAACATTTTGGGGAAGTAATGCCTATGATACATTAGAAGCAGTATTAAATATGTAAAGTATTTTGTATATACATATTTTTTATATAATTCACATACGAGATCAATAAATTTTTACTTGGAATATTGAAAGAAAGAGTAGGTATTGTTTTCCTCCGTTTTACAGATTAGAAAACTAAGGCCAAGAATTGAATTGGTTCATTCAAGGTCACAAAACTCCTAAGTAAAGAAGAAAGCCAGTACTGAACCAACACTTCTGTCTTAGAGGTTATTCTTCCTTTCATTTGTCACAATGCTTCTCTGTCCCACCACCCACAGCTCTAATGAGATGGAGTTTATTAACCTCTCCCCAGCCTTAGTGGGTATTAGGTGGTACCACACTGGCTCTATCTTGTTCTTGCTGCTGGAACTAGAAGATAGGTTAGCAGAGTAGCTCCAGATTTCTGTTTTCTCTGCAAATTTTCTTGGTTTTTCACAGTGACACTTTCAGCAAGAATAATAGACTGAAATAATAGCGTAGGAGGCCCCAGTTTCTATCCTCACCAAAAGATCAATAATTAGCTATAGGAGAAATGGATAAATTTTCAGAAACATGCAACTAACCAAATGTGAATCATGAAGAAATAGAAAAATTTGAACAGACCAATAACAAGTAAGGAGATTGAATTAGTAATCAAAAACCTCCCAACAAAGAAAAGTCCAGGAGTAGGTGGATAGAATTCACAGATGAATTCTACCAAATATTTAAGTAATTATCCTCAATTCTTGTCCAACTTTTCAAAAAATTTGAAGAGGGGGTAATACTCCCAAAACTATTTTAAGTGGCCAAAGTTGTACTCACACTAAAGCCAGATAAACACACTACAAGAAAATAAAACTATAAGCCAATCTCCCTGATGACTATAGGTACAAGATTTCTCAATCTTGATATCTTGATAATCTCAACAACCCATTAAAAAGATCATACACCATGACCAAATGGGATTCCACCCCTAAATGCAAGGATGGTTCAATCTGTGCAAATCAATAAATGAACATAACATTAGTAGAATGAGAGACAAATTCATATCCTCTCAATAGGGAGGGAGACAGGGAAAAACAAGCATCCAATTTGGAAAGGAAGAAGTAAGCTGGTCTTTGCTAACAACCTTATCTGGTATATAGAAAATCCCTAAGACTTCACACACACACACACACACACACACACACACACACAAACCCAAAAACAAACAAACAAAAAACCTGTTAGAACTAATAAATGGATCCAGTAGAGTTTCATGATATGAAATCAACATACGAAAGGCAGTTGCATGTCCATACACTAACAGTGGACTATCTGAATAAAACAATCCCATTTAGAATAGCATCAAAAATTATAAAACACTTAGGGATAAATTTTACCAAGAAGTACAAGATTTATTAAGCAAAAATCATAAGACATTGATTAAAGAAATTAAAGAAGATATAAGTGGACAGATAGCCCACATTCATGGATTAGAAGTATTGATATTGTTAAGATGACCATATCACCCAAAGCCTTTTATAGATTCAATGCAATCCCTTTTAAAATGCCAATGGCACTTTTTCATGGAAATAGAAAAAGCTAAAATTCACATGGAGTCAAAAAGGACCCTGAATATCCAAAGCAATCTTAAGAAACAACAAAGGTAGAAGCATCACCTTTCCTGATTTCAAACTATTTCACAAAGCTATGGTAATCAAGACAGTATGGTACTGGCATAAAAATAGACACAAACACCAACAGAACAGAATTGAAAGCCCAGCAATAAACACATATGTATAAAGTCAACTAATATTTGAAAAGGGAGCCAGATATAAAAATACAATGTGGAGGATCCTCGAAATATTTGGGGCTGAGGGG
Organism: Canis lupus baileyi; assembly: GCF_048164855.1. Classification (NCBI taxonomy): domain Eukaryota; kingdom Metazoa; phylum Chordata; class Mammalia; order Carnivora; family Canidae; genus Canis; species Canis lupus. The sequence goes on from NC_132838.1 coordinate 87,912,080, forward strand.
TGGGAAAAATGGGAGATTCTAGTCAAAGAGTATAAACTTTCAGTTACAGGATGAATAAACTCCAGGGATCTAACCTACAGCATGAAGACTATAGTTAACAACACTATAATGTATAATTGAAAGTTGCCATTAGATTAGAGCTTTAATGTCCTCACCATAACAACAACAAAATTGTAATTATGTTAAGTGAAGGATGTGTTAACTAACGTTATTGTGATAAACAAATCTCATTTTACACCTCAACTTACACAATGTCTTATTCAATTATTTATTAACAAAACTAGAGAAAAAAAAGAATAATGGGGTTTTCAGGAAAATAAATGAAATAAAAAACAGAGTTTAATTCCTGGCATATCAGTTAGAGAATCAAGGTAATATATTTATTCCAATGATTGGAAAGAAGTCAGTAGGAAAATTCTATAAGAAAGGCCAATAGACTTCATCACCTAAATCAACTGGAGTCCTCTGTCAAGAAGAATTACGGGACTTTGAATGGCCTCAGTAATAATAACGAGCTTGCACGTGGTCAAAGCCGGTAGGCAACAGAGCCAGGTGGGGAGCCAGGCATTCTGATCCTGGAGTCTGTGTGTTTAATCCCTATATCAGACTGCATTTCTCAGAGGAAAAAGAATTCTGAGAAGTATGTTGCAAGAATGGGCAGATAGCTGAGGAAATACACAGGAATTATCTCCATACCTGAATATGTTCCCACAGCGCTGAAGGATTTGCCATCACTGTTTGAGATTCTCCAGTAGGAGCACCAGATTTTGCAAATAAAAATACAAGATGCCCAGCTAAATGTGAATTCCAAGTAGCCAGTGAGTAATTTCTAAAATGAGCATGTCCCATGAAACATTTAGGATATATTTATACTAAAAATTATTTCTTATGTATCTGAAGGTCAAATTGCACTGGGCATCCTGTATTTTATCAAGCATTCCTATTCCTGAAAAACAACAGGATGGTACGTCACTTCATATTAGCCTCTCTTTTCCCACAAAGATCCTGTGGCTTTTTCTTTTGACTAACTTTGAGCAAACTGCTACCCAAGAGTCAAATCCAGCCCACTGCCTGTTTTTTAATGGCCTGCAAGCTAAAAGTGTTTGTAAAACATTTTTTAATGATCGAAGGAATCACTAGAAGAATATTTTGTGACATATTAAAATTATATGAAATTTGATTCTCTTTTGGTGTTTATAAGTAAAGTTTTATTGAAACATGGGCAGGTTCATTTGTTTACATATTGCCTCTGCCTGCTTTTGCATAATGGCAGAGTCGAGCAGTTGTAATGAAAACTGTATGACTCAAAAGTCTAAAAGATTGACTCTTTGGCCATTTATAGAAAAATTTGCCAACCCATTTTGGACAATTTCTCAGTCATTCTGGGTAATAAACAAGTTGTGATCAGCAGTGTGCCAAAGTGTATTTCCAGTGCTGTAAATTGGCCTTTTTGTCTCTCCCCTGCCTCAAAACTAACCCCTTAAATGATCTTTTGGCCCAGTTGTCAACAGAGTTGACAAGCTCCTTTATAAAGTTTGAACCTAGAACCTCAAACACTTTTTCTTGAGGAACCACAATCCAAAAATCTGCCAGTGTGTTTGTTTAGAAAAGACAGGTACAACTGAGCAACTAGAACAAGGTTCATCTTAAAGAACTGCACCCCCTCCACTGGCCAGAACCCTTCCTTCCAGATCCTTCCTGCCTTACCAATGAGAGCCCCTGACCAGCAAAACCATTTGATTCTTCTTTATTGTTTTCAGAGACATGGGCCCTCAAATACATTGTACCACTTGGTCAGGGATGTCAAAAAGGTAAGAACCCTCTCGACTGCAGGTCGGAGGCCCTGTCTTGACTGCTTCCTGTAATTAGAAAGCGCCTCTGTTTTGCATGAGCTGCCAGCGAGTTCCTGTCCCCGCGAGACCCCTCATTTCAGGACGCAGCGTGTGTGTGTTGCCTTTTAACGATGACATCTCTGCTTACAATGCAGCTGTGGTTTTAGATGCTTTCATTGGACACAATGTTTTTGGAGAGCACAATTCCTAATGTTTTTGGATAGCTTTGCCCCATGCTGTGTGGATTTATGCCATTGCCTGTTTTCTTCCATATGCCCCTCACTGTTTGGGGAGTTGGTTTTCCATGTTGTCTGACTAACCAGAGGAGGTATTTTCATGCACCAGCTCCTGATGCCACGCGTCACTGTCGCTTCTAACATTACACGGAGCGAAGGAAACATAGCTCAAAACGTCTTGGAGAATCAGAGACTAAAACACACATGTGCCTTCTATTCTTCTAACACTTTATTTTTTCCAGTATATTTTTTCACGTTTATCATCTAACCCAATGGGGTAAAAAATAAATAAAAATTAAAAGCCAGGAGGTTTGGATCAAGGAGAATTATTCCTATGTTACAGATCCCGAGGCTGAAATGTAAGGAGGTGAGAACTGTATTAATAATGCTTAGGGAAGAGGTGGAATTCAAACTCAGATCCTTTTTTAACAGCAACAAAATAGTACCAAACCTTCAGTGATGACCAGGATGACCAGGTGCATGGCACTAACCTAAGCTTTCTGTACATCTCAGTTCATTTCATCTTCATGATAATTCTATGAAGTAGAATTAGTATTTTTAAAATTATTATTATGCAGTGTGATTCCCACTTATAGATGAGAAGAGTGAGGTGCAAGGAAGTATGTTTAATCCTAGCCAACTGTTGGTTCTTTTGCCCCATTCAGTCTCTCTCAGAGGTAACTTCATTCTGAACCTTTGACAGCATTCCCAGAGACTGTTGTTTTAGCTCCAAAGGAGGAAATAGATGGGGGCACTTTTCCCACCCCTACAACACATGTAGGCACACCCACCCACCAGACGGTAGCAATTCTTCACCAAAGCCCGTAGCACATACTCAGAGATAGCTACAAAGTAAGGTCAAAAATAGAGTACAATTCCTTCATCTCATATGGAGTCATTGTCTAGAACTTCCCCCAGGTATTCTGTAGCCACTTTTTAATTTTCCCTTGAAAGACCAAGTAAAGGTCCTGGGGCTGCTTAGAATGTTCTATTAACCAGCTAGACCTTTGCTAGTAATGGATAAAAGCTCCGAAAAACATACAAAAAAACCTTCTGCTGGCTCTTAGGAACCTTCCTCTCATCTCTACATGATCTTACTAAAGGCTTTTTTTCATCTGGGTGAGTGGATGAAGCCTTAGATGCTGTGCCATCTGTACTTCCAACCCAACCACCATTTTACCAAGATCACACCTTTTCCCGATTTGCCCCCTTTCGAGCCATAAGCACACCTGCCCTCACCAGAGCCACTCTTCTTACCCTCAAGTCTTCTAACTTTGGGCCATTTATCATGGCTTAGAATTGCCTGGAAACTAAAGAGGGGGAAGTATCTAGAAAGAGTAAGCATACTCATCTAACATATTTTTTGCCAAGGTATTTGTTGCTTGTATACAACAGAGTTTTTAAATAATAAATAAGATATTATCTCCCCCATCACCTTGAGCTACACTATGTCACTGCAGGAACTATGAGACTTTCTGAAGAGACAGCTACATCCTTCAATCTCAGCCATTGGCTAATCTGAGACTTCAAATAGAGTCACTGATTCACCTCCACCCCCCAGTTTCTCAATATCTTGCCTGATTTTCAAAGGGATTTTTTGCAGTTAGATTTCATTGAGTGTAAATGATCAAAATCCCTCCTACAAGGTTCTTTTCCTTGTAGGGCTCTGCTTTGCAACATCTCCCTTCTGAAATCCTGTTCACTGCCTCTTATATTTGCTTGTATCACTTGCATTAGAAGGCATGTATTTTTAAGATAGGGTTGTTTTTTTTTAAACTTCTTGACTAAAGATGTACTTCAAAAGTAATATACACTAACAAGAAAGAATGGCATGGTAAGGATGTGGGAGGAAGGAGTATTAGGAGTGGGCTTATTTTTCTTTCAAGTGTGATCCAAATATTAGAGCAAAAACATGTAAGGATTCATTTACGTACTGATTTAGTGACTGGAGAAAGTGATCACAAATGATCCAGGATAGTTTCTGAACTGGCTTAGGAACCATTTGTCCTTTTACCTGGGAAAAGAGACTCCCAATAAGGTGAGGAGAAACAGCCAGCCTATGTTTAGTTTCTTCCCTTGGGAAGAAAGAGGAATAGGAAAAGCAGACTTCCAGTTACTTCTTTGATAAAGATAAGCCCCTGACTTGGACAGCAAGAAGGTATAACCACTGGAGCCACATGTTATATGGAAGAAGGAAGCTAAAGATGAGAGGTCTCTGTGTCTTCTTAAGAGAACTTAATATTGGTTACATCTTCCTCAGATGGTTCCAGATGACTTCCAGCAATTGAGACCAATGCGATATACAAAAGTCTACAAAAGCTAGGTTTAAAATGCTAAGAAAAATCTTGGACAGTTTAAGCAATTTTCAAAATTAAGCGACTTGATAATTAGCATGTGCTTTGTGCTCTATGATTATAGGACTTTACGTTACATATTGATTGATGTGATCTGTGACAAAAAAAAAAAAATATTAACCAGTGGTGATAAACCCTGGTATGAAATGCTACTCCTACATTAAGAACATAGTTCTGAATCTTAAACATAGTGTTTGATGATATGTCTGTAAAATTGAATACAAGTAACTCTTAGGAACCCAGGGAATGCATTTAGGAATCACTAGACAGTCCCACATTAACAGCATGGTATTTCCAAGTCCAACTCTCCTTTGAAATCAAACAGCTGAATTTGGAGAACTGAATCTCAAATTATTGAGGAGCAGTGAGGTAAAAAGTTGGTTATACAGCATTAATCAGAAATTTTAAATGATATAGACCAACCCAATTCCCTGAACTGCTTTCTTGCATAAATCCATTGGATGCACCAATGCTACATTAATCCAGAGTGGCCCCAGTCTGTCTGCTTTTCCGTGAAATCTAACTTGCCATTTTTAGAAGCTAACTGTCTGCTCGATTTGTGCCTCTATATGTTTTAAAGTACTAGTTTTTCTTTCTTAACTTAAATGTGCTAATACTTCAGATTACCTGTACTATCATTCCCCACTAAGGAAGGGTGATATTTGAGTACTATATAGAAATAGTTGTCAAATTATGATAGTTTAAAATTCATTCATATGGGAAGTAAGACCCAGAGCTTTGTAGAATGAAGGGTAGAGAGGGAAGCATTTCAGACACTCTTTAGATAAAGAAAGGACATTTTCATAATCCCATCTGCCAAATTCATGTAGATTTGCAAAAGAATTTTTATTTCTTAAAAGATTGCCTTGTCTATAACCATGGCAGACATTGAGGGAATGTCCTCTTTTCCAGGAACTTCCACCAGAATAGTCTTTTCCCCACCCTTCCATGGTAAACCTAACAACCAGCAATCGTTTTACACCTTACATACATCAGAAGGAAACAATCTTGTCTGGAAGGCTTGTTGTAAGTTTCCATGAAATGTGTTTCCCTACACAGCTGAGATCTGATAATGATACCATGAGCTGACTCCTGAAAAGGAATATATTTAGAAGAGCAGATCTAATACATACATTTAAACTACGCTTTTAATTCAAAGTCATCTTTAGGATGGCATGGATTAAAACTCAGCTTCAGAGTACTGGCTCATGGCACGAGGAAAGGAGACAACGTTTTCACATTGTCAGACTGTACCTACCAAGAGTGCCATGCTTCTCTGTTTTACCCTGTGGATTGAATTGTTTGAGTCACATGGCTTGCCATATGTTCTTGAGGCATGAAATGGGACATAAGTGTTCAGGCATTACCGATTACCAAAGCAATGGCCGAAAGACCGAGGAAAGAATAACAGAAATTACTCCAGTGTTATTTTTGGCTTCCTATTTGAAAAGCACCCAAGCAAAGGAAGACTCCTCCAGAAGATTTCTGGATATTACCTGTGGTATGCGAGGTGCTGTTCACTTTCTCTGCTTTTTCCAAAGGAGGTGGATGTGATGAGCACCACACCATCCCTGTCTAGCCCTTTACCATCCCTGTCTCTGAGCCCTCGGCTCCCCTAACCATATTTCAGAGGTGATGAGAGGAAACTACTCCAACCCTGCGAGCTCCGGACAACAACCTTTGCCCAGGGACCAGGCAGCATAGAAATGAGAGCCACCTGCCAGATAGTGGCCAGACAACTGGCGCTCTAGAAAAAGGCATGAATTTTGAAGTAACTCTGTCCAAAGTGCCTGTCTTGAGTGTGAATTGAGGTAAAGAGAAAGGTAGTGATCTGCCCAGGGTCACAGAGAGGCAGAGCGAGGACCACAGTCCAGCCCAGTGCTGTTCCCACTGTGGGGTCGTACTGTGGGCTGTTCTCTGCACCTGTGACATCTAAGGTCACAGGTGGCCGAGGCCATCAGCCTAGCGCATCAGACATGCCCCAGTGTTGCCATCCCCTTCAGAGTTCATCCAGGATGCAGTTATCACAAGAGGCTGAAATTGTATCCGATTTTATTAATTTTATGAAATTTCTTTCTTCTTCCCCAAAAGGGTTCCATTCTTCCTAGTAAAAATTGTGAAACTAATTTCCCTTAATGTCTCTGCTTTCAAAGCCTCTGGGGGAGGAAAAAAAAAAAAAAGAACAGATGCAATCACTCCTTCAAACACATTACGTGGTAAAGTAAGCTCTCCCTCCTCCAGATATCACTTTAACAAGGGCATTTGACTCTCTCCTGATTTCCAAATCCTTCAATCTGCTATATTCATTTACATCCCCTTATTACACATAGAAAACAGTCCAGGCAGGTAAATGCTGTCATAGGCTTCAGTCAGGTGAACATCACCCCCTTGTGGTCAAACAGAAGGCAGGCCAGTTCGTCCAAGGCCTCTGCTCAAAGCTGGACAGAACCCAGAATGTTCACGGAATCCCTTCTCTGACTTGAGACCAGATCACATACAAATCACTTCAAAATAATCAAACTTTACAGAAGTTCCGACAAAAAAAAAAAAAAAAGATTCCAGCACCTTCTTTGGTAGTATGTAAGCCTAAAGACTCTTAATGAATAAAATCACACAAAAAATGTGTTCTTTGCCCCTCTCAAATTTTTAGTATTTTGAACTTTACCATTATCACTTTCCTAATAACCTCCAGTCTTATAGACAATCTGAAAGCATAATTATTGCCACTCACTACTGGCCTTCAAGCAATACTGCTGTCTTATTCTTAGAGTTCAAACTGATGTTCACACATAGGTGTCCTAAAAGAAAATATAGATGTGTTAGGTTCGCTGTTACTCACTTTTAAAATTTAGGAAATTCTTACAGGATTAAAAATAGGCACCAATTCATAGACTTGGATGACTCCTTTTCAATAGCATCACGCTAAATCTCAGTAGGGATTTTTCTGAATCCTGGTACTTGAGCATTAGAGACCATAGAGGCCTTCAAGTTCTACCTCTTTTACAGGGAAGAAAACTGAGGCCTTTAGGAAAACTGGTTGATTATGATGCATGGACAGAAAGAGACTCAGGGCAGGTAATTCACAGCCAGTGTTCTTTACCCTGGCTGCTTCACAACGCCCAGGAAAATAAAATAGATGTGGGGCATCCTCTGCAGGTCATCCTTGTAGGAGCCAAATGCAGATGTTAGGAGGCAGCCAGGCCGACCCAGGCTTGTCCAGGCTCTCAGCCTCGTCAACTCTCGAAATAAGAGGCCTAACTGTCAGGTACAGCCCGTTGACATAGCAACTTGCAGCCTTGTTAACCTGCCCCACAACAGTGGAAAAAAAAAAGCAGTTGCATGAATAATATTTCTAAACTTGGTTTAATGTTTATGGAAAGGGCAATATGTGAAAGGTTACTCTCCAGATTCCCTTTCCTATGTTTTTGCCCTGCTTTGCCTAAAGAAGTCCGTTGGCCTTTTCTGACAACTCAAGGGTAGCTTCACTTGCCTATTGAGTTAGATCGATGAGCTAGTCCTCCGAGGAGATGGTGAAATTCTGCACATGGTGGGGAGGAGAATAAGACCATTTTTATGAAGGGACGCTTCAGATGGGATTCTGATGAGCCAAGGTCAAGGATGGGAAGGATCTGTGCCTCAAACTTCTTCACATTGCAAGTGTGACAGTCTTCACACTGTCCTGTTGTGCTCAGCTGGCTCAAATGAGCCGAAAGAGAGGTCGAACCCGATGGGCAGGGCTAGGAACTGTCGGGGGCAGCCAGCAAGTCTAAAGAGTAGCACAAGGCTCTCCTAGGCTATGGCTGGTGTCTTAGCTGCCCGCCCTTTGTTCCTCTAAATACCAATAGAGCAATCAGTGTATTCCAAGTCCAATTCCCACAGTGACGTGGGGCTATCCCAAATAGGATGACTCACTGCCTGTGGCTGGTTAGTTGTGTTACTAACAAACAACCCGATACTGAAAACCCCGAAACTGAGACTGGATCCTAGCCACAGCAATTAATTTCACTGTTTTACTCATTCCCTAGTAAAAATTGTGAAACTAATTTCCCTAAATGTCTGCAGGCATTCACGGAAACATCCTGAATGCCTGCCTCACACCAGTCACTATAAAAGGCAATAAAGGGGATTCAAAGATCAATAAAACAAAGATACAGGTTTGATGGAAGGATACAGTAGACCACCTCTAACCCGGAATCCGCTTCAAAGAGATGCTGTTGACCATAGCAAAGCTGAGTAAGAATAATGGAAAACCCACCCTCAGTTTTGCAACACAGTTTAAGGTGACTTCCCAATGGCAGTGATTATATATACTGTGAATTTTCCTATTCCACCGTGTGAGCCCACCTGAACAATCTTATTTAGCACAACCTTTGGTATATATCAAAATCACCTGGAGAGCTAGTAAAGCATAAAAGCCCAAACATTGAAGCAGGACAAGGGCCAGTCCTTTGCACCGTCACCAAATTCCCCAGGTGATTCTGATGCCACCGAAGTTGGAGAGCCAGCACCACGGTTATGAGCCACTTCTGTGAAGGGTCAGAAAGCTCACACAGCATCCGGGGTGGGTTCTTCATTAAAGACAAAAGTAGACAAAGCCCTCACGCCTCTCCAAAATATATCCAAGGATACAGTGTGCGGTATCCTTGCCAATTCATCACCTAGAGCGGGCTCCTGCATCAAGGAACTAAACCAGACAGTGAGTTAATTATTCGCACCCTTTGGAATTCACTGCCCTCTCAGAGCTTCCCACAAATAGAATTAACTTCTCCTTGGCCTAGCAGAGCAAATATATTCCTTAGACCCTATAGAGAGCCCTTTTGATGTTTTTGCATCTATCTACGCAAGCAGCTAAAACCCTGTAACTCTCAGTCTTTAAGTTAAAGACCTAAACCTCCTTAATATTCCCTTGATAAAATCTCTTCTTATACCACCCTCTTTCTCTTTAACCACAAGGGTGTTCATAAATGACCTCATGCTGGCATCCATCCACTCTCCTTTTATGAAAAAGGTGCTACCTTTTTTTCATTGTTAATAGAGGTTTTATCCAGGAACTCTAAGTATATCCCACCTGCTGCAGGCCCTGGTAATAACAATCATCTTCTGGAAGGAGTCTTCATTTAGGGAGTGTGAGGAAGTAAATGATCAACAAGAGAGTAGTAACAAGCCTGGGTCAGAGGCAGAGCAGCGAGGTGGGCCCGTGGGACATCTGGGGAACCCAGTTGCTAGTGGCTCGGACTCATAGCATTTGCCATGTCAAGCCTTGTCTTTCTTTCTGCTACACTGGTGTTTTTTTCTCCCCAGCTGAAGACTTGAATAAATATTTTGATTTTCTGTTATTGCCGACGATTACTGCATCTTCTTATTTAACTTATGTCTTCTTTCCAAGCGAGAATATCCAGGTTTCGGTTGGATCTATTTTAAGGTGAATTAATTAACCAGCATAATAATACATTCATATGTTTCTCAATTATTTTTTTTTTTTACTCTAAAATAGTTACAGAACACATGGCATAGAATCCCTAGTAAACCACTCTGTCTTTTGGATTTGTTTGTGTGTGTGTGTGTGTTTCGTTCCATCCGTCATAGGGGAACCTGCCCCCGGACTACAGAATCAGCCTGATTGACATCGGCCTAGTGATCGAGTACCTGATGGGCGGGGCTTACCGCTGCAACTACACACGCAAGCGCTTCCGGACGCTCTACCACAATCTCTTTGGCCCTAAGAGGGTGAGTTTTGCAGCAAATTCTCCTTTCTGGACTCCTGGGGGGACTAGGGCACGACCCATTTGGGATGTGGCTTCGTTATCTCCAAGGGGGAGATCAGAGAAGAAGGCAACTGGGCCACTCACCTCTTCCCTCCTCCATCAAATCTGTTTAAAAAAAAAAAGAAGAAAGAAAGAAAAGAAAGAAAAGAAAGAAAGAAAGAAAGAAAGAAAGAAAGAAAGAAAGAAAGAAAGAAAAGAAAGCAAGCAATTTATTGGGTGATACACACCTTTCTTTTCCTCACTAGCTCCAACTGAAATCAGAAGCTATAAATTAATAAATAATCAGAAACTGGCACTGGGAGTGAGCCTTAATCAGGGAATAATAATGAAATTCAAATTAATCTTACCTACCTCGTAACTTTCAAGGTTTTTGGTCTAGGGATAATAGCTATCGATATTATCATGTTAGAAATTAAAGACTTAACAGTATTTATTAATTAATGATTAATATCAATTTATTTTAACTGTAAGAAGCCCATTCATTACATGTTAACGTAAAAGACATGTTTATGAAAAATAACTATATTTTCAAAAACAAAAATTGGCAATAAGAGTAGAACTGTTTTACATTTTTTGCATATTTCTGTAATATCTGGCTTAATGGAAGACAGCTAGATTCTCATATCTACTTCTGCACTTAGTGTGTTGCCAGATGTTTTGGTTGAAGTATACAAAGAAAATCTGACTTCATACAAATATATGACAAATATGTGACAAATATGGTAAATACATATATATAAAGGAAAGAGTATTTTAATACTTTTTACAAATAATTATATTCTTTTTTGATGCTACATACATCAAAACTTAATTGGCAATTTCTTAAAGATTAGTTGCAACACAAAATCTGAAATAATTTCAATGAACTTTTCATACTCTGCTACTTTAAAATGCATTAATTGATCTTACACTTTGTATGGAAATTGTAACATCGTAGATTGGTCATTGTACGATCCTGGTTTGTTGATTTATGCAGATCTTCTGACAGTTGACAATTTCATTAAACAATTTCAAAAACTCACCTTCATTAGTGTCATCTCCAATCTCATCTGAAAAGTCTGAAAAACTGTCAAGATTATGGGGGGAAGAATATACAAGTTTTCCAAAAAATCTAATTTTTTCTAATTTCTGCTTGGAAAAATTTTGCCATTGGCAACAAATGCCATCAATTATTTTCCTTGAAATGACATCCCCACTTTGGCCATTTCCAAAAATGTCTGCCAAATGTCCAAGTCTAAATAAACCATAGTTTGTCTGCCAGTATTCCTTCAAGTAGATCACCCATGAAACAATGTGGCCATAATCCAAATAACTGCATGTTTGTCCTCAGGATGACCCATCATAGTTCAGTATGTAGCAGAAGTGTTTTATGCATACTTCCCATTTCATCCCTCAAAATAGTAAGAAGACATTTTTTTAGTATCAAGGGTAGAGATTTAATAAAGTTAATATTTTTTTAGGCCTCATCAAGGACTTCTGGAATACAACTGGTCTTTTGTTTGTTTGTCTTTAAACTTCAAGTGCATAACAGTGGAATCTAAAGACAGCTAGTGAAATTTGGTGCCACTGCCTTCATTCCTGCTAAGGCCCCCAACAGTTTTACTCACCACTGCTTTTGCACCATAATTGCCAATGTTAGCACGGTGTCAAAACCAAGTAACATCTTAGTACTATTAGGGAAACACCTTTGACTTCACAGAGCTCCAGAAAGGATCACATGATTCCTGGACCACATATTGAAAACTGTTAGTCTCGCTGGTGGTGGGCATGATTTTTACATTTAACAAAGCTTATCTTCTGATTATGAAAGTATTTGGTGGTGCTGGAAGACCACTCTAAAAACACCAAAAACGGATAAATAAGAAATAAAAATCACACAAATTTCAAACTGGTGGTTGCTTTAGAAGCTGGAAGGGAAAGAAAGGGAGAGAGGCAAGATTCAGGCTATTTCTACCTGAACGGTCAAATAAAATTTGAAAGAATGGTAAGTGCTGTAACCTTATTTTTTACCCAAACAGCTTCCAAGATAGCACTCAACCATTCTGTGACACTTAAGACACAGAATTGGGATTCCTGATCCCTGAGATGTAATTTTGTATCTCCACTTGTTAGATATAAATCAAGTTCTGTAATTTGCTGAGTTGCCTTCTCTCCCCGTCTTGGCCTGTGGCTATTTTGCACATTCCCAGCATGACCAATGATGCTACTGTATGTGCTGACATTTTCTATGTCACTGAGCACCTTTTGCCACAGTCAGCACACAACCCTGTGGCCTTACTCACCCTTGCTCTACTGGACAGCCACATAGAGAGATGGCTGACATGAAGCGTTTGAACACATAGTCTGAATAATATTCCAAGTTTCTAGGTAATAGAGGTCTTTCAGAGGTTTGAGAAACATCAGATGGTTTAACTGAACATTTCATGGCTCACCCAAGTGTTTGAAGTCATGGAGATGTCAGCCAAGCAGCACGGTTCTGGGAAGATGGAAGAAATTTTAGTCCATTAAAAGAGATTATGAACCTATGGGCTCTACCCTTAGACAATCTCATTATGCCTCACCAGATTTCTAATTTTCTGTGATTCACCAAAATCATTAAATCTCTAACTCTCCTGGAATTCCTATAAATGGGTTCCTCTTGTGATGTTTTATTTAGTGAAATGAATACATGCTATATGGTACAATAGTTCTTCCAGTATCTGGTTAAGATATAATAGGATTATTTTCTTACCTCTATAAAGAAAGATCTAACTTCATGTATAACATTTTTTTTAAACAGCCCAAAGCCTTGAAACTACTGGGAATGGAGGTAAGTATTTGCCTAAATTATTGATATCAATTATTCGTTCTCTTTATTACACATTTAATATATATATATATATATATATATATATATATATATATATCCTTTTAATTGGTAAGGTTTAGTACATGTTTCTAAAATAAGGAAGTAAAATTTTTTCCAGTGTTGGGGGTCAAGTCACAGTAGCTTTGAAAATTCCACCGTAAGGTTACATCAGCATTACAAGCAAGAAAATAAATCCTACTTGAAATATTAACTTGAAAACCAAGGAAGCATACAAATTCCAGTAAGTGAAAGCTACTCAGGGTGTTTACAACTGACAACAGATCCAAAGGCCAGAAATACTTCACAAATGCACCTAAGAAGTATGTAGAAACTGGAGATAGATTGTCTCTTTCACATCTTTTGTTCTTGTGGGTATTGTTGTTTATGCAAATATAGGATGTCATTGTCCTTTTCAGAGAAAAGGGTAATGCTGTCCATCATGAGGCACAAATAGCCTTACCTATAGAAAAAAAAAAAAGAAAGAAAGAAAAAGAAAGAAGAAAGAAAGAAAGAAAAAAAAAGAAAGAAAGAAAGAAAAAAGAAAGAAAGAAAGAAAGAAAGAAAGAAAGAAAGAAAGAAAGAAAGAAAGAGTGGGAAGGAGGGAGGAACAAAAGCGAATCGTCCATTAAAAAATACTGTTTAAAAATTTAAGTATATAGCACTGGCATGTTCCCATAGGGCTGTGCTTATGCACTTATTATAACTTGTTTTAAAGTTAGGCATGAGTGCTTTTGGAATCAGAGCTGGAATAGGCTAGTTCATTTCTGTGCCAATCCCAGACCAGGATCTATAGTAGACATACAACAAATAACTATTTAATAATTTATTTGATTTGCTTCTAACTCCACCTCTATGTTTTTTCCCTAAAATTACAGGATGATGTCCCCTTGAGGCGAGGAAGAAAGACCACCAAGAAGCGAGAAGAAGAGGTGGACATTGACTTGGATGACCCTGAGATCAACCACTTCCCTTTCCCTTTCCATGAGCTGATGGTGTGGGCCGTCCTGATGAAGAGACAGAAGATGGCCCTGTTCTTCTGGCAGCATGGCGAGGAGGCCATGGCCAAGGCCCTGGTGGCCTGTAAGCTCTGCAAAGCCATGGCTCACGAGGCTTCTGAGAATGACATGGTCGATGACATCTCCCAGGAGCTGAACCACAATTCCAGGTTGGCCAGCCCAGTAAATGGGGTAGTCAGGGGAAGAGAAGAGAAGGTGGGCCCCAAATACTAGAAGGTCTGAGCTACCTACACCTTTAAGTGGAGGCAGTGTCACCTCAATGGTACACACAAAGGGTGGACATGAATAATTAACATTTGTGGCATACAGTGCTAGATACAGAGGTACACAAAGCTACATAGAGTTTATTTCATCCTCTCAATGCCTTAAGAGGTAGGTCCTCTTATTATGCATATTTTAAAGCTGAAGAAAATGAGACTGGGAGAGTTTAATTAACTTGTCCAAGATCACATATTTGTGACTGAAAAGGCTCAGATCTGAAAGGAGGTCTGTCACAGAAGACCTGCAGCATTCTGATCATTGATATTTTGGTCTGCCTCCCCCATCCATAGCCTTAAACTGGAGTCCTTGAGTTCCAGGACCATGTCCTATTTAATTTACACCCCCAGTTCCAAACACAGTACCAAACACACAGTAGATGCTCAGTAGATGTTGGCTAACTGAAGGAATGGACAGACTAGACCGTGTAAGAAACAAGACCACACTGTAAGCACCTCTTGTGGCTTGGCCAATGGGCCCCACTTTCATCATCTAAGTCTCCAAGATGGCCAAAAGACAACTCCTTGCTTTCTGTCTTCCAGGGACTTTGGCCAGCTGGCTGTGGAGCTCCTCGACCAGTCCTACAAGCAGGATGAGCAACTGGCCATGAAACTGCTGACATATGAACTGAAGAACTGGAGCAACGCTACATGTCTGCAGCTTGCTGTGGCTGCCAAGCACCGCGACTTCATCGCACACACATGTAGCCAGATGTTGCTCACGGATATGTGGATGGGTCGGCTCCGGATGCGCAAGAACTCAGGCCTCAAGGTCAGCGCCCTCAGAAGGCCCTGTTGGCTCTGAGGACCAGAGGGTCGGTTTGGAGCTTTCCAAATCAAGTCTGCAGTGGGACTGGGCATTCTCTTGTCTCTAGAGGGTGGAGAATCTTCTATATAGTGGGGTGTGTGGTTTTTTTTTTTTCATATAGAGACTAGAGTCTACTAGTCTCTAAAATCTGCTAAGTCAGAACCTCTAGAGATAGCATGCCCGGACATTAGTATTTTGCAGAAGATCCAAAGGTGATGGTCACACAGAGATACTATGAGGAGGTACCATTTACTCTAGCACAAGCCAGACTGTGTCAGGAACCCCTCCCCCCACCAGACAACCTGTCACCGCCATGCAAAATCTGAATGCCTTGGCCGTCCTTGAACCTTGTCATTGAGACATTGGCTCTCACCAGCTATGCTTGAGAAATGTTTTAAACTGACATAAAAAGGAGACAAATTTACTTGTGAAGATGTTTCTAGATCATCCTGATCTATTCCTAAGTGAAGGAAAACAAGCTGCAGTCCAGTTCTGTAGAGCCTGAGTCCATTTGTGAGGGGTTTTGTTTAAAGCATGCCCATGCATAGTTATATCTGTATACAATTTTTTTAAGTAACCAGGAAGGATACACAGTAAATTGTGTGTAGCAGTTACCTCGGTTACCTCGGGTTAAAAAAAAGTCCAGGACACAGGATGACGTGTGGCTTTGCTTCCTTATGTTTTCTGGAGTATTTTACAAGGAAGACATTAAACCGAAAGAAGTCAAAAGAAAGAAAAAAAAAATGGGAGGGAAAGATTGAGGGAGCGTTTTTAGATGCTTTCTCTGGCTAGAGTTTGCAGCTGCTACATCTGAAGCCAGGCTCAAGTTTCCCTGGAACTACCTGGCCTAGGTAAAGTAACTCTGTGGCCAGCCCAAAGCAGAAGGGCCACCAGACCAGAGCAATGTGCTGAGGCCGCCCTGCTGGCACCACAGCCCTCCCCACACCACCCTTCCCATGGGCTCTTGGCCGCTCTTGGCCCAAAGTCACAGGAGGGCTCCGTGAAGCGGCGCTTGGGGACTCTCAAGCCACAAGGATAGTGCCCGCCAAACCCAGCTGTCGGCTCAGAGGACACGGTGTCACGTCCCCTGAAGGCTGCCAGCATGCCATCTGAGCCTTCCCGGGCCTGCCAGGCACCCTGACTTCAGGGTCACCACCCTCCCTTCTCCCTTGGCTGCTCCAGAGATCCTGTGGGTGTTCAGGCCCAGGCTGTCCTGCCTCATTACTTCAGGACCCTTTTCACTTGCTGTTCAGGATCTCTCTGGGCCCCTCACCTTGGTGTGGTTTCTTCAAGGAGGCTCACATTCAGAGGCCTTGAACAGCAGAACCAATTGAAGGATTGGGGAAAGAGGCAGGAGAGGATCTGGGGGGCACGAGTCTCATGCCTGGATTATCATTCAAGTGCAGCTGAGATCGTCCTCTCATGAGAAGGGTCCGTGTCTTTATTATCATCACATGGAGGCAGAAGCATGTCATTTATACATGAGAAGAACTCAGTGCTGAACGTCTCAGAGTGTTTGTGTAGGGGGCTTCTCATGGTGAATACAGAGCCCACTGGGTGTGTGTGTGTGTGTGTGTGTGTGTGTGTGTGTGTGTGTGTATCTGTGGTATAGTAGCAAATGCCAGGGGAGTACTCTGAAGCGAAAACATGCTTTCCCACATGGACTTCCTCAAGGTCAACTGAGGACAGCAGCGTTCTTTACAGAGATAACCGGATGATACATAACCAACTCCACTTGACATGTTAGCAAATAAATGCCAGTGGACATACATATGAATCGATTTCATGAAGCCAAGTGCTGATGGCTAAAGGAGAATCTGAATCCTTTCCCACTTTTGCCTAGGGCAGGGTCTATCATTTTCTTCAGTTTCCCCCATGCAAAATGGGTGTTAACTGGGTAAGATGAATTTGGGCAAGAAATGCTCTGTTTCTCCAAGTTCAGGGGGAACTACTGCTGTGTGTGAAGGTTCTCAGATAGGCAAGAGTGACCCTCTGAGCATTAGCATATGCAGGTCCTCAGGACACAAACAGTGCACACCACCCTAGGCCCTCTGATTCTAAAAAAAAAAAAACAAAAAAAAAAAACAAAAAAAAAAACTGCCCTGATCTTAATCCTTTAAATGTGATTATTATTATTATCATTATTATTACTTTAGGTAATTCTGGGAATTCTACTTCCTCCTTCAATTCTCAGCTTGGAGTTCAAGAACAAAGACGACATGCCCTATATGTCTCAGGCCCAGGAAATCCACCTTCAAGAGAAGGAGCCAGAAGAGCCAGAGAAGCCCACGAAGGAAAAAGATGAAGAGGACATGGAATTGACAGTAAGGAAAGCTACATGGTCAGGGTCAGGGGACAGCAACCCTAATCCACTTGTCCTATTGATATGTATTAAGCCTTGGTCATGCTTGAGGTCACTGCCCACCACCAGATGCTGTAGTGTAAATATTGAGACCCAGGTATTCTAAAAGAGCCTTCTCTAGGCACACATGACATGACTCCAGGGACTGTTTCTGTGCAAAACCCTTCAGCCAGAGTCAGTGACACAGGACAACCTGGTGAAATTCAAAAGCAAGACACCCTCCGTCTTCCAAGCAGGCAACGCTTTATAAACAAGCAGGTGATGTGGCCGCCTGAGCACACGAGGAAGGCAAAGCAATCTACAAGGTGGAAACAGCCAGCTTCCCGGGCTGGAACTGTGCTGGTGATCGGATGCTGCGCCTTTGTCTGTCTTCAGGGTCAGGCTCACAAATGCAGGACTAATTGAATTTTGAGGTTTGTATGGAAGGCTTTTATTAGCTCTTCCTGGTGTAATTATAGAATGTGGATGCTTTGTTCTGTAGGGGGAAGGGGGCAGCTGGGCATGGGACAGCTTCCCACAACCCCCGCCTGGACAGCGTGACTGCCACTGGATTGTATCCAAAGTCTAAAAATATCACACGCTGTTAAAGGCACAAACAGGGCTTCAGAGTTTTGGAGACATCAAGTAACAACTCTGTAGGACTTCCTTAATATGCCCAGCCTCCCCACCACCCTGAACAAAGACTGTGATGACCCCCCCCCCCAAAAAAAAAAAAAACCTGTAAGGAGAGAAAACAAAAAAACACCAAGGTTTTGCTTGGGTGACAAAAGGCCCTTTGCCTTATTATCCTAGTGGGACCACGCTGTGAATTGTTTTTCCTCCAGATCAACAATATTTCCTTCCTAAGGAAACAATCCCAACCCCAAGTACAGCAGGGCGTATGCAGCTGACAGCTCTTTGGATTGATTAATCACTCACAGTTTTTGACTCCTAGAGATAAAAGCCAATGTTTGTTTTCCATTTCAGGATTGTTATAAAAACCAGTGGATGAGTCCCAGAGTGCTTGCCTCTGGGATAGAATAAGTTGACTATCTTCCTTAAAGATCCGATCATAATCTTGACCTCTAAATCCTTCAAGGATAGGGAATGATATTTTAATCATTAACAGAGATATTAATAGTAGTAGTACTTATTTATTGAATGTGAGCATTATCAAATACCTTAGTAGAAGGGTAAAGAGGCTACATTCTGGAGCCAGAATCCTGCCCCAACACCTATTCCCTGTGGGACCTTGGGTACCATTGCTTAACCTCTAACATGGGAATAAGAACATTCTAGCTCACCAGTAGTTTTGCAGTTTAAGAAGTGTACCTGTAAATTCTCTAGGCCAGGGCTGGTATACAGTAAGCCTTGATAAATGTTTGCAAATGTTGTGGTAACTGTACTAACTGTTTTATGTGCACTTAACTCTTGGAATCCTCACAACAATCCCATGTGGCAGGTACTATTATTATCCCATTTTATAGATGAGGAAGCTGAGACTCAGAGAAGTTAAATTGCCCAAGGTTACCCAGCTAACTAGTTGCAAGCCAGAATAAGAACCCGGGCATTGAGATCCCATTGGCCATGCTTGTAGGCTGATAGGCTCATGGGTGCGCAGAATTTCTTCTTGGTCTCAAATGTAGGTATTCAGTTGGTTTGGTCTACGACATAGCAGAAAGAATCCAAAAATAATGCATGGGCCTCCTAAGTCAAGTATGACATGGCCTTCAAGGCTCAGGGAAGGATCCTATGAAGGCAGCTAGAAGCAGAGTCAGCATTCTTTCTGGTTAGGTCTCAAGCAACAAAGGAAGCAGCTCCTTTCGCCTGTTCCATCTAGAGCTTTGAGGACCTGATCCTTCAAGAATCCACAATAAAGGATGCATCTCTCAGCTGAGGGCAAAGTCTGCTTCCCAGAGAATCGGCCCTGCTGCTGTTTCCTAAGAACCCGAGTAAAAGCACACTTAGCAATACTGCCTGGGCTTCTTCCTCATGGGCAGAAACAGCTAGGAGGAAGGGAAGAAGAGACTTGTAGGCTGGTAGAGTCAGGGCTGGGCAGCAAATATCTGTAAGGTGGAGCTTCCTTGACCCTAATGACAGTGCTGTCACTGCTGGATCACTGGTCTTCACTCACCCTGGAGAGGACTGGAGAAGCCAACCTGTTGACACTTCCACTCCTTTCACAGGAAAGATATTGGAACCAGGATATCCTTTCTTGCACTGGGACATTTTCCCTTGGCCTTTCCAAAATTACACACAAACATGAGTCTCAGTTTCATCGTGGTAGCCGTTAGTAGATCTTTCCCAGACTTGACATCAGTAATCCAGCCAGCAAAAATTCTCCAATCCATATTGTACAGTTGTGCCTGTTTGACCCTATTACATTCTGCTAAAGGAATGTAGTCAAAGGAAGTGTCTGACTTCTGGGAAGAGAAATCAAGAAAATCAATGAGTGAAGCTGTTTAGGCTGGAAATAATGAAATTTCAAAAATGCTTCACTTAAACCCATGAAAAAATGCTTTTTAAAAATGCATCATTTGGGAATGTATCTGAATAATAAAGGCAACACAGGCTGTGGTGTTTTGTTGTTGTTTTACCTGCACTGCCAGATGTGTTTTCTAAAGTCCCAGCTTGTCCACAGACCCAGGGCATTGTTTCAACTCTTGGGGAAGCCACTGTTCCTAGAGTTTACCCCAAGATGTCACTCTCCAACATGCCTGAAACTCCCCAAGCTGCCTTTACTAACATCCTATTATGGCTCCAAATGGTACTGTATTATTGAGCAAATAAAAAAGTAGAACAGAAGCAGGATAATTATGTTACATAAATTATAAATTATAGAAGGATAAATATCATGGAACTTTGGAGTTTCTTGAGGTCAGTGGTCAATATTTATAGAAGTCTAATGTGCTATATACATCATGAAGACTGACCCAGCTCACTGATCAAAATAAAGGTTTGGATAAGCCATCAAAAGAGATCCTACCTATTCATTAGGTCAAGCTAACTTTCTAGCCAGGCGGTCCTTAAAGGAACGGAAGTTACTTGTTACCTTCTCCAGAAATCTTATGAATTATAGGTTCATCATTTGTGATTGTTATATATTTGAGTAAGTGGGTAATTGAGGCTATCACAAAAGTAGTTAAAACTTATATATGTATGTCTTGAGTAAGGTAGTTTGAAACCAGAATTATCTAGTCTCAAATTCAAGATAAACAAATTATTTCTGTAGTTAGAGCTCTCAATTCTAAACTCGTTTCCCAGTCCTTTTTCTTATCCCAAATCCTAGTCTCAGAGCAGTTAGAAGTATTTGCCCTGTTCTCACATTTAATAAAAATCTCATTTCTCATAAATAAATAAATAAATAAATAGCCTTACCATTTGCAACAACATGGATGGAACTAGAAGGTATTATGCTAAGCGAAATAAGTCAATCAGAGAAAGACAATTATCATATGATTTCACTCATGTGAAATTTAAGAAAAAAAAACAGAGGATTATAGGGAAAGGAAAGGGAAGGAAAAATAAGGTGAAAACAGAGAAGGAGGCAAACTGCCAGAGACTCCTTGGTATAGGAAACAAACTTGGTTGCTGGAGGGGAGGTAGGTGGGGGATGGGATAACTGGATGATGGGCATTAAGGAGGGCATTTGATGTAATGAGCAGTTATATGCAACTGATGCACTGAACTCTACCTCTGAAACTAATAATATACTATATGTTACTTAATTGAATTTAAATAAAATTTTAAAAAATAAAAATAGGGCAGCCCCGGTGGCCCAGTGGTTTAGTGCCGCTTTCAGCCCGGGGTATGACCCTGGAGACCCGGGATCGAGTCCCATGTCAGGCTCCCTGCATGGAGCCAGCTTCTCCCTCTGCCTGTGTCTCTGCCTCTCTCTTTCTCTCTGTGTCTGTCATGAATAAATAAATAAAATCTTTAAAAATAAATAAAAATAAAATAAAAATCTCATTTCCCAAACATTGTAGAACTAACCTTATCTTAGAATAATATTGAAAGAATTAAAGCTAGTGCCTTTGGGTGGCTCAGTCAGTTAAGCATCCAACTCTTTTTTTTTTTTTCTTTTTTAGATTTTATTTATTCATTCATGAGAGACAGACAGAGAGAGAGAGGCAGAGACACAGGCAGAGGGAGAAGCAGGCTCCATGCAGGGAGGCCAATGTGGGACTCAATCCCGAGTCTCCAGGATCACGCCCTGGGCTGAAAGCAGGTGCTAAACCACTGAGCCACCCAGGGATCCCCTAAGCATCCAAGTCTTGATCTCAGCTCAGGTCTTGATCTCAGAGTTGTGAATTTGGGCCCTATGTGGGGCTCCATGCTGGGCATGGAACCCACTTTAAAAAAGAAAGAAAGAGGGGCACCTGGGTGGCTCAGTTAAACATCTGCCTGTGTCTCAGGTCATGATTTCAGGGTCCTGGGATAGAGCCCTAGGATCAAGCCCCTGAGTCAAGTCAGACTCCCTGTTCAGCAGGGACTCTGATTCTCCCACCCCCTCTGCCTGCTGCTCCCCCTGCTTGTCCTCTCTCTCTGTCAAATAAATGAAAGAAAAGGAAAAAAAAAGAAAAGAAAAGAGAGAAGAGAAGGAAAGAAAAAGAAAGAACTAAAGCCAATAAATTATGCTGTAATAAACCTCTGATAACACTTTTCTTTTTTCTGGTGAGAGATTCCCAACTAGATCGTTTCAGTCAAGAGTATCCAAGAAAGTCTCAGTTCTTTGTAAACACTAGCTAGAATATATTGAGTCCTTATTAAGTGCAGATGCTTATTGATTTGTAGACCAATCTTGTAACGGGTGCTATTACTACTTCCAACTGAAAGATAAAGAAACCAAGATTCAGAGTGGTTAAAAGATTTGCCCCAGGTGCCATGAATTCTGAGTATCCAAGAGAGGACTCAGTCCTCTTTCTGAGTGACCCCAAGTCTGGAACTCTTCACCATCAAGATCTTCGGCCATCATTGGGACATTCGTCCTGTCACTTGCTGCCCAGACCGGCTTGCATCTGCCTTTTCTCAAATTCTGTCCTTTTTGTGATGTTAAATTACTGTTTTTGCAGCTGCTGTTGCCATGAGTGAGAAGGAAATGATTCTATTTATAAAGAAACTTCCAATGGCTTGGAGATGAGGCCTCTCCAGGTCAGGTCCTACTTCTCCTAGTTCCACCTAGTGAACTGTCCCACACAGAAGGCACTGTGTCTAGGAATTGCCATGAAACTAATACCAGCAGTAGTTCAGGTTTCATGGTGTTTGAAATCAGGGAACCAAAGTTTATGCCTAAGGGTTGAGGAGACGTT
The DNA here is from genome assembly GCF_048164855.1 of Canis lupus baileyi. Lineage (NCBI taxonomy): Eukaryota > Metazoa > Chordata > Mammalia > Carnivora > Canidae > Canis > Canis lupus. Next base: position 87,934,846 of record NC_132838.1, read on the forward strand.
TCTAACTCAACTAAGTTCCAGGTACTTCAGATAACTTAGCTTTCTGGAATACTCATAACCTTTGGTTAAGTTTGTTATTACTGGTCCAATGTATTTTTTAGTTAAGAGCCATTTTAGCATGGGTGGAGGTAGAATTCAAATCCAGATCTGCCTGGCTTACTACATATATGGTAAAAAGGGGTAGAAAGAAAAGACAGATCCCTGGCCTTCCAAAGACTCTGCTCTTTCTTCCTCCCAGAACTCTGGGTATCTTCCATCATCAACAGCTTCCAGAGCTCCCAGGGTAGAAGAAAAGAGAATGGTCAAGAGCTATCCCTAAAGGCTTTCCATCCCAGGCAAAAACCTTTGATTCTATATATAATGTAAATGCACACTTAGGGAAGGCAAAACCTCTGAATCTCTGGGGACCCTGGACAAAACTCTTAGGTTCTATGAGTATGCACTCCTGATCTGTGAAATGGGCCCAGTGAACTACCTGGTCTCCAGAGCTCTGCCGTGATGGTACTGGTTCTCTTCCACTGTAGGCAATGTTGGGGCGAAACAACGGGGAGTCTTCCAGAAAGAAGGATGAAGAGGAAGTTCAGAGCAGACACCGGTTAATCCCCCTGGGCAGAAAAATCTATGAATTCTACAATGCACCCATTGTGAAGTTCTGGTTCTATACCGTAAGCATCTTCCTTTTTCTTCTTCCTAATGGGGGACTGCGGAGGGCCAATGCCAGGTCCACGTGCACCTATGTGGTTTCCTCTGTGAATCACAATATAAGGATCCAACAGCCAGGAATGAAAGCTTTTCCCAGTGGTTTTGTAAGATGTGTCAAGTTTGTGAGGCAGCTTCCACAGTTTCTGCATTTCTCCTCCTTGCAGAAAATAAAGGAAATGGTAAAAGTGAGAACTAACAGAAATAGAGGTGAGATGAGTATGAGTCTAGTCTAGCAGGAAAATAGATGTCATTTTATAAAACACTTCTGTGTTCTGGATAGATGAGCACTGGATCTGAACTGCCCATTTTAGGTGCCAATCCTGGGTTTGGGGGGACATGTGAAGGCTAAGGGCTGAGCAGAGTGTTAAAAGCAACACCAGGAAAGGTGGGTAGCATAAGTGTGCAACCACTGCCAACCTAGTAGTGTCATCAAACAACCTTTCTTGCTCAGACACAATTAAACAACATGCCAACCAAAGCAGCAAGAACTGCTCAAAGTAACCTATAATCACAGCAGAGATGGTTCAGTGCACACCGTGCAAGTATTTTCTGCCCACGAGATGAAAGATTGTCCCCAAAATATCCTCTGGATATGATAGAAATGGCTTGACTGTTGGTTTTCTACTTTTCATGATATTTTAAGCTGAAAGTGAGCTTGGGCTCAGGTCAGCTTGGTTCTCTCCAGCCATGGTGGCACTGTGCCAGACAAAGGACAGGCGTCTGTATTTTTGGCCTTTCTCACAACCAGCTACACACCAGTCACCTGAGTCAGCAAGGGAAAATCTGAGTTTGAGGCCAAGATGACTCAGATGACCAGATGAGGTGTTTGTGTGTGTGTGTGTGTGTGTGTGTGTGTGGTCCCGTATGCTAACAATTAACACTGGCTTCCAATCAGGCTTTCTGAACCTTAGCACTATTGACATATGTTGAGCGAATAATTTTTTGTAGAGGACTGTCCTGTGCATTATAGCATGTTTAGCAGCAGCCCTGGCCTCTGTCCACTAGATGCCAGTAGCATTCTCCAGCCCTCAAGTGTGACAACCATGTCTCCAGGCATCACCAAGCGTCCCTTTATGGGCTTAGGTTGCCCCCAGTTGAAAACTACTGCTTTAAACTATGGTCTCGGCAGAGGACATAATCAAAATATAAATATTAGATTATTTTTAGCAAAGTAAAAATTCAAATTTATGAATATTAAAAAAGAAAAATATTCTGAAAAAAAGACATACAAAAATAATTTTGATTTATATATTTGATGCAGATATATATATATTATTTTTACCTTGCAGAAAACAACTTAGTGGTAACAAGCATGCACTTTGGGGTAAGACAGGCTGAGCGCTGAACAGAAATCCTGTCTATGTGTCTTAGTTTTATTGTGTGACCTCCAATGAGTTACTTCAGTGCTCTGTGCCCAGATTCCTTAAGATGGGGATATTAATAGCACCTACTTTGTAGGATTTAGTAAAGATTAAATGTGTTAAAATATGTAAAACACTTAGAACAGTGCTTGGAACGTGTAAGCATAATATAAATGTAACTGTTTTTATTCCAAGCCTAGTCACATTGCACAGCAATAGTGTTTTTTATTCATCCATCCACTCAATAATAATAATAATATAATAAGTTTTATCAAGATAATAATTTTACTGCATTTTACACATATTTCTGTCTTTCCTCTTATACCAAGCTACCTCAATTGTCCCAGCCTAAAAGGGGGCTTAGCAAACTACATCCCCATATGCCAAATCCAGTCCCAAAACAAGGCCTATTATTGCGGACTGTGAGCTAAGAGTGGTTTTTACATTTTTAAAGAATTGAAATAAAATCAAAGGAAGAATACTTTATGACACATGAAAATTAAATGCAATTCATACTTCAGTGTCCATAAATAAAGTTTTATTGGGACACAACCAATTTCATTTGTTTACATATAATCTGGCTGCTTTTGTGCTACAACTGCTGAGTCAATAACTTGCCATAAAGGCTGTCCAGCCTGTAAAGCCTTAAAAATTAACTTTCTGGTCCTTTACAGAAGAAGATTGCTAATTCCTGATCTAGAGCATAAAGGAATCAGTAGAAGCAATAGTATCAAGAATTATCAATCACCTTTACAAGGACAGGATTTATTTCTCTTATCCTTCCAGAGTGTCCCTATCTTGTTATCCTTGATCTTTGTTCAGTATTAACTTTACTTCCTTGATTCCCTTTGTCCCCATTTATTCAGCTGCAGCAATTTGTTATCCAAGGAGGCTTTTAAGTGACAAATGCCCTGAACGGTGGTTTGCAGCTTTGGCTACACATTGGAACCAATTGGAGTACTTAAAAAAATAAAAATAAAATACCTGGGTTCAATTTAACCTATATCTTTATCTCTTTTTTTAAAGGTACCTGGGTGCTATTCTCAGAGATTCTGACATCATTGGTCTGGGGCACAGCCCAAGCATCAGGATATTTCAAAGCTCCCAGGTAGTTGTAATGAGTAGCCAGGGTTGAGAACCACTGCATCAGATAGAGGGCTGAGTTGTCAGCCCAGTATTTTCCAAAGTTTCTGTGATGATAAAGAATTTTGTTAGAAATGCAAATCCTGGCCCCATCACAGACCCGTTAAATCAAATCTCCAAGGAGGAGATGAAGAGGCTCTATGTTCAACAAGCTTCCCAAGGGAGTCTGGTGGTCCAGGAAGCTTGGGACACACACACTTTCCTTGTATCATACCGGGCAGGCTGTGAAGTGGCTTCTGGGAAGGGGAGCCTGTACGTCTGGCTCCTTTGTGCACAGCTGACTGTAGACTGGATGCCCCAGTCGTGTTTGGTTGTGTTCACATAAGGACTTTCAGAAATCCATATTTATGTATTGACAAAGCCCAGGCCTCAAGGAAGTACATGGAGATAAGGAGAGATTTTTAATTTTTAAATCTCCAGAGATGCTTAACAGTAAAATTCAGCTTTAGATCAAAGGTCCTATTTGCCTTTGGTTGTGTTCTTTTCTTTAAGAGTATTTCCTACTCTGATTTCAAAAAATATCCCCTTCGATGCTCCCAAGTTTCTGAAAGATGGGACACACCTCATTTTCACAAAACCTCACTTCTGTATCTTAGCAAGTTTCCAGAAGAGCAGGTTGGGTCCTCTTCTGTTCCAAGAAGAAAGGAGGCAGGGATCCAACTGGCTCCCAGATCTGGTTTGCGATGAAAGCCATTTCAAGTGCCCAGCTGGAGAGGATGCCAATTCAAGGTATAAAAGAAGAACCAGGTCAGAGGGCAAGGGATGTGCTCTGGGCTTCTCCAGCAGTGACAGACCCCTTCCACTGTTTAAACGCCATGTGCCCTCCACTCTCCAGCAGCAGTAGTAAAGGCCCACCAGGGTTCCATACAACCTGCAGCAATCTTTGGTGCTCGTATTGCATAGTTTAGGAGTTGTGCATCCTGCTTAATAGAAAATGTATAAGAAGAATATTTAAGCAATAAAATACAAATCCCTTATAGGATTTGCAGTGACTTCAGTAAGAATCATAAGGTTATGTTTCTGCTCAGAGCTTTGACATTCTACACAGCTTGTTAAAGCCTACAGAATATATGTGTTTGTGTCTACATGCACACACAACTTAAAGCACGTCATGTTAAGGTAACCTGCAGCAAGACCCCATGGATGTTGGTGAGTTCTAAGATAGGTTGCCTCCCAGACAGCAGCCAGTCCTCTGATGTGCCATTTAAACATGTTTAAAGCCGTATTTTTGGAAGTCCATATTTTGAGAGTTGTCCCAAAATGTTATATTGTAGCTTGATTCTGGAAAGAAAAGCAGTATAGAATAACTGGGATTTAAAGAACAGGCAAGGAGGCAATTGTAAAAAGGAGAGGTATGACTTGTTCACGGCATCAAAAGGAGGCAAAGAGTGAGGTAGGAGGAGACAAGAGGAATGGAAATTTCTTGAGAAAACAGGCAAATATTAATCTTAGCCACCATTCATTGGGCCTCTACTGTCAGGAAATAGATACATATTCTGCCCCCATGTTCCCTAATCCTTCCCAAAGCTCTGTAAGGTCAGTAGCCATCATCTCCAAGTCACAGGATGGAGGCCCAGGCAGGTGAAGTGATTTCTACAAAATGATACAGCTTGGAAGTACTTGAGCTAGGATTTAAATCCAAGTTTCACTGATCCAGGTGTCTGCGTTCCTTGCATCAAACAAATACACTAGACCTGAATTCTAGACCTCCATAGAGGTTGGAGGAGGTAAATGCGAAAATGCCGAGGTTCTGGAAGAATTGTGTGGGCGTTACTGGGCCTACGTGTGACAAGAGAAGATAATGCTTTGAAATGTTTTGCAATGAATTGGGTAACATGATTAAAAAACCAGGGCAGTTAAGGAGATTCATTTCTCCTAGAAGTAATGGAATATGATCCAATAAACAAAAAAGAGCAAGCATAAAGAAGGATTTCAGGACACAAGGAGGCTGAGAAAATATTTTAGAGTTTAGCCATTAAAGTCCACTGTGTCCTGAGAAATACTCACAGGGAGCAGAGAGTAGATGCCAGTGTGTAATGGTGAACAGGAACCACAGGAATCAAATTACATTTTATTTTTTTTAATTTTATCTATTTATTCATCAGAGAGAGAGAGAGAGAGAGAGCAGAGGGAGAAGCAGGCTCCCCGCAGGGAGCCCAATGCAGGACTCTATCCCAGGACCCCGGAATCACAACCTGAGCCAAAGGCAGATGTTCAAACACTGAGCCACCCAGGCATTCCCCAAGTTACATTTTAACAGCATCCTATGTGATTTCAGGTAGAGCAGACTTCCCAAGTGAGGTTTTCACAGTGTGCTAATGATCCCAAAGGGGAGCAGTGGGACCTGAGGTGTGGACAAAAATGACAGTCCCTGAAGAGGTAGGTGTGCAAGAGCACATGCCTCAGGTGGAGAATGGGCCCCGCTGGCCCCTCAGCCTCTCTGTAGCTGCCCCCATGCTTCTGCTGAATGCCAACATATGTTCACCTTGCAAGAGATGAGAAATTATATGATTGTGTCTTTAAATGCACTGAGGTCATGGGGTCTTTAAAAATACCTTTGGCTCCTATTAAGAATTAATGTATTCATTTGATTAAAAAAGGAAAGAAAGGAAGAGAGAGCGAGAGAGGCCCCATTAGCAGAGAATGCAACATTTCTTTGGCTCTGTAGGGGCTGCTAGTTCCCCTCCCTGTCTCCCAGCCAGGCTGAGCTGTTCTCCACCTGCTAAGCTGCCCACCTGCTATGCTGCCTCCAGGCTCCAGAGTCACACTGTACCTCCAAGGCCTCAACCCTTTGGCCCACCCTGTGTCCTATTTTTTGCTATGTGGACTCCGAAGAGTGCAGATCAGAGTAAACTCACTCTCATTCCCTACTCACAGTCCCGGGCACCCCCAAAGCCAGGAATGCTTTAGTCAACTTAAAGCACTGCCTATTCTAGGTTGAGCTTCTCTGCCATTTCCCCCAAGGGGGACTTTTGCTCCAAGGCCTCCCATTGCTAGACCCTCACCAGTCCTCCTACACCTGCACTCACTCACCTAGACATAACTGAATCGTCCAGTGACAGTCACCAAACCTAAGCCCTGAGGTTTTCCTCAGACACCCAGCACTTCAGCCAGTTCCGCTGAGATTCGACCTCAGGCTCTCAAGCCTCATGAGGATCACACCCCACTCCAAGCCACAGTTGGCCACACAGACCCATTCCTTCCTATAAATTGCTTTATCTTCTCTTGTTTTCTTTCAAAGCAGCAGAAACTGGGAAGGAATATCCCAGCTTGGACAGGGAAGGGGGGGGTGTGCAACAGAAAACAGATAAAACCCTCCCAGGGTTTCCCACGCAAAGCACATTAGATAGGAGGGAAGAAAAGAAGAAGAAGAAGATGATGACGACAATGACATTAACTCGGGGAAGAATTCAAGTGGAACTTTGAGATAAAGTCCAGTCTATTTTCATGTGGGTTTGGCCAGTTTACAAGTACAGTATGTGTCTTCCTTTCCTTCCTACAGACATTTAATCTACCTGGCATTCATTAGGCACAAATCCACTGTGTGCCCTAGTTCAAGAACCTGAGGCTCAGGCATGAGCAAGAGGAACCCTGAGAGAAGAGGTTCCCTTTTTAGCCAGAAGGACACGAGAAACTGGGTAACTGCAAAACAAAATGATGCATCATGACACAGAGGTATAAACAAAATACTGGGACCCACAGATACACGTAAGGGTCAAAAGGAAGATAGCATATCACATTATTTCCAATATTACAGTCTTTTTACAAAAAAAGTCTTTGAATAGCTCAGAGGTTCATTTTGTCGGGAATTCTGAGTCCTGCCTGCTGACCTCGTTCCGTCCTGCCGTGCGGTGGCTTTGCCCAAGGGCAGGGCTCCCGGGTCCTGTAGCCAGAGCACTCTGTTGTGTTTCCTTACAGCTGGCGTACATCGGATACTTGATGCTCTTCAACTATATTGTGTTAGTGAAGATGGAGCGCTGGCCTTCCACGCAGGAATGGATCGTTATTTCCTATATATTCACCCTGGGAATAGAGAAGATGAGAGAGGTAACTGCTTTCACAAAAGAGAATGTAGGAGAAAGACCGTGGTTACTTAGGTTTGTGGATGGAAGGGAGAGGGTGGCTGCCAGGGATCCATATTAAGCCAGAAACTGTTTTCTCTAATGCTGCCATAGAAATAATGGACTTGGCCTTGGGGGCCGCTGACAAATCTGGGGAGACATCACAGTGTGTGTTTATAAGGCAGTCACTCCACACATGCTTAGGATTTGCTTTAGCTTTTGCCCACAGAGCTCTTGCCCCAAGAAACCCTCCAGTAGTCTTCGACATTGTTTACGCCTACCTTCCATGGACCCTAGAAACAGGACTTCTCAGATTGCTCCATTTTTCTACTTTTAACTCCCATGGCAAGGCTTTATTTACTCTGGGACTCTTTGCACACTGTCATCCAACACCTATGATTCCTCAAATGCGTTTCAGCAGCTCTGGGGGTAGGAACTATACTTTCATTCATTAATTTATCCTCCGGTTTATTCCTTCTCAACGTTTATGATGCATCTGCTTGGCACCAGCCTTTCCACCAGCCCTACGCATCACTGAGGTGAAATGAAGATATTTTATCCTTCAGGTTAAAATCCTTCAGGTTGAAAGTGTGGGCCCCCTTCTTCTACCCCTACCCCCTTCTTGTAAAAGGAACCATCATAACCCCACCCCCATAGGACTTGCTTGAAGTCAGAGCCAGTGTCAGGGGCCATCAGAACGTGAGCTGCTGAAATGCATGTGGTCAAGCAAGAGTCCACCAGAGGGCTCTGCAACCCTGCTCAACACGCTCCGCAAACTCCCATTCCCTAGGCTGGAGGGAAGGCTGGCTTGTGCCCTGTGATGATTCTTCTGCATTTCCCCCTGGAACTACAGTCAGCAGGCAAGGTCTTTTCTGGAAGAATCACTCTCTGTCAAGTCCACTGCACCCTCAGGAATTCCGGAACAGTCAGTGAGTGGGAAAATATATTAGGCTCCACAGGAAAAAGGATTCCTACAAATACACAAATTCACCCTTGCCTTCATTACCAAGGCAGACAGGTTAAAAGACCCTTAGAGTATCTTAGGTTTTAGCTCTACAATGTTCTCTTCCAGACAAAGGGATGCAGTATCTATTAGATGCCATTATATTGGGATCATTTAAAAAAAAATCTCTTAAATATGTTTAGAGCCCTTTAGGGTTTTAAAACTGCTCTGGGGATACTGAAATTCTAATTGGGATGCCCTCATCCTGAGAGTTTGGAGGTGTGTACACTTAGTCCCATTTTATGAGTCTGGAATTTCTTGTTTTTGTTTGTTTTTTTTATTTTTTGTTAATGGATGCGTTGCCTGGCCTTGTTCTAACTAGTTGTCTACTCTCAGGTCTTCCTAGTCACAATGCCTTCTCCTCGCTGACCAGGGCTGTGCATTTCCCATCTGTGAAGTGAAAACACTGTAATAAATTTGCTGTGGTCTTTTGTGTAGCGCCCTGAGAGCGGAGGCCCGCCACTGCTAGGGGCTCTGCTGCTGCTAAGCGCCAGCTCCTCTCCCGTGATTTAACGCCCTGATGCATAATCCTTCCCCATGATAAGCAGAAAAGGGAAAGGCTTGGGCAGGGAGACTGGAATCCCTCCAGGGACCAGACTGGAAGAAGACAGGGAGCAGTCTGTACTCCACGGACTGTTCTGGAAGAGGCTGCCAAGCAGGCGGGCAGCCAGGAACCTCCCGGCCTGGATATCCATTTCTCCTGAGGCGGCATGTAACCGTGGACCGGGCAGGCCCTGCAGGCTTGGGTCAGCAGGGGGTCATCCCGGAGTCCGGCGGAGGAGGAGGAGCCCGCCCCGGGCGCAGGGAGGCGCCGACCACCTTCCTAGCCGACCTCGCCCTCCCGGGCCTGGCGCTGCAACCTCCCCCGCCTCCACCCCACCCCACTTCACCGCAACCCTGCCCCCGGGTCCCCGGACCCGTCAGAGATGCTCCGCCGCCCGCCCAGGTCCTGAGGACCCACGGGTCCCGCCTCCGCGTCTCCCGCAGCGCGCGGGCTCGCAAGATCCCGGAAACACGGAAAAGTGTGCAGGCTTCCCGGCCGTCCGACGCACGAGCAGGGCTTTGTGGTTTCACAGGCGGCCCTCCCATTCCCAGCACCACAGACTTCCGCGCGCAGTCACCAAAACAAGCCGCGGGGATCCCTCCCGGGCCCGGGACTGTTTACAGCGCGCGTGGGCGGGCGTCCTCCCGCCCCTCCCCTCCCCCCCCGCAGCCCCCGCCAGGCCCCGCCAGGCCCCAGCCCGCAGCCTGCGGCCACGCCCCCTCTCGCGGCCACGCCCCCTCTCGCGGCCACGCCCCCTCTCGCGGCCACGCCCCCTCTCGCGGCCACGCCCCTCGGGGCCCCTGTTGGAGAACTTGCAGGGCCCGGGTCTCTGCGCTCCTTCCCCGCCGCCGCTCAAGCCTTGATCTCTCTTTTTTTATTCTTATGTTGAGCCTTCCCAAAACTGTTTCCACCGTCTAAAAAATGATGCTGCCAACCTCTGTGTTGACCGGTTGCAGGAAAATGTGGACACAGGGTTAGGAAACCTCCAAGGCATTTCCCTTCCCACCCCCACCCCCCTCAGCCCACGCACAGGGCAAGTTTTCCTAGTTACCAGGGAGCCCCGTGAGAAGCCACCAGGACCACGGCAGTGCAGGAACCCCGGATGGGTAGGACAGTGGTTCTCCACCTGTTGTCCCCAGCTTGCCCTGGGGAACGTGTGAGAAATGCAAACCCCCGAGCCCCATACCAGGCACACGCGAGCAGAAACTGCAGGCGTAGGACACAGTAGCCATCTGTGCCGGCGCCAGCCCTGCAGGTGATTCTGAGGCAGGCTTGAGTTTAAGAAACCCTGGCCTAGGGTCTAGGAATGTAGCACTGCAGAGGAGAAAGGACTACCAGCTGGCTCTGGTATCTGGCGCACCGCTCCCAAGTCCTCGTCCTGACTTACCAAGACCTCCCTTCCTTAATGTTTGAGGCCAAGGTAAGCCATGACAGGGGACATGAGGATTCGAATAAATAGCTGCAGACCAGACCTGTCCCTGTCTTTGCTTTCCTCCTCTTTGAGAGGAGGTCGTGAGTTGGGAAAGCAGGGCTGGTGATGTCTCAAAAAGAAGGAAGTCTCTGAATAAACACAGGGGATGCATGAAGGTAGCCTTGCTATACAGCCTCACTGGGCCTGCCTCCCTGGCTCCTCACATCCAGTGCAAGCTGTGGTGTGGGATGGGTGGCAACTCCCACTATCCGACTGTGCATTTCATAGAGCCCATGTGTGGCAGCAGAAAAGTCCCTCTGGATTTAAGGTCAGTCAGAGCCCCACCCAGTCGCTAACGATAGAGGAGGGAGGGGAGGATTGCTGTGAGGTAGGTGTCTATGTAGCAATAAGTCAACTAACATTTATTGAGAATCTATTATGTAACAGGCCCTAGAGAACAAAGGGTCTGCCCTCAGAGTTTACAGTCTAGGGGAGATGACAGGTAAACAGACACATACAACATATTTACTAATTTCATGTTGTGATAAACTCTTTAAAGCATAAGATAGGGTAATATATTAGTGATTGACTTGCGGGTATGGAGGCCCCTGCAGGTAGGATAGTCAAAGAAGGTCTTCCTAAGGAGGAGAAATCAGAGCAGAGACCTTGAGAATGAGGAGGAGCCAAACATGTAAAAATCTGGGAGAAGAAAATGCCCAACAGAAGAACAGGTGCAAATAGCCTGAGCTTAGAATGGACTTGTTATGCTGCAGACAACACGACTGTGTCTGGAGGTGTGGAATGGCAAGAATATGGTGGGATGGGAAATGAGGCCACCGGAAGGAGTTTGGATTTTTCTCTATTTGTTTTGGAAGCTGTCAAGAGATTTATTCACTCATCACAATTTACTTTCGTTTTTGTTGTCATTATTGTTGTTCACGCATCTCTCAAGTCTCTCGCTTTTTTAGATTGTGGTATAATTTACCGGTAAGAAAATGAACAACTCATAAGGGTCCAGCTTGATGAGTTTCTGTCAACCCATATAACTGTGTAGTCACCACCCAGATCATGGCTTAAGTTTTTAAAGAACATTCTGTGTGCTACTCAGAGAATGGATTGAGGAAGGGTGGGCAGCGGTGATGGCAGGGATACCAGTTAGAAGGATGTTGCAATCATCTGGTTGATGTGATAGGACTTAGAATAGAGTGGCAGCAGTGGGTAGTGGTGAGAAGTGGTTGGATCACATTGTATTTAGAAATAGAGGTGATATTGATGCAATTATGTGGATGTGAAGAGAAGACTGAAGTTGTCCTCCCTGTGGATCTGAGTAACTCAATATGATGGCATTGAAATGGAGATTTACAGTGCATTAAGAATCAGTAATTTTATAGCAAAGCCCCAATGCATGTCTTAGAATCGTAAAGCCACCCAAAGGATCAAACTTATTGCTTACATTTGCTTCTGGAATGTTTGTATCTGCCTGGCCTAAATTTAGCTCAGTTGTACATTCACAGCATGCAAGTATTCAAGTGGACACAAGTAAACAAAACAAGCTACTGATGTCAACTAACAGGCCGAAGCATTTTCCAACTAGACCAAAAACATAGACTGAAATCAGACCTAACCCCACTCTCTTTCCTGCCTTTTAGATTCTGATGTCAGAACCAGGGAAGTTGCTACAGAAAGTGAAGGTGTGGCTGCAGGAATACTGGAATGTCACAGACCTAATAGCCATCCTTTTGTTCTCTGTCGGAATGATCCTTCGTCTTCAAGACCAGCCCTTCAGGAGCGATGGGAGGGTCATCTATTGTGTGAACATCATTTATTGGTACATCCGTCTACTAGACATCTTCGGCGTGAACAAGTATTTGGGCCCATATGTAATGATGATTGGAAAAATGGTAAGCAGGGTCCTCTGATTCCATGTTATAAATTTGCAGAGGAGGAGTAGCAATTATAGGAAGAGGAAAATAATTCATCTGGGCCCGCTGTGATGGTCCGAGATGGCCCTGGGGATGTTTTATTTTTTTCATTCCTTTTGAGTGTTTGGGAGTTTGACTACATCCATATACATCACTGGAAAATTAACCATCACTCACCCATATACTTACTGAAAAACATACACAGATCATCTATTTTGTGTTAAGCACTGGAGTAGGAGTTGTGTATATAAAGGAACTCATTCTCTGAGATCAGAGATGAGAGGAAGAGAAGTAATTGCCATATAGTATGAGAATGCTATGGTAGAGATGCAAATAAAGTATAAAGGAGAATAGAAAAGACAATGTAGGTCAGGGAAGGCTTCATGTGGCGATTACATTTTAGCTGGATCTTGGAGGAGGTGTGGTATCCACTCCAAGTTTTTAACAGATTTTTTTCGATTTTTAACATTTCTTCTTCTTTTTTTTTTTAATAAAGTGCTTGAAAAATGCCTTTCCCTACACAAAAGGAAGAAAATATAATCTATTTTAGCTGAGTTGTTAGGTTGAATTTGAGTCGGCCCATAAGTTCTATCCATATATCCATGTATTTTGTTACACTACTGGGAAATGATGAGTTAAAAACTGGATTCCAGAATGATACACTTACTTATCGTATTCTTTAAAAAAGAATCTCAAGTGGCAAACCAATATGCGTTCCCACAAGTAGCTGTAGACTTGCTCCGGCACTCCTTGGCCACACTAGTTTCCAGACTCTCTCCATAAAGATCCAGCCCTAGAAGGACAGCCCTGGTGTGAACTGAGGTATGCACGAGCAAATCAGCCTCTGCTCCAGACTCACTAGAGGAATTAGAACCAGAAGCCCAGAACCTGGGTGCTTTTTATCAGTTACTCCAGTTTTCTAAGTGTCCCTTACTTCACCTTTACAGGACATATGTGGAAAAGCCAAATATGTTCATCCTACCATGGTAAACACCTGTTACTGAGAAACCTCTATGCTAATAACCTCCACTCCACTTCCACTTGTGAGCTGCTGAAAACCCAGCAATTAGACAATAGATGTCCTTTATCATTCTCACTCAAGTTTTACTATATACATTATTGCTGCTGACCTTTCGGTCAGCCAATCAGTATTTATTATTATTATTATTATTATTATTATTATTATTAATATTATATATGCACATATATAACTCTATTGAAATGAATCTTAAATAACCAAGACTGTTCCTACAAAAGCACTGACAAACACATGCAAAGAGGAGAATTTGAATCAAAAAGGGAAGGGTTGTGAGGCTTTAAGCAATTTATTTAACCATCTTTAAGACTCAGTTTACTCATTTAAAGTAATTATAATAAATGCAAGGTTATATCTTGCAAGGTTGTTGGGATGATTAGAAATAACAGTTTCTAAATAACTAATAGTATCTGGATCCTAGTAAATAGTTGATAAATTGTGTCTGTTATATTTATGTTTGTTAAAGTACAAAGAAAAGGAGAGCGGAAGAATTGGTGAGCACGGTTGGTCAGCTCTATTCTTAAATCTTTTGTACAAAAGCTTGAGATTTATAACACCAACATTGTTTAGGGGAAATATCAGCAAACCCATTCTAGAGAGGGAAACTTGAATTCAACAAGCTTGATTTATTTACCCAAAACTGAATCCCAGTTCAATTGGGGTTTTTGACTAGATATAAAATGTGTATCTGACTCTGTTGCACAGCCTGTTAAATAATCATCTCTGTATTTTAGTAATGAATTTGAGATTGTGGTAAAGATTCGTATGTCTAGAAGCAGAGACTCTCAACTTAGAGTCTTTGGGAGAGATTTAGGAGAAAGAATTGGTGGACCCTCCACCCAATTTATATATAAAAAATACGTGGATGTATGAATTTCCTGGACAGAGAGGACAAGCTTTCATGAGATTTCCAAATGTATTCTCAAATGAACCAAATGAAAGTGAAGAATTATAGCAGCTGCAAAATTAACCAAGTTTTCTCGACCTGGACCCTAATGACTTTCAGATTAGATAATTCTTTGTTGGGAGGACCATTTTGTCCATCATAGGATGTTTAGCAGCATCACTGGCTTCTATCCACTAATGCCAGTAGAGTAGGTGCTCACACACAAGTACACACACACTCTTATGACAACAAAAACATCTCCAGACATTGCCATATGTCCCCTGTGGACACAATTGCCCTCTGTTGAAAACTGCCACAGTAGACAATTACATAATCTGATGGCTTGTTTTTTTCTAATTGATTGGTTGCCTTGTTCTGTTTCAATAAATAAGATCTGAAGTCTCAAACCAGCCAAATATATTACTTTAAAAAGGTTAGGTGGCATTGAAATACTTGAAATATCTGAAGTCACACTAAAACGGCAAGCTTATTGTAAAATCCACGTCTATCACTTTAATAATGGCATAATTATCCCCAGATTTTATTTGAATGAAACCTTACTTTGGAGTGAGCAAGAGAGATGTACTACATTTTCTCTACCTTCTAACTTATGAATGACTTCACAGATCAGTCAAGAATAAGAAAATGAGTGTATTTGGTGGCTTTATTCTCTTTCATGGAGCTTTTAAGATACTTAGTTTGATAATTGAGTCACTGATCCAGAAGGTAGGTAAAATATGCCTATAGAATTTATCAGTGAGCCAAATGGACTGCCAGGCAGGAAGCTTAACAAAAGATGTGATTATTCTGAAAGCCCCTCAACATTAGAGAGGTCCCTATTCAGTATTAAACAGCCAAGTAACTCACTGTGCCCTGTGGTCTAGGGATAGACATCTGCTAAGATACCTGGATGCAATACTGATCAAGTATGATCCCAACTGAATTTACAATCTGGGATCACTCTGTAATCCTGAACCCTTTCCTTCATATTCCACTTCTCAATGCAATTCTTCAAGCTTAGTACTAAGCTCACTTATATAATGCAAAATAAAAACAACAATAATAATAGCTATCATTTACTCTGTGCCAAATACTATGTCAAACATGTCATCATCACTACAACCCCACGAAATGGCTTTTAGTATCTTCATTCATTTGTCAATTGAATAAACAAACTGGGCAAAGAACAGAGGCAGGATTCCAGCTCTGACTTCACAGGTTGATCATCCAATGCTAATAATAACAATACATTAATACTACAGAGAACTACCCACATTGCTTCACGTGTCATCACACTTAGTCCTTACAAAATTAATATGTATCATTATTGTCTTTATTATCCCCATTTTGAAAATGAGAAGAAAAACAAGATTAAGCAACTTGCATGTGACCCCTTAGGCTCTTTTTACTAGCAGAGCCAAGATGAAAACTCAGGTAGTCTGGTAGTCTAACACCCGTACGGGATGCAACCAACACGTATTTAGAAGAGTGAGACAAAATCCACTCTTGCATATTGAACCAACTGAACAATTTAGCTATAAAAACAGAGGTCCCCACCCTTAGTTTTTACTAATGCTCTGTTTCTGCACTCTACCAGAATTCAGTATTTATATGGAAGACTGTTTTGAAATCTATATGGTTGAGTGAGAAGAATGTCTTTTGTCTTTGGTGGTTTTGAGCCTTCAGGTAGAGAGCAGACTTAATCTGAATGAAAATAGTCCTGAGAAATTAGATTAGAACAGTTGTCATGTGTACTGGCTGAGTTTTCTTGGGTCAGACTGGCTCTTAAATCAAGGTACACGCCTTCTTCTCCCCACCCACCTTTTAATCAATCTGAATACACATGAAGGACCCATTAGTGTTTTTTCATTGATAGAACTTCTTGTAAATAAAAGATGAAAGAATTTTACAAAATAGAGGATGAGCAACAGGTCTATGTTCCTATAAAACTGTTTCAACACAGTTGGCTTGTTCACTTTTAAGAGAGTTCTGAGGCCACTCAGCTATAAAAAGAATAACCAATTCGGTAGCATATATTTTTTTAAAACACTAAATAAATATGAATGAACATCAAGTTTTGAGAGATTCTTATTTAGTCTTAAAGTCAAATGATACTTGACAGATGGATTTGGAAGTTGCCTTGATGGTTGATTGACTAATTGACCTAAAATATATTGAGCCCCCAGTCTCCTAAGGCAAACAGGAAAGTTATAGTGTTTAAATTCTAATAACAGACACCATGGAATATATTCTTTTAAAATAAAATTTTAAAGCAGATTTAAAGCCTTTATTATCATTGATAAAATTATCATTAGTGTTTGTTTGTGGATGGGTATCCCTTCAGGAAGTTTGATACCCAAGAGAAGGTCGTCTTTTGTATTAGATGATTTGATGTGAGGGATAGAAACCAGTCTCCCAACTAGCTTAAGCCCGGGAGTGATATATTGACTTAGAGCAGGGCATGTTGAAACTGCCCTTAAGGCCTATGGCAATCAGGCCTTCAACCATTGTCAGGACATACTCTCTCTGTGTCTGGAATATCTGCTTCATTCACTCCTGATCAGTTTCACTAGTGAGAGACTCGGCCTCAGACACTCTGAATTCATATCATTATGGAGAAAGAAAGGGAGCTTCTCTCTCCCAGCTTCAATTGAAAAAACTCCAAAGAAAGGACTCTGGTTGGCCCGTCTTGTGTCACATGCCTACCTCTTATCACTGTTGCCAGAGAGTGAGGTAGCATGATTAACCTAGCCTGGAAAAGACACCTATCTTTGTGGCCAAAATGGGTGGGAACTGCTTCTAAAAGAAGGAGGCAATGGGTTCTGGCCAGGCAAAATAATAGTTATTACTTCCTCATCTATTTTTGGTGATAAAAGGAAAGTAATTTGGCATATGAGAAACAGATCACAGATAATATGTATCATGAAAACAAGCAAAAAAGAAAGGAATCAAGAGGAACAAGAGATAACATTGTGCTCAAATGCAGTCAAGAGAATTTTATAAACATGTCAAGATGAAAATCCAACTTTTCAACAGCAGACACAGAAATGGGCCATTAGGCAACCTGATTCTATTGCCTACAAAAACACCCTTCATAACTGATAGGATATACTGTGAGAGAATTAAATACAGAAAGAATGGTCTTCTGAGGGACTGGTTTGTGATAGAATACCAGACAATGAGGTAGGGGCACAAGAATAAGAAGGTATATGATGGATATTTGGGTTGTCCTAGCTTTGTTTGCAAATGATTATTTCCTTGAGTGTTCCACCGCTTCATTAGCCTTTCAAACTTAGGGAATTTACAGCATTGCAGTAGTTCTTAAGATGGTCTAATTATCCCAATTTCAATTTTGCTAAGAAGAAAGAGACCCAAGGAGGACATTTGCCCTTTCCAGGAAGAGAGACAAAGCTAGTACTGAACTTACAGAGACCCAAGCTTCATGTGACTCCCATGCCTAGGCTTGACTATGTGGCACAGACAACAGTGAAAAATGAGGAGGTTCCATTCTCTGTGTGCTTTTGTAAAAATGATTTTTGAGTTACTGATAAGCATCTGTGGACATTGCTGCAATAGACCAAGTGTTTCTCTTTCTTACTTTCTTACAGAGCTATCTATGTATATATCCCTTATCAGCAGTATTAAAAGTGAACCTCCTACAAAGGTTTCCATCAATGTTGCTGTCATAGGAACATTCAGTCATATGGATTTTCTTTTGTTTCTCCCTCTGTTTCCCCAACCTTCCAGATGATAGACATGATGTACTTTGTCATCATCATGCTGGTGGTACTGATGAGTTTTGGGGTCGCCAGGCAAGCCATTCTCTTTCCCAATGAAGAGCCATCATGGAAATTGGCCAAGAACATCTTCTACATGCCCTATTGGATGATTTATGGGGAAGTGTTTGCAGACCAGATTGACCGTAAGCAAGTTTATGATTCTCATACACCAAAGTCAGGTATTGAACTTCAATTGGGTCATGTCTTTTCTGAGTTCATTTGTTTGTTCTCAATAAATGGCTCAAGATAGAGGACCGATTCCTAGCTTGGTATCTTGGAGGAAAAAAAAAAAATTACAGAAGGTGAATATACAATTTTCACAAAGTAGTCTTTCTCCAGGTATGTCCTTTCTGTGACACAAATCGACATTTGATATACCAAATTTGATCAAGAACCATATAAAAAGATCTAAATTATTTGGGGATTCAAAATCTATGTATTGAATATTTCAATATCATTAATATATTATGTCATGACTCCCCACCCCTACCCCAGCCCCCAACCCCCAGCCAGTAAAAACTAAATTCCTTGGGTTTGACTTCAGAACAAGTAAACAATTCTCTATTTTGCCATCAGAATTCAAGAGGGCAAACATCTGCATGGTGTTTTCCTTGCAGTGGAAACTATTCTCCAACTCCTTTTCCCACTGTCTTAAATTATGTGCTATTGAGACTCAAAAGGACCTAGTATTCACTGCCTGGAAGTATGGAAAATGCCTTAGGTTATAAACTGAGTTGCTTGCTGTAAATGCCAGAAAAAAAAAGTATCTATATTATGAAATGATTCAGTGTGAAGAGCAAGCGCCAGCAGGCCCCCAGTGTTTCATGCCCTAATAGATGCTGATTCTCTATAATAAACACCCTCTTATACAGAGTTTGGAGGTAGTTGTATCCTAGGAGTCTGTTCCAGCATTTTATTTAGACCAAATGTCAGGGCATAGCAGACATTGAGAAATTATTTGGGAAGAAAGCATCAGGAAAGAAGTATCTTCCAGTATGGAAGAGCTAAATCCCTGAAGCAAGGATTTCTCATTTTCCCTAAGGAGTTTAGCTCTAGAAATAACATCCCTCCAACATTGTCGAATTAACATTTTTGAAACATTTTCTGCTGACACGCCAGCCATCTGAGCTCTGGACTGTGGACATGGATCGGGGTTACATAACCAGGTAATATAGTTTGTTAAGAACAGGAGCAGAGACCAGTCAGCAACCCCCCACCCCTACCCCTCTGCCAATCCCAGGTAGAACGGACACCAAGTAAATAAGGAGCAAGCATCAAAGAGTATGAGCCCTCTGGGCCTGTGAGGAACATGTGTACATGGGCAGCAGGACACAGTAATATGTCATTTTCCCTTCTGTGATGGATTTTGAACAAATACCTTTCTTAAAAGGAGTTATCTGAGGCAAGAAGGCTTTATGGACACCTACTTGGAACAATATTCATTTCAGGAGACTTGGCCACGCTCACTGAGGAGGCATTCTGACTCCATCTCCTAGTCGTGATAACTTTGGTTGGCAATGCGCCGCCTTCACCAAGACAGCTTTCCAGAGCCAGGGGAAAACCCTCTGGGGAATCCTCCTTTCAAATGGTCCCTAAAGCAAAACAACTAAAAGCCCATCTACCATCATTCTCCTCAAAGATTAAATGTATACTCCCCGGCCCCCCAGAAATTACTTTCCACATTACATTATTTTGCCTTGTTTAAGTTTTCCTTTCTTTCCCAAAATGAGATCAAGTCCCCATGGGCGTTTTGACAGTATGACATTTTGGGAGGGGAGAAGGCAGGACGTGTAGGCATGTTTTACAAACGGCATTGTCTGTCCCTCTACTAGTGGCCATTTATTGATGTTGTACTATGAGCCCAACCTAGTGCAACAGACACCACCATCTGGCTGAACAAAGAAGATTTATTATTGTTATTTCAAAAGAAGGGCTGATTGTAGTTTAGAACTGGAACCCCACCCCTACCCCCAGAGATGGGAGAGAGGTGTTTTGTGTGAGTGAAGTATGAAAATAGATGTCCCTTCTTGTTCATTAGACCCGTGGTGCTCTACGTGTGTGAGAATAAATTTCTTCCCCAAATCTCAATATATAACTGACCCAGCCTCGGATGGATGCAACCTTCATGACACCCTTCCCCTGCTCTTACCTTCCTTCTTGACATTCTGAAATTGGCTGCAATGGTAGCCACTGTTCTAAGCTAAATCAGCCAGTTTGCTGTTTAGAGTGCTAAAGAGCATTTGTCCTTTCTCAAATGGGAAAGCCTCTTACGAGGCTGCCCCCAAACCTGCCGTTGCATTTGGTCAAAGTCATCAAACATCCCTATCTTCAAAATAATTTGATTTTCATGTTGTGGCACTGGACAAGCCCAAGGGGCAGAGTGACTGCCCCATCTTGCCATTCAGAACTGCCCAGGAGACCCAAGAACCAAGCTATTTGAGAAAGGTACAAATCATTGATGCTGCCCTACGGTGTCTTGCCTCTTTTCTGTGCCATGTCCAGGCTGGTTTGTGAAGCATGTGTTCAGGCTGATCGGATCTCATATCCACCTGGACCCACAGCCCTGCCCAGGGTCCACCAGGCCCATCCTGTGGATGTGCCCCCATGCGGGCCTCTCCAATGCTGCTCATTCTCACACACCTTCTCAGAGCAACTCATTTCTAATGTGATGCACGTGCTCTGTATTGAACTCTTTGTGTGTTGAACTGCAAAATTGCTGAACCCATTTCATGGTTGGGGAAATAATCTTTCTTGGGATGAATGTACGTGGATGTATAATGGGGCCCAATGGGTGGGTTATTTACATCAGTCTAATACCTCAGAAGGGAGGACAGCTTTAATGCCCTCGCTTCCAGGAGACCGTGTTCCTGAACTACAGATTTTTTTTAATATACGTTCCATTTTTTTCTTGTAGCTTGTCCTAAGCCCAGCGACTTTCAATAAGGCCAAAAAAAGCTGGAATGAGACTTCTGAGGTTACTTTCCAAATGTGCTTAAAGACTGAAAGCTAAAGAAATAAAGAATGGAGTGACTGTAAAATCACAAAATAATTTAGGTGGTTTTCATTTCTAAACTAGATTAGATTAACACAAATGATAGTCTGGCATTAATCTCAATTATTTGTAGTGGCTAAAATATTTGCTTTGTGTCCGGAGCAGACATGAATGCGAGATAGTGATTGGCAGCAGCGGATAATGAAACTGGGAAGGGAGGATGATGGTCTGCTCTGCCTGGATGTTTTACCTAGCCCTTTGATGAACTAATAAGAAATGACCTTGCCATCATCGTTGGGTTGATGTTTAAGTTATATATAACAGTAACTCTCTAAAACCCAATATATGGGCTACCGTTTGGTGACTGGGCCCCAGCTTGCTAAATGCATTGCTACCATACGATGACATCCTTTTTAAGTGTCTCATTAAGGTGACCCCTGTTGCATGGCATCTGAGAGCTGGCCAGGATCCCACTGGAGCTTGAGGGGGGAAAAAAAACCACTTACAGAAAACGAGCAACAGAATAAATTTCCAGCACATTCATGCCAAGGCCAGGGCAAAGCTAAAATTAGAGGGACTCTTGCCAGTTAAGAAATCTGGTTCCAGGGTGTGTGAGGTACCTAGAAATGCACCTTTGTTGGCAGAGAAGATGGGGTGTCTCTAGCTTCCTTGAGCATCTGAATGAATGAGACTTCCCTTTATGCACAGGGCATCCTTGTGTTGCCTGCCATCCATGCAGATTACCCAGGCTATACCAGGGCAGGGGGAAAATGAATCATGCTCTTGAATGCATTAAATCAAGGTCTAAATTTAGTTCTCCTTTCTGCTGCTCTGAGTATTTTTACAAGTTTGGGTACTAATGTGAAAGCAGAACGTCCAAAACTTACTTTCTACCATAACAATTTAATATTATTTGGCTTTTCCCCTTGGCCCAAATTAACTATCCAAGTCTACTTAATGCATGGGTCATTCTTTTTTCTCTTACTGCCTAGGGCTTTCCATCTGAAATTAATAGGTAATCTGGAGTAAGAGGGTTTATTTTTGTTGTGGTTTGGTTTACTTGATTTACTTTTTATCTATTTATTTAGTACAAGTTTTGCTATTAAAAAAAAAAAAAAACTTACTCTTGTGTACCGTTGGTGTCTCCGTGATATTGACTGGATTCGAAGTGTTGTTTTCATCAGGAAACAAGGAGCATGTATGTACGTGTAAAGCTAAAACATTCCCTTGTATTACTCTTCTGTCTCAAATTATTTGTTCCCCCTTCATGTGTGGAAGTTAGGACAGCTCAAGTCTGGTCTCTAAAATATGCCTGCTATGGCAAAGCTGAGAACACGAACAGAGAAGATGGCTATTGTTATGCATTTCGATTCTTGGACTCCAGTTCTGGAAACTTGGAGCTCTGCATCTGTTTGGTATTCAGGACTGACCTTCTCTAATGGATTCAGAGCACACTAATGCCTAACAGCTATAGTGTAGGGAGTGTTGCCTGACCAAAGAAAGTATTTTGGAAAAGAAAAACTTGAGCCAGTGCCAACTTTTGGGAAAAGGGGGAATTGTTTTGCTGGGTTTTGTTTTCACAGATTGCTAAGGAAGCAAGCCAGTAGAAGGCACCACCCCCCTTTTTCTGTCCCTGAAAGTCAGCTTACATTCTAGAGAATACCCACCCAACTCGTTTGCTAATGCAAACTGAGACTTAGTGAGTTTACAAACAGCAGAGCTATCTGCAGACAAGCCTTTGTGATGATTCAGTATGCTATAGTGATCAACATTTGTTCCACTCTTACAATATTCATTTAGTCTTTGCTCACAGGTTGGGCTCCATTTTTAATCCATTCATTCTTCATTCTGTGCAGGTATCTATTTTGATCCTACTATAAGCTGGACACCGAGGTAAAGACATGCACATGACAGAGATCATGTCATTAAGGAAGTTTACAGTCCAAGAGAGGCAAACTGACATTGACAATATATATGTGGAGATGGAGCCCCAAAAGAAAAGTAGTTGGTTCTTCCTAGGGTGAGAGTTGAGGGTACAACAGATGAGACCTTGCAAAGAATGGGAAGATTAAGCTGAGACCTGAAATATGAACAGATATTTGCTGGGCAGATGGGAGCAAGTGGGTGTGAAGGAGAAGAATGGCATTCCAAACTGAGACTCAGCATGGACAGTTCCAAGCACAGCAGGTAGTTTAATATGGCTGACTATAGGGTGAGAGGCAGGAGGCAGGAAGCAGGACAGATGGGTCTGAAGAGAGACAGGAATATAGATCTTGAAAGACTTATAGTTCATGTTCTGGGTAGTATCATGACCTGACATGTTTTAGAACCCTCTAGCAAAAATATAAAGGTGAGAGGTGAGAGCACACTAGCTAAGGCAGTAGCAGTTGGGATGAAGAAGATAAGCAGCATGAGACTTTAAGAAGGTCAAAACAGAAGGACCTCATTTGGAGATGGTCCTGGGGAAGTAGGATAAGGATTTAAGATGGAGAAGTTGAAGGCCACTCTAAGGTTTCTGGCTCAGTCGAAAGAATGATGTCATTTAGCAAGATAGAGAACCTAGAAGGAAGAACTATGGGGAGAGGTGGATTTGTTTAGTTGGGGTTGGATAGATTTAAGTTCCCATGGGAATTCCAGGAAAACCACAAAGAAGGCTGTTTTATATGTGGATTTCTGGGGCTAAGTAGAAAGAGCTAGCCTGAAGATACAGATCTGAAAATCAAGAATATAATTCCAGTTAAAGCCATGCAAGTGGGTGAGCTTGCCAGGGAGCACAAGTAGAGAAGGCCAGAGAGGAACGGTAGAATGGAGAAATCAACAGTATCAAAAGCAAGAGAAGACAACAATTAGCTGAATATTTAGAAAAATTTCATTCAGCTAGACCTTTAGGAAGTCACTGGTAATTTTGACCAGAGAATTTTCATTTCAGGAGTAATGCAAAAACAAATTACAATGATTTAAGAGTAAATGAGCAGTAAGGCAAAACATTTACTAGGGAAGAGAGAGAGAGAAATGTTGCATATGTGTAGAGGTGGCAAGGGAGGGAAGAAGATCAACGAAGTGGGGCTTTGAGAGAAAGAGTAATGTTTTATAATCACCACTCAGGAAAGTCACTAAGTACACATCAAAGGATGGCTTAGGGCCACCCACTTGCATAGTTAGGTTGTCTGTTTTCTCAGTTTAGACTCAGCAGTCCAGATCAAGAAAAACAAATTGTTGGATTAATCCAAGATTGAATTGTTGCTGTGCCAGCATGGCAGAAATAAAGGAGACTAAGTTCTTTGAAGATGCTTACAAGGGTTTAAAGTTATGCATTGTAAGGTCTAAGATGGAAGGAGAAGAAAATAAAAGCATAATGTTGATCAGTACATAGGAGGAAGAAAGATCAAAGGACCAGAGTTCTGGCCTGAGCACCAAGTACTTTGAGAACTAAGGATCCTGAGAGGTGTGATGATAAGGTGTTGTGGTCAGAGAA
The DNA here is from genome assembly GCF_048164855.1 of Canis lupus baileyi. Classification (NCBI taxonomy): domain Eukaryota; kingdom Metazoa; phylum Chordata; class Mammalia; order Carnivora; family Canidae; genus Canis; species Canis lupus. Next base: position 87,959,161 of record NC_132838.1, read on the forward strand.
TGGGAAATTGATATTCAGAGTTGAGGTAAAACAATTTAGGAAAATTATAAGGTCCAGAATGGATTCTAGGATTTGCTGGAATTGAGGTCAAGCATCTTGGAGCTAGGTTCTTCTGTGTCTGTCACTGCAGATATCAAAGTGTCCATAATGACAAAAGAGGGAGTGGTCCGGAGGACTTTGATCAGAATTACCTGACACTCAAAGGAGAAAGGGCTTTTTGTACAAGAATGAAAAGCAACGGGTTAGAAGAGGCAAAGTATCAATGACAATACAGACATTACTTATGGGTACCACAATGGTGGAGGTACAAGAATGTGCAATTTTCATTTGGGAAGGTTACAGGGAAGTGGTGTCTTTCTGCAAAATGGGATTTAGTTAAGACAAGAAAATGCAGACTGGGCTTGTAGAAGTATGAGAAAGCAGAGGATATGTGTTCAATGATAAGGGTATTCCAGAAGTCTGGGGAAAGAGAGGAAAGGGAGAAATGATGGGAAAATTCAGTGGGCAGAGAGCCCAACATCACATGAAGACAGAAGCACAGGGGAGGATAGTTCACCAGAGGGACTTGCACTGTAGGAATAGAGGATGAAAGGTAAGAGAAGTGGGAATAACTATTCTTGGGTTTTGAGGCAGCTAAAGACTGGAGCGCAGGTAGCGTAAGGGGACAAATTGGGCTAATGACAGCTCAGTCTCATAGGCAGTCTAGAGCAACCTTTGCTCAGGTTTCCAAGATTGTGTTGAAGGCAAATTGTTCTGATGCCCTCAGTGGATGGAAGTGGAGATTTTGTGTGGTGATGCAGAATAACCAGATTCTAAAGAGGAACCACTCCAGATAGTTTGGAGAACTCTCCTGTCTTGGAGGAGGCTCTAGAGAAGCATCAGAGAAGCATCATCATTCGTTACCTTTTACAAGAATGAGTTCTTATTATCACCTCGGAGTATTCCATTTTTCTTTAACCATAGACTGGCTAATACCTTGCCTATAATTAAATTTAGTATTTGGCCCATCCTGGCCATTTTCAGCCTCTGTTTTAACTCTGCCTTTAACAGAGTGCTTTTGGTACATTGTAGGTTTGCATGACTCCAAAGCCTGTGTTTTTTCTACTCTACCACAAATACTCCAAGCAAGTCCTACATAACCCCGTGGAAAATAAAGCATCAGCAGATGGGATATGTTTTAAATTTTGGAAACTTTCACAAAAAAGCTCTAAACCATTTCCCAAAAAGCTTACTTTGGGAGAGAAGAGTTAGCTTCTCATCTAGCTGTTACAACTATTTTGTCACCTATGAGGAGCTAACTTATCACTGGGGTCAAAAGGTATAAAAAAAAGTATGTGCCCCTCCACATAGAAGCAAATCAGTAGAGTTTTCTTTAAAACTCTGGTTGAATTTATCCTCTTTAGCACATGCAAAAATAAAATGGGATTCTGTAAGATTTAGAGAAAAAACTGAAGTCTCTGGCAATGCCAAATACTAAGTCAACAGTGAAGGACTTCAGAAAGAGTTTATGTGTGCGACAGCAGATAAGTAGCAGAAAGGTTACTAAGAGCATGTCTAAGAGGACAGTAGTTATTAAAAACCAATAATGATCTGGGGTGCCTGGCTGGCTAAATTAGAAGAGCATACGACTCTTGATACTGGGGTTGTGAGTTTAAGCCCCATGTTGGGTATAGAGATCACTTAAAATCTTTTTTAAAAATTTTAAAAATTAAGATAATAAAAGTGAACCAAAATACATTACAAGTGCAATTGACCATAAGGTAGAGAAAGGTAATTATTCTAAACAGAATACTAGAAACACCTCTGTGGTGTATCACTCAACCCAAAGTGTTGTTGAATAGCATCTAGAATTGTATTAAAAGCACAACAAAAGGGCTATATTTACCCGATCTGGAGCTGTGGTATATCTGTGCCTGAGTTACTGAGGATGATATTGGTCACTGTCTCCTCAAGAAAGACATAAGTGCACTGAGCCAGAGAAGGCAGCCAGACTTACCAAGGGAGTGGATGAAAAGCTGTAATTTGAGGACCGATCTGGAAGATGAGGGCTCTTTGCTTCAAAAGCAGCCACGTCTGGAGGCTGTGAACTCCCCAGATGAATCTTTCTGCGGATAAAGTATAACATGGGTCCCCAAATCCCAGTGTACTCGAGCTAAGGATCCATTGAAGTGTGAAAGTTGTAGACTTGGGTCAAATGAAAGAAATGCCACTCTACAAGTGGGTAGAGAACTTCAGGGATTTATTTCCCCTTGGAGATGTTACAGGAGAAATAATGCAGTCTCAAAGCGAATTTTGAACATTTTATCTTTGTAATCATAACAAGGGAGATGCTGAACAAAAGGTGATCCTTTTTTCTCTTCAGAGCAGGCCTTAACAAATCACTTTCACGTAATCCTTTGCATAGAGTCACTCCTGGAAGAACGCTCACCTAAGAAAGGCACACAGGCCATGTTTATTGGAGGCTTTGGGACCCTTCCATGCAGTGCAGAGTAAGAGTCCAGGGGCTCCCAGATTATATATAAAGCAGGCAGTTGGGCAGCCCAGGTGGCTCAGCGGTTTAGTGCTGCCTTCAGCCCAGGGCGTGATCCTAGAGACCTGGGATCGAGTCCCTTGTCAGGTTCCCTGCATGGAGTCTGCTTCTCCCTCTGCCTGTGTCTCTGCCTCCTCTCTCTCTCTCTCTCTCTCTCTCCCTCCCTCTCTCTGTGTGTGTCTCTCATGAATAAATAAATAAAATCTTTTAAAAAACAAAATAAAATAAAACAGGCAGTTCATCTGGTCATCTACAGTAACAAGACAACAAGATTCTCTTTCTTGTTAGGGACTGATTTGCACCTTATCCTTCTTTAACACTTGAAGTCAGTGCTGCAACTCAAGGTATTATGTTCACAGGAGCCCATGGAGGAGGTCATTCTTGAAGCAGGAAAGTTTATTTCAGCCTTAGACTATTTTATTACACCCAATTTCTCAAATCCTTCCTCTACACCTGCTCTTCCACCAGGCAGGTCCTGCAAGGAAACAGGAGATGTATAGACACTGTCCTAGTCTTTCAGGAGTTTGTAATCTGAGCCAGGGGGTCAGCAAACCTTTTCTATAAAAGGTCAGGCGGCATTGAGAGCCGCACAGTCTACATTGTGACTCCGCAACACAACAATAAATAAACTAATGGTGGGGCTGTGTGCCAATAAAACTTTATTTACTAAAACAGGAGGCAAGCCAGATTTGGCCTGGGGGCAACAGTTTCCTAACTCCTTGTCTAAACCATCTAGTCATGCGATTGCATTGGCTTCCTTCCTCCCCCCTTATTTCGGTTGATGAATGTGTGAAACCAGAGCTCCAGGATGGAATCAATTTCCTATTTGACATTTTATGCAAATACAGGAGATGACACTGCTTTGCGCATTTATTTCTTCCAGGAGAAATGTTACTCTACCAAATCAAGTACCCACCAGAGGGGATGAGGTCTGTGGTTGTTAAGTTAGTATGCAAGGAAACCACACTGCTTGAGGAGCAGGTATGGCTCCCAGACCACAAATGCCAGAAAATCAGCTTTATTTTTTTATTATAATTCCACTGATTTCTATTTTGAACGTGCATCCTAGTTGCTGGAGGAAAATCACACCCAGTGCTCACCCCTCTTTACCTTCCCTGATGTGGGTTAAGGGGCAGGATGTAGTAGAATTATCACAGTTAGCTGCTAAAATGTCCATCGTTCCAGTCAGTTTGGCCCTTTAGGTCTGGTGGATTTGTGATGCCTCCCCACTGTCCCAAATCCTAGACACTTTATCCCTCTGGGATCCTGCTACCCCCCACAGAACCACCAGGAAAACCATGCAGCCTGAGCCCACAAAGCAATGCACGTTGGCATTGTCTCTCAAAACCCTTCACACATGTGCACAAACATTTCTCTCTCTGTCCTCCAGTCCTGCTTCTGCCAAGACATTTTTATCTATTCCGCAAAACCTCCTTTCTGTTGCCCCTTCTACAGATGCTCAAAGGGCCGTGAGCTTGTCCATTTGGACCACAAAAGCAGCCAGAGACTCAAAGGCTATTTCTGGATTCTGGACTCCATCTCTCCCTTCTCTGACACGGAGCCAGTACCTGCTTGCAAGACAAGAGGGAAAAATGAGTATTTCAAAATGCTATTCCACCACACTGATTTAGCTGTCTTGTAAGTAAAACAGGATGCTCAAAATAAAAATAAACTCACTGGCTCCTGGCATGCTGGATATAAGCTCCATGTTTCAAAGGGTGGAGTGTAAGTAGAGGAATCGTGATCTGGTGTCATAACAAATCATCTCACAGTATTGCTTTGGGGATTTCTGAAAGCCTCAGGATGGTAGTAGGTCTGGCAAATTCCTCCAGAATAGCCTTGTTCAGTAGAATCCTCTGTGATGGTGAGACTGGTCTAGATCTGTGCTAATACCTAGCTGCTAGTGACATGTGGTCAGCGAGCCCTTGAAATGTGGCCAGCAGGAATGAGAGTGAATTTTACATTTTATTTAATTGTAATTAATTTAAATAACTGCATGTTGCTAGTGGTTACCATACTGGACAGCTCAGTTCTAGAATATAAAAACTCTTTAAAATGTGACCCCCAGGCAGCCCGGGTGGCTCAGCGGCTTAGTGCCGCCTTCAGCCTGCGGCATGATCCTGAAGACCTGGGGATCGAGTCCCATGTCAGGCTCCCTGCATGGAGCTTGCTTCTCCCTCTGCCTGTGTCTCTGCCTCTGTGTGTGTGTGTATGTGTGTGTGTGTGTGTGTGTGTGTCTCTAGTGGATAAATAAATGAAATCTTTAAAAAAATAAAATTAATATAATAAAATAAATAAAAAATAAAATAATAAAATAAAATAAAATAAAATAAAATGTGACCCCCATGGGATGCCTAGGTGGCTTAGCAGTTGAGTATCTGCCTTTGGCTCAGAGCGTGATCCCAGGGTCCTGGGATCAAGTCCCACATCAGGCTCCCTGCAGGGAGCCTGCTTCTCCCTCTGCCTCTCTCTCTCTCTCTCTCTCTCTCTCTCTCTCATGAATAAATAAATAGTCTTTAAAAATAAATAAAATAAAATGCTACTACCCCCGTGAGCAAAGGGACCACCTCTGCCTTGCTCCCTGTTGTAGCCTTGGCATCTCAAACTGTTTGTCACAGAGTAGATGCTCAGAAAATAGTGCATAAATTAAACCCCATGAAGCAAGAACTCGAAAGAGAATAAGGTTGTCATGGGTTTACACATGCACAAAAATGATTTTAACTTAAGCTAAGTGTGCTCATCATGGATTCATGCTTCACACACACACAGAGAAAGAAAAGTAAAATGAAAGGACCCTGGAATTGATAACTTGCTGAAAGTTAGCCGAATTTATGTGAAAGAAAAGAATTGCAGCCAGGCTCAAGAAATGTTTGTTGAACAAGCCCTTATGCTAGTCTGTGTGTAGAAATGATTGCTGGACAGCTAGAAGGAAGAGAAGGAAGAAAGGGAAAGGAAGGAGAGAGGGAGGGTTAGTGGCAAAGAGGCAGGCAGGCGGGCCCTTGCTTGTTGAGGGCAGCCAGGGCAGGGAGAGAGAGCCGGGGGAGCCCGGCAGTGGCCCTGGAGGAGCCCCACACAGACAGCCCTGCCAGCTCCAAGCTGAGCTGCACCGGAGGTGGTGGCCGGGCATCCTGTAACTGCAGGCCTTTCCAAAGGCACAGTGTTCTGACCAAGTGCAGTGAGGCAGATGGCCGATTTCCACTCAAAGCCGGCGGAGCACACCCCCTCCGAGAGCATGGCAAGATTTTAGCTGATCCATATTAACAGCAACCAAAAAATAGACTGAGCTCCACACAGGTTAACTATTAGCAGATAGGCTCACATGTTAATTGTGGTGGTGTTTTGTTTTGTTTTGTTTTGTTCTGTTTTCAAATGTGACAGAGTCCAAATAATCCTGCAGCCTCAATATGGAGGGGGAGAATAAGGTGCTCAAGATCTTGTACAAGATATTGTCCAGTGGAGCGAATAGCTTCCTGTAGCTAGATTTCAGGCCACGTCTGCCAAGTGATGTTTGACCGAATTGTTTGGCTTTTAGCCAGGTTTGTGGTCTCTGGAATATCAGGCCTGAGGTTCAAGCTGAGGACATGCTTCGCAGGAGACCCCAATAACTTCAGGTCAGATACAGAATTTTGAGTCCTTGTCTCTGTGACACACTCAATTCAAGTAGATGACACCCACTGATGAGTTAAGAATAGAGGGAACGATTTCTTGACCTGGGTTGTGGTTACGTGGGTTTTCATTTGATACTGGACATATATGTTTTATGGACTTTTCTGTATATCAATCTCACAGTGCAATATAAAAGAGAATAAAGCAGACAACCTGCTATCATGTTTTCCAGATTCTAGTTTGAATGAGTTCATTCAAACAGGGACTTTTATTGAGCCCTCCTGTGTGCCAGGCACTGTGCTAGGAACTGGGCTTTATGCAGGGATACACTTCATTGCCTCGGCTTTGAAAAAACTTTAATGGGGAAGACTGATGAGTCAATAAATCATTGCAAATCACCATGATATATATTTCCATAGAATTGATATATAAGCTTAAAGAAAAGAACACACTTGTTTGGGGGTGAGCAAGGGGAACCATGGCAAAGCAAAGAGCAAGAGAGGACAAAGTACAGTCAGAGAAAAATCCCCTCGGGGGTTACAGGTAAGCTGGATCATGAAAGGTATTAAGAGTTTTCCAGATAGATGATGGGAGGGCATTTAGACAGAGGGACTGTCAGGTACACAGAGGTGACAGGGTGGGTCAAGTTTGGACATATGGAGATAGCAGCCCCTGGGTTTAGTACCCTCTGTGAGGTGCTCCCCAGCCTCCTCGACTTACTCTGGACCAACACGTGCCATTGTATTGATTTGTCTGGTTTGTTTTGTATATCCCTCCACCCCTGTGGACAATATGCATTTTTGGAGAGCAGGTGCTAGGGTCTATGTCCATCTTTTTCACCCAGTTGGGGTGAATGAGTGGAGATGAGGTTAGAAAGGTGGATTATAAAGGGCTTTGTGGACCAAGCTAAGGAATTTGGATCTTTTTTTATGGGAAATTTGCATCTCACCTTGTGTGGGGCCTCTTTCTCAGTGAGGTCTCTAGTTCATGGATTTCACGGATTATGATTGCCGGATGGGGAGACTATTACTGGGAAAATATACAATCTGGATGCTCATTTCAGGGAAAACAGATAAGCCGTGGAAAAGCCCTTTGTTCCCAAATGTCTTCTAAGAGCAGTAGCAAGCTTCAGAGAATCAAAACATCCCCTGAATAGGTTAAACCCATGGACTCTCCTCCCCTTAGTGTGAGGTATTTGGACCTTTCATCTTAACCCCCAAAATAGCTGAAATCAGCATTTGGGTAAGGAGAGTTAAAACCCGGGCAGGCAGGGCAGGCAATGAAGCAGATGGCTCAGGCTGGGCGAGGCAGGCTTGGAGCAGCCAGAGGACTGTGTGCCTGGAGGGCAGGGAAAGTGAGACAGGGTGTGGGGGAGGGTCACAGAGAGAGGTGGTGGCAAAAACAGTTTTGCCTACATTGCAGTTTTGCCAAGGGCCCCAGCCAATGCCCGCTGCCTCCCCAAACCTCTTCCATGCTGTCTGCAGAAAATTGCTGACACCTGAATTTAAATGTCGGGATTGCTGGAAGTTCTAAAATCCTCAGGCCCTCCCTGTCTAGTCTGCAGGCACTGGGCTCCCCAACTCCAACTTGTCCATCTTCACTGCTGGAAGACTAACAAGTGCAGAGGAGGGGGAGGAAGACAGCAAAGAGGAATCAAGTTCATTTGGGTACCACCCTCTCAAACCTGTTTCTTCAGTTCTTCCTTTGCCTGTCTGCAGGTCCATCAAAAATCTACTTCCCAGAAAACTCAAAGGTCTAAAAGCCTCAGGACAGCCAAGAGAAGCTGGAATACTCCCAAGTTCTCCCGTTACCATGCAATCCCCCACAGTAAAAGTCTACCCCACTGGTTCTCACAGGGACAATTTGGCCCCACCCCAACTCCCAGGGGATGTTTGGCACTGCCTACAAGTATGTTTGGTTGTCACAACTTGGAGGGTGCTCCTGGCAGCTGATAACAGAGGCCAGGGGTGCTACTACCCATCTTAGGATCCACAGGAGAGCCCCCCAGATAGAGAATTAGCCAACCCAAAATGTCGATAGTGTTGAGGTCAAGAAAACCTTGCCTATCCAAAATTGAACTTCACAATTGAATCCAAAATTTAACTTCCTGTTGCTTCTTGAAGGAAAATAGCATAAGGCAGTTGCTCTCAACATCTGCAAAGTCCTCAGAAACAGATCCAAAAAGATCCCAAACCCTCACAACCCGAAGCCAGGAATAAAGTGTGCCGCCCCCGCACCCTGCCATCCCTTACAGAGTTTCGCATCTCCCTCTGCTCCGCTCGTGCTCTTCAGACCAAAGACCAAGTTGGATATGGCACAATTATGGTGTGACAGTGGCCAACGTGACAAACCACTTTTGGCAAACACCAACAGGTCGTGTCTCCTGCTCTTGGGCACCACTGTTGGATAGAATAAAGCCAACAACCATTGCAGTGAAGAATGAGAAGAACCCAGAGGGCTGACCAATCTCAGAATTCACCAGAAATGTTGCTGATCTAGGTGAGGTCTAGCAAACTTCAACGCTTCCCTTCCCAATAGGTCTGAGAAAGGCCAGAGATTTTTTTTTTCAACAGGGAAACACCATCCTGCACTAACAGAAAGAGTGGTTTGAGTGACCTCAGATGTCCTGTAACATTGCCCAGTTCAGTCAGCCCAGCTCATCATCTGGGATGAAGCAGGAAGGAGACCCACACTGCCCATGATCAGACTCTGTAGTGATGCTTACTGACCAACTTAACACCACTGGACCAAATTCAAAACCATTTTTAAACATTTGCTGGAGCCAGTGACTCTCTCCTGAGTAGACCACGGGGTCTGTCTTTGCAAAATCACAGTCCTTGGAGCAAAGGAATGAAGTCTGCTGCATGCCCTTTTTAATATTCTGAACAACGGCTTCAGAAGTAAAATGCCACTGTGAACTGAGTAGCTACCGCACGGTTCCAGGAAAGCCAGTTGCTGACAAGTACTTCAAAGTCACTCCTGCCACCTGAGGAACATAGTGTTCAACTACCAAACTCTATGTGGCGCAGACGGTTCTATTATACAGCAAGTAATTGAATATACAGGGGAGGGACACCTCTGTCTAATAGGTCATGCACTAAAAGACTAGATTCTTTTCAGTGAATTTAAGACTATACACCCTCTCAGGAGTCTACATAAGATAACCAAGTATCGAAAATGTCACTAGCCTTTTGAAAAATGTATGGCAGCTTACGTAGATTGTACCAAATATAAGGACGCCCGAGATCTTTATTAGCTGTCAAGCGTGTTACAAAGGCTGCCATGAGTTTCATGGGTTTCTTCTGGCATTTTAAGAGAAGGGAAGTCAATTAACATTTATTGAGATCCTGGTACAGTAGTTGGCACGGGACCAGGCACATGTTATACCAGAGCAGTGTGTTAAGTTACTGTGGATGCGCACCAAGAGCAGAGATGAAACAACTTACTTATGGCCCACAGCTAGGGCAGCAGAAGAGGAATTGGAGCCCAGCCCTATCGGAATCCTAAGCCCATGTTCTTATTTCTCCATTCTAACAGAAGGCTACATCCATCTGACCCCATAGTCCTCCTTTTTTCCCCCTGCACCTCACTGTGGGGACTGGACCCCAGTCATGCATTTATTTACTTAGCAACTATTTATCAGGTGCCCTAGTTGGCACTGGAGAGAAAGTAGTAAACAAGAGGTCACTTCTTTTGTGGGAGTTACATCTTGGAGCAAGAGGGAGATAGGCCATTAGTAAGCAAGCTATTTGGGGGTCATAATAAATCTCATCAAGAAAGTAAGTTCAGGTAACAGGCAAAGGGGTCATTGGCGTGAGGAGTTGGCGTTTATGCAGCATGGTCAGGGAAAGGCCTTGAAGAGAGAAGATTGAATTGAAATGTGAATGATGAAAACAGGTGTGGCAAGAACTGGGGAAAGAATGTTCCAGTCAGAGGGAACAGCAAGGACAAATGCCATGTGGTTGGAATGATCTAGACGTGTGCAGCTAGGATCAGAAGAAATACCAGTGTGGTTGGAGTGTAAGGTCTAAAGTAGCTCAAGTTGGTATACCATGTCATGGTGGAATTCCTGGGATCCAGTGTGTGACTTAATTCTAAATTAGGGATTGAATTTAAAAACAGGATCAGCAGCTCTGCGGTAGTTCAGGAAACAGCACACCACCATATGCTGACAGTCAGTAGGGCAGGGAATCTTCCAGAAGTCAGTAGCTTCCAGGGCCAGGAAGGGAGCTCCCTCCGGTGTTGGAGTCATCCTTTGGCCTCACTGAAGGTTTCCTATGGCACTGAGGTGGTGATGCCTTGGCTACTCTCAGAAGCACCATCCCACACGAATTAGACACTCACATGAAAAATGCGTCATCCCTCCCAAAAGGAGATTTACCTGAGTGCTATGAAGATGTCAGAACGGCATTCATCATCAAAACTGTGAACATCTTAGTAATGTAAACAAGATGGGTGAAGCATTTGTAAACGAGACGTGGCTCACAGATGGCTCGGAATATTACAAATTGGGAAGAGCCAGCTGAAAGGCATTAGCTCCACAGGTACTCGCAGCATGTACTGGATATGACATTCCTAGGGGGGAAAACCTTACAGAAAAGTCTGCTTTCAGGAGTGATCATTAGTCCCATAGCAATGCACATTTATGGAGTGCCTGGTGTGGGTGGAGAACTCAGGTAAGAATGGTTTGAGTTACTGTGACAGGGACAGCCCAAGACGGAAAACCATGAGCCAGACACTCTGAATCCCTTTTCTGTCACTGCTGATAACTCTGTGACCTTGCACAAGCAAGGGAACCTCTCTGTTCAACAGCATTCTTGACAAATTAAGGACACAAAGGAGGTCTGCTTTGGTGTGCCTCCTCCACAGGAATGCTGTTAAGAAAAAGAGCAGTCCTTCCCAAATGAATATAACAAGCCCCAGAAATACAGGGGTTCATGCATATTAGTGTGTGTTTTGAAGCTAAAATCTGCATCAATGTCAGGGTGCAGTGTGTTCAAAGAAAAACATTAATAAGTAATAGAGCACTGGTGATGTGCAGATGTGCCAAATTAATGAAAGTAATACCCAAAGGACTGAAGTTTGGGGAATAATGAAGCAAAATTTGCACTTTAAAAGGCACAATATCAAGGGCTCTTGAGAGAGAAGCTGATATTGGTAATACCAGGGGAAGGATGAAGCGTACTAAGGGTACTTGTAGGGTTGAGTCTTATGAAGCCAAAGCTTGCAAAGCGATTAGTAGAGCTTCCCATTCCTTCCAGCAGGGAAGCTAGCTCCAGACAGATGCAGGAGCTTTGAGTTGTCTAAACAGTGGTACCTTCCAGCCCCCTCTCTTCTCTTATGTCCTTTTGAAACCAAGCCCATTGAAACAAGCCAAAATGAACTGTCTCAAATAGCATGCCTCTCTGTCTTCCCCGCAAAGTAGAACCAAGATTCTTTTGCCACTGCCCATCATGAAGAGCCGTAATTTCGTTTGTTCAGTTGGGTCTGCCTTCTAGCCAGCCCAGGAGTCGTTCTAGACACCTAACTCAATTAAGTGTGTTCCCTTCGTAAGTTCTATAAAGATTTAAAACGTACTCTGTTCCAGGCACTAGGCTATGTGCTGGGAGTACAATAATGAGCAAAGCCAGTGAAGCTCCTCCCTCCTGGGGAGCCTAGTAGAGGCATCAGATACCAAATACAGAATCACACAAATACTTCATCGTAAGCTCTGGTAAGTGTATGTTCAAGAAATAGAAGAAATTAGAACATCTAAACATGGAGACTCAGGGAAGGGTTTTCTGAATAAGTGACTTTTAAGCTATGCTATGCAGAGTAAGTAAGAGTTTGCCAGGCAATAAGTAGGAAAAGAGCCAGGGAGTGGAGGATAATATGTGCCAAGGCCCTATAGCATGAAAGAGGTAATTCTTGCCAGTAACTGAGAAGACCAGCATGGTAGATGCATAACGTGCAAGGAGCAAAACATTCTATGAAATAAAGCTGAAGGGATAAATGAGGGTCAAGTTGAGAAGGGACTTTTAGGCCAATGTAAAGAAATGAACATTCTCTTACATTTAATGGAAAAATCTATGAAGGATTAGGTGCAGGCATTGAGTTGTGGTGATGATGGTGAGGTATATGTAGGCATGTGTGTAGGTTTGTGTAGGTGTGTGCATAGGTGTGTGTGTGTAGGTGATGTGAGTTGCACGATTTGATCAATCAGCATCAATCCAAGGGTTACCAGTGGGTCCCATTGAGAGTTCAACAAGCGCCAGATTATGCAGATTAGGAGCTGGCAGACTGACTTCCAGGCTAAGTTTTTCCCTTCTGTGCTGGCCACACAGACCCGAGCCAGCTCCGAGGTGTGAATAGAAGTGATTGAATATAGACTACACCTGGTGGTCTTGACTTGGGCAGCATGGCCCCCAGAGTATGGAAATTTTATCTTGAAATTCGAGGCATGTTTCTCTCTGCCCTCTCTGATTGGGGTGCGCCACTGGCATTTGGTAGCTGGAGTCCAAGGAGGGCCCATGTCCTTCAATGTACAGAACATTTCCACCATCAAGCATCGTTCTCTGCCCCATACAGCTTTGCTGTGTTTCCAGCACACACCCATGTAAGTGCAAAACCTGGTTATGATTTATCAGAGCCTAACTCCATTTTATGCTTAAAGGCACAATATTTTTGCATGTTTTTAGTAAGCAGTGAATTTTTCCAGGAATGAAACACCATGAAAATTGAAGGCGATGGTTATTTGGTTTGCTTTAGAACTTTCCCAAGGATGGTTCACTCCTTGAGAAAATCAGCTCACCAACGACAGTGCCACTCATTGTCCTTGAGCCCTCAGTCCATCTGTATGTTTGCATCTGTCTCATTTGTGAAGGGTCTTCATATAGGTGTAAGCATCTGACCACGTCACTATGGCATGTAGGATACTCAGACCGGGACCTTTATATATGGAAATATTTATTATTTTATTACATGTTATTTTCCTTGCATTGCACCCTTATATTAAAATTAAGGACCTTTTATTGATTTCTCTGGGATCATGAGTACTGATACATTATACTATCTATAAATTTTTTTCTCAGGATGGTAAACAAGGCATTTGAAAATATTTACGATTTAAGAAGGTGTTGGGTCTGATAAGGTTGAGAACAACGGAGTAAGCCTGTCAAATGCTTCAAAATGCTATGATTTTTGCAACGTAGCTACCTACTATTAATGTCTGGATGGTCTCTCAGTAACTTTAACATGCAAAGAATACTCTGTAAAAATTGTAGACCCACAGAGGTATCAAGGTTGACATCACCAATGAGAAGTCATCTTGGTACCATATACCCCCAAGGTAATATGATGAGGACATTGGACCTTTCTGGTGTTCCTCCCCAAAGTCCATAACCCCAGTCTGAAAAAATCAGGTAAACTCAAATCAAGTGACATTCAACAAAATGCCCAAACATTCTACAAAATGCCCAAGACTCCTCAAAACTGTCAAGGTCATGAAGAGCAAGGAAGGTTAAGAACTGTCACAAACCAGAGGAGACTAAAGGAGCATAATAACCAACTGCAATGTAGTACCCTGGATGGGATCCTACAAGACAGAAAGGGCACCAGGGGAAAATGGTTAAAATGTTGGATCGAGTCTGAAGTTTAGTTCATAGAAATGGACCCATGCAGATTTCTTCGTTTTGGCAAATGTAAAATGGTTGTGTATGATGTTAACATTAGAGGACACTGAGTAAAGGGCATCTGGGCATTTTCTGTACTAGCTTTGCAACTTTTCTATGAGTCTAAAATTACTTAGTTTTTCTTAAGTCTTTTTTAAAAAATAAACATAGGAAGGCATTAAGGGGTCCCACACGTAGATATATAACTTAAGGAATTTTTGTAAAGATATAAAATAACCATCACATGAAAAGACATAAAGCAGAAGACATGTCATATCCTCTGTGGACCCTCACACCCCAGGGCCAATATATGAAGAAGACAAAGATGCCATGGGAATCCCTGGCAGCTAATGTAAAACATCATGACCTTGGTAAAATACAAATGCCAGGAGACATAGAAATGGAGGGAATGGAGGGAGCGGGGCAGTCAGAGGAATGGAAATCCAAACTTTGAAGGACAAGAGGGGCATTGCAGAAAGGCTGATTCACAGAAGCAAAAAGAAAGGTTACTAAGCAGGCTATTCTTGGAGACAGTTTGTGTCAAGTAGTAATGGGATGTGAGGGTAACACAAATAATAATCGCAAATACTTAAGGAGACATTGTATATCAAGCACTGTCCCACATTCTTGTGAATGTGCCCTCAGTTAATCCCCACAATAATACTATGAGTATTATGGACCCTGGTTTTAATGGACAAGTAAACTGAGGCACAGAGACTATTATGCATACGTTAGATGGAAGCCTATGACGTTGCCATTTCTGTAGAAAGGTCATATGGCTTGACCTAGTAAGTAACTTGCCTCAGGTGCACAGGTATTGGAGAGGTGGAACTGGACTTTGAAGCCTGGCAGCTGGCTCAAGAGCCTGGGCTGGAGGCCTCTCAGCTAGAGGGCCTCTTACAGAAATGGCTGGCATTTACTGAGCACTCACTATGTCTTGGGCACTATCTAAAGCTTTACATGAATCAACAACTCATTTCCCTTTGCAGCAACACTCTAGAGATAGGTATGATTATCACCCAATTTAGTGGAGGAAACTGAGGCCCAGAGAGCTTCAGTGACCTGCCAAAGGTGGCACAGCTAACAAATGGCAGAGCTGGGATTTGAACCCAGGTTGCTGGCTCTAGAGCATGGGTCCAGTGCTCTCTGCCTCTCGTGTGTTTCTAGATTCAGTGTGGCAGAATGGAGAGAGACGAGCTTTCACATCAGTTTGCGAATCTGGAGAGAAAAGGCTTTCCCTGTCAAACCTCATGTCCTACCAGATGCAAAGCCCTTAGTAGGACATGCAGGAGGGGGACATTATATCTCTGGGCCAACTCAGAATGAATCCATTGTTCTTCTGGGGAACAGAAAATTGACCTCAGAATCTCTTAAAAAAAAATAAGCATGGAAACAAAAGAGAATAAAAGACAATGGAGCAAAAGAAGAGAATGTTGAGAGGCTGGGAGAAGCATTCCTGTGCTGGAGCCATTGGGAATCCAGTACTTTATTTGCAATTGGCTGCCTTCTCTCTACTCTTAAATGACCAGCCGGACATCCCATGGACATTTGGCGCTTTGATCTACTCTGTCCAACAGTGATGTGGTCATGTCAGAATGACCCAGTACTTAATTGACTTAATTTACACCAGGGTTCTCTTAGGCGGAGAAGGGAAAAAAATGTCCAAATGTTGCTTAGACGTCTGGCAAATTAGGTTTTTACAATGTCATTTCATAATATGACCTAAACCTTTACTAACGTTAACTGCCAACTTATTCCAAATTAACAGCATCAACAACAACAACAACAAAATCTGTACTACTTAATTTTAAGAAATGCAGTTCCATTATTTTCACACATATACCATATGTTAAATTAAGCTAGCTGTGGATTGCCTAGCAAGAAGACTCTATGCAAAGAAAGGGCCCCAGAATCTAAAGTAACTCCAGTCTTGACCACTAAGTAATTCAGACCACCAAATTTACACAAAAATGGAAAGCTCCTTAGCTTTATCTCTTCAAATCTCAAAATAGAACAAATTAGGTACCATTGTTCATGGAGCAATATTCTGGGTCAGTGGCATGAAAATACAACTTAGACTAGAAACAGACCTGAATAAGGCAAAGGGGCCTTATTTGACTGAAAAAATGAAAAAATGAAAAATGAAAAAATTCAGTCATTCATATAAAAATTTAATTAATTAATGAAAAGAGCACTGCAATGAATATATATTATTGGCACCACTCTGCCCACTTGGCCCTCTATACCTGTCATGACAATGGCAATTCTCTCGATTTTGAAGTGCATAAATGTGACCATGAACATCTCAACTGGGCTCAGATGCCTCACACTTCCACTGGTTGGTAAAGCCAGATCCCTTTGCTTGATATTCCTCAATTCAACATCAGGCTGTAATCTGAGACCAGTTGGAGCAGTGCATATCCATGGCAACCGTTGATATAACCAGTTCCTTCACTCACCTAGTAACGTGAAGCAATGGGCTAATTGTTCATGTGACAGCAAAACAAGATTTGGCTTTGTTCATTGATTATACATTATCTCAGGCCATTCCTCAGCCTCTTCTCAACAGAGATCCTACTGAAAACCGAACACTGTGATGCTAAATGAAGCCATTAGTCACGGTGGGTACAAACAGCTGTGTCTAAGCCAACTAACTGCTTATACTTGGGCCCATCAACATATTCCAGTGAAGTGGGGAGATCTCCGTTTTCATGGGTTAAAAACAGCCTGTTTACACAGTTAACTGGGATAAGAGAGACCTGAAGAAGACTGAAATTGAGTCTTCAAGCCTATGAGATGAAGCAGCTCGTCCAACGCCCAATAATTGGCACTTCCTGGCCTGGAATCAATTGTTTGTGCCTCTTCCAAAGAATATCAGTTTACTTGTTTCCAAAAGCAACATTGGATATTCAATAAAATGAAAAGTGGGCTTTGTAATATCTTTCACTATATTTGTGGTGATAAACCTACATTTTCCATTCACATTGAATGTGTTATCCACATAGATGTTCTAAAGTAAGCGTGTTGGCCAAAAACATGCTCAAACTTACTCTCAAAAGTCTTTAAATTTTTTTTTTAAGATTTTATTTATTTGAGAGACCGGGAAGGAGTGGGAGGGTGAGGGAGTGTCTGAAGCAAAATGTACCAAGCGTAAAACCCTTGCAGGGCTCGATCCCACGACCTCAAGATCATGACCTGAGCCGAACCCAAGAGTCAAACACTCAACCAACTGAGCTACCCAGGTGCCCCGCTCTCAAAAGTCTTTATACAGAATATTCTCTGTGGACATCACCATTTGGGAGCCACTGACCCAGCCAAAAGAATGAAACACAAGGAAAGTCTCCATGCAGATGTCTAGACATTCTGCTTTAACATGGCTGTCAACTCCCTCATCACAAGAAATGGAACAATGTGGTAACAAAAATGATGGAACATCGTAGGTTTGAATCCAGGCTCTGAGGCCTCTTACTAGCTGTGTGCCATTGAACAAGTTACTTCCTATTTGTGCCTCAGTTTACTTATCTGTAAAATGGACATAATAGTACCTACCTGTTATGGACCAAATTATTTTCTCCCAGATCCATGTGTTGAATCCCTAACCCCCAGTGTGACTATGATGGGGTCTTTGAAAGGTAATTCAGATTTAGAGGGGGTGAGAGGGACTCTCATGATAAGATTAGTGCCCATTTAATAAGCTACAGTGGAAGGCTTGCTTCCTCTCTGCCATGTGAGGATATAGTGAGAAGTTGGCTGTCTGTAAGCCAGAGAGAGGGCTCTCGCTGGAGAATCGATTCTTCTGGCACCTAAGTCTTAGACTTTGCAGCCTCTAGATTTGGGAGAAGTTAATGTCTGCTGTTTAAGCCACTGAATCTATGGCATTTTGTTAGGACAGTTTGAGCTCACTGTAAGACACTCCCTTATTTTTTTTTTCTTCCTATGTTTTATGAGCTGAAATTTCTAAAGCATGCAGAATAATTTCTGGGATATAGCAAGTGTTTTATTAATTGTCGAATGGAATTTTTAAAAGTAAATAAACACCTGAGAAATCATACAGTGTTTCTTGCAGGATTTTCACCCTGTTGTCTTAATGTTCAGCCTCCGTAACCTTAATACCTTTTTTAAAACGTATTTGTTATTATGGTAATCAAATGAGCTAGTATATTTGAGAGCATCTGGCATGGAATCTGACATAGAATCTCCAAGATGGTTGTAACTACAGTTCGTTTGCTATATAATTGTAAGTCCTTGCTGTACCTGAGTTTGAAACTTGTTTCATTTAGACCCATATCGACCCTATTCTTTGAAAGGCCGGCCATAGATGAACATCTGCCTTATGCCTGTCCACGTTGGCCTGTCCTCTTGTGGCCCCCAAGGACCGATGATTGCTCTCATTCCACCAGACGTTGGTTTTATGTCGCCTTAAGTAGAATTGCATCTTACGCTGGGGTTTGACTGTAGCCGGGTCAGACGTTAAATGCACACAGGAAGCTACTCCTCTGTATCTTGTTAGCTGACTTAGCAATCATGCTGGACTTGACCCCACAACATTCTTTTACTCCTCTCTCTCTCTCTCCTCTCTTCGTGGGGGTGGCCCAGGACCCTTCACTGGCTCACACACATGTGTACGGTTCATCGCTGAGCATGCGGCACAGAGCCTGCACATTGATCATTCTCCTTTGATTAACTGGTGGTACGATGTACGGAGAGAGAGGGAAAGAACATTCAGTTATAAACTCTTCAAGTTTGCAGCCCACGAGCTGGTCCACCAGAGAGCCCAGAAAACAGCCTTTGCTTCACAATCAGGCAAGGGATAGAGTGGGGAGAGCCCAACTGGCTCCTTTCCTATGCAGGACTCAGAAACTAGCCAATTTTATACTGCTTGTAACGTAATGTTCAGATTTTCCCGAACGTCTATTCAGACCAACTTGGCCACAGGAAATGCCACCACCGGGCGTTATTTAGAGTAGAACTGCATGAAGTGTAAACTTGTTAAAGAAATGGGATGGCTGTGGTTTAAAAACACACACACGCAGCAAATATAGGTCAGCTGTCACGTCAGTAGTTTGTACTTTGTGCAATGACAGAGTATCTTCCAGCACTCCGATCAGCGTGGCCCACTCAGTTGTTCGCTTGTGAAAACAGCAGCCTCTCTGGGCAGCTGGGGGGGCGGGGGGTTCTGAGTACTGGGTCTGGGAAGAAAATGCAGTTGCTGTATAAACCATCTATTTTCACTTAAAAAAGCAGTGACCACCTTCCCGTGTTCGGGGAATGTGAACTCAGATCCATCCTTTCTCTTTATAAACTCTGTGCTAGGTGTCGGCGCACGTTCTCAGACTCCCCGCTGCTACAGCTCTGGGGTGCGAGTCCTGCGCCAGGAAAGGTTAGGACACGCAAGGAACCGAGGGGGGTTGCCTGGGCCTGCGTTTATCGTCCCTTGGCGCAGCGGGCACAGCGGTTGGCACCAAGCAGAAACCCCTAGGGAGTTTCGCTGCCACCCGAAGAGGTGGGTTTGTGTTCTGATGCGGTGACTGAGAACCCCCCATCCCATCCCCCCCACACACACACACACTGTGAGCCTTTCTTGTGTCTATAAAAGGTGATTCTGCTCAAGTCAGATTGGAAGTGAGC